>NW_004443939.1:18307793-18342143 GCF_000243295.1 Trichechus manatus latirostris | reverse complement strand
TGGTAGCTGTGGTCCATTAGTCCTTTGGACTGATCTTTTCCTTGTATCTTGTTCTCTTCATTCTCCCTTACTCCAGAAGGGGTGAGACCAGTGGAGTATCTTAGATGGCTGCTCACAGGCTTTTAAGACCCCAGATGCTATTCACCAAGGTAGAATGTAGAACATTGCCTTTATAAACTGTGTTATGCCAGTTGAGCTAGATGTTCCCCGAGACCATGGTCCCCCAGCCCTCGTCCCAGCAATTCAGTCCCTCAGGGAGTTTGGATGTGTCTGTGGAGCTCCCATGACCTTTCGTTGCACAAGTTGCTCTGGCTTTCCCAGTAATGGGTATTGTCTTACCCTTCACCAAAGTTACCACTTATATGTTTAGTCCCCCCCGTCTCTCATAACCAACAAAGATTGTTTCTTTTTGTGAGTAAACTTTTACATGATTTATACAGTAGAGGTCTCATACAATATTTGTCCTTTTGTGATTGATTTATTTCACTCAGCATAATGTCCTCCAGTTTCATCCGTGTTATGAGATGCTTCACAGATTCATCATTGTTCTTTATCTTTGTAAAATACTCCATTGTGTGTATGTACCATAGTTTGTTTATCCATTCATCTGTTGATGGCCATCTAGGTTGTTTCCATCTTTTTGCTATTGTGAACAGTGCTTCAGTGAATATGGGTGTGCATACGTCTATTTGTGTGACAGCTCTTATTTATCTAGGATACATTCCTAGGAGTGGGATTGCATTTTGCAGTGCTTTTTTTCTTTGTGGTGCTGACTTTTTCTTTGTTTCTCTTACTGTCTTGTGCTGAGTTCCTTTTGTTTGTGGATTTTTTCTTTCCATTTCTTTTGTTTTTGTAGGTTTTGTTTTTACTGAGACTTTATGTTTTTCTTTATTTTGATGAGTAGGTTTGTTAACTTTCTTTGCGGTTACCTTGAAATTTACCCTTATCTTCCTAGATTTGAACCAATCCATTATTACTTGGTATTGCTTGACTTCCTCTCCATTAGAAGGTTCTATACCTACACTGTTTATTCCCTCTTTTATTGTTCTGATGCTGTTGTCATTTACAGATTAACCTCTCTGGTTTCCTTTTGTAATTCTTTTGGTTTTGCATAGTCTTTAAGAGTTCATTTCCTAGGTTGATATCTGACTAGTACAATCCTGTGTCCTATATTCAGCCTGTTCTCAGATCAAAGGACTCTAATAATTCTTGTAAGTTTGGTTTGGTTTTTACATAGTCCCTTAATTTCTGTTTTTCTGGAAGGGACTTAATTTAATCATCATATTTGAACAAGAGTTTTGTAGGATATATTATTCTTGGCTGGCAATTTTTTTCTTTCAAGATTTTATATATGTCATCCCCTTGCATTCTTGCCTGCATGGTTTCTGCCCAATAATCCGAGCTTAGTCTTATTGTTTCTCCTCTGTATGTGACTTTTTGTTTTTCTCGAGCTGCTCTCAGGATTCTCTGTTTGTCTTTGGTTTTAGCGAGTGTGATTATGACATGCCTTGGTGATTTTCTTTTGGGGTCTATCCTATATGGGGTTCGTTGAGCTTCTTGGATGGTCAGCTTTTCATCTTTCATGATATTGGGGAAGTTATCTGTCAGCAATTCTTCAATGATCCTCTCTGTGTTTTCTGTTTTCTCCCCCTGTTCTGGAATGCCAATCACTCACAGATTTTTGCTTTTGATTGTATCCCACATAATTCTCAAAGTTTCTTCATTTTTCTTCATTATTTTTTCTGATTTTTCCTCAAACAGAGTTGTATCCAAGTGTTTGTCTTCAATTTTGCTGATCCTATATTCCATCATTTCAAACCTGCTCCTCAGTGCTTCTATGACGCTGTCCATTTCTGAAATCTTGTTGTTTATCTTTTGGACTTCTAATTGTTGTTTTTGTATTTCTATTTGTGAATTTATTTTAGCATTTTGTTCCTGTATTATTTTCTTGAATTTTTCATTTTTTTGGTCTGTATTTTCCATGAATTTGTCTATTTTTTCCTCATTTTTGTCTGTTTTTTGCTTCAACTCTTGGATAATTCTGAATATTAGAGATTTGAATTCCCTATCAGGTAGTTGTAGTGCCTTTTCTTTTACCGGAAAGTCATCTGATATTTCATTTTGGATGCCTACCGGAACCATCCTGTCCTGTTTTTGTAAATGTTTTGATATTGTCTGCTGTCTTCAGGGCATTCAGTGGTTATTTTCCTCATTTATTGATTGTAGATTTGTTTGTTTCATCCTGCTTTTTTGTTTTATTTGGTTATGTCTGAGCAGGCTGTCTGTGCGTTCTTTGTTGTTTGCTCATGTGTGGTCACGATACTTTTCACCTCCATCTCCAATGGGCAGGGTCAGTCACTCAGGTATGGTACAGCAGGGCAGGTCCAGATGAAGGGGAGTTGCTGGGATGGTTTGTTTGTGGCACATACCAGGGCTAACAGTATGGACCAGGAATCAGTGCAGGGCAGGTTCCAGTAGGTCGTGCCTGTGCTGCTTGGGAGTGTGATGTTCAGTGCATGGTACGTGTAGCAGGAAGGAGGGGGTAGATTGTGATGTGTGGACCTAAGATGGGTATAGGAAAGATGAGACAGAGGAGAGAGGAGCAGGAGCCAAAGACATACACACAAACAAAAAAGAGTGCTAAGCGAACTTGCTATTGGAGTGGTGAGATGAGAGACTGAGAAATGGGGAAAAACAAAAATGAAAAAAAAAAAAAGACAAAGGGGGAAAAGAAAAAAATGAATAAAGCAAGGAACTGGAAATGAAGAAAGACAAAAATGGAATAACAGAGAGATGAAAGCTAAATAAAAATTAAAAAAAAAAACAAAGAAAAAAGAAATGCCCCCAGGGATGTCCCTGTGCATCTGTGCAGAGTAAGGGACTAGCTTCCAAGCCATGCAGTACTGCTAGACTAGAAGGCGCTCCCAAGCCGAGAAAATAAAAAGAAAACAAACAAACAAGTCAAATCAGAGCAAACAAACAAACAAAAAAGCCATGGGCATCCCACCAGCGTGGCGGCATGGGCCAGGAAGCAGTCTTACAGTTGATCAGTGTCTCGCAGCCTTTCAGGAAGAAATAAAAATGGCCCATGAGCCAGGTATTTGAGAGAAAGGAGGGGGAGGTTGTGAGAGGTAAGGAAGCAATCCAAAGAAGCAGAAAAAAGCAACACCAGCAGCCAACAGAAGGCACTCAGGGAGCTTGCGAGTGCAGGCAGGTGGAATCCAAGCGGCACTGGGGGGAAGCTCATGCTTCCCGGCCAATAGACTGTGGCTGCAGGAAGCAGAGGAGGCTGAGTGGGGGTGAAGAAGGGTAGCGGGTGGGAAAGTCTATATCGTGGGTTACTGGTCGTTCTGTCTCCTGCTGGAAGCTCGGTGAAGCTGCTTTTTTGTACCTCCTGTTTGCTGATCTCTGATAGGAGTCCAAGATGGTGGATCCGTGCTGCAGTAGCTGATAGGGGACCTCTGCACGTATCTCTCCTCGTGCTCTGTTCTTGGTCAGTTTCTTATTCAGTTCGGTGCTTGGCTGAGTTCTTTATCTCTTCATTTGATGCTTAGGGTTTCAAGATTGATGTGTGACTCTGTTTGACTTAGTTTTTCTGAACTTTGCTGTGGAGGGACGGTGTGGTGCTTCTGACTATAGTGCCATGTTGTCCAGAAGTCCAGGAAATATATTCTTATAAAGAATTTGGACAAAAAGGAAAAAATAAAAAAGATTACGTTAATCTTCTTTTTGTATGTCTATCCGTCTTTTAAGTTCTATTAACTTTACAAGTATTACTCAGATCTGTCCCTCCAGCTTCACTGCATGATCTAAATCTAGGCCTCTATCATCCTGAATTATCTCCGTAACAGTTGTCTGGCTTCTGGTCTCAGGCCCTCCAGTCCATCCTCTACACCTGTCATCAGAGTGGTTTTCTTTTTTTTATAAAATGAAAGTTGCTCATGTTATTGCCCTTCTTAAAATATTTAATATTTTCCTGCGGCTGTCAGGATAAAGTTAAAACAACCTAACTTAGTCCACAGGGATTTCCACTATCTGGCCTCTGCCTTGCTTGTGGTCTCCTCTTCCACATCTACCTTATTTTCCACGAATGATCACTGCATCTCACACCTTTGTGTTTTCCACATGCCCTTCCTTCTACGTTGAATGCTCCTTTCCCCACTTTTCTACATGGCTAACCGCAATTCACCATCTGTCCATCAGTGGAGGCTTGTGTGTTGCTATGATGCTGAACAGGTTTCAGTGGCACTTCTAGACTATAAAGAAGGAGCCCTGGTGGTGCAGTGGTTAAAGCTAATGGCAAAGTTGGCAGTTGGAAACCACTAGCAGCTCCACAGGAGAAAGATGTGGCAGTCTGCTTCTGTAGAGATGTACAGCCTTGGAAATCATATGGGGTCACTATGAGTCAGAATTGACTCGAAGGCAGTGTTTTTTTTTTTTTTTTTTTAATTTCCAGACTAAGATGGACTAGAAAGAAAGGCCTGACAAACTACTTCTGAAAATTAGCCAATAAAAACCCCATGGATCACAAAGGACTGATCTGCAACTGATCATGGGGATGGTATAGGACTGGATAGTGTTTCATTCAGTTATGCTTGGGGCTGCCATGAGTCGGGAGCTGCCATGAGTCGGGGTCTGACCTGACTACAGCTTACAACAACAACCACTGCAACTCATCTTTCATGCGTCAGCTCAAGTACCAGTTCCTCCAGGAAACCTTTCTTAATCAAACATCTCACTGTGCTCTAATTTGTTTATTTGCCCACCTTCTTTGTTACATAAGACAGGGATTATGCTTTTTCACCTCTGTGCCTGCCGTTTCTGTCATGATATATGGCATGACTCCTTGCCACTGAAAGAAAGACCTGAAAGAAATTATGCCTTTTGCTCAGACTCTCATAGCTGATTGTATGCAATCTACAGTCAACTATGAGAGTTTGACTAAAAGGCAATAATTCAAGATAATTCAAAGCCCAAACCATCTTTATGTTACTTAAAGCAGACTATTAGCCACATTTTCTGAATAACCATCCAAGGGTTGTCTTTCCAGTCACAGAACTAGCTTTATACTTATAGTTGAAGTAGAAAGAGATTCTATGGAGGTAACAGACAAAACTGAGAAAAAGTGTCACAACCTCATTCTACGTGGTAGAAATTTAAGCACAGTCTTGGAAATTCAAGGAAAAATAACGAATTGCCATGCTTGTCTCCAGCTTCTTCTAGCATTTCTTCAAATGCAGAATAGTGTAGTCTAGTAGACACAACTCATGCTGTGAAGTCAGCCAGTCCTGGGTTTGAATCCTGACTGATGTTTTGTGGTTGTGTGGCCTTGAAAGTTCTATATTTAATCTCACGTAGCCTCAGTTTCCTTATCTGCAAAACAGAGTAAGTAACACCTACCTTGAGGGTTGCTGTAAAGGTTAGAGATAATGTGTGTAAGTTTCTTGGCATAAAGCCTTTATATTAAAATGACTGCAAATCCCTGGAGGTGGAAGACTATTTACGGGATGTCTCAAAGTTGAGTATGTGGCTGGAATTTGATCTGAGAGATAGGAAATATGCACATACCAAAGCAGCATATGAGCAGAATAGGACCTAAGCAATCTTACTACAAGCTGTTTGCAAATCTCCAGTCATTCTTTAATTTAAAGAGTCTAATTTGAATGGCCATCAGCCAGTTGCTGAACCAATGGAATTTTCTCTGCAGGTGCCCGCAAGGGTATTCCTACCAAAAATGAGAAGATGGTTTTGAAATAAAACTCCTAGAGCTAAGTACTTTGAAGAGAAGATGGCCTGAGGCTAGAGCCTCCATTAATACGCAAAGCAAGATATGGGTTGTGGGGTAAGAAGGAAGGAAAGGGATTTTGAAGAGCAGTGAGAGATGACAGGGAAGGGTATATGTCCGGGTCTGTTTCAGGGTGGTCTCTAGACTGTCTCCCAGGGCACCTGTTCATGAAAAGGAGGAGCAGGGTTCTATAGTTGGCCTATAGGGCTAGGAGATTAGGGTTACAGAACCCAGTGGTTGTGCTGTTCTTAACCCATCACGCAACTACACAGCCATATTGCAAAACCCATTTGAGACCGGCAGCCTCAGGGCTCAGCCCTTCTAAGAGACACCTGCTCTGGCTTTTCCTCCTACACAGAGCAGAATGGGCTGCACATTCTTCTGAAATTGTCCTTGACAAGCTAACTATAGAACAGGCTAGAAATTGTCCTTGACAAGATAACCACAGAACAGCCATAGCTGGCCGCAACCAGTTTTAGCAGGTTTTCTATGCCATCTTAACACTTTAAGTGACCTATTAGCTCATTTAGTGCAAAATACATACAAGCACCTCACCTCGGGGTGGAGACTTAACATGTTAAGGAAGGAAAATCGACCTCTTCCTCCATCCCAGGGATCAAGCCCTTGTCTAGAGAAAATGCATAGTCATTACCAAGTTCTGAGCTCCTGCATGAAGATCAATCCTGAATATTCATGATGAATTTAGATTTCCTTGTCTGCTCTCTGTAAAAGCCCGCCCCACCAAGCTGCTCACGAGCAGTCTTGTAGGCAGCAGCCCTAACAGCCTCCTTTCCTTGGCCTGTGAAATAAAGGCGCCTTTCTGATCTCCCACCTCGGCCTCTTGTTTATTGGCTGTAAGGAGTTGTGCTGAGGAGAACCTGGGGTTTCCACCAGGCAACACATTGTAACTCATGGAAGAATGACCAAAAAAACCAAAGATAACCCATTGCCATTGAGTTGATTTCAACTCATAGCAACCCTATAGGACAGAGTAGAACTGCCCCATAGGGTTTCAAAGGCTGTAAATCTTTACAGAAACAGACTGCCACATCTTTCTCTCATGGAGCAGCTGGTGGGTTCAAACTGCTGACCTTTTGGTTAGCAGCCGAGTACTTAACCACTGTGCCACCATTTGCTGCTAAAAAGGAACTCATGGAGATTTGGTGCAATGTTTCCCACACTTGCCTAATCATATTCATCACCAATCACTTGTTAGAATAGAAAAACCCAGCCTCTTCACTGGACACTGTGAGTAAATAAGTCTGCCATGGGGCCTAAAAAACAAACAAACCCGTTGCTGTTGAGTTGATTCTGACTCATAGCGACCCTATAGGACAGAGTAGGACTGCTCCATAGAGTTTCCAAGCTTCTCCTGGTGGAAGCTTGCCGATCTTTTGGTTGTGCAACCATACCACTTAACCACTACACTACCAGGGTTTCTGGCATGGAGGCCTAGGATTTTGTATTTTTTTAAAAAAACTCCTTCAAGGTGATTCTTCTCACCAGGTAGGTCTGACTAACATTGATCTAGTCAAATGGTTCTCAAAGTGTGCTTACCAGGCAGCCAACATCATCATCACCTGGGACTTGTGAGAAATGCAAATTCTCGGGCCCCACTCCAGATCTACTGAATCAGAAACTCTGCAGGTGGAACCCGACAATCGATTTTAGAAGCCCTTCAGGTGTTTCTCATGCACACTAAATTTTGAGAAACACATTTGACAAATGTGGCCCAGAGGTTGTAAGTTGGAAGTACAGCTGCACATTAGAAAGATCTCCTATGCCAAATTCTCTGATGCCTAGGACAGGTATGACTTAAATACAGGTCCTGACTGCTGGTCCTCTGCTCCCCTCTGACACCATAGCCACATTTTCTATTTTCTAAGGAGCAATTTGATTTTGCGGATCCCTTTTAAATTCTCAACTGACCAGGGCCATTCCTCTCCTTTCCAATAGCAAAGGCACTCAGTTCTTTATTTTCTTGCTTGAAATCCTCCTATTGCTTAGCTCTTACTTTAAAGACATTGGTTGAATGCCCCATTGGCTAGGGTTCTAACTATTTATGGTTGAGGCTCACATTTCCGTCAAATTGTTTTTCCGTGTTAGTATGGACCCAGAGAGGTGCTACAAAATTATTGTAAAAGAAAGTTTAAGCAGATGACAAACTGTCTCACTCTCTTTAATAAGGCCCATCTTTTTCATCTCTGGGAAGGCCAAGGCCATACGTAAACATATTGTCCATTTTAAAGGGGCTCTAATTTTGAAGGCTAACTCCTAGGATCACTGCTAATATGCAAATATTCATGTTTAGTGTACAGGGGCAGAGATATAAAGGGAATCACTAATCAGCCAATGGCAGCGATGGATTGCCCAATAAGGAAGACACACATGGGCTTACTTATTAATCTGTAGTTCACAATTTCATCTGTTTTTCACCACAGCAAATACATGTGAAATTGTGCACTACAGATTAGTAAGTAAACACAATTAAGCCCATTTGTACCTTACTCACTGTAAGCCCATGCATACCTTGCTTACTGTTAATTCCACCCCTGCCAGTAAAACTATTGACTGGTACTGCTGTGAGGAAGCGTCTGTTGATTTAGGGAGGAAGCCAAATTTAAACTCTCCTCCCCACCCCAAAGGTCTACCATGATGTTGCTTCTTGGATTTCATTGGTTTATGGATTGAACTCGCTACAATTAAGAACGACAATTCAGAAGTGGTCATATTTCTGACCCTGAAATATCTAGAAGTTTTTCCTGTAAGTAAATAAACAGTAAAAAATTCATAAAGTGAGTAGAGGGAAAATATATTTGTATTGTCTGCATCAGGTTTTAAATAAACAAATTAGACTAAAGTCAAGTTGCTGTACTTATGTGGAGGGGGTGAGAGGTTATAGGAATCCTGTACTTAGTTTATCAACTCAGATTGATTTCACTGCTTTAAACTGGCAGATTTCTTCCCTGGTCATTTCCAAATCAGATCACCTACGCTCAGAATAGAATTTTGAAGGTAAACCAGATGTCACCCATTTAAAAGAGGATAATTAGGATTTACAAAGCCCTTCCAACAAGGCAGATTCAAACAGGTGTATGATGCTATTATTGAGCATACAGGGTGATGGTGGTCCAGTTAGTGACTTCTTGAGTCAGACTGGCTTATTTGGGAGACTTTTTATTTACAATTGTGTGCCTGTATACAGACAAATCTTTGAAAAACATTAACAAGCGGTTAAATCTCCATTTGTTCACTAATAAAAGTCTCATCTCAGGTTGAGGGTCAACTGTCTTTCCTTGTCCTTGATTTGAAAGTTTAACCATTGGCACCAATTCTTATTATACTTTGGAGGCCTCTATAGACTATTCATGATCACACAGAACATTTCTCAGTGTTTGTTTCTAATGCACATATTCTTATTCTGACCCTGACTTTTAGATTGTGCCAGTAAAATTCCTTTGACTATATTTTTTCATTTCATTACTGTTATTTATGTAAATACCCCCTTTTAAAGGAAAGGAAAAACAGTGGTTGAAAAGATCAGTACTTATGTTTCTGGGAAGTGATGCAATTGTTTTTGGAAAAATAAATGAAACTTTCAGCATATTTCTGAAGTATTTTTTATATCAACACTTCTCGCTGTGTTTTCTCAGTCATGGTGGGAGATTTTTCTCAACATTCAGCTGTTACTAATCTGGTACACAGATGAACACACCACTTTCTAGAAATGGCTCCACAGTAAAACCCAATTCCAAAAACCAAACCAGTTGCTGTTGAGTTAATTCTGATTCATAGTGACCCCATGTGTGTCAGAGTAGAACTGTGCTCCATAGAGTTTTCAATGGCTTGTTTCTCAGAAATAAATTACCAAGTCTTTCTTCTGAGATGACTCTGGATGGATTTAAACTGCCAACCTTTCAGTAAGCAGCCAAGCTCTTAACCTTCTGTGCCACCCAGGGATTCCAATTATGATGGGTGTCTTACTTGGGGTGTCTCTCTACACAGTAATTATAGTAGGAAATAGAAAGGACTGTATGGTTAAGCACTTGTTTGGTAACTGAAAGATCAGTGGTTTGAACCCATCAGTGGCTCTATGGAATGAACATGTAGCAGTCTGCTTCCGTAAAAATTACAGTCTTGGAAACCCTATGGGGCAGTTCTACTCTCTTCTACAGGGTCGCTATGAGTCAGAGTCTACTTGATGGCGATGGTTTTATTTATTCTTTTGTATTAGTATGACCAAAGTAACACTCATCATGTCCTTTAAAAATTTCTCATTTCATTCAGACTCTGAAACTATATAAGGAAGTAACCCTTCCTCATGTGAAGATAGCTGCCCAAACCTGGAGAGGTTCTCTTTCCTAGTGAGGACGGAAATAGCCACTCGAGGTGGCATGAACAGCAAAAGTCCAGCTCAGGGCTATCCCAGACTGGGTGTTGGGAAACACCTTTCTTTCTCAGGTTTACATTGGATATCTGGTTGGCTGTTTGAAAAAAAATGTATAATAATGCAAGGTGATCAGATTAGTGTCCCTGAAACATTTCTGTCACAATTATACCCTTGAATAAATGATAAAATTGAACAGAGCTAAAAGTCTTTCAAGCAGGAGGTTCTGTTTTGGGAACTAATGACCAATTTCTAGTGATATTATCAGAAATGTTATTAAAAGATTACTGGGGAAAGAGAACAGGGGCAGGACAACTCCAAATCTTTCTAATCTCTGCTGATAGAACAATGTCAGATCATTCAGGGGAGGAAAAGTGACTCCACTAGATTTCAGTACTATTTTGTTTAGTAGAGCTTTTCCTTCGTTCCTTCTTTCCCCCCTCCTCCCCCTCCCTTCCTCCCTCCCTTCCTCCCTCCTTTCCTTCCTTCCTTCCAATATTTATTAAGTGAATGAAATCCACTTGATTGTACATTACGTGGGAATAGGAATCAGGTTATCTTTACAACAATGTGAATCAATATAATGCAAGAGGGAAAAGGAAGCAACATTTTAAAAAATACAATATACAGATGCTTTATGTCCAGTATCATATCAATATTCACAACTTTATGAGACTGTCACTGTAAAATTCCATTGCAGAGAAACTTGAGGCTCGTCTCTAAAGTGGGGCTTAATTAACTTACTTACCCAAAGTCATAGAGCTTTAGATAGTGAAATTAGAATTCAGACTCAGATTTGCCTAACTACAAATCCAGCATTCTCACTGTACTTTTCAAGATGCTGTCAATGTTTAAAATCTATTGTGAATATATAAGACGTGAGCAATTATATTAGCCACAAGAAAACAATGATAGCTTCTTAAAGAAATGACAGGATATAAAAACTTAGCATCCTTCTACATTTTCTTCTCTCTTCTTTCACGCAGATAGAGATAAAAACTCTCTGAAACTGTGAGTTTTATATTTAACCAGAACACATGATTATACAGGATTCTTCACCTTAATTTCCTTTTCAAAAGTATATTTATAGTTTATTTCTTTTTTTACCCTTGGATCTTTGCTCTCTTCCCCCCCCCCTTTTTTTTTAGTTGTTTGATATAAAAAACTGAATTTCACATTCTCACCTACGTAACTAAAAAGGAATATCTGTATTCCATGATAACAAAAACCTGTTGAAGCCAAGAGACATTGTAGCATTTGTGTCTCCATAGGCAGAGAAAACTACATTACAGTGAAGAGGAGAAAGGGTATTGAATTTGAAATCAGAATAACTAGTTGGGATGTCTGCTTTTCCACTTACCACTATGTGAATTCAGGTAAATGATTTAAGTGCTATAAGCTCAGTTTCATCATCTGTAACAAAGATTAATGTCCCTCACAGGATTACTGTGAGACTTTAAATGAGGATAATATGCAAGGCTCTCTGTAAACTTTCAAGAGTAGTACAAATAGACAGCATTTGTACTGCTAGTTCCCATTCCAACTCATAGTGACCCTATAGCACAGAGCAGAACTGCTCCATAGAGATTCCAAGGCTGTAATCTCTATGGAAGCAGACTGCCACATTTTTCTCCCTTGGAGGGACTAGTGGGTTCGAATCTCTGACCTTTTGGTTAGCACCCAAGTGCTTAACCACTGTACCACCAGGGCTCCTTGGGTCCATGGGAGTCTCTGCCAATCTATTGCGGTACTCTTTCCAATGGACTCTAGAGAGACTCATTAATTCTCTAAAAACTGACCCAGGAGACCAATTCAGCTAAGTAAAACTAACATGATGGACAAATTTTCTTTATCATTCTGGAATCAGATGAAAGGTATCCTATTTCCCTCCTTCACTGAACACCTAAAATACTGCTGGAGCTTTATTTCTTTAACTCAAGTTTGATTCCTGTTAAACTACAAGTACCATAATAAATGATTTCTCTATATTTTTTGGAAGTAGTTTGAGGCAGAGGAGTGGGACAAAGCTAAAGAAAGCATCAGAGTACACAAAAGGAGTTGGAAAGTTGTGCTTAGGACTAGGAAGAGGCTAGTAGGGAGAGAAGACAGAGGAAATGAGAGAGTGAACGAGTATCTGCAATCTCTTCAGACTCAGCCCTGACTGCATGGACATTTTCTTCTAGATTTATAGCCTAGTTACCATTTGCTGCCGTTTTTACCTGCTGTTGAGTTGGCTTCCAACTCTTGGAGACTCCACGCACAGTGAAACAAAAAGTAGCCTTGTCCTGCACTATCCCCACGATCGGTTTTGGACTAGACCATTGTGATTCATGAGATTTGTTTTGGCTGATTTTTGAAAGTAGATTGCTAGGCTTTTCTTCCTATTTACCATTACCCCTCACAAAAATAGCTATTTTCATTGATCATCATCTATGATTTGGCATCCTCTAGGCACTTCACGTATGTGCTTATTAAAATGTCATAGCAAATATATGTTACTATTTCTCTTTTACACCTTAGAAAATGGAAGCTCAGAGAGCTAGTAAGGTGCAAAGCCTGGATTAAAACCAGGTCCACTTGAATCTAAAACCTCCTCACTTTCTGCTGACTACACAGTCTGTCATACTTTCCTAACTTGGAAATAAGTCTTTTCAAGGCATAAAATCATTAAGAATAAGAAGAAACTTATACCAGTAAGGAAGACTAGGTTATATATCATCATCATCATCAACAAAAACAACAAAACCCCAAAATCTTTGAACAATAAACATTATTTTGCACTCATATAACATGTCTGTTGAGGTCAGGTGGGGACTCTGCTCAACATCAACCTTATTCAGAGACTCAGGCTAAAGGAGGTTTCAAGTATCCCTAGACCCTGCAGCAGGGGGAAGGGGAGAATTGCACCTCAGTTTGTAAATACTTTCAGAGCAAGTAATATGGCATGCCAGCTTGAAGAGGGTAAGGAAATATACTTCTACCATGTGCTGAGAAAGAGGAGAAATGGAAATACTAGTGAATAACACTAATATATAGACCAGAACCTCAACAGCAAAGATACAATAAAAATTAACTGCAGAAGTACTTAGTTTAAAAAGAGAAGTTTCTTTGAGGCTCAGCCTGACTCTAAGCCTGCTTATCTTAAACCTTTCCATGTGTTGGCTTTCTTGGGGAGTGGGAGATTATCAGCAACCAGGATGATTTTAAATATGGGCAGATAGAGATATATTTGTAGCAAAGTGGAAAAAATAGATTGGTCGCTTGCATTACTTAATGTGTTAGTAAAAAGCCCAATGTAGACTTATGGCAAGAACAGCATATGGTTCAGAATTCCTGCAGACAGTTACTTTAGTTCATGGAAAGTTTTCTTTGTACATGGTGATAACTCAGCATATCTCCAGAAGAAATGCAAGTGTATTCTGACTTTTTGTGCACAAAAGGAGTCCCTGTAGAATTTGGTACCAATCAGATGAATGAGGTTATGGATTTGTGATCAAAAAATCTGTAAGCTTTCCAGGTTATTAAAACATACTCTAATTTCAAATCATAAGACTGGCAAAAAATTCCTCCTTTGGACTCTATAAAATCTACATTGACCTTGAATTAATAAACCTAAAGAGTGTGATACAGTGGAAAGAGTTTTAAGGAAGATAGGACCCATAACCCCATCCTGAAGTTACTTATTATAAGACTAGTTAATTTCTTAATCTTGCAGTCTATTTCTCATCTGTAATATGGAGATCTTATTATGTAAATGTGGCAAGTACTGTTGTCTCTATATCCAAAATATATCTTATTATTGTCTGTTCACTTCATCTTCAGTCCCCGTTGTCATCGAGTTGATTTCAACTCATAGCGACCCTATAGGACAGAGTAGAACTGCCCCATGGAGTTCCAAAAAGCAGCTGGTAGATTCAAACTGCCAACCTTCTGGTTAGCAGCCGTAGCTCTTAACCACGGCACCACCAGGGCTCTATATCTTCGGTATTCCATCTAATTAAGGTGAACCTTATCTCTTAGCTAGACAGCTGCCAAGAGCCTCTTTTTTTATTTATTTATTGTACTTTAGATGAAGGTTTTCAGAACAAACAAGCTTCTCATTAATCAGTTAGTACACATATAGTTTTACGTCACTGGTTAACAATCCCATGACATGTCAACACTCTCCGTTCTCGACCTTGGGTTCCCTATTATCAGCTTTCCTGTCCCCTCTGCCTTCTCTTCCTTGCCCCTGGGCTGGTGTGTCCCTTTAGCCTCATTTTGTTTTATGGGCCTGTCTAATCTTTGGCTGAAGGGTGAACTTCAGGAGTGACTTCAGTACTGAGCTAAAAGCGTGTCCGGGGGCCATACTCTTGGGGTTTCTCCAGTCTCTGTCAGACCAGTAAGTCTGGTCTTTTGTTGTGAGTTAGAATTTTGTTCTACATTTTTCTCCAGCTCTGTCCCGGAACCTCGTTTGTGATCCCTGCCAGAGCAGTCAGTGGCGGTAGCTGGGCACCATCTAGTTGTACTGGACTTAGTCTGGTGGAGGCCGTGGTAGTTGTGGTTCATTAGTCCTTTGGACTAATATTTCCCTTGTATCTTTAGTTTTCTTCATTCTTCCTTGTTCCTGAAGGGATGAGACCAGTGGAGAATCTTAGATGGCCACTCACAGGCTTTTAAGACTCCAGATGCTACTCACCAAACTAGAATGTAGAGCATTTTCTTTATAAAATATGTTATGCCAATTGAGCTAGATGCTCCCCGAGACCATGGTCCCCACAGCCCTCAGCCCAGCAATTCGGTCCCTCAGGGAGTTTGGATGGGTCTATGGAGCTTCCATGACGTTGCTGCCAAGAGCCTTTTGATGGTTTTCCCACTTTCCCTCTTGCCCCATAACCCGTCCATTACAATTCAGGCATAAGAATCTTTCCTACCTCAGTGCCTTTATAAATGATGTTCCACTCTTTTCCTTATTTTCTGTATGGATCACTCTATTTCTTCCTTTGGATATTAGCTTAAATACTTTCTGAGAGCAGTATTTCTTGATCTTCCTATGTGTAGTAGGTCCCTCGTTTTATTTGCTACCTTGGCTCCTGTTTGTTTTCTTCATGGTTTTTAACCTAAATTGTAATTTGCTCATCTGTTTTCTTCTTTGTTTGTTATCTGTTCTAGAATATGAGTCCTATAAGGGCAGAGAAAGGGTCATTTTTGTCCATCCCTGTATCTACCAAGCCCAGTGTCTGGCACATTGTAGATGCTAAAGAAATACTTCTGTGAAGAGTGAAGGAGTTGCAGTGAAGAGAGAGTGATATAACTATGGGTAGCTGTAAATACCAAGGTGGTACTCTGTGACTATTGGTATTCTTTGCCTTTTCTTTATCAGTGCAGCCCAACCAACCTCCACCTCTTCTAGCCCACGTGTTTTCCTATGGAAGGTACACTAGTGTTGTTTCAGTTTCTTAGTCTGCTGTAACATAAATACCACAAGTGGATGGCTTTAAAGAACAGGAATTTATTTTCTTCCTGTTCAGGAGGCTAGCAGTACAAATTCATAGCAGGTGATTAAAAAGACTGGAAAGAAAGAAAAGACCAAAATGGATGTCAGAAGAGACTCTGAAACTTGCTCTTGCTAAAGCAAACAGAAGAAATGATGAAGTAAAAGGCTGAACAGAAGATTTCAAAGGCCAGCTTGAGAAGACAAAGTAAAGTATTATAATGAAATGTGCAAAGACCTGGAGTTCGAAAACCAAAAGGGAAGAACACATTGGGCATTTCTCAAGCTGAAACTGAAGAAAAAATTCAGGCCTTAAGTTGCAATATTGAAGGATTCTACATGGAAAATATTAAACGATGCAGGAAGCATCAAAAGAAGATGGAAGGAATATACAGTCACTGTACCAAAAAGAACTGGTTGATGTTCATCCATTTCAGGAGGTAGCATATGATCAAAAATCGATGGTACTGAAAGAAGGGGTCCAAGCTGCATTGAAGGCATTGGCGAAAAACAAGGCTCCAGGAATTAACCGAACACCACCTGAGATGTTTCAACAAACGGATGCAGCACTGGAAGTGCTCACTAGTCTATGCCAAGAAATTTGGAAGACAGCTGTATACCTGGCCAACCAACTGGAAGAGATCCATATTTGTGCCCATTTCAAAGAAAGCTGATCCAAAAGAACGTGGAAATTATCAAACAACATCATTAATGTCACACACAAGTAAAATTTTGCTGAAGATCATTCAAAAGCAGCTGCAGCAGTATGTCAACAGGGAACTGCCAGAAATTCTGGCTGGATTCAGAAGAGGATGTGGAACCAGGGATATCATTGCTGATGTCCGATGGATCCTGGCTGAAAACAGAGAATACCAGAAAGATGTTTACTTGTGTTTTATTGACTGTGCAAAGGCATTTGACTGTGTGGATCATAACAAATTATGGATAATATTGCAAAGAATTGGAATTTCAGAACACGTAATTATGCTCTTGAGGAACCTGTACTTAGACCAAGAAGCAGTCGTTCAAACAGAACAAGCCGATACTACGTGGTTAAAGTTAAGAAAGGTGTGTGTCAGGGTTATATCCTGTCACCATACTTATTCAATCTGTATGCTGACCAAATAATCTGAGAAACTGGACTATATGAAGAAGAACATGGCATCATGATTAGTGGAAGGCTCATTAACAACCTGCATTATGCAGATGACACAACATTGCTTGCTAAAAGTGAAGAGGATTTGAAGCACTTACTGATGAAGATCAAAGATCACAGGTTTCAGTATGGATTGCACCTCAAAGTAAAGAAAACAAAAATCCTTACAACTGGACCAATAAGCAGCATAATAATAAACAGAGAAAAGATTGAAGTTGTAAAGGATTTCATTTTCCACAATCAATGCCCCCGGAAGCAGCAGTGAAGAAATCAACTGACGTATTCCATCGGGCAAATCTGCTGCAAAAGACCTCTTTAAAGTGTTGAAAAGCAAAGACGTCACTTTGAGGACTAAGGTGAACCTGACCCAAGCCATGGTATTTTCAATCACCTCATATGCGTGGGAAAGCTGCATTAATAAGCAAAACTGAAGAAGAATTGCTATCTTTGAATTACGGTGTTGGTGAAGAATATTGACTATACTATGGACTGCCAGAAGAACAAACAAATCTGTCTTGGAAGAAGTACAGTCAGAATACTTCTTAGAAGCAAGGATGATGAGACTTCGTCTCTGTACTTTGGACATGTTATCAGGAGGTACCAGTCCCTGGAGAAGGACATCATGCTTGGTAAAGCAGAGGGTCAGTGAAAAAGAGGAAGACACTCAACAAGATGGATTGACACAGTGGCTGCAACAATGGGCTCAAGCGTAACAATGATTGTGAGGATGGTGCAGGACTGGGCAGCATTTCGTTCTGTTGTACATGGGGTCACTATGAGTAACCTAACAACAATAGGTGTCTAGGAACATGGGCCAGTTTTTATTTCGAAGGAAACCTTCATCTTTCTGGACTAAAATTCATTTATTTATGGTATCAGTTGGGGTGGGAAATATTGACCAGTGGACAGCCAGCCGTTCTAGATGAACAAGAAAGACCTTCAAGATGCCTTTTATTTATTTATTTATTTTTCCTTTTGATTAGTTAATCCTTTTATATGTGACTGTTGTTGTTAGCTGCCATGGAGTTGGCCCCCTGACTCATGGTGATCCCATGTGTTAGAGAGTAGAACTGTCTCATAGGGTTCTCTTGGCTGTAATCTTTACGGAAGCAGATCACCGGGTCTTTTCTTCTACAAAGCCACTGGGTAGGTTCAAACCGCCAACTTTTTGGTTAGCAGCTGATTGCCACCCAGGCTCCTCCTGTGTATGATAAGATGTTTATTTCAGAAGGTTTTTCCTGTAAAACCAATTAAGGTTAGCCCTTGGGAACTACATCCTAGACCTTCTAAAGCAACTCTGCTCCGATGAATCAAGTCCAGAAGAAATTTTCTGACCCTCCTACATGACTACCCTCACTCTTTAACTCTGGTTGTTTGTGCTGGAATTTGCTTCTGGACTTTGACACTTATATTCACTCTTCAGATTTGGTATGTCCTGCAGTCTCTGAAGTTGGCCATGTTCTTGAAGTTGCTCTAGATTTGCAAAATGGGTTTTGAAATTCTGCTAATATTCTCTAGCATATAATCTCCAACAAGACTATCCCTATTTTTCCCTCAGTATCCTAAATGAATTACCATTTGCATTTAATTCTTCCTGACCTCTCGGACCTATTCTAGCAAGGTGCTCTCCAAAACCCTAGCCACATGTGGCTGTTTAAATCTAAATTAACTAAAATGAAGAACTAAGTTTCTCATTGCACTAGCCATATTTCAAATTCTCAATAGCCGCATGGCATGAGTGGCTACCACACTGGACAACAAGAAAGCTCTATTGGGTAGCGCTGCTCTCAAATGTCCAGATATGCACCTATCTTTGCCACCAGTGTCTCTGTATATGAAAACGTGACCAAAATCCAGCAATCCAGATTGAAATGAATCAACGTCCACACAACTCTTTAACAAAATAGGTCTCAGTACAAATGTCCTCGACACTTTTCTCTCTTCAGTTACTGATGCGTATCATTGCTCTCCAAACTCTTTCACAAGGCTTACAAAATCCAGATGATCCTTACCATTTCTCTAATTTCATCATTCCTCTTTCTCTTGAACTCTACCCTTCTGAACTACTTTAAATTTCTTGACTCTAATTTTAAATTTGCTATTTTTTTGTTCTGGAATTTTCTTCCTTTCAAAATCAGTGTCTGAGGTATTCTCTAGAATTGTGGAACGCTTCAAGAGGATAAATATCTTTGCCCGATAGTCATTATTTTTCACACTTTTCCAATTGTTTTATTACTTTTATATAAAGAGCTTTAGAAAACATTATTATAATGAAGTACATGTGATTGTTATGCCTTGGACAAGCTAGAAATGTAAGGGTATTTTAATGTAGCTTGGCTACTCATGTGATTCAACATCAGAAAGAAATTTAGGCCATAGGGAGAATGTGAAACTGTATTTTGTAAATAAAAGGATGATTAAAGACCAAACTTCTTAAGGGTGGAGACCTTAACTCCAGGGATTTAGACTACCCAAGTGTTTGGTGAGAAACAACCCTTCTATATTATTATTTGCAGACATGCTTGTGTGTGTCCATGTGTATGCACATGGGTTTATATGTGAGTCGAACCCCTACCCACCCACTAAGAACTCTGCTCCCCATCCATTCACCCAACACGTAAGAGACAATGGAGGAGCTCTGTGGACAAGGTGTAAACTGCATTTGAAACCTATTCAAATATTTAGCTGTAAGAATATATTTTAATACTAGCTAGTGCCTTTGAAAAGTCAGGTTCCAATTCACTCTTGTTCCATTTTGGAAAATGTGGGAAGGATACTCATTCACAGCAAGAATAAGATTGTCAGGAGCAGCACATTTAACATTTTGTTCCTTAGGATTCCCAAGCACAAGCAATTATGCATCCTATCAAAACAAGACAAGCCACAGCGTGTACAAGTATAAACTTTAGAACACGTATACATAGATAAACAAAAGTATATGGCATGAAACAGTCTCTAAACAATATCTTGTTGCTTATTGTAGCTTTAGGTACTCAACAATGGTGTAAACAATTCATGACCACATTAACTCTGATAAATCCCTCCAATGTGACCAGAAGCTCAGCAGTGAAAGTCCACAGCAGCGAGAGAGCCTGAGTTTGTACATTGCCCAGTGCCAGGGTAAATTTTATTTTAAGGCATATGGAGCTCCTCTTTCCTTTCAGGGAGTCCCTGAATGCTGCAAATGGTTAATGCACTCAGCTGCTAACTAAAAGGTTGGAGGTTCAAATCCACCCAAAGACACATTGAAAGAAAGACCTGGTAATCTACTTCTGAAAAATCAGCCACTGAAAACATTATGGAGCACAGTTTTATTCTGACCCATATGGGGTTGCTATGAGTCGGAGTCAACTCAATGGCAACTGTCTCCCCTGCCACGCCCCTTTCAGAAGGAGAGAGAAAGGTAATTTGTTGAACATCTAGTTTAGGTTAAACTTGGTGCTAGATACATGCACATATGATATGATGCTTAATCCTAACTGAGAATAAACATTACTCTGAGAATAAGCATTCTTATCTCCATTTTTACAAATGAGTAAACTAAGACACAGAGCAGATAACCGACTTTCTCGAGAACACACTGAAGAGACAGATATTCAAAACCAGGTCTGGGACCCTGGAGTTTTCCTCTAGCCTTACTTAGCTAAACCTGGAATGATATAAATCTACTCAAGGACATGCAGGGGCAAGTCAATCAGTCAAAGCAAAGTGTATTAAAACCTAGAACATAGGACCTGTGACTGTTCACACCTGATTCCTGGAGCGAAACCAGTCAGGACTCCAGCCAAATGAGCTGGGTCAGGACTGGGCCATGTCCCATTAGGAACAGGAATGTCAGGCAGGGAAACTGAAGCAGAAGTCCAGGTGTGCAGCCTGTGTCATTGGCCGGGGCCGGTGGGGTGGGGGGGACTCTTAGAAAAAGCTTTGGTGTTGTGTTTCCCTGAACACCCAGGGCCTACCAGACATACCAGCTCTACACAACAGACTACTCCAGACCCCAGTGACTGACTTCCTATAAACCAAAAACCAGACCTGTTGCTGCTGAGTTGATTCTGACCCATAGCAACTCTATAGGACAGAGTAGAACTGTCCCATATGGTTTCCAAGGAGCGGCTGATGTATTTGAACTGCTGACCTTTCGGTTAGCAGCCTAACACTTAACCATTGTGCCACCAAGTCTCCTGTTATTATGTAAGATGTTTTATGTGGATTATCTCAACTGAGCCTCACTGCAGCCGTGAGGAAGTGTGATTATTTGCTAAAGTTTAGCAGTTCTATTTTATAACGTATGGTGTCACCATGAGTCGGGGGCTGATTCCACAGCAGCTAACAACAGCATAGCCAGTTAAGTCGTGGTACAGAGCAGGAATTCTGGAGCCAAACTGCTTGAGTCTGACTTCTGGCTCAGGCTGTTACTGGCTCTGTTACACTCTAGCTTGGGAAATCCTCATTTGTAAACTGTTAACGATAACAGTGCCTGTCTCTTTGGGTTGTTAGAGTTTATAAAAAGCTTCAAACAGTGTCTGGCCCATGGTAATTACTCGGCGAATGTTTGATAAATAGACACTGTGTGACGTGTATGAAATCATGTAATTGATACATGGTAGAGCTGGGACTCAAGTGCAAATGGTTTGGCCACAGAACCCAGATTCATAGTCCATGTTATACAGAGCATGGATTCAGGATGGGTACAGTCAGACGGAGGTGTCTGACTCTGCAAGGGAGCAACCTCAGAAACCTCACTTTTTAAGGAAAGCAGGTATCAACATGATTCTTTTCTTTCTTCTTTTTTGTGATAAAGTTTATTAAAACATAAAACTGGAAGGCAGTTCCACAGAAGACTAAAGCAAGCACAAAGTTTCAAAGCACCACAAATCCTACATCAGACTTTCAGCCCATCTGAAGGGAATCTAATTTCGGATGATAAAATTCACTCTTTGTTTATACAGATCCATAGACCATATGAACAAAATTTTTATGAAAAAAAATTACTAAGAGGCATAGTTTACAATGAATTCCTTGAAATATTAGACCATTTTCAATTCTGACTTTCCTTCGTAATGAATATTCTTCTACCCTGCAAGGTGAAAGCACAACGTAGTGCTAGAAATACTCCTTAGGGTTTAAAATACGGTGAACAGAGCCCTTTCTTTTTCATAACTCTCTATCACCATCAACAAAACTGTATTGAGAGTTTCCTTTGCACTGTGTAAAGCACTGGCAAGATGCAAAGAAGAGTTAAGCAGAATCTATGACCTCAGGAAGCTTAGACTCTAAAAAGACCGATAAGATGAACACATGGGTTAAATGGCAGCTACAGTTAAGTCAAGAGCTCTGAGGAGGAGAAATCATTTCTATTTAGTGTTGATCAAAGAAGGCTTTATGGAGGGCTGTATGCTGATCAGCAAATTGCAAAATGGAGGGCATTGCAAATCAAGTAAATTACAGTAATGAATGTGTGGAGTTGAAGTATAAAATCCACAAATAGATCTGGTATCCAAGTGCACAGTTAAACGAAGGACGAATTAGAGATTACTATAACATTCCAGGCACGTGCACTTGAGCTAGGGACATTAACCATAGATCAATATGGACAACATGAGCTGATGTTTTAATCATCTTCTTGAATTTACAAATAATAGCAATATTAAAGGAAAAACGCTTTGAAAGTCATAATTTCACCACCCTAACAAAACAAGTATTTCCACTACTTTGTTGTATTCCCTTCCAGGGATTTGTCCACATGGTTGAATATTTTTACCTATAAATTGTCACACGATTTTCCACCCAGATATTTTTCACTGAACATTATGACATTGAACATATCTTTGATGTTTTTTAAATGTTCTTTGAGGAAATACACTTCCCTAGAAGACAGAGTTACACCTAAACAGCCACTTTGGAGATTAAAAGTAGTCACCGGGAAGAATTTCACCTTAGTGAGAATAGCTAAAAACAGAAATTGTTTCTTGATGATTTAGTGCAAATACACTTCTCTGGAAGGTCCTTCAGGATATGGCACATGCTCCACGTCGTGAATTTTCCTGAGCAGTCCTGCTCTCAAATATTTTGTTCTATTTTCTCCACCTTCCACTTCTTGCCTTCAGTCTACTCAAACTTATTAGATTTTTGTTTTTATTGTGATTTAGGTGAAAGTTTACAGCTCAAGTTAATTTCTCATTCAAAAATTTATACACATGTTGTTTTGTGACACTGGTTGCAGTCCTCACTCAACATGATTCTAAGAGTCTTTCCTATTTCTCCCTCATCCCGTACTGACTACCATTTTGAAGTAAATCATGACATATCTTAAATTCACTTCAAAATCTCCTTTGCATAAAATCCATTCCAGCATCAGCTGTACACTTCAAATCTTTAGCATTACCAAATCTACCTGCATCTTAAATTGATAGGTTTAGCACTCTCTGGCTTCTGAGGGAAGGAGTCCTAGTGGCGCAATGGTTAGGTGATTGGCTGCTAACCGAAAGGTCGGTGGTTCAAATCCACTAGCAGCTCTGCAGGAGAGAAGAACTGGCAATCTGCTCCCGTAAAGATTATAGCCTAGGAAACTCTATGGGCAGTTCTACAACCTCATATAAGGTTGCTACCAGTCGGAATCAACTTGACGGCACACAACGATAGCTTCTGAGCAATCAACACTGGGGGTATCTAGACAGATTTTAGGTCAGAAAATGAAGAATACTATTGAGTTTGTCTGTATCAGTAATCCCTTCTTCACAATAAAAACACACCTTACACTTATGATATATGATTTCAAAGAGCTTTTACGTAGGTTTCTTGATGCACTTCCATAAGTCTCAAGTATTTCAAAAGATAAATATAGCTTTCTTCTATGAAGAAGGAATTGCTGCTTTGTACGTCCCCCCCACCCTTTTGACTTTTACGTGAAGCAAATAATAGCAATATATAGCTGGAATCTGAACTTTTTGTAGAACTAAACATTTTTACCTATGCTGAATCAAATCATATTAGGTTGTATAAGGTCTGCTGTCCCATGACTCTGCATCCTTGGAAAGCTTCCCAATTTAGCCGACTTCATATGCACAGACACACACCTGGTGGGCAGAGAGGCAGCCTGAATTTGAGAGCAGGTATTTAGTAGTAAAGACCACGTCTCATGGTTTTGAATGAAAGCAAAATTCATTATGTACTCTTTTTCACAAAGCTGCAATGCTGTAAGGGCAGCAGTAGGTGAAAGTAGCTGCAAAAGGATATTTTTTGGCATTTTCTTGGATCAGCTCTTGTGTCTCACTCTTGTCAGTTTCTCTAGGTTAGAAGGGGTCATGTTTAGTTGGTTTGTTTTTCAGCTCAGAAAATATGAAAATTATATTACAGAGAGATGCAATGGGTAATAGCAAGGAAATTAAGCGAACACTTTGAAGTAATGCATCCCTAGATCTGAATATTATCTCAGCCATTAGCTAACTATGTGATATTGGTCAAGTTATTTAACCTCTCTGAGATTTGGGTTTCTTCCCCTGGAAAAATACCTCAAAGAATTAATATGAAGGTTAGATTAGATGACATATGTAAAGCACTGAGCACACAGTAAGTACTAAAAGAAAAAGTACCTGTTAATATTCCTGCGCTATATGCATAATTGTAGAGATTTCAACATTAATCAATAGGGCATGCACAGTTTTAGTTGCCTTATACACAGTATCTGTAATTGTATAAAAACCACAACCAGATACTATGATTAGATAGAAGTATTTGCTTACATTGTGCTGAACGGATTGGATAAGAGAAAGTCTGAAGACATGGAGACCTATTGTAAGAAAATTCTAGGATAACCTCTGACTTGTGACTTCAGTGAATAATGAGATTTTGGTGACGTTAAATGAGGAAGAGTGAGTTGAATAGGTTCGGTTTGAAACATACCAAGTTTAAGATTGTACGGGATACTCTATTGGCAGTATCTAGTGAATTGTTGTATATATGAATCCCATTTTCAGGAAAGAATATGGGGATGGAAAAAATAGAGTTTATGGTTGTTACAGTAGTGATAAGAGGTAGTTGAACTCACACGTGGATGACATCACCCACAGGTTTAGTGGTAGAATTCACGCCTTCCGTGTGGGAGACCTGGGTTCGATTTCTGGCCAATTCATCTTATGCGCAGCCATGACCCATCTGTTGGTGAAGGCTTGCTGGTTGCTATGATATTGGACAAGTTTCAGTGGAGCTTCCAGACTAAGACAGACTGGGAAGAACAGCCTGGCTATCTACTTCCGAAAATCAGCCAGTGAAAACCGTATAGATTACAAATGTTTCAACCCCGTTGTGCATGAGTCGGAGGGACTTGATAGCAACTAACAACAACAATCATAGCTTTATGCAGTGACATAAGAATATTGATTTCTAATTTCCATTTTCAGTCCAACAACAACAAATTATTTTAAAGTAAAAAAGAGATTAAATAATTCCGAAGTATGAAAGCAGTGTTTTGACTATTTCATAAGTATTTAACGGAAAAAGTAAAACAAAAGAATTCCCCTCAAAGAGCTGAGATTTATATGAGAATCATCAAAAAACAGAAAACTATTATAAATTAGAGAGATTTTCTAAACTTGACAAATCTTTAGGTACAAACATTGCCATTACAGCTACAGGCATTGAAGCATACATTTAATTAATAACCATTTACTCTTGCAAGTATCCATCAAGTATGTTGACAAAACACAAGGTGACCGATTTTATTCCTCTTCTGTCTCCCTGACAAAAAGCCAACTCCTTTCTGGAAGCCCTGAATTACTTGTATTTATATTTTCATTAGCCTGCTTATTTGAGGACAGGCCCAAGGTAATTACCACTAGATTAAAGATGACCATGTGACCACTGAGTTAGAAACATCAATCAAAGAATCCAATGAAAGAGCCTACTCAGTAGCTTTTAAAAATACTAAACAAGCAATTAAATGAATATTTAAATATTGGAAAATGCTGGACATTTCTTTAAATGATGTTACTAAATCAGAAAGTAAAAATGTGAACGTTTTTAAAATATAGAACCATCATGGAGCTAATACTGATATTTCTTTTCAGTTAGAACCATTACGGTAAATTTTGTTAATCATCATCATCATTTTAGTAAGAATCATTTACAAATTATATCTGAGTTAATTGTGCTGAAAAATTCTAGTTATTTGATTTTTGTTCAGGCCCAAGCATGATGTTTGGGGACTGACGTTATGTTAGCTATTATGTCTGGTGTATTAGCTTTTTCATTCCTTCCTCATGCTTAATTTTCGACTTTTATTTCTATATTACTGGGAGTAATATAGAAACAAAATACTAAAATGCAAGATATTGATATTTCCTTTCAGTTAGAACCATTACGGCAAATTTTGTAAATCATCATCTTCATTTTAGTAAGGATCATTTACAAATTATATTTGAGTTAACTTGACTGAACAATTGTATAGTGATTTGATATTTTTCCCTGGCTAGTCCGGTGTTCAGGCTCAAGTGTGATGTCTGGGTACTGACTATGTTAGCTATTACGTTTGATGTATTAGTTTTCTCCTCCTCTCCTCACTTCTAACTTTCTACTTTTCTTTATTATTCACAGTTTCAAATAAGCCTGTTTTTACTGGTTTGCTAAAATGCACTATGATTCCCCTCCTCCCTTTTTTTAAGTAACTAGTATTCCAAAATACTGTTGTCAGGTGCTGTTGAGTCGGTTTGGACTCATAGTGACCCTGTGTAAAACAGAACGAAACACTGCCTGGTCCTGCACCATCCTCACAATCGTTGTTATGCTTGAGCCCATTGTTGCAGCCACTGTGTCAATCCATCTTGTTGAGGGTCTTTCTTTTTTTCGATGACCCTCTGCTTTACCACGTATGATGTCCTTCTCTAGGGACTGATCTCTCCTGATAACATGTCCAGAGTATGTGAGACGTAGTCTCACCATCCTTACTTCTAAGGAGCGTTCTGGTTGTACTTCTTCCAAGACAGATTTGTTCGTTGTTCTGACAGTCCATGGTATATTCACTATTCTCCATCAACACCCTAATTCAAAAGTGTCAATTCTTCTTCAGTCTTCCTTATTTACTGTCCAGCTTTCACATTCATATGAGGCGATTGAAAACACCACGGCTTGGGTCAGGTGTGCCTTAGTCTTCAAAGTGACGTCTTTGCTTTTCAACACTTTAAAGAAGTCTTTTGTAGCAGATTTGCCCAATGCAACGTGTCATTTGATCTCTTGACTGCTGCTTCCCTGGGTGTTGACTGTAGATCTAAGTAAAATGAAATCTTTGACAACTTCAATCTTTTCTCCGTTTATCATGATGTTGCTTATTGGTCCAGTTGTCAGGATTTTTGTTTTCTTTATATTGGGGTGTAATCCATACTGAATGCTGTAGTCTTTGATCTTTATCAGTAAGTGCTTCAAGTCCTCTTCACTTTCAGCAAGCAAGGTTGTGTCATCTGCATATCACAGGTTGTTAATGAGTCTTCCTCCAATCCTGATGCCCCGTTCTTCTTCATATAGTCCAACTTCTCGGATTATTTGCTCAGCATACAGATTGTAGACATCTGGAGTTGGGACTGTAGAGTCTTTTAGTTATTAGAATTTGAGTCTGGTTTTGAAATCTCACCTTTCATCTCAAAGCTAAAGGCCAAAGCCTTGAATAAGAGTTAACTCTTACCCCATTTGGTAAGGATGAATTTATAGAACTAACTTCCCATTCTTTGGTGTGAGATGAAAGCAAAATATTCTTGCAGGGAAAACTAACCAACCACTTTAAGTGAGGCAGAAATATAATAAACAATGATTAACTTTTAAGTCTTTAAAAATGTACTTTATTCTCATGTTTTAAATTTGATTAACCTTGTAAAATAATAAGAAACAGCATGGATTTATTTAATGGATATAGACAGTCACTAAGCTGTCTAAACAGGTTTTTGGGTGACCAATTTCAAGTTACATTAGCTCACAAGATTCCTTGGGACTGATATTACTTAAAAGCTGTCTTAGGTACTTCCACATCCTCAGGCTGCCCTTCATCTAACTATTCCTTTCGACATTCACTGGGGATTTAACTTGACCCCCTCCCCATCCCCCTGTGCGTAACACATTCTGTGTGTTATGTGGTTTAGCTTCACATTCACTTGCTGATAACTCCCAAGACTCTCTCTTGCTCAGACCTCACGCCTGCATATCCTATAATGGCTGGCTGAACATCAAATTCAACTGAACCCCACCCATAACATGCCTCTCAAAGCCTGTTCCTTCTCTAGGGCTTCTGTGCCCTGGCCACCAGCCTGGAAATCATCCTGGACCTCCTGTCCCTCCTATTGCCATACCCACCACATGGGCCAAATCGACTTCTCAAATCTCCCCACTTGTCTCTTTTCCCATTGTTTCTAAATTAATTTAATAATTAACAGTCGTCATCGAGTCAGTTCCACTCATGGTGACCCCATGTGTGTCAGAGTAGAACTATATTTCATAGAGTTTTCAGTGGCTGATTTTTCAGAAGTAGATTGCCAGGCCTTTCTTCCAAGACACCTATGGATATACTTGAACCTCTAACCTTTTGGATAGCATCTGAGTGTCTTAACCATTTGTGCTTCCCAGGGACTCCAAATTAATTCAAGCTTCCCTTATCGCATGGCCTACTCTAACACTCTCTTCTTGCCCTCGGTCTTGTTTCTTCCGTTCCCATACTCTGCTACTAAACCAAAATCTATTTGCAGGGCAGCCAAAGTGACCTCTCCTCTACATCAGTTCTCCATTCTGCAGCCAGAGAGGAATTTCCAAAGCAGAAATATAACCTTGGCACTTTTCTTATGAAAAGTTTTAAGAGTTCCTCATTTTTCCTAGAATAAATTTCAAACTTATTAGCCCCACATACATGGACCTTAATGACCAGGACCCTGCGTATCTGTACTGTAGCTTGTTTAGTTCCTGAAACATGCCAGACCCTCTGTAGCTTCTTGGACTTTGTGGAAGGTTGTCCCCCCCTGAAGCCATGCCCCTTCCACTGCCTTATCTCATACTTCTTTCAGAAATTAGCTTTGATTTCACTTCCTGTTTGAATCTTTCCCTGGCCCACCAGGATTGGATTTTTAATTCTTCTATGTGCTCCTTGATCAGGAACATGAGCTAATCAACGAACGATCTTAGTGGTGTCCATGCATCTATGGGAAGTAAATATTGTTCTAAGAACTGGTGATGTAATTCTGGCACATCAGAGTGTCAGCTAATATGGGAGAGTGGGAGAGGATGGAAGAGGACAGAAACTATTGAAGGTCTTGTTGAAAGGAGTATCAACAATGTGCAGGAGGCCTGGGAAATATTCTTGACAGGTGTTAGTGCCAGAAAGGGTTTCTATTCTGAAAAACAGATATGCATTTTATTATCAAATGCAGAAAGCTATGTAATAGGTCATGTTTATGTTTTGTCTTGGCTGCCAAAAACTCAAAAATAACAGGTGTGCATCTCTGCCTTGGCTCCGGGTAGATATTTTCCCTCTTTCTTCTACCTGACTGCTAATATCTTTTATTCTTTATTTTGATTATCCATGTACATGGGAAGGTATGTATTCATACAGAATACAACCAAACCAAACCCACTGCCGCTGAGTCAATTCCAACTCATAGCGGCCTTATAGGACAGAGTAGAACTTCCCCATAGGGTTTCTAAGGCTGTAAATCTTTACGGAAGCAGACTACAACATCCTTTTCCTGTGGAGTGGCTGGTAGGTTCAAACCACTGACCTTTCGATTAGCAGCCAAGCACTTAACCACTACACCACCAGGGTTCCTCTATTTTCATATAAACTATTTAAAAGTCTTTGTGGAAGTAGGTGAGCATGGTTTGTAAATATATAAAATATAGCATGTTCCAGTAAATAGCAGAAATGTGCAAAATGGGAAACTTAACATCATTACTGTAGCCAACAAACATATAAGCAAAAACCGATAGAGCCAGCAAACTTTAGTGAAAACAGCCTAGGGAAGCCCATAGAAGAAATAGGGTTATAAGTGGATACTGCCTAATTTAGTGACTACATGAAGCATCTAAACCTGGCTGACTATGTTACTTTAACATTAGTCCTGTGGCTCTTTACTTTTTTGGTGGGAGAGGCAGGTACTCATAGCCTTCTTTGAAAGTATGATGAAAGTATACTCTCTTCTTACAAAAATGTACACAAAAACACACATACCAAATAATTTTTCAAAGAGTTCTCAAACCTCCTAAAGTTCATACATGGATCCACACTAAAAATTCTAATGAAGACTTCCCCTTGCCATATGGACATATTGTGACTTATAAAAATAAGGTAATTGTTAACAACTTGTAAAATAAAAATATATACGTATTTACTTACTTTACAATATGGTATTCAGAAAGGAATATTCTTTGACAATTTTACTGCTATGTCTTTTCTATCTTAGTTGAGCAGTGCACTAATTCTTACTGACAAATATCACAAGTATGGACTCAAGAATTTGTAAGAATCACCAGGTTTTCCCTTGGCAACTATATTAGGTCTCATAGCTATTAACAACTTAATAGCTTATTTAGCGTCTAGTTGAGACCAACTCTGTATACATAGATTGAGATACCATAGGTACACTTTGCTTGTGGGAAGAATGGATATAAGTTGAAGTCCGGTCAGGGCAATGACTCAGGAAGGTGAGCTGCAGTACGGCACAAAAGTGGGGACTGGGGAATCCAGGAGGCAACAAGAAAGTATAAGAAAACCAAGGGTATTGGGAAAGAGTTTCTGAACAAAACAGTGGGTGGGCAACAATGGCAAACTGCCTTCAATCTTGAAATCTACGTTGGCTCTAGTTCCTAGTCCGCAAACTTGACTTATTGATGCTGAATGGAAAAAGTCTTGAAGATCAGAGAAACGGAGATGGTTAGTGAAATCTCAGGGTCAATTGTCAACTTACTGCTGCTTTGCACTCCCTGGTTCTGCACAGTTCCTAAGAAAATATCCCTTTCCCACACATTCTCCCCAAATCCCTCTTCCCGTAGCTAGCAAGTGATCCTGGGCAGGTTGCTAAATCTCATTTTTTCAAAAGTAAGAAAATAACATCTGTTTTATTGTTTACAGAAATGAATCAAATAACTTAAGGAAAATAGCTGCAACTACACGTGAAACACACTAGGATGATGATCAATAAATTTAATTTCTTTCCTTGTAGCTAATAATCACTGGTTGAAGGAGAATCTTTACAGAAGCAGTTCGAACCGCCGACCTTTCGTTTAGCAGTCAAGCACTTTAACCACTGTGCCACAAGGGCTCCTCTGAGGGAGAAAGCAGATGGAAAATCTGGCTGGGGAGGTTCGGGAAAATATAGATACAGGAAAAAAAAAAAGGTTTCGTTCGGTTGTGCTCTGTGCCAGCATCTGGGAAAAATAACGGCAATGCCTTCTTAAATATCAAGATGAGACAAATGTGTGATGATTCATAGAAGATAAATCTAACAGAAGACAGCCTCCCACCCCAGGCTTTCAATGTGCATTTGGGAGTGCCTGAGAGTGTAGCATGGCCTGTGCTTTCTAGACTCTGATGACCTAGTCTGAGATTTTCTGCCATAGAATGGCACAAATCACACTGTCCTAAACTCACAAGCAGTAAGAGGCTCGGTGTTTGGCCATTACACACAGCACCTTTATAAATTGTGATCTGTTTCTTGACTATCTGTTATCCTGAGAGGAGATACATGTGGCATTAAAAAGTTCTGATTTAAGTTGTTAGAACTGGGATATTAAAATATATGTCCTAGTGGCACACCAAATAAGTGTGATGTCCAGTATATAGTTTCTATCACCCATCTGTCAGTTCTGTCAGTTTGTCATATGGTGGTGGCTTGCATGTTGTTATGATGCTGAAAGCTATGGCACTGGTATTTCAGATTCTAGCAGGGTCATCTGTGGTGGGCAGTTTTCAGTAGAGCTTCAGTCTAAGACAGGCTAGGAAGAAAGGTCTGGCAATCTACTGAAAATTAACCAGTGAAGACTTTATGGATTGCAACTGAATATTTTCCTATATAGTGCTGGCAGACTGTGTAGGGCTGGTGGGCTACATTTCATTCTGTTATACATAAGGTTGTCATGAGTTGGAGCCGACTTAGGGCCGCTAAAAATTACATAGCTTATTTGAAACTTTACACAATGACAAACACTGAGTTACAGGCATCTCTGGCCACACTAAAAAATATGTCAGCTCATGCTAACTCATCCTGAATTTCCAACTGCCAGAAGTGATTTTCACCTGCTATCCCTCCCTCACCCCAGATTTGCCATATTTATAATCACAATATTCCTCTCCACGTTACTCTGAGACCAACTGTAGTTCCTAATTCTAATTTCCTTATGTCTTTAAATTACACCAACATTGTTGTATTGGAGGAAGACTCATTAACAACCTGCGACATGCAGATGAACAACATTGCTTGCTGAAAGTGAAGAGGACTTGAAGCACTTACTGATGAAGATCAAAGATCACAGCCTTCAGTATGGATCACACCTTAACATTAAAAAAAAAAGTTCTCACAACTGGACCAATAAGCGTAATCATGATAAACAGGGAACAGATTGAAGTTGTCAAGGATTTCATTTTACTTGGATCCACAATCAATGCCCATGGAAGCAGCAGTCAAGAAATCAAACAACTCATTGCATTGGGCAAATCTGCTGCAAAAGACTTTTTTAAAGTGTTAAAAAGCAAAGATGTCCCTTTGCTTACTAAGGTATGCCTGACGGAAGCCATGGTATTTTCAATTGCCTCTATATGCATGCAAAAGCTGGACAATGAATAAGGAAGATCAAAGAAGAATCAATGCATTTGACTTATGGTATTCACGAAGAATATGGAATATACCATGGACTGCCAAGAACTGGAAGAGGTACAGCCAGAATGCTCCGTAGAAGGAAGGATAGAGAGACTTCATCTTATGTACTTTGGACATGTTATCAGGAGGGACCAGTCCTTGGAGAAGGACATCATGCTTGATAAAGTAGAGGGTGAGCGAAAAAGTGGAAGACCCTCAACGAGGTGGATTTCCACAGTGGCTAAACAATGGGTTCAAATACAGCAAAAATTGTGAGGATGGTGCAGGACTGGGCAGTGTTTCATTCTGTTGTACATAGGGTCACTAGGAGTCAGAACTGACTCGACGGCACCTAACAACAACAACAGTGTGAGGGTCAAAATCCTAATTCAAATGCACAAAATGGGGAAATTGTATCTTGGCCAGGAACTTCGCCATTTTAGGTGCTTTTCTGCTATTGTGGCTTCATCCACTTCCACTCCTACAGAGATACTGCTTTCCGCCAGCTGTCAGTTTCCTTCTCTCCAAGATTTTAATTGACATAGTATTTATTCTCTCAGAGGACTGATGAGAGAAAAAGCAAAAGAGTCACTCTGCAGTGGTGGAAATTTAAGGACTAGGCTAACTATGAAATAGGTATTTTGGGGAGACGAGGCTTTCCTGACACTTTTCAAATATACAGATCTCACTACAAGTAAGTCTTTACAGTGAAGAGTAACTAAAAATAACCTAAACAAGCTCTATTCTCTTTTGTTACATAGCTTTCAGCTGTGACTTACAAAATCCTCTTTTCCTTATGTTACTATGCAATTGAGTCTACAAAGGCTCTCCCATTTTGCTGGTCATAGCAATTTTAATTGTCTCTGTCATGTCTTGAATCTGCTCTTACTTTCACGGTCAACATTTTCTTCCACTATCTGAGGTATCCAGACTTTAAACTTCTTGAATTCGGGGATTGTATTACTGAATTCAGTTCTCAATGTAGGAATGCAGTTAGGGATGGTTCTCTATATCCAGTAGTCTACAATTTTTTTTTTTTTTTTAAGTGTAAAATCCATAAGTGGCTTTATTCTGGGTCCAAATGCTGTGAAAGTTATTTGATTCAGGGACAAAATGATGTTGTCAGTGCCCATCTCTGGGTTGGGTTTTTGTTTTAGTTGGTTTCATATATTCACTGGTTTTTCTATTTTAACATAATAGTTCTAACTCTCTCATGCCACAAGCTTAGACTAAGACCAGTAGAAAATAGTCAAATTTTAATTTTTCCCAATGCCCAGGAAATGTTTCTTCATGTCATGTTCCTTAAGTATAATAACATGTAACCCTTTAATCGTTAACTCTCACATAATGGAGCTGGTTGTAAATTTTACTCCACTAAAGTTTGGCTGATAATGAGATAGAAAGGTAATACCTCAAATAAATTTTCGGCTGTTAATATCAGAAGGAGAGTTAAGAGATAATGGACATCTACAAGCAGAAGTCCGCTGTATTGTCGTAGGTGGCATCCAGTCTGTTCTTATTCATATGACACCATGTACAATAGAATGAAACACTTCTAGTACTGAACCATCCTCACAGTTGTTGATATGATTCAGCCCATCTCTGCAGCCACTGTGTCAATCCATCTTTTTTTTTTTTTTTTAAATATTTTATTGTACTTCAGGTGAAGGCTTACAGAACAGATAGTTTCTCATGTAACAGTAACACACATGCTGTTTTATGACATTGGTT
>NW_004443939.1:18289137-18298701 GCF_000243295.1 Trichechus manatus latirostris | reverse complement strand
GTTCTTTATCTCTTCATTTGATGTTCTAGGGTTTCAGGATTGTTGATTCTCTGTTTGGCTTAGTTTTTCGGATCTTTGTTGTGGAGGGACGGCGTGGTGTTTCTGCCTAGAGCGCCATCTTGCCGGAAGTCTCTACAATTTTTGATTAAATAATGAATTAATTCATATCATTAATGAATTAAACTTTACTGTGCTTGTTCTCGCCACTCCACAATTCTCACTCCAACCTCCACACCTTTTCCTGTGCTATTACTTGCACCTCAAATGCGCATTTCCTGTACAAGTGTTCTCAAACTTTAGTGTGCATCAGTCACCTGAAGAGCTTCTTAAGACACAGATTGCTTGGACTCACCCCAGAGTTACTGATTCAGTTGTTCTAGGGTGGGGACCAAGAATTTGAATTTCTAACAATTTTGCAAGTGATGTTGGTGATGCTGTTCTGGGACCACACTTTGAGAACCACTCTTCTAAACTAGTTTAGAGCCCAGGCATCTTCTGAAACATACCTACTATAAAAAATGGCATGGAGCTGGAGTCTGACCTTCCCCAAATTCACAAGGGGAGAGGAGAATCAAGATCAACAGCCTAAGGCAGATTCCTATGAGGCAGAGATCAGACATACCTTCTCTCTCCTCCATCTTTACCAACTGTCCCTCCCACAGCACTCTCTACTGCGTTCGTTGCAGTAGTCACACAGAACTCATAGACCATACTCACAATTATGGGGTTTAATAGGGAAGTAACAGTTACAATTTAGGCTCAGGAACACTCAGGATACAGTTCTTCCATCATGATAGCCTCTTTCCAGCCATGCTCGAAGACGTACCTGGCCCTCAGTCTCTGCTCAAAGGTGCTCAGATTTCTCTCTCCTTGGGCTGGAAAGCCCACCATGCTGCCTCCTCCTGGTGGAAGTGAAGGGGTATTTAGATTGGCTTTTATATTATAAATGTATAAATGTAAATGCAAAAAGAAAAAAAAATGCATCTCTAATGTCATCTATAATGAGAAATTCCTGAAAAGAGCTCTCATGGCCTCTTTTTCTTAATTGTACTTCAGATGAAGTTTTGCAGGGCAAATTCGTTTCTCATTAAACAATTATACACACAGTGTTTTGTGACACTGGTTGCCAACCCCACAACATGTCAACACTCTCCCCTTCTTGACCTTGGATTTCCTATTACCAGCTTTCCCATCCCCTCCTGCCTTCCTATCCTCGCCCCTTGGCTGGTGAGCCCATTTAGTCTCATTTTCTTATATGACTGAAGGGTGAACCTCAGGAGTGACTTAAGCACTGAGTTAAAAGGGTGTTCAGGTATCATACTTTTGGGGTTTCTCCAGTCTCTGTCAGACCAGTAAGTCTGGTCTTTCTTTATGAGTTAGAATTTTGTTCTACATTTTTCTCCAGCTCTGTTGGGGACCCTCTATTGTGATCCTTGTCAGAGCAGTCAGTGGTGGTAGCACCATCTAGTTGTGCTGGACTCAGTCTGGTGGAGGCTATGGTTGTTGTGGTTCATTAGTCCTTTGGACTGATTTTTCCCTTGTGTCTTTGGTTTTCTTCATTCTCCCTTGCTCCAGATGGGGTGGGACCAGTGGAGTATCTTAGATGGCTGCTCACAAGCTTTTAAGACCCCAGACGCTACACACCAAAGTAAGATGTAGAACATTTTCTTTATAAACTGTGTTATGCCAATTAAGCTAGATGTTCCCTGAGACCATGATCCCCAGCCCCTAGCCCAGTAATTCAGTCCCTCAGGGAGTTTTATGAAACTTCCATGATCTTGCCTTTGTCAAGTTGTGCTGGCTTCCCCAGTGTTGTGTATTGTCTTACCCTTCACCTAAGTTACCACTTACCTATTGTCTATTTAGTATTCTTCCCTGCGCACCCTCACCTCCCCTGTAACCATCAAAGATTGTTTCTTTTTGTGTGTAAATCTTTTCATGAGTTTTTATAGTAGTGGTCTCATACAGTATTTGTCTTTTTGTGGTTGACTTATTTCGCTCAGCATAATGCCCTCCAAATTCATGCACATTGTGAGATGTTTCTCAGATTCATCATTGTTCTTTATTGTTGCTTAATATTCCATTGTGTGTGTGTACCATAGTTTGTTTATCCAATCATTTGTTAATGGGCACTTAGTTTTTTTCCATCTTTTTTCTATTGTGAATGATGCTGCAATGAACATGAGTGTGCATATGTCTATTCGTGTGATGGCTCTTGTTTCTCTAGGATATAGTCCTAGGAGTGGGGTTGCTGGATCATATGGTATTTCTATTTCTAGCTTTTTAAGGAAGCACCGTATTGTTTTCCAAAATTGTTGTACCATTTTGCATTCCCACCAGCAGTGCATAAGAGTTTCATTCTCCCCGCAGCCTCTCCAACATTTGTTATTTTCTATGTTTTTGATTCCTGCCAGTAATGTCAGGGTGAGACGGTATCTCACTGAAGTTTTATTTATATTTCTCTATTGGCTAGTGATCACGAGCCTTTCATCATGTGTCTGTTAGCCACCTGAATGTCTTCTTTGGTGAAGTGTCTGTTCATATCCTTTGCTCATTTTTTAATTGGATTATTTGTCTTTTTGTTGTAGAGGTGTTGGATTTTCCTGTAGATTTTAGAGATTAGACCTTTGTTGGATTTTTTCTCAGTCTGTAGGTTCTCTTTTTACTCTTTTGGTGAAGTCTTTTGGTGACCATAAGTGTTTAATTTTTAAAATATTCCAGTTATCTGGCTTATCTTCTGGTGTTTGTGCATTGTTAGTTATGGTTAGTATCCTCTTAATGTTGTGTATTAGGGCCTCTAGCATTGACCCTATTTTTTCTTCTATGATCTTTATAGTTTTTGGTTTTATATTTAGGTCTTTCACTCATTTTGAATTAGTTTTTTGTGTATGGTGTGAGGTATGGGTCCTGTTTCATTTTTTTTTTGCAGATGGACATCCAGTTTTGCCAGCACCATTTGTTAAAAAGACTGTCTTTCCCCCATTTGAGAGGCTTTGGGCCTTTGTCGAAGATCAAGTGACCATAGGTGGGTGGATTTACATCTGAGTTCTCAATTCTGTTCCACTGGTCAATATGTCTGTCTTTGTACCAGTACCAGGCTGTTTTGACTACAGTACAGTAGCTGTATAGCAGGTTCTAAGGTCAGGTAGTGCGAGTCCTCTTTCGTTATTCTTCTTCTTCATTAGTGCTTTACTTTTCCCGGGCCTCTTCCCTTTCCATATAAAGTTAATAATTAGTTTTTCCATCTTATTAAAGAATGTTGTTGGTATTTGGATCTGGATTGCATTGTATTGGTAGATTGCTTTGGGTAGAATTTTGGTAGAATTGACATTTTCACAATGTTAAGTCTACCTATCCATGAGCATGGTATGTTTTTCCATTTATGTAGGTCTCTTTTGGTTTCTTACAATAGTATTTTGTAGTTTTCTTTGTATAGGTCTTTTACATCCCTGATTAGATTTATTCCTAAGTATTTTATTTTTTTAGGGGCTATATGGAGCCCTGGTGGTTGCAGTAGTTAAACATTAGGTGGTAACCAAAACGTTGGGAGTTCCAATCCACCAGCCACTGCTTGGAAATTCTATGAGGAAGTACTCCTCTGTCCTATAGGGTTGCAATGGGTCAGAATTCACTCTATGACAGTAGGTTATAAACAGTATTTTTTTCCTGATTTCCTTTTCGTAGTTCTTTTTATTGGTGTATAGGTATCCAACTGATTTTTGTACGTTTATCTTGTATCCTACTACTCTGCTGAATCTATCAGTTCCAGTAGTTTTCTCATGGAGTCTTTTGGGTTCTTTATGAATAGTATCATATCATCTGCAAATAGGGACAGTTTTACTTCTTCCTTATCAAAATGGATGTCCTTTACTTCTTTTTCTTGCTGTATTGCTCTAGCTAGGACTTCCAGCACAATGTCAAATAGGAGTGATGATAAAGGGCATCCTTGTCTTGTTCCTGTCCTCAAAGGGAATGTTTTCAGCCTCTCTCCATTAATAATGATGTTGGCTGTTGGTTTTGTATACATGCTCTTTATTATGTTGAGGAATTTCCCTTCTATACCTATTTTATTGAGAATTTTTATCAGGAATGGGTGTTGGACTTTGTGGAATGCCTTTTCTGTATCAGTTGAGATGATCATGTGGTTCTTTATTTTCTTTCATTTATGTAGTGGATTATGATGATTGATTTTCTAATGTTGAACCATCCTTGCATACCTGGTATGAATCCCTCTTGGTTGTGGTTTATTATTTTTTTAATATGATGCTGGATTCTATGGGCTAGAATTTTGTTGAAAATTTTTGCATCTGTATTCATGAGAGATATTGGTCTGTAATTTTCTTTTTTTGTGGCATCTTTGCTTGGTTTTGGTATCAGGGTTATGCTGGCTTCATAAAATGAATTCAGAAGTATCCCTTCCTTTTCTGCGTTCTGAAATAGTTTAAATACTATTGGTGCAATCTCTTATCTGAATGTTTGGTACAATTCTCCAGTGAAGCCATCTGGGCCAGGGCTTCTTTTTTCGTTGGGGTTTTTTTAAAATTACCTTTTCAATCTCTTCCCTTGTTATGGGTCTGTTGAGATTTTCAAGTTCAGTTTTTGTTAGTTTGCATAGGTAATGTGTTTCTAGAAATTTAACCGTTTCCTCTTGGTTTCAAAATTTGTTGAAATATAGTTTTTTGTAGTACTCTGTTATGATCCTTTTTATTTCAGGTGGGTCTGTTGTATTGTCCCCCATTTAATTGCTTACTTGGGTTATTTGCATGCTTTCCTGTTTTTCTTTTGTCAATTTGAACAATGGTTTGTCGACTTCGTTGATTCTTTCAAAAAACCAACTTGGTTTTTTGATTCTTTCTGTTGTTTTTCTATTATCTATTTCATTTATTTTGGCTCTGATCTTTATTATTTCCTTTCTTCTGGTGGCTGTGGGCTTATTTTGCTGCTCTCTTTCTATTTGTTCAAGTTGTGTAGGTAATATTTTGATTTCATCCCTTTCTTTTTTTTGACGTATGTATCTATTGCTATAAATTGACCTCTGAGCACTGCCTTTTCTGTGTGCTCAGAAGTTTTGATATGATGCATTTTCATTCTTGTTTGAGTCTAGGAATTTTTTGATTCCATCTTTGATTTCTTCTATTACCCAGTGGGTTTTAAGCAGGGTGTTATTCAGTTTCCATGTATTTGATTTTTTTTCCTTGTTCTTCCTGTTATTAATTTCTACTTTGATGGCACTGTGATTAGAGAAGAGACTTTGTATTGTCTCAGTGTTTTGGATTTTGTTGAGGGTTGCTTTATGGCCTAAGATGTGGTCTATTCTGGAGAATGTTCCATGTGCGGTAGAAAAGAATGTGTACTTGGATGCTGTTGGGTGGAGTGTTCTGTATATGTGTATGAAGTCAAGCTGGTTGATTGTGACCTTTAGATCTTCTGTATCTTTGTTGAGTTTCTTTCTAGATGTTCTGTTCTTTACCGAGAGTAGTGTGTTGAAGTCTCCTGCTATTATTGTGGAACAATATATCTCTCTTTTCAGTGCCATTAGAGTTTGTTTTATGAGTTTTTGAGCTCTGTCATTGGGTGCATAGATATTTATTATGGTTACGTCTTCTTGGTGGATTGTCCCTTTAATCATTATATAATACCCTTCTTTGACTTTTATGGTGGATTTTGTTTTAAAGTCCATTTTATCTGAGATTAGTATTGCTACTCTGTTCTTTTTTGGTTGCTGTTTGCTTGATATATTTTTTTCCATCTTTTGATTTTTAATACATTTATGTCTTTGTTTCTAACTTGTGTCACTTGTAGACAGCATATTGATGGCTCCCTTTTTTTTTTTTTTTTTTAATCCTTTCTGTCACTCTCCGTCTCTTTATGGGTGCATTTAAGCCTTTTACCTTCAATGTGATTATTGATAGGTGTGAGTTTATTGCTATCATTTTGTAGTGCTTTTTTCTGTGGTGCTGACGTTTTCTTTGTTCTGCTTACTCTTCTGTGCTGAATTCCTTTTGTTTGTGGATTTTTTTCCATTTCTTTTATTTCTGTAGATTTTGTGTTTACTGAAACTTTGTTTCTCTTCTTTTTTTTAATGAGTAGTTTCATTAACTTTCGTTGTGGTTACCTTGAAATTTACTCCTATATTCCTAAGTTTAAGCCAATCTTTTATTACTTGATATCACCTTGAATTCCTCTCCATTTGAAAATTCAGTACCTACAGCATTTATTTCCTCTTTTATTGTTCTGACGTTGCCATCTACAGATTGATCTCTTTAGTTCCCTCTTGTAAATCTTTTAGTTCTGTTTTATCCTTGAGAATTCATTACCTAGGTTGATATCTGGCTGATGGTGTCTTGTGTCCTAGTTTCATGTTGTTGTCTAATGTTGTTGGCTTTCTGAATGAAGGGTCTGCTTTAATAATTCTGATAAGTTTGGTTTGGTTTTTACCTAATCCCTTAGTTTCTGTTTATCTGGAAATGTCCTATTTTCACCATCATATTTGAGAGAAAGTTTTACAGGATATATTATTCTTGGCTGACAACTTTTTTCTTTCAGGATTTTATATATGTCATCCCATTGCCATCTTGCCTGAATGGTTTCTGCTGAGTAACCAGTGTTTAGTCTTGTTGTTTCACCTTTGTATGTGACTTTTCATTTTTCTCAAGCTGCTCTCAGAATTCTTTCTTTGTCTTTGGTTTTAGTGATGTGATTATGATATGCCTTGGTGATTTTCTTTTGGGCTCCATCCTATATGGTGTTCATTGAACTTTTTGGATGGTCAGCTTTTCATCTTTCATAATATTAGGGAACTTTTCAGTTATCAATTCTTCAGTGATCCTCTCTATGTTTTTCACTTTCTCCCCCCGTTCTTAAACTCCAATCACACATAAATTTTTGCTTTTGATTATATCCCACATTGTTCTCAGGGTTCTTCATTGTTTTTTTTTTTTTTTGCTCTTTTCTCTGATTTTTCCTCAAAGTGGTATCCAAGGATTTGTCTTCAATTTCGCTGACCCTGTGTTCCATTGTTTCAAATTTGCTCCTAAAACCTTCTATGACACTGTCTATTTCTAAAATCTTGTTTATCTTTTGTATTTCTAATTGCTGTTTTTGTATGATTTCTAGTTGTTTATTTTGACATTTTGTTCTTCTGTTATTTTCCTGAATTTTTACATTGTTTTGTCTGTCTTTTCTATGATTTTTTCTGTATTTTCCATTATTTTTTCTATTTTTTCCTTATTTTTGGCTGTGTTTTCCTTCAACTCTTGGAGAGCCCTGAATATTAGAGTTTTGAATTTCCTATCAGGTAGTTCCATCTCCCTTTCTACTGGAAGGTTATCTGGTGTTTTATTTTGGGTGCTTTCTGGAGACACCCTGCCCTTTATATATGTTTCGATATTGTCTACAGTATCCAGGACATTCAGGAATTATTTTCTTCATTTACTGATTGTAGATTTTTTTGTTTGTATGTTTTGTCCTACTTTTTGGTTTTATTTGGTTATGTCTGGGTAGTTGGGCTGGGTATGCTTAGCTGTTTGCTCGTCCTTGTGCATTATACTTCTCACTACTTTGTCCAGGTGGGCAGGGCTGGTCTCTCAGTTATTGTGCAGCAAGGCAGGTCCATTGGAGGGGGAGTGGTGGGGATGGGTTGTTTGCAATATGTACTGGGGCTGACAGTATGGGACTGTGGGGTAGTGCAGGGTGGGGTCCTATAGTCTGTGCTTGTGCCACTTGGGGGTGTGATGCTTGGCACTCAGTGCAGATAGGCAGGAGGGAAGGAAGAGGATGTTATATGTGGAGCTAAGTGGGTGTGGGAAAAAGTGAAAGAAGAGAGATAAACAGAAGTAAAAAAATGAAGAAAAAAATAAAAATAAAAAGTGAATAAAATGGCGACATGGTAAGAAACTAAAAAAAAAAGGTGCTGATGGAGCCTGCCATTGTGGTGGCATGGGCTGGGGAAACTGTGTGCCAGTGGCTCTCTAGTCAAGTGGTGTGGCAGAGCCCATCAAGAAGGGGCAGAGATGGCATATGCGGCTTGATGGGCAGGAGAATGGAGATGAAGGAAGGGAGAGAGAGATAAGAAACAAAAAAAGAAAAAAGAAAACAAAAAGAAATGGTGCTGAGGGAGACCACTGGTGGAGCGGTGTAGACTGGGAAAGCCATGTGCTGGAGGCTTCCCAGTTGGGCAGTGTGGCACTGCCTGTCTAGAAGAGACAGAGACAGCACATGTGACCAGGTCAGTGGGAGAAAGGAAAAGAAGGAAGGGAGAGAGAGGCAAGAAACCGAGAAAGAAGAAAAAAAAAAGAAAAAAATGGTGCCATGGGAGCTCACCGTCAGGGTGGCATGGACTGGGAAAGCTGTGAGCTGGCAGCTCCCCAGCTGGCCAGTGAGGCACAGCCCATCCTGAAGAAATGAAGATGGCACACGTGGTGAGGTGGGCAGGAGAATGGAAAGGAAGGAAGGTAAAGAAAGATGAGAAACTGAGGGAAAAAGAAGTGGTGCTGAGGGAGCCCATTGGCGGGGCAGTGCAGACTGGGGAAGCCATGTGCTGGCAGATCCCCAGCCAAGTAGTGCAGCACAACCCATCAAGAACAGGCAGAGACAGCACATGGTGCCAGCTGGACAGGAGAAAGGAAAGAAGACAGTGAGAGAGAGAGAAGAAACAAAAAGAAGCCAAAAAAACAACAACAGCAACACAAAAATGGCACTGAAGGACCCAGACAATGGGATAGGGTGAATCCAAGCTTCAAGGAGTTGACGTCTCCATGGCCTGCCAGAAAGCAGCAGAATCCAAGGAGACAGAAGAAGGGTGGAGGGTCAGAAAGCGAATATCCCTGGTTACTGGGTGCTCAGTCTCCTGTTGGGAGCCCCATGAAATTGCCTTCCTGTACTCTGTGTCTACCATTCTTGGTGGCTGAGGTCCAAGATAGCAAGTCCATGTCACTGGTAGGGGACCTCAACTCCATAACTCTCCTCGTTCTCTGTTCTCTGTCAGTTTCTTATTCTATTCGGCACTTGGTTGAGCTCTTTATCCCTTCACTTGAGTCAACTATTTGATTCTTTCCCAGTTCATTAGATGTTTTCCTGTACTTGACTTTTGGATCAGGTCATCTTGATAGGTTCACTATAGACTCCCTTTATCTCTGGTTTAAAATATAAACCACATGTAACCCTAATGATATTTTATTACAAGATAGTTGTTTCTAGATCTGGTGATCAAACTGCATATTAAAGAGCCAAGAAGAGAAATTTTAGAGCTGCTAGGTTAAAGTAGGTCAATTTGAGGAAGTAATCATTTTGACAGCTGACGTTATGGCTTGTAATAAACCTGACCAATTGTTTGTCGTGGAAGTTTTATTGTTTCTGTTGTTGCAGCTGCTTTTTCAGAAAAGGAGATCTGGAGAGTGTTTTTGAAAGCATGTTTTTCATAATAAAAATGATAAATCATCTTATGTAACTACCACATTTATTTATTTATTTATTTTATTGTACTTTAGGTGAAGGCTTACAGAACAAATAGTTTCTCATGAAACAGTAGTACACATATTGTTTTATGACATTGGTTAACAACCC
>NW_004443939.1:18286371-18287613 GCF_000243295.1 Trichechus manatus latirostris | reverse complement strand
GTCTGTTGGCCATTTGAATGTCTTCTTTGGTGAAGTGTCTGTTCATTTCCTTTGCCGATTTTTTAATAGGATTATTTGTCTTTTTGTTGTAGAGGTGTTGGATTTTCTTGTAGATTATAGAGACTAGACCTTTGTCTGCCCTGTACTGTCCAAAATTTTTTCCCAGTCTGTAGGTTCTCTTTTTACCCTTTTAGTGAAGTCTTTTGAAGACCATAGGTGTTTGATTTTTAGAAGATCCCAGTTATCTAGCTTATCTATTGGGGTTTCTGCATTGATGGTTTCGATTTGTATCCTGTTAATGGTGTGTATTAAGGCCTGTAGTGTTGGTCCTATTTTTTCTTCTATGAACTTTATAGTTTTAGGCTTTGTATTCAGGTTTTTTATCAATTTTGAAGTAGTTTTTGTGTACGGTGTGAGGTATGGGTCCTGTTTCATTTTTTTTGCAGATGGATATCCAGTTTTGGCAGCACCATTTGTTAAAAAGACTTTCTTTTCCCCATTTGATGGACTTTGGGCCCTTGTCAAAGACCAGGTGACCGTAGGTGGATGGATTTACATCTGGGTTCTCAATTTTGTTCCATTGGTCAATGTATCTGTCGTAATACCAGTACCAGGCTGTTCCGACTACTGTAGCTGTATAGTAGGTTCTGAAGTCAGGTAGTGTGAGTCCTCAAACTTTATCCTTTTTCTTCAGTAGTGCTTTACTTATTCAGGGCTTCTTCCCTTTCCATATAAAGTTAATGATTAGTTTTTCCACCTCTTTGAAGAATGTTGTTGGTATTTGAATCGGGATTGCATTGTATTTGTATATTGCTTTCAGTACAATTGTCCTTTTCACAATGTTGAGTCTGCCTATCCATGAGCATGGTATGTTTTTCCATTTATGTAGATCCCTTTGGGTTTCATGCAGTAGTGTTTTGTAGTTTTTTTTGTATAGGTTTTTTACATCCCTGGTCAGATTCATTCCTAAGTATTTTATCTTTTTATGGGCTATTATAAATGGTATTGTTTTCCTGATTTCTTTTTCATTGTTCTCCATATTGGTGTATAGGAATCCAACCGATTTTTGAATGTTTATCTTGTATCCTGCTACTCTGCTGAATCTTTCTATTAGTTCCAGTAGTTTTTTCGTGGAGTCTTTGGGGTTTTCTATGTATAGTATCATATCATCTGCAAACAGGGACAGTTTAACTTCTTCATTACCAATTTGGATGCCCTTTATTTCTTTTTCTTGCCTTATTG
>NW_004443939.1:18270969-18282422 GCF_000243295.1 Trichechus manatus latirostris | reverse complement strand
TCATTTGATGTTCTAGGGTTTCAGGATTGTTGATTCTCTGTTTGGCTTAGTTTTTCGGATCTTTGTTGTGGAGGGACGGCGTGGTGCTTCTGCCTAGACCGCCATCTTGCCGGAGTCCCTCTACACAGCTTATGTTTTAAATAAACGTTCTTAAATCATGAAGTCAACTGTAAAAGCCAAGCCAAAGATTAAATCATACTTTATCAGAAACCTGTACCTGACCTGATTCTTTTAAGCTTATAGATAGCAAATAATCATAACAACAACAAATAAATAAAAAAGAAAATAAAACCTTTAGAAAAAAACCTCTGCTAATTAGATGTATTCTTTAACCTTGCCAACTCAAGATGTGAAATAGGATGATAGATAAGAACTACACAGCTTTTTACAGTTTAAAGGTGAATGGGGAAAATGCCTCTGAGAGTAGATTTTTGTATGGAAAGCGCAGAATCAAAGCACAGCTACGTCTACTAATCTTATTACTACTTTATTTCATGACTTTGGATTAGTCATTAAAAATGCCAAATGGGTCGTAAGTTTTCTGCAATGGAACATAATATTATATACAAGTCCAATTTATAAAGTTCTAGTTTGCAGCTCTTCCTGAGGAAGAGAGCCGTCCAAAATGTGTGCTCTGGGAGACTTTCTCAGTTCAAAGAAACTAGCAGGAATTGTGCTTAACTCAAGTGTTAGAGTAGGATTTGCTAGGCACTAGGTTGTGCGTAGTGGTTAAGAGCTGTCTGCTAACCAAATGCTCTGCAGATCGAATCCAACAGCCACTCCTTGGAAACCCTAGGGGGCAGTTCTACTCTCTCTTATTGGGTAGCTATGAGTCAGAATCCACCTACCGCAATGAGTTTGGTTTTGGTTTTAGGTTGTGAGTGGAGCCCTGGTGGCACAGTGGTTAAGAGGCTGGCTGCTAGCCAAAAGGTTGGCAGTTGGAATTCACCAGCTGCTCCTTGAAAACCCTATGGGACAGTTCTACTCTGTCCTACAGGGTCACTATGAGTTGGAATCAACTCGATGACAATGGGTTTGTTTTGTTTTGTTTTGTTTTTTTAGGTTGTGAGTACTCTATAATTGTTTTTAAAAAAGTAAAATACCTGTAAATTCCTAGGATGAAATAACAGGCTACTGAATCTATGTTTATTTCTAAAATTATCTACTGAATAGCTGTTTGTTCATTATAAAAAAGGTGCGTGGTAATTGTAGCAAGTCAAACAATACAGAAATATATGAAGAAAAAGAGTATCATTTCTTCTGCTTCCAATTCCTTCCTCCCTGAGCTAATGAACATCAAATGTTTGGTGTATATTCCTATACATCTTTTTAAACACATCCTGCTACATTAGAAATTGAAGTTAGATATTTTTAACATGGCTAACATGATCTATAATTTGGAATTTCTACATAATACAGTGGTTTTCAATTTTTTTTATAACAGAACCCTTTTTTTTCCAAATTAAATCTCTCATGAAAATTATGTCACTTCCACACTTAAACGCTGGCTAAGCTTAAATGTCACTTCCTCTGGGAAGTCTTTTTTATCCCATAAACTAGATTTATAATTATTTCTTGGGTGGATTCTTTTTTTTGGGTTCAATGCTATAAATTACTTGAGTCAGAGATACTATCACTCTCTTACCAATATTTTCTAGCCCAGTGTCTGGACATAATAAAAAAACCAAACCCATAGCCATCGAGTCGATTCTGACTCATAGTGACCTTATAGGACAGAGTAGAACTGCCCCATAGGGTTTCCAAGAAGAGGCTGGTGGATTTGAACTGCCAACCTTTTGGTTAGCAGCCGAGCTCTTAACCGCTGTGCCACCAGGGCTCCAGGAACGTAATAGAACTCAATAAATATGTCATATATGTATGTATGTACATATGTATACATATATATACACACATACATATATATACATATCTATATTTAAGATGATGACTATGTTCTTTCCATATTAATAGCAGATGTTTCAAAATTTTTGAAAACCACAGATTTAAGCACTAGAAAAGCAGGACTCTGGCACCTTATAGTTTCTTGTAGTGAAAAGTTGCTCAGTATTTGGTTTTGGAATGAAGAATGAGCCTCTCTAACCCTTAAATTAGTTCTAGTGTTCTCTGGGGCACAATTTGGAAATCATTAGATTAGAGGATGGGACACCCACAAAGGCGTTAAGACCCCTGGTTTCCAGGTTTAGATTTTGCTTAGCTGCTCTGTATTTCACTTTCAGTTTCTACTTCTCTGGTCCATCTTAGGGCACTCGACATCACTGGCCACTTGGCTTTCCCATATTTTCCTGGTTCTCATCTACACCCCTGAGAGTTTCTCCTCAGCCTCCTTCATGGTTGTTGACCCCTAGGAATCCAGTATAGCTTTCTTCTCCTTTTTACTTGGCATGCCTTGTTTGAATGATCTATTTGTGTGGTCTTAGTTACTGGTCAGTTGGTAACATCCAGATCCTTAGTTCCAGAATTCACCATTCTCCTGAGCTTTAGTAGGTATTTCCAACAGCTGCTGGATAACCCCACTTTCCTGTTATGCAGATGCTTCAAACTCTCAGATATATAACTTTATCCTCACTGTTGTTACACTCCATAATTGCACTCCCTCTGCTATATTTTCTATCTTGGTTAATGACATCAGTTGCTGGGTAACTAAAAGTTGTCTTAAACAATTCTTGCCTCCTTAACATATCACCACTCCCTGTTAGTTCTATCTCTTAAAAATAGCTCTTAAGTCCACCCCCTATAATCTGTTCCCATAGCCACTGTCTCAAATCAGACCCTCAACATTCTCGCCTGGATTGTCTACCCTCTACAATGTTGATAAAAATATGTCTTTAAAATAGGAATATGAAAATTTCATTCCCCTGCTAGAAAAATATCAGGAACTCCCATTGTCCCAATTATAAGTTTTTGGGTAGTTCCAGGAAATACATTGAGATCCAGAAAGAAAATATTAGGATTTCTCTTTATAGTCATTGTTTTTATTATGCAATATTAGGACCTCTATTTGTATTCACTCTGTTTATTATTATTCTTTACTAAAGAATATAACATACAAGTAAGTTATAAAGCATAATAAGTTGTAGAACATTGCCAGAACTGTCCTTTGTACCTTTGTTTCCATCTCTTTCCTCCTCTTGCTTCCACTGGCTCACCTTGACTCAAGGTGAATTTTGTTTTTTATACTTCCATTGATTCTTCATAGTCTTACTGCATACGTATTTTAGAAATAATATATTATTCAGTTTGTTCTTGAACTTTATAAAGGTAGTATCATACTGCATTTGGTCTTTGCAGCTTTCTTTTTCATTCAATCTTATGTTTTTAAGATTGATTCGTATTGTTGTCTGAAGCTGTAGGTCACTCATTTTTACTGAAGAATAATTTTCTGTAATGTGAATACATCACAAATATTTATCCACCCTCTTTTTGATGGACATTTGGGTGCCTCCCAAGTTTTGCTATTATGGACGGTGCTTACATAGATAGTATTGTACATTCTCTTGGTCTACATGCACAACTTTCAAGAATATACCTGGAAGAAAATTATTGTAACACAATAGGCAAAAATTCAAATCATAACATATTAGCAGTTAAACGTGTATATAGGAGTCCCTGGGTGGCACAAATGATTAAGCACTGGACTATTAACAGAAAGGTTGGTGGTTCAAACCCACCCAGAGGCACCTCAGAAGACAGGTCTGGTGATCTCCTTCGAAAAGGTCACAGCCTTGAAACTCCATGAAGTGCGGTCCTACTCTTCACACATGGGGTCTCCATGAGTCAGAATTGACTTGACCTTGCTATGTTAGCTGTCATCAACTCAAGAGTAAAAGTGCTCCATAGAGTTTTTAAGGCTGTGACCTTTCGGAAGAAGACTGCCAGGTCTTCTGAGGTGCCCGTGGGTGGGTTCAAACTGCCAACCATTAGGCTAGTAGTCCAGTGATTAATCATTTACACCACCTAGCCACTCCTCAACAATAACAACACGTCTGTATATAATTTATTTCAAAATGTATTAAAGATATATTAAGTGTGAGTGCACAAAACAGTTTTTTTCTGAGTAGGAGCGTGTGATCAAAATGTTTACAGACCACTGGACTATAGAATAAACTCAAAATTTCATCACTTCCAGACCTGGCTCTAAATTCTCTCTTCCAGCTCCATTGTCCCTAAGCAAGCCTCCCATGCTCCTGCTGCTATGAGCTTCTACTGCAAACATCACAATGATAAGACTTACCAGTTTGAGTGGCTATTGTTTAGTTCATGTCAGTCTCCTCCAAAAACCAAACCCACTCCCATCAATTCAATTTTGACTCATAGCAACCCTATAGGACAGAGCAGAACTGCCCCATAGGGTTTCCAAGGCTGTAAATCTTTAGGGAAGTGGACTGCCACATCTTCCTCTGGCAGAGAAACTTGTGGATTCAAACCATCGACCTTTTGGTTAGCAATCAAGCTGTTAACCACTGTGCCACCAGGGTTCCTTGTCAGCCTCCTCACCTAGACTTAATTGTCAAGAGCAGAGTTACAATCTCATTCATTTTTGTATCTCTAGCACCTAACCCAATGCTAGCATGTGGTAAGCAACATTTAAATGTTTATTGAATGAATGAAATAATGTAAAATGGTAGTAATACCATTCTTATATAGCAGAGAAGACAAATGAAGTATCACGAGAAAACACTGAGCTCTCCGAAGGAAAGGAAAGTTATATAAACTCAAAGTATAAGTTTTTTTTTTTTTAATGATAGTATTTACACAATGGTGTTCTACAGCGTGGATATCAAAGTACAGTTTAGCTTAGAATTAATCAAGAAAGCCAACACTATATTTCTTCCTTATCTTCACCTTAGATGCATTAGCACTAGCAAAGCAATGGAAAATTCTCTTTAGTCTCTAACTTATATTCCCTTCATTAATATTCCTAGCAGGAATAGGTTATGTTAGAACAGAAAGATAACTGGACTACTAATCAGACAGTTCAAGATTTATCTCAGATCTGTCTTTGGCTAGCCATGTGATTTTACATAAACCACTCAATATCTTTGATGATCTGTATAATGATTAAAAAGAGTGGTTGTATTCTTTAGCATGTGCCAGACACAGTTATAAGCATTTTAGATGCATTATCTCATTTATTAATAGGTATGAATATTATCCCAATCTTACAGTAGCAGTAAATGAGGCTCAGAAGGATTGTACACTTTGTTCAAGGTTCTACAGGCACAAGTCACTAGTCACTTATCATCCTCCTCTAGCGTCTGTTTTTAGCCATTATGCTATTCTACTTTGCCCTAGCTTCTTCCCAGAACTTTCGAAAGCATTATCTATGTAAGAATGTTTTATAATTTTTAACACTTTTTCCAATAAATATTTACTTAGCACTTAGCACATGGCCTGTTCGGCAGTGGGCACCAGAAAAATAAAGATGAACTACACAGTCAGCATCTGGAGGGTCTTGTAGTCTAATAGAGGAAACACCAATATCTATAAATAACACTAATACATTGGTGACTATTTTTCCCTAGGGTGAGGGTCAGGGAAGACTTCACAAAGGAGATGCCATTGAACTATAAGATATTAAAAAATGGCTAGGAGTTTTCTAGTAGAGACTGTTCAAGGGCACACAAAGAAGTGAGAACAGCAAGAGCAAAGACAAAAAAGGACAAAACAAAACCAGTTACCTTTGAGTCAATTTCTATTCATGGTGACCCCATGTGTTACAGAGTAGAACTGCACTCCAGAGGGTTTTCAAGGCAAAGATAGGGAAAGTAAAACGTATGGAATCTGAGAAATGGCAAGTTGGCCATAATAGCAAAAGTACAGGGTGTATGGCAGAGTCCAGTAGGAGATGAAGGCTGAAAGAAAGATAACTTGGAGCCAGATTATAAAGAACTCGGGAGTTTGGATTTTTTACTGGGTACCACAGAAGGGTTTTTTAAGTAGACAAGTTTCATGGTGTTAGCAATAATAAAGTAACAATGATAATTATTTTCATAACTAATAATAATGATAATATTTACTAATCACTTAATATGTACCAATAACTATATTAATACAAGACTGACTTGCTTGATCTTCACAGTTAACTGTGAGAGAGGTGCTGTTTTTACTTCAGATACTATGCTTTTAGCCACATTCCCACACTGTCACAACAGTGGTGACTCCAGAATGTCAACGTAGTAGGGGATTAGGTGATGCATTAGGCTGGTAAAAGGCGAGAAGCTAGTAGGTCAGCTGGATTTTTTTTGTTGTATTTTGTTCTCTGAATTTGTATTTACATAGCAAACACTTTATTTCTTCTTAATTTATTTGTGATGGCTTGAGGGGACATTGGTAGAGATAGGGAGGCTAACGCCTTCCCTTACAAAGCTTACTCAGGGTACCTTCACTGGGCCACAAAAGGGAAAACCAAAAAAAAAAAACAAACAAATTAGTAGCCATCGAGTTGATTCCAACTCATAGCAACCCTATAGGACAGAGTAGAACTGCTCCATAGGGTTTCCAAGAAGCAGCTGGTGGATTTGAACTGTTGACCTTTATGATTAGCAGCTGAGCTCTTAACCATTGCCCCACCAGGGATCCCACAATATAGAAGGGAAAGTAGATTTTATAGGGCATTGTTACTAAGTGTTAATACCGGCTGCACCTCAGCAAAACTAACGGAGGGCACCAAAGGCATTGAAGCAGTGGTAGTGGCCTGGTTGGCCCAAACATACTGTCAAGCACAGATAAGTTTACTTAGGTACGAGTCCTCATGTCTTAAAATCACTGCTGACTACAGCTTTGCATGACAGCATACATAGGATACAGTTAATCATGCATTTGTCACATACACAGGAAGCCAGTAGACAGTTCTAACTCCAGACATTTTACTGCTACCCTAAAGCAAACTAAACCTTACAGGCCAAAGCAGCCCATGTTCCAGATATAAAATGTTCTACTAACGAGAAGCCATGCAGTATAGGGATGCTGGGTGTGTGTTCATCCCACTGAAATTTCTACCTTTGCAGCTCCCCTTTCCTCCATCTGCTGGCTCCTGTATTCCATGAATGTCCATTTTGACAGGCATAGTGATATTCTTTAAAGACCCAGAAAATTCCTTCAGGGGTATCCTTCTGAGCCCAAATAATTACTTGGCTGGGGAAGGATCCAGAAAGTTGGGTAGTAACTTAGACTTAAAGATTAAGCAGATCCTGTTCCTTAGGCCTGCACAGGTATTTGTTACTAGCAAGAAACCAGATGTAGGACTTGATGACCAGATTTGGTAGCAAAGAAACTGTGTTTTGTGGGTAGGCAACATAACTGAGTGTTTGTATAGACACATTCACGTGATACCTCTTCTTTGTACTTTCAGAGATACACAGTTACCGCATTGTGGTTTGTCTGGGTACTCACATATGTATCCCCTGCTAGACTCTAAGCTCCACACGGGCAAAAACTTCTTCTTCTTCTTCTTTTTTTTATTTTTTATTTTGCTAGTACCTAGAACTGTACTCAGAATATAGTAGATTTTTTAGTAAATCTCTCTTCTTTCATTCATTAAAAAAAAAAAAAAATTGAGCACTGTAGGACAACACGTTCTGCTCGACCACGCTGTAACTGTAAGACAACATGCCAAATCTGCACGGTGTCCCCAGGTTGTACCCAAATTCTCGATAGCCAGGAGGCCATTAGAAAAAGGACACCAATAACTAATATGGATTGCTCCATAAACATCACATCCTTCTGATCAGAGCCTGAATACACGTTAGCACATGGAAAGTAGCTTTTATTACTTACAAAAATCAGACAGTATACAGCCGGAAAAGTTCCATAATGAACAGTCCCCTTCACAAGCTGTCTGGGCAGAGATGATGACTCTTCCTTGCACACCCCACTTTGTGCCATGGGTGAAGGACTTAAATGGGACCCTACCTCCTGCTGGTCTCCCCCAGGCCAGCAGATACATTTCGGTGGACTGTAAGCTTACATTATGTGGGCCCCACCTGCACCATAGCTGAGGCGACTCAGAAAACTTCCTCTCCCAGCTATTTTATATCCCCAGCCTAAGTGACTAGTTGTATCTTTCGAACCCTGCTAACAAACATCCTACTGAGCCATGACCCCCTGACGTCCTGAGGATAGGGTGTGATAAGGCCAGAGTTGTATCTTTTTAACCCCGTTAACAAACATCAGGCATTAGTGGGGTGATGGTTTGTTCTGAGGCCTAAAGAAGCCAGCAGGGAAGGGAACGGAGAAAACCATGGCTGCCTGTTTTGTCCAAAGGATTTGCTCCTCTCGAGCACCTATCATGCTTGTTTGTAACCTGAATGAGTAAATAAAGGAACGAATGAGTGAATGAATTAATAAAAAAGCAAATGGAAGACTTTAACAATAATAGCAATGGGTGTAGCTAAACATTATCACCTTCTGCGCTAGTCTTAATCTGTGACCAGTTTATTTGTAAGTTAGCCTTGCATAGCATATGTGTGGAGTTAACAATAGACAAAAATTTACAGTATTCTTTTTTTTTCTAAGGTTTATAGAGCAAACAGTTTCTCATTAAACAGTCAGTACACATATTGTTTTATGACATTGGTTAACAACCACATGACATGTCAATACTCTCCCTTCTCGACCTTGAAGGACCTTTTTTTTTTTTTGGGAAAAGATACACCATTTCAAACATTTTTACATACACAATTCAGTGACATTGATTACATTCTTCCAGTTGTGCAGCTATTCTCACTATCATTTTCCAAATTATTCCATCACCATTATCTTCAACTCACTGTCCCCTAGGCTTCCCATCAAGCCTTTTGAGTTGCTGTTGTCAATTTGATTTCACACTGATAATTTTTTTTCTACCTCAGATAAAGGTTTAGAACAAATAGTTTCTCATTAAACAGTACACATATTGCTCTATGACAATGGTTAAAACCCCACAACATGTCAACACTGTCCCTTCTCAACCTTGGGTTCTCTATCACCAGCTTTCCTGTCCTCTCCTGCCTTTTAGTCCTTGTCCCTGGACTGCTGTGCCTCATTAGTCCCTTTTTGTTTTATGGGGTTGTCCAATCCCCAGCAGAACGGTGAACTTTGGGAGTGACTTCACCACTGAGCTAAAAGGGTGTCCGGGGGCCATAGGGGTTTCTAGGGGTTTCTCCACTCTGTCAGGCCAGTGAAATTGGTCTTTTTTTGTGAGTTAGAATTTTATTCTACATCCTTCTCCAGCTCTGTCCAGGACCCTCTGTTGTGATCCCAGTCAGAGCAGTCAGTGGTGGTAACCGGGCACCATCTGGTTGTACTGGACTCAGTATGGCAGAGGCCGTGGTAGTTGTGGTCCATTAGTCCTTTGGACTAATCTTTTCCTTGTACCCTGTTCTCTTCATTCTCGCTTGCTCCTGAAGGGGTGAGAAGAGTGGAGTATGTTAGATGGCTGCTCATAGGCTTTTAAGACCCCAGACGCTACTCACCAAGGTAGAATGTAGAACATTGTCTTTATAAACTATGTTATGCCAAATGAGCTAGATGTTCCTCAGACCATGGTCCCCACAGCCCTCCACCCAGCAATTCAGTCTTTCAGGGAGCTCGGATGTGTCTATGGAGCTTCCATGACCTTTCCTTGTACAAGTTGTCCTGGTTTCCCCAGTATTGTGTACTGTCTCACCCTTCACCAAAGTTACCACGTATCTATTGTCTATTTAGTTTTCCCCCCACCCCTCTCATCTCTCGTAACCAACAAAGGTGGTTTCTGTTTGTGTGTATACTTTTTCATGAGCTTTTACAGTGGAGGTCTCATACAATATTTGTCCTTTTGTGATGGACTTATTTCACTCAGCATAATGTCCTCCAGTTTCATCCATGTTATGAGATGCTTCACAGATTCATCATTGTTGTTTATCATTGCATAATACTCCATTGTGTGTATGTACCATAGTTTGTTTATCCATTCATCCGTTGATGGGCATCTAGGTTGTTTCCATCTTTTGCTATTGTAAACAGAGCTGCCATGAACATAGGTGTGTACATATGTCTATTCATGTGACGGCTTTTATTTCTGTCGGATATATTCCTAGGAGTGGGATTATTGGACCATATGGTATTTCTATTTCTAGCTTTCTAAGGAAGCGCCATATCATTTTCCAAAATGGTTGTAACATTACGCATTCCCACCAGCAGTGCGTAAGAGTTCCGATCTCCTGGCAGCCTCTCCAACATTTGTTTTTTCCAGTGTTTTTGATTCGTGCCAGTAATGACGGGGTGAGATGGTATCTCATTGTGGTTTTTATTTGCATTTCTCTAATGGCTAGTGATCCTGAGCATTTCCTCATGTGTCTGTTGGCCGCTTGAATGTCTTTGTTGGTGAAGTGTCCGTTCATTTCCTTTGCCCATTTTTTAATTGGATTTATTTGTCTTTTTGTTGTAGAGGTGTTGGATTTTCTTATAGATTTTAGATATTAGACCTTTGTCTGACTTGTACTGTCTAAAAATTTTTTCCCAGTCTGTAGGTTCTCTTTTTACTCTTTTGGTGACATCTTTTGATGAGCATAAGTGTTTAATTTTTAGAAGATCCCAGACATCTAGCTTATCTTCTGGTGCTTGTGTGTTGTTTGTTAGTTATGCTTTGTATCCTGTTAATGCTGTCCATCAGGGCCTCTAGCGTGGATCCTATTTTTTCTTCTATGAAGTTTATCGTTTTGGGCTTTAAGGTTAGATCTTTGATCCATTTTGAATTAGTTTTTTTGTATGGTGTGAGGTATGGGTCCTGTTTCATTTTTTTGCAAATGAACATTCAGTTTTGCCAGCACCATTTGTTAAAAAGACTGTCTTTTCCCCATTTGATAGACTTTGGGCCCTTGTCGAAGATCAGGTGGCCATAGGTGGATGGATTTACATCTGTGTTCTCAATTCTGTTCCATTGGTCAATGTATCTGTCGTTTTACCAGTACCAGGCTGTTTTGACTACCATAGCTGCGTAGTAGCTTCTGAGGTCAGGTAGTGCGAGTCCTCCTAGTTTATTCTTCTTCAATAGAGCTTTACTTATCTGGGGGCCTCTTCCATTTCCATATAAGTTAATGATTAGTTTTTCCATCTCTTTAAAGAATGTTGTTGCTATTTGGATTGGTATTGCATTGCATTTGTAAATTGCTTTGGGTACAATTGTCATTTTTACAATGTTAAGTCTACCTATCCATGAGCATGGTGTGTTTTTCTATTTATGTAGATCTCTTTGAGTTTCTTGCAGTAGTGTTTTTTAGTTTTCTTTGTATAGGTCTTTTACATCCCTGGTTAGATTTATTCCTAAGTATTTTATTATAAGAACTATTATAAATGATATTGTTTTCCTGATTTCCTTTTCATCATTCTCTTTATTGGTGTATAGGAATCCAACTGATTTTTGTATGTTTATCTTGTATCCTGCTACTCTGCTGAATCTTTCTATTAGTTCCAGT
>NW_004443939.1:18215941-18269623 GCF_000243295.1 Trichechus manatus latirostris | reverse complement strand
TTTTTTTTTTTAATTTCTTTTGTTTTTACTGAGACTTTATGTTTTTCTTCTTTATTTTGACGAGTAGGTTTGTTAATTTTCTTTGTGGTTACCTTGAAATTTACCCTTATCTTCCTAGGATTGAACCAGTCAATTATTACTTGGTATTGCCTTGCCTTCTTCTCCATTATAAGGTTCTATAACTACACAGTTTATTACCTCTTTTATTGTTCTGATGCTGTTGTCATTTACAGATTAACCTCTCTGGTTCCCTGTTGTAATTCTTTTGGTTTTGGATAGTCCTTGAGAGTTCATTTCCTAGGTTGGTATCTGGCTAGTACAATCCTGTGTCCTAGATTCAGCCTGTGGTCTGATGTTATTTGATCCCAGGTCAAAGGACTGTCTTTAATAATTCTTGTAAGTTTGGTTTGGTTTTTATATATTCCCTTAATTTCTGTCTATCTGGAAATGTCCTAATTTCAGCATCATATTTGAAAAAGAGTTTTGCCGAATATATTATTCTTGGCTGGCAATATTTTTCTTTCAACATTTTATATATATCATCCTTTTGTCTTCTTGCCTGCGTGGTTTCTGGCAAATAATCCGAGCTCAGTCTTATTGTTTCTCCTCTGTATGGGACTTTTTGTTTTTCTTGAGCTGCTCTCAAGATTCTTTGTCTGTCTTTGGTTTTAGCAAGTATGATTATGATATGCCTTGGTAATTTTCTTTTGGGGTCTATCCTATATGGGGTCTGTTGGGCTTCCTGGATGGTCAGCTTTTCATTTTTCATGATATTGGGGAAGTTTTCTGTCAGCAATACTTCAATGATCCTCTCTGTGTTTTCTGTTTTCTTTCCCGTTCTGGAACTCTGATCACTTGTAAATTTTTGCTTTTTGGTAGTATCCCACATATTCTCAGGATTTCTTCATTTTTATTTGTTCTTTTTTCTGATTTTTCTTCACACAGAGTTGAATCCAAGTGTTTGTCTTCAATTTTGCTGATCCTGTCTTCCGTCATTTCAAACCTGCTCCTCAGTGCTTCTGTGACACTGTCCTTTTCTGAAATCTTGTTGTTTATTTTTTGGATTTCTAATTGTTTTTATATGATTTCTAGTTGTGAATTTATTTTACCACTTTGTTCCTGTGTTATTTTCTTGAATTCCTCCATTTTTTTGTCTGCATTTTCCATGAATTTGTCTGCCTTTTCCGTGAATTTGTCTATTTTTCCCTCATTTTTGTCTGCTTTTTGCTTCCACTCTTGGATAATTCTGAATATTAGAGATTTGAATTCCCTATCAGGTAGTTCTAGTGCCTTTTATTCTACTGGGAAGTCGTCTGGTGTTTTATTTTGGATGCCTTCTGGGACCATCCTATCCTGTTTTTGTATATGTTTTGATATTGTCTGCTGTCTTCAGGGAATTCAGTAGTCATTTTCCTTGTTTATTTATTTAGATTTGTTTGTTTCTTCCTGCTTTTTGTTTTATTTGGTTATGTCTGATCAGACGGGCTCTGTGTTATCTGTTGTTTGCTCATCTGTGGTCACAGTACTTTTCACCTCCTTCTCCAATGGGGAGGGTCAGTCACTCAGTTGTGGTACAGCAAGGCAGTTCCAGCTGAAGGGGAGTTTCTTGTATGGGTTGTTTGTGACACATACTAGGGTCGATAGGGAAGGCCGGGAATCATTGCAGGGCAGGTTCCAGTAGGCCTTGCCTGTGCTACTTAGGGTTGTGATGTTCAGCACATGGTGCAGGTAGGCAGGAAGGTAGGGGGGAGATAGTGATGTGTGGAGCTAAGATGGTTTTGGGAAAGAGGAGAGAGGAACAGGATCCAAAAACATATACACAAAGAAACAAACAAATGAAAAATTGTGGTAAGGGAGCTTGCTGTTGGAGTGGAGTGATGAGAGACTGAGAAATGGAGAAAAACAAAAAGAAAAATGGTAAAAGAAAAAAATGAATAAATACAAATTAGAGGGAGGCGGGAAGAAAAGCCCTTAGGGATCCCACTGGCTGCTGACTGGTGAAGTTGCTCACAGGCTGTGAAGTACAGCCTGGCTAGAAGGAGAGAGGAAGAGAAGGTAAGTACAGAGAGACAAGAAACTGAAAGTGAAGAGGGACAAAAAGGGAAAAAGGGAGAGAAGAAAACAAAAAAAAAAGAAAGAAAAAAACTAAAAAAAAAGAAATAAGAAATGTCGCCTGGGATGTCACTGTGCATCTGCACAGAGTAAAGTAGTAGCTCCCAAGCCACCCAGTACTTCCCAGGTAGAAAGGGCTCCCAAGCCAAGAAAAGGAAAAGAAAACAAACAAACAAACAAAGCAAATAAGAACAAACAAAAAAAGCCCCCAGGGTCCCACCAGTGTGACAGTACGGCCTGGGAAGCAGTTTCACAGTAGAGTGGTGTTTCGCAGCCTTGCAGGAAGAGCAAAGACGGCACAAGGATCCAGGTATTTGAGAAAATGCAGGGGGAGGTGGTGAGACGTAAGAAAGAAATCTAAAGAAACGGAAAAAAGCAACACCAGCAGCCAACAAAAGGCACTCAGGGAGCCGGCCAGTGCGAGCAGGTGGAATCCAAGTGACACTGTGGTGAAACCGGTGCTTCCTGGCTGCAGGAAGCAGAAGAGGCCACGCGGGGGTGAAGAAGGGTAGGGGCTGGGAAAATGTGTATCGCTGGTTACTGGCCGTTCTGTCTCCTGCTGGAAACTCCGTGAAGCTGCTTTCTCATACCTCCTGTTTGCTGATCTCCTATAGAAGTCCAAGATGGCAGATCCATCTGCATGTATCTCTCCATGCTCTCTGTTCTTGGTCAGTTTCTTATTCCATTTGGTGCTTGGCTGAGTTCTCTATCTCTTCATTTGATGCTTAGGGTTTCAGGATTGACGTGTGTCTCTGTTTGACTTAGTTTTTCGGATCTTTGTTGTGAAGGGATAGTGTGTTGCTTCCGTCTATAGCACCATGTTGCCCGGAAGTCCTAAGTTTTCAGTATTCTTGACTTCCCTTTTAGTGCTTCTAGTTCTTCTGCATCTAGTCATGTTTAATGGTTCTACCCTGTCCTATAGGGTCTCTATGAGTCAGAGTCAGCTTGACTGTAACAGGATTTTTTCTAAATAAAATATGAAAAACAGATGCCAAATTCAGGATCCCTGTAGTGTTTCAGAAGGGAGAACAGAAACTAACATTGATACCATGGTATTTCACAAGTCATTTCATTTAACTCAACAACCCGCTAAAGTAGGTAGGATTATCAGCATTTTACATATGTAAAGAAACTAAATTCATACCTCTATTAAGGAATAGAGGCAGGAATTTTTTTTCTATTCCTATATAATTGTTTGTTCACATATATGTCTTCCCATCTTGACAAAGTTTGTTTAAAACGTTTCTTTAACAACAACAACAACAACAACAAAAAAACCAAAAAGCCTCAATCTCTGATTTTGTATCTATATATCTAAAATTCCCAGAGAACTTATCTTTTGGTCTATGTACACATGCAAACATAATCTAGAGTGGAAACAAAGTAAACCATAATTAATCATTAACACCCTGGTTCAAATTGATTTCTGAGATTTCTTTTAGCAAGCAGAACACTGAGGAAATAAAACCCAGGTTAAAATTATTTTGAAGCCTTGCCCAGTCACAGCAGGGCCTTGAAGTGTCCATGTCCTGAACAGCTGCATCACATGAGGACTAGAAATCTCTCCAGTCCTTAATTTTCTCCAGCCCATTAAGAAGGCTGTCGCTGAAAACAAATATCACTCCAAAAACTGGAAGGGCAAGGATGATGAGCTTAGTCTGGAGTAGAAAATGGATTTCCAGCCTTTAGAGTTTCTATGGAGTCCCTGGGTGGAGCAAATGGTTAAGCACTTGACTACTAACCGAAAGCTTGGCAGTTTGAATGCACCCAAAGGCACCTGGGAAGAAAGGCCTGGTAATCTTCTTCTGAAAGGACACATCCATGAACACCCTATGGAGCAGTTCTACTCTACAACACATGGGGTCACCATGGGTCAGAATCGACTCGATAGCAACTGCTTTTTTTTTTTTTTAAAGTTTCTGTAGACACTTTTAGCCTGCTTCCTGGACAATCATTCATCATTGTCACATGCTCTTTTGAAAAACTTGTGGCAGTTTCTACACCTAAGAGAGGAACTGTGACAATTGTTGGGTCTAATCAGACCCCACACTCTTAGCCCCAGGAATTGCCACAATCAACAGAGTCTCTGCAAAGGATGAGGAGGTGACCATGAGCCAGCTCCCACCCCAGTGAGGCCTAGAGCTCCTTATCATTAGTGAGGTCACACCAGAATCATCCGAGGCTGCTGGGGCTCAAAACAGACATTTTTAAATGATTAGTTTGTGCCTCTGATAAATGGGTATTCACCTCAATCCTTTACAGCTATTTTTTTTATAAGAAAGCTTTGGACATTACAAAGGGAATTTTCCCTGGAATTTTCTGACTTCTAATTATTTTCCTCTCTACTGTACAAAGTATAGTTGCTTTTGTTCACTGTTTTCAAGTCAGTTTCGACTCTTGACAACCCCATTTATATCCCATGTCTGTAGAGTAGAACTGCTCCGTAGGGTTTTCAAGGCTGTGACCTTTCAGAAGCAGAATGCCAGACCTGTCTTCTGAGGCACCTCTGTGTGTTTGAACTACCAACCATTATGGTTGGTATTGGAGCACTTAGTCATTTATATTACCCAGGTATTCATTTCCATTAAATGCAGATTCATCAGGCAATAGCCATACTCTGCGTCTACTCCTTTTATCCCCCAGCTACTGCAAAACTTAAAATGAAAAATAAAAGGGGGGGATTTTTCTTTAATAGCTGCTGAGATTACAAATGCCTAATTAACTGCTTGAATTTTAGTCACTGTGAATGACCTGTTGGTTGAGAGATTTGCTGCCTGATTTGCAATGACATCTAGCCACTTAAATACATAAAAGTAGAAGTGCCAAATATGTGGTTAAAATTTAAATTGAATTTCTACCTAGGCAGATACTTTTTGTAAGACATGTTTTCTCCTCTCTGTGTTTACCGACCAGCTGTGTTCCCAGATTTCTCAGTTCCTCTTGGGTCACTGGAAGCGATATATATTTCATGATGGATCCAGAGAATTAGGAAAAATCAATGAACCAGCTCTTTATAGCATGATCCCAAAGACCTTTATTTAAATATACAGACTAGAGAAATTTCCTTTTAAGAAAGGGAAGAACTGAAAATATTATTCCTTTTCATCATTTGAGAACTCAGGGTCTATTTGGGTTGGATTAGATAGTTGCAGACAAAATTGAAGGGTTGAAGAGTCCAAGCTGTAGTTCAAATTATCAGAGAAATAAATTGCTATGAGGCCTAATGAGGGAGTGGGGGGATGAAAAGCAAGATGTGAAATCCATACTCTACAGATGGCCTACTTGAACATAATTTAGTCTTATTCCAAATAATTCCAGGGAGCAGTCTCAACCTCTATGCTATTCATGATTCTACTTCTTACTAAGCCTCTGTACCTCTGAATAAGTGTCCAAGAAACTACGCCTATTTCATCGATATGGATATTTCAGGCCCAAATGAAATAGCAAGTTGTCTTAATTCTCTTCTTTGTTTTGCTTGAGCATTTGTATCCCAAGCATCTGATATGTAGAGAAGTGTCTCAGTTGGGTATACAAAGCTATCAAATTGTACCCTTAAATTTCTGAGGTATATTGTGTGCCTATTATACTCAATAAAGCTATAAAAAAGTAGAAATCAAAAACAAAACAAAATTGAAGGTTACTTCTTTCTCATGTAACAGACTGAGTGTAAATAGTACAGGGTTGATATGGTGGCTCCATGATATCGAAGATCCCGCTTACTTCTAGCTTGTTGGTCTGTAATTCTCTATGTTCGGCTTTCATCTTGCAACTTAAAATAGTTGTTCAAGCTCCCTCCATTATATCTACATTATAGCCAGTGGGAAAAAGAGAAAAGAATTGGAAAGCCATCCTTTTCTTTTAAGGACATAAGCTGGACATTGAACCCATCACTTTTGCTAATATCCCATTGAACTGAACTACACAACAAAAGCTTGCTGCAAGGGAGGCCAAGACATTTCGTTTTCACAACAACATTGTGTACACAGCTAAAACTCAGGGTTACTGTTATTAAGGGAAGGAAGGGGAACAAATATTGAAGCTACAAGTCTTTACCACAACAAATATAAAGCCTTATATTAGATTTCACTTGAACCAATCCAGCAGATAAGCTATGGATTATGTTATGATCTTTAAAGGTCATAGCCCAGAAACATTCTCTACTTCTTTATTCTTTTGTAAGATTAGCAGAGCTCAATACGGCATTAAGTTGAAGAAGAAAGGGATGGTCTCCTGAATCCTATAATCAGAGTTCAAAGATCTGTGGATATTGAGAAGATGAGAAAATTGCCTATGATTTTGCAGCATCTCGTAATGATGCTTTCTTCTCAACAACACCCAAAGTCACTAAAACTTCAAGTTCTTTGATCCATGGTGAGCCAGGTCCACCAACGTTTCTGGGAATCTGCATAATATGTTCAGACACGAATAAAAACATTAAAGGAATTTTTTATGTCACTACCAGCTATTTTCTGGGGAATAGTTCTTTCCTGTTATCATAGGTGTGAATATTTAGGATTATGAAAGTACTAAGAAATTTTGTAGCTCTGCTACATGAGGTAGGTCTCTTTTTCTTCCTGGAGGTTTTTTAAGAAAATAAGGTAATCTGCAGAAGTAAAAAATAATTATAGATATTATTAATTGGGGGGCATTTTATTCATTGTGGAGTCCAAAATAAACAACTAAAACTTTCATTTTTATTTAAGCTATAATATTATTTTCCCTCTGAGTTTTTGAAAAATTAACTCTAACATCATCTAATCTTTAGATAAAATTGACTAAAAACTTCATGACAGTGCCCTATCTCCTTCCCCCTTCTAGTTTTTCTCTTATTTTTTTAATAATGTAGTCAGTTTCTGCCAACCTGCTGTTTTTTTAATCTTCTCCCTTTTTTCTTTGCCTTTAATATAATGCACACATATCAAGTACTTCGAATTTAAGGTTTAATATTTCCCATTTTAAGGGGAATATCAGGAAAAGAAGACTATAATTGTCACGTGGGTTCTACTATATATTTTCAGGATTTGGGAAGAAAACCTTCTTTTAAGATATTCTGTTCCATTGTCAGAAGCCCTGTTGGCACACTGGTTAAGTGCTTGGCTGCTAACCTCAAGGTTGGCAGTTCGAACCCACTAGCCGCGCTGTGGGAGAAAAGATGTGGCAGTCTGCTTCTGTAAAGATTACAGCCTTGGGAACACTATGGGGCAGTTCTACCCTGTCCTATAGTATTGCTATGAGTCAGAATCAACTTGATGGCAAAGAGTTTTGGTTCCATTGTTACCGTAAGATTCTTTGACCTTATCAAAACATGCACTCTAATTTTTGGTTTGGAAAACAAGAATTATCACTGTAACTATGGAGAGGGGAAATAGATAATATCATGGGGCAGAAAAAGAGAGAAGTCAGAGAATAAGTATTAAGAAAGGGGTACAATGAATCACTAAAATATTAGATACAAGTGTGCCTAATCTAGGTTCTTTGGTAGTTTTTATACAGTTCTATCAGAACCAGTTTCATATTTTATTCAGGCTAAGCATATTCAGGTTTCAGTCTAGAACGATGAGTGTGACACCCATGATATCCTTTTTTCTTTTTTTTGCCTTTGTGATAACTAATTAGGGTTGTGTTGCCAGAACATTGCTTGGTGACATTTTTTTTCCTATGCCACCCCTTTTGGGAGCATCCTCAACAGAAAAGATGGCTGCAATATTTTTTAATCGTGAAGTTAGATTTAAAGGCATTTGTATTATTGCATTGCCCCAGGTAAAATTAATGTTCTGAATTTTTAAAGTATTCATTTAAAATGACAGTCCAACAGCTTGGCCATGGTTTAGCATCCTGGGGGTAACTGGTTGAATCAGAGGTCATGAGAAATGTGGTGTGGATGAACTGACATATCCCACATCTGTGTGACAGTCAGCTCCCCATGTGGCTCTGGGCACAGCAAGATTGCCATTGAGAGTTTGGCAGCAGACAAGACAAGGGAGAGCAATTTGAGGATGGGATTGTTTTTTGGATTAAAACCGCAGACCTTCATTTTCGTGGAAAAGTGTTTTCCTTTCACTTGAAAACAGTCTCTTATTATATCAGTAAGGTTGTGATCATGTTGAAATTGTTGTTTATTAACAATGATTGTGAGGATGGTGCAGGACTAGGCAGTGTTTCATTCTGTTGTAGATAGGGTCACTATGAGTCGGAACCGACTCCATGGCCCCTAACAACAACAACATATTAACAGTAACAATAAATCCACTGCTGTCGAGTCGATTTTGACTTATAGGATAGTGACCCTATAGGATAGAGTAGAACTGTGCCCATAGGGTTTCCAAGGAGCAGCTGGTAGATTTGAACTGCTGACCTTTTGGTTAGCAGTCGATTTCTTAACCACTGTGCCACCAGGACTCCAACAATAACAATAGATAATGATTATTGAGTTCTTATTAAATGCCAGGCAATATACTGATTTGCATAAAATATCTCAATTAACTCTTATGAATTCTATGAAGCTTGTATTTTCATAGTCTGTGCTTTACAGATGAAGACATTGAGGTTGACATGTGGTAAATAATTTTCCAGGCTCACACAGTTAAGTGGTGAAAGAGGCACTTCAATTCAGTCCCATCTAATTCTTAACGGGTACGCTTTCTCTCCAAACGCTCACCAATGAGAGAGTATGAAGACAGCTAATAACCCTTCTAGGAGCCTTCTTTAACTTGAAATTGTTTTCTCTTCCTTTATTATAATACCCTCTGTGGGTATTATATATCCTACAATGAAAACATCTTTGCCAAGTAGTTATTGATAGGCTTGAATATTTCATTTCACTTGTGAATTAATGTATCTACAAACCATCTGATCTCAACCTCACTTCCTAGACTCATTTCCTGCTAACCCTGCACATCAAACTGTGTACAGTTACTTGATATCCCATGAGCTGTCATGCTTCTGAACCTTTAAATATGCTTCTGCAGGAGTGACCTTCTGCACGTTTATTCTGGCAAGTTCCTACCAATCAATTATGATCTTTCATGGGGGCTTCGTAGACTCTTCCAGACAGAATGAGTTAGTTGCTCTTTTTCTGTGAGCCCATATAAATTCATATATATCTTTATTACACAGTCATCTCCATTTTTTCATCTACAATTCAGTGACATTAATTACATTCCCCATGTTATTACACAGTATTTTGTAGTATAGCTTTTTGAAAGAGTCATACGTGTTTATGTTAAAGAATTAAAACAGGAAGAAAGTGTTTAAGTGTAAAGTATGTCTCCCTCTTATGCTTGACACACAAGCCTCTCCTGAGGCAATGACTCTTCCCCATGACAGTCAATGCACACAGGAATTTACGTGTACATGTAGTTCTTTGGGTTTTGCATGATTAGAATCCTATTTTACACAATCTTCTGCACCTCATGTTTTTTTTTTTTTTCACTTAACAGTATATCTTGGAATGCTTTATGTATTAGTACATAGGTATTTCTAATAGGTCTAAATATTTTATTACACAGACATGTTGTTAGGTGCCGTCTAGTCAGCTGTAACTCATACCAACCCTATGTGTAACAGAACAAACAGTTGCCTGGTCCTGCGCCATCCTCGCAATAGTGGCTGTGTTTGAGCCCATTGTTGCAGCCACTGTGTGAATCCATCTCATTGTGGGTCTTCCTCTTTTTTGCTGACCCTTTGCTTTACCAAACATGATGTTCCAAGTACGCGAGATGAAGTCTTGCCATCCTGACTTCTAAGGAGGCTTTTGGCTGTTCTTCCTCTATTCCATAATTTATCTAACCATTCCCCTATTGAAGGACGTTGGATTGTTTCCAGGCATTTGCTGTTACACATAATGCTGTATTAAGTATCCAAGTTTGTGTGTTTCTACAGAGAGCGGGCATTTTGTAGCAGATAAGAAGATAATCCCAGGTGCCAGTTTTCCTGGGTTTGAACTCTGATTCTGCACTACAATCTCTTACTTAGAGTCTTAATCAAGTTATTAACCTCTTTGTGCTTCAATCTCCACGTATGTAAAATGGAGCTGTAATTGTAACTTCATAGGCTTGTTCTGAGGATTAAATGAATTACTACATGGAAACAACTTTAATGCCTAACATATAGTAAGCACTCAATAACTGTTTACTACAGTAAGAATAATCATATGTCTTTGGGCACATTTGTGAGTATATCTGTAGAATAAATTACCAGAAGTGGCATTGCTGGGACAAAGAATGCGTACATTTACAATTTTGCTGGATATTTGTCTTACTCAGTTTCCATTATAAGCAGACTCTGAGATAAGGATTGGGTACAAATAGTTTATTTGGGCAGTGAAAGAAGATCCAAAAGGAGAGTGGGGAAGTGAGTCAGGGAAGGGAAGGTAGCGAATAATGGATGTATCATCAAGTCAGTTACCACACAGGGTAACTAGAACACAATCTTGCTGGGGAAACTCTGAGAGTCAGTATGGACACAAGCTTTAGAGTTGTCTCACTCCAGGGGTGCGGGAGCTGGGGCATTACTGTACTGACTCCTGCAGGCCAGTCAGTGTCTGAGGGGCATGCCTGTGAGCAGCGGCATACCAAGGGCATGGCAGTGGGAAGGCTCTGCCATGGATACAGGCAGTAGTGGGATTGTCTGTAAATAATTTTAAAAGAATAACAAAATCAACTAACAGACATTCTGATTTTTATCATCACCATGTGCTGGCAAATCTCTACAGCCTCAGTTATAAAATATTCCTCCCCTCAGGGGTACACTACCCCCCCCCCACACATTCCACTTCTGGGAGATGTTAATTTCCCAGCACTTCTGGCCTATTGCACAGGCAGGCAAAGTGGGTTTTATGGCCAGAGAATGAAAGGAATGCAGATGCCAGCAGTTGGAAGCTGGACCAGCATGAACTGAAGAGTAAGGGGGAGATGATATGGTCAGACTAGCAACAGCATTCCACATTTGAACCTACTCCACTCAGACCCACTCCTGCTCTTCATTAAGTTCACTCCATCCTGTCGCTAGTTCTTCGAGGAGAAGGTCTGTCACAATTTCTGAGAGAGAGAAAATGAGTGAGCAAGAAGCAAGAGATTTACAAGAGAAAGGCTAGTGGGATAAGCTACAGTCCTCATTGCTGTGATTGGTACTCCCTCCTCTTTCACTCATTCAAGGTTTCCCTCACCTTTGACCAGCACTTTTGCTGGTCTAGGTGGCTTGTCTAGTGGTATAACCCAGACCTTTATCCTTGAGGCATCTGAGTCCTCAGTTCTCTTGCATTTATCAGGCCGTGGTTGCTGTAAAATTGCCCATGTGTGGTTATCACCATGCATGGGAGCACCTAGAAGAGTCTCGGCAAACCCCATGAATTCCAGACATTGTTCATCTCTTCTCTCATTACACAGCAGTCACTCTATCTCCTCATGACAATCAGGGTAAATTAGTCCTGCCAGTATATACCTCTTTTCATTGCCTGCTGGTCTCCTGGCATGACAAGCACAAAATGACCAGGTAGCAGCCATTACTTTTACTTCAGTGAAACCCTAACTGTAACCTTCTTGGAAGCCAGGACCCCTAGTCCAACAGAGCCTAAAGCTGTGGGGATGGGATACACAAATTCCCCCAATAGTGTCATGGGAATGATGGTGAGAGGGGCCGCTCTTACTTCCACTCTTTGGTTATTGGATCTGTGGGGACACAGCACCATATAATTCAAAGTATTTATTGCAACTTGAAGGTCAGGGCCCCAATCCTGCAGGGTGTCATCTGAACCTGACACCTTAGCTATGTCATTAGGAGGTAATTCCAAGATTCTATCAGGCCAGCAGCTTTTGTGATATGATATATGGCAAGGCCAGTGGAAATTTTGGTCATGGACTCATTGTTACACCTCTTTTGCCACAAAGAGCATCTCATGGTCTAGGGTGATATTTTGAGGGATCCCATGATGTTATAGTAGATATATCACCTATTGGTCCTCACATGGCACTGGCTAAAGTACTGTGGGCAGAAAAGGCAAACCTAAACCCAGAATGCATATGAATCCTAGTAAGGACAAATAGTACAACTTCTACGAAGTGGAAAGGATTGGATGTAATCAGCATGTCACCAAGTGGCTGATTGATGTCCTTGAGAGACGGTGTCATGATGAGGGCTCTTTGTCTCATTCTCTGATAGTGACAGGTCAGACATTCAGCAGTGGAAATAGCTAGACGAGCCTTAGTGAGATGGAGCACATTCTGTTGTTCCCATGCATAGCCTCTATCCCTGCCACCATGGCTATTCCATTACAGGCCCATTGTGTAAGCCTTGGGATAGCTGTGATCAGAGACTCGCTAACTTCCACTGAAGGAATCATCTTATCCACCTGGTTGTACTGTGCCTCTTTTATGGGCAATGCTTTCTGTGGGCACTCATGTGCAATACAAAGATATGCACACATCATGCATCTTTCCATAGACTCTTCCCTGTACTTGTCCCGTTCATTTTTTTTGTCTGCAGTCTTCCGTTCTTGCCCCTTCCAGGCCCAGTCAAACCAACAAGACATTCATCACTGCCCAGGAGTCTCTATTTATTCTTACATCAGGACACTTATCCCTCCATACAAGTTGATGAAGCTTGAAGCTCTGCCTACAAGGGTAAGAATTTCCCCCTCACTACTGCCTTTCTTGGCCACTCCTAGTTGGAGTTGTGTTGCATAAGCAGTACGTTTTCAGCTCACATGATGTATTGAGACAATCCATCTGTGAAACAAAGTTTTTTCTTTTTCTTTTTAAATGAGAACTGGTTGTGGGGAACTCTCCCTAGGCCGTAGATGTGATCTGAGGGAGAGATATTGGTTTAACAATTTAGATAATATGGGGGACTGGGCTTCCAGTTCATGGAATTTACTTGTGCTCTCCGGACATGTTTATGCCTGATCCCAAATGTATTATCCATGTTATGATGGTTTGTTGCTGTGTCCACCCAGCCTGACCTGGAGGAGCTGACAGTAACCAGTGCATGATGAGCAGCTCCAGTTGCATGGTCCCATGATCAGGCTCAGTTTTACTAGGCTGAATAGCATACGAGGCACTTCTTTTTGAATGAAAAATCATTCTTTGAAGCCCTCTGGCTTTTACATCATATCCTTATCGGTAATTGAGCCTGCCATTTTTTTTAATCAGCATACCAATAACACCAGCAACCAGCCGACTCCACTGTCATAATTACCATTATCTCATCTCTCATATTCTAGAGTTAAAGGATAAGCCAGTGGGTCCCCTTCTTCCTATATTCCAGCCCATTTCTGTAGGTGATGGCATTTGGAAGTCAGGACAGCAAGCATTACAGTTTAAGGACTGGGGGATACAGGCATCGTGCTGACAGCTTCTGATATAATATCGCTGAATAATCTTCCAAACAAGCATTTCATTTTACATTCCCACCAACAATATATGAGATGCCTGTTTTCTGCATCCTTGCCACCACCATGTATTATCTATGGTTGATCTTTGCAAATTTGATAGCCTCTCAAGAAATGAGATTTCATTGTTATTTTAATTTGCATTTATTTATGAACAAATTGAATATCTTTTCATGCATAGATGTTTATTTCACTGTGAAAAAATCATTGACAATTCCTTATCATATGCCTTGCTCATTTTTCTGTCTAGTTGTTAGTCTTTTTCTAATGATTTGTAAAAGTTCTCTCTAAAGAAATCAGCCCTTTCTCAAATGACTTGTAAATTCTTTCCCAGTTTGATGTTTGTCCTTATTTTTTTTTTTTTTCCTTGTTTATGGAATGTTTTTATTTTGCACAAATTTTCCTTTTATATAGCTATATGTTTTAACCTTTTATTTGATGCTTCTGTGATTAGTGACTTTCTTATAAAGATTTTCCCATCACTTTTAATTATTGTGTTTTAATTATTTATTTATGTTTTTGTCTCTTTTACTAGACTCTAACCCTGGAAAGTAAGTTTCCAGTTCAGTTAATAATATTTCTCTCTCTTCCTCCCTTTTCCCTCCTCCTTCTTCCTTTTCTTTTGCTTTTTTTTCTTCCCTTCTCTTCTCCCTCCTTCCTTTCTTTCTTTCCTGTCTTATATACCTTTCTACCCCAATATCTTGCAAGATACCTGGTACATAGTACATGTTCAATAAATTTTTACTGACTCCAGGAATGATCATTAATAACATGGACCTACTTTCAGCCAACAGCCAAAGCCAATACAATATAGTTTAATAAACAAATTTGAAAAGTAATTTATAATACCCTGACTTCTGCTTGAATTATGAGTCTGACAGAAATAGCTTCTGGCAATCAATAGCCCTTGAATGATTTTTACATAAGCTCATCTATTCCCTTCTTAGCTAAAATTACAAATTAAAGTTCTGCATCTTTCATGGTTGTTGCAATATGTCCAATGATGTCCATGATGGAGAGCTTTATAGACCTTTGTACTTGTGTGCAGCAACTGACTGTACATTTCTAAGAGGAAAAAAGCGCCTTTCTGAGATTCACCTATTCTGATTTCTTCAGACTAGGCAACAAAGATAAAAATGCCACTTTGGATCCTGAAATGACTTGCAGTATGGAGAGGATTTTCCATAACTGTACTAAAAATAATAACAACAAAAGCCGTGACTATCACCTCATCTTGTTAGCCATATTTGAACATATCCACCAGGGTGAGTACAGTAACATTTGATCGTTACAGGTGACCTAACAATTAATGACCATAAATGTTCTTGGATAATAAAAGTGGTGCATTGTGACTCTAACCTAATCATCCTTGCTAAGCACAGGAAACACTTGGCACTGATTAATGAGGAAACACTTGGTTTCATACTTAATGAGAATGATTATAACCCCTGGGAAGCTATTAGTTTTATAAGAAACCTGTTCTCTGTGATGGCTGCATTTATTGATGTCTGCATTCGTAACACAAGAGCCACATCTCTATATATTTTCACCTCAAATGGAGAAAATACAGTTTGTGGCCAATTTGAGGAAGTGCATGTAATGCGCTAAATGCATCTCCCTCCTTCACTTCTTTCCTTTTGGCTTTCCAATGAATTCATAGATAAAAAGGGAACGGGAGAAATTAAACTAACATGAACTATCTCATTTGTACATACATTTAATTCAATTCTTACAATAGCATTATGAGCTAATTATTATTATTCCTATTGTAAAGTTGCAGAAACAGAAATTTGGAGAGGTTAAATAGCGTGCCCAAGATTCTACAATTTATAAAGTTATTCTGTAGCATTAATGTTCAGCTCAGTCTGACTTCAGACCTCGTTGTCTTTTTTTTTTCCCACTGCAGCAGGTATTCTCAAAACTGGCTACATATATAAGAATAATATGAGATGTGCTTAAAAATAATGATGCTTGAGGCTCACTCCAAAGAGATTCTGATTTAATAATTTTGGGGTGGAACCCAGGCATTAGCATTTTTTAAACGTTTCCCAGATGATTCTAATGTCTAACCAGGTGTGGGAACCACAGTACCACACTGTCTTCACTCTCACAGCTATAACTAACATTTGTGCCGTGTTCTTAGAGTTTTCAAAAATTTTAAATACATAGTTCATTTAATCCTTAAACTAACTCAGGTAAGGACTACGATGCCCATTTTATAGAGGATGAAATTGAGACTCGAAGTTTTAAAATCTTTACTCAATTTTAACAGACTCAGTAGCTGAAAACCAAGAATACTTGAAGAGGGCAACCCTACTGGTTTAGAATTTCCTCATCATACTCCCTTTTGGACCGCTGTCTTTCTCTCCTCCTCTGGTCTATCTCCCAGGCCAGGACTTCAAGAACTACTTAGAGGCCATTTAAAATTGTGAACTGTGTATGGATGGGGGCTGGGAGTGACTGTTAGGAATGTGATTCATTGCTAAAGTTGTAGTTAGCTGCCATGAAGTCAGCTGCTGACTCAAGACTACCCCACGCACAACAGAACGAAATACTGCCCAGTCCTGTACCATCCTCATGATTGGGCATGGATTGGACCATTGCGATCTATAGAATTTTCACCTGTTGATTTTTGGAAGTAGATTGCCAGGCCATTTTTCCTAGTCTGTCTTAGTCTGGACGCTCCACTGAAACCTGCTCAGCATCATAGTAACACGCAAGCCACCACTGGCAGAGAGGTGGTAGCTGCAAATAAAGTGCATTGACTAGGAGTAGATCTTGGGTCTCCTACACAGAAGTAGGAACTCTACCATTGAACCACCAATGTCTCATTACTAAAGTAGCATGGGTTAATAGTAAAAATAGAATTGGAGATGGAAGTTTGACACCTTAAGAAAGTCATTTTATTTTGTTGAAGCTCAGATTCCTCCACAATAAAATGGTGGCTACCTCACTGTTTTATCATGAGGATAAAATAATATACATAAAAGAGATTTATAAATGGAAAGACTTTATACTTATGCTAGCCATCACTATTTCATTAGTAATGATTAATTTTGAGATATTGTGTTAGTTTCCTAGGGATATTGTAACAAATTACCACAAACTTGGAGGCTTAAAAGTACAAAAAAATTTTCTCTCCCAGTACTGGGGGCCAGAAGTTAAAAATAAAGGTATAAACAGGACCATACTCCCTCTGGAAGTTCTAGGGGAGAGTCCATCCCTTGCCTCTTCTGGCTTCTGGTGGCTGTTGGCACTTCTTGACTTGCAGCAACATCACTCCCATTCATGCCTCTGTCTTGACAGCCTCGTTCTCCTCTATGTATGTCTCAAATATCCCTCTGCTTTTTTCTTATAAGGATAATTGTCATTTGATTTAGGGCACACCTGGATAAGCCAGGATGATCACCTCAAGACCTTTAACTTAATTACAGATGCAAAGACCCTTTTTCTAATTAGGTAACATTCATAGGTTCTTAGAATTAGGGTTCGGACATGTCTTTTTGGGGGTCACCATTCAATCTACCACGGGTTCTATGAGTGTTTCTCTTTCTTTGAACTCAATATGCCACCTTTTGATTCACTTACTTCCACTTGCCAATAGATTTAATTCCCAAATCCTTCATATGGTAAATAAGGTTTCCCATCTACAAGTCAGGCCAGCCTCGTTCCCCCAACCAACCTCACAAAACTCTCTGATGTTCACAGAATATTGCCTGCACTTACTTACCACCATGCCTTTGCTTATGGCATTCCTTTTGCTTGCCGTTCCTTTTCTGGACTTCATCACTGTTTTCTATCCTCTCGTGTGAAGTTCTTACTGATGCTCAAAAAATGGGTATTTCTTCTTTACTTTCCAAATCTACTAGATTTCTGGACTCCCTACCTTGATTCTAGCATTTTCCTTAGGCTGAGCTTTATCCTCAAGAACTGGACACTAGTCGGCTTCCCCACTAGAATGAGCTAGCCTTCAGGATACAAACAGTGATTCATTCATGTATGTACTGCCCACTGCATGTAGCACAGGGCCAAACACATGGTAAGCTCTCAACATAGCTTGGTAAATCACCTGGAACGATTGACAGCCACTTCCCTTATGTTCCTCTAGTTACTACTATGCGGAGGCCACTGAAATAAGGGCGCTGGCATTTTATTCTCCTTTCAGTGGTGCAAATTCTACTCATATATTTGTCTTTTCTTTATTTGGGCATTTATTTATTATTATATGCTCTAACATATATATACTTGCAGTAAGTAGCCAAGCCTTAAAACAATCAAGTCCAGACCTTTACCACTTTGCCACTTGGGTTCGGAGAGGTTTATCCAGGATAAGTTGGTTTAATGCATTACAACTACTCCCTGGTAAGAGCCTGACATTCTCAGGAAGTTTGAGAAGTTGTGTAGGGCAGTGGCCCGTATGAAAGGCCGTGACTCCCTCTCTCTCCTTCACTAACCATTTGCTGTTGAGTTGAGTCCGACTTGTGGTGACCGTATGTGTGTCAGAGTAGAACTCTGCTCCATATGGTTTTCAGTGATTGACTTTTTAGAAGTAAGTTCACAGACCTTTCTTTCAAGGCACCTCTGTGCAGACTCAAATCTCCAACCTTTTGGTCAGCAGCTAAGCGCATTAGCCATTTGCACCACCCAGGGATTACCACTCCTCCAATACTTGCTTCAAATTGAAATACTGAGCTGAAGGGCAATTCCCATGTTAATGTACACGCCAAGCTGCATACATTACTTTTCATGTCTTACCTCAGACAGGAAACAAATACGATCTTAAAAGAAGATTTTTTTCCACAGTTTCTTTCCTCCAACTGCCATATATATATATACAATTGCAGTATAATAGTGCCAACAAAAGGAATATTAAAGCTTGTTCAAGCAGTCTGTAGGAGCTCAATCTACAACCCATCATTTAATTAGAGCCTTGGACACTCAGTCATTTGTTCCTGAACAGTAAAAGAGGCTCATAGAATGAGAACAAAAAGCAGCCATTCCTCAGGAACCAGCCGTGTTGTACTCATAGTAAAGAAAACCCCAAAATTCCTACTGTGACAATCACTGCAGCTAGAAAGTTTGTTGAAATGCTGAAGAGTTTAATATAGAATCATTGAAAGAAGTAGTACAAATTACAGCCCATTACAATTGGTATAAAAGAAATCAATGGATTTCTCCCAAGTTATTTTTTCAACTTTGTTTCCTCTTCTGCAGCCTTTTTGTCTTCACCCTGAGTTCACACCCTTAGCATTTTTCTCTTGAGTTATTGCAATAACTTCGCAAACTGCTTTTTGTTTCTACTTTACTCCTCTATAATTTATACATGACACTACTGTTAGTGTAAATTCCAGATCTGATCCTATTAATTCCTTGCTTAGAACTTTTGAAGAGCTTCCCATTGCCTGCAGGGAAAGTCCAAGCAGAAGCATAAAATCCTTTATAATCTGGTCCATGCGTATCTCTTTCTAATCTCAACCCCTGGAAACTTCTTGTAGTTTTTTCAAAGCACAGTTCTGTTTCCTGCCTCTGTGCCTTCTCCCATAGGATTTCCCTCTAGCCTGGGATACTCTCCTCTTTTTCCAAGAAGGATCAGTTTCTATTCATTCTTTGAGACTCAGCTGGGGTGCCATTTTGTTCAGGTGACCTCCCATTCCCAGAGTAAACGATGTACACTGTGGGTTCCATAGCATCTGGCTTCATCTCTGGTTACAACTCATTCTACTGCATGGCAATTGTGAGTGTAACTGATTTTACCCTCATTGGATAGTAAACAACATGAAGGCAAAGACTGTGTTCCTGGCACCTGACAACACAATGCTAGGTACAGAGCAGGTGTGCAAATAAACAATTACTGAGTGAATCCATGAGCTTGTACTGGGCCACGATCTACCTTGGGAATTTTCACATATGTCTTTCAACCTTCCCAGCAATAAATACAACCATTTCCTTTGACACAGGGCTAAAATAGAAAATTCGAAGTAACATATTTCATAATGCTTCATAAATTACCAGAGAAAGATAACACCTTAACTCACTGGGGGCCTATCATATCTGCTGGGAATACGACCTTATGCTGGTAAAGCAGTGCTTTCTCAGATATCATATCATTTCATTCTCACAATAGCCTGTGATGTAGCTTTATTATTTCCATTTATATTAGAGCTGAGAAAAGTTAAGTAACTTTCCCAAGGCCTCACATCCAGTAAGTGCTTGGACCCAGATTTTTCTGGTGCTCTTTCCACTACACCATAGTTGCCTACCAAGGGTTCATGGGACAGGTACTGTTTGATTTAGAGTGAGCAGAATGGAGAACAGGAATGGTCCAGTTTTGGGAGCATTTTTCAGGCATCATGTAAGAGTCCAGGTGAGTATGATTACATCAGACAATTCAAGAAGAGAGAGGATGCTGAAATGAGAAGTGGACAATGAAAGATAAGGTAGTTAAGAAAGAATACAATAAAGGCAGATATCTTAAGACTTTACAACTCTGATGTTATTAAAAAAATAGTTCTTGCTTGAAATCCTAGAGGGAAAAAAGGACAGGATGGTATTATTGTATAGTGTTAACTGTGAGGAATGTTCACTATTCTACATGCTTTCATGTATTAACTCATTTAATCCTCAAAAACTTTCAAGAGATAAATATTATTATTATCCTTATTTCACAGATGAGGAGACTGAGGTACAGAGAAATAACTTGCTCAAGGTACATAGCTGGTAAGTAACACAATGATGATTATAAACCTAGGCAATATGAAACCAAGAGACTGTATTCATAACCATACACTGTGTTATTTTTACAAGCAGTAGTTACAATGCAGAGTGGTAAATGTTTTAACAAGCTATGACATTGGTACAGACAATGATGACAGATTGAGAGTCAAAGAAAGTGTCATAAAGGAGGCGAGGAATGACCAGGTCTTAGAGGAGTAGGAATTCACCAAGGGGGGTGCGGGAGGACTAGAAAGTGTAAAAGTGTTTCAGGAAAAGAGAGTGGTACACCATATAAAGATGAGGAAGACTGTGGAGAAGAATCTCCTGGACTGGTCTGCAGGTATATTTAGAACTGTATATCAAGTGAGTGGGGAAGGAGAAATAGAAAGACCAAGATGGGCAGAGATGTGGGTTGTTTGAGTCCACACTCAGACAGTCGTGTTGGCCTAGGTTGCCCAGCAGGGATGTGGGAGAGGCTGCTTTGATAAGACCAGAGTATCTCTCAAATGAGTAGTGGGTAAACAAGCTCAACTGGGCATATCCCTGAGCCAGCAAAGCACTCAGATATTTGGGAGACACTAAACACACTATCAGGGGAAGTGATGGTTCAGTGGTAGAATTCTTGCCTTTCATCTAGAAGACTTGGGTTTGATTTCTTTTCAATGCCCTCATGTGCAGCCACCACTCATCTGTCAGTGGAGGCTTTCATATTGTTATGATGCTGTACAGGATTCAGTGGCACTTCCAGACTAAAACAGACTAGGCAGAACGCCTGTTGATCTACACCCAAGAATCAGCCATTGAAAACCCTACAGATCACACAGCCCAACCTGCAACTGATTATAAAGATGGTGCAGGATGGGGCAGCATTTTGTTTCACTGTGCACAGGTTGCAATGAGTTGGGGCTGACTGTACGGCAGCTAACAACAACAATATCGACAAACACAAACCATCAAGATAAGAAGTGTCGACATAAAGCAACTGCCCAACCTCCCTTTTTATTGATGAGGATATGGAGGTTCAAGTAGATTAAGTGATACAACCAAGACTGTACAGCTCCTTAGTGGCACAGTTAGGACTAGAAACTAGGAGATGCAACATTTTCGTTTGAGGAGTTGATGATCTTTCATGGTGGTAAAAATCAAACACAGTAACACTTTGGTATCAATAACAACACCACATCTCATTAAATGCAAAAACAAAACAAAACAGACATTGCACAATTTAAAATATAAGTGGAAGGGGTGACCAAATAAAGATAGAAACCACAAAACCTGAAAGTCTTCCTAACCCAAAAAACCAAACCCGCTACCATCGAGTAGATTCCGACTCATAGCAACATTACAGGACAGAGTAGGACAGTCCCATAAGGTTTCTGAAAAGCAGCTGATGGATTTGAACTGCTGACTTTTTGGTTAGCAGCCAAGCTCTTACCCACTGTGTCACCAGGGCTCCAAGTCTTCTGAAAGCAGATTGGTTTTTAACCAAGTTTTTGCGAGGTGATGGACATTGTGATCGTTAAGGTTGCTGGTCAACTTGGGTGGGCCATGATTCTCAGGGGTTTGGCAGTTATGATGTAGTTTGGCAGTCGTATAATGATGCAATCACTTCCATGATGAGATCTGATATAATGTGATCATCTACATGATGGGCTCTGCTGTGAGTAGCCAATTGGTTTAAAGGGAGTTTCCTGGGGGGTGGGGGCTGCATCCAATATAGGTGGACTTTCTAGCAAGTTTCATGGGCTTTTGCTCGCTCTGGATCCTGCAGCTGACTCCTGTTCATCTGATCACCCAGTCCCTCCTTGCCCTAGTCAATGGCTGTCTTAGGCTGAGTTCTTTAGAGAAGCAAAACTAGCAAAGCGTCTAAATAGATACATATATATATATATATATATATATAGAGAGAGAGAGAGAGAGAGAGAAAGGGAGAGACTTATATCAAGGAAATGGCTTATGTGGTTGCAGAGGTCAGAAAGTCCCAAGACTGTGCGTCAGGCTGGAGGCTTCTCCTAACTCACGTAGCTTCAGGGGCTGGTGAACACAAGATTAGCAGTTAAACTGCTAGCTGAAGTCCCAAGAGACGGAGGTCAGATGAAAGGGAGCAAGCTGCAGGATCCAGAGTGAGCAAAAGCTCACGAGCTTTGCCAGAAAGTCCACATATATTGGATGCAGGCCACACCACAGGGAAACTCCCTTTCAACTGATTGACTGCTTATAGCCAATCTCATTATGGAGGTTATTACACTATGTCAGATCTCATTATGGAGGTGATTACATCATTATATAGCTGCCAAACTACATCGTAACTGCCAAATTACTGAGAGTCATGGCCCAGCCAAGTTGACACACAACCTTAACCATCACAGCCTACCCTTTGTAAACTTGGCACCCATACAAATTTCCTTAAACTGTACATAATCTCTAAATAAAGATAATTATAAAGTCATACTTGTGCCTAACATGATACAACTAAAAAACATACAACTGAAAACGCATCAGCCCTGTTTAAATTTTATATTTTATAAGAAAACAAAAATATTTGATGCATACATACAAGGAAGAAATAATCACAACTATTACAGTCCTCATTTCTGCAACTGGTCACGTGGTCGTAACTGGTATTTATAAGTACCGTCTTCTACCACTCATTCCATATTCCCTTTACCTTCAGCAAGCACCTCAGCTGGTCTGGCTCTTTGCCTGGTAGGGTGACCCAAACCTTCATTCTTGAACAGTCTCAACCAATAGTAGTCTTTTCAGAATTCGGTTGCTGTAGTTTTCCATTGACTTTTATCACAGGGGCATGGTAGTACTAAGAGACACCCTAAAGGATCTCCTGTATTCCAGACATACTCTTCTTTACCTCTATTATATAATATCAATATGATTTCCTCTTGGTAATGAGGATCAATCACACCACCCAATATGGTAACTCCCTTCTTTACTCATTGATACAGAGGTATGAGGAGCCCAAAGTGGCTGAGTGGCATTCTTAACTTCCAGTTCAATAGAATCAGTGTTGTGTCTCCTGGTGGGAGCATTCCTCCCTTTGGAACTAAGACCTCTAGACCTACAAAGCATAAGGTCATGGGGACAGGAAGCAAAAATTTTGCGAGTGGGTTACTAGGGGTAATAGTGAGTGGTGCCACTCCCATTTCCACTCCTTGATTCCTGGACCCATGAATCCTTGCTATGGGAGAAAAAGCACCATATATCGGACATTGGTTTAGAGCATAACCAGCCTCCTGGAGAACATTGCCCCAACCTAGCTGGCGTCGTAATTGTGTCTTTAGAAGGCCATTCCATTGTTCTGTCAAACCAGCTGCTTCAGGATGATGGGGAACATGGTAAATCCAGAGAATTCCATGAGCTTGGGCCCATTGCCGCATTTCATTTGCTGTGAAGTGAGTACCTTGAACTGAGACGATACTGTGTGGAATACCACGATGGTAAACAAGGCATTCTGTAAGTCCATGGATGCTAGTTTTGGCAGAAGAATTGCATGCAGGGAAGGCAAATCCATATCCAGAGTAAGTGTCTATTCCAGTAAGAACAAAATGTTGCCCTTTCCATGATGGAAGCAGTCCAATATAATCAACCTGCCACCAGGTTGCTGGCTGATTACCTCAAGGAATGTTGCTATATACAGTACTCAGTGGTGATCTTTGACGCTGGCAGATAGGGCACTCAGCAGGGCCATAGCCAAGTCAGCCTTGGTCAGTGGAAGTCCATGCTGTTGGGCCCATGCATAACCTCCATCCCTGCCACCATGGCCACTTTGTGTCCATTAGGCAATGATGAGAGTTGCTGGGGAAACAGGATGACTGATTTCCACAGAACATGTTATTCTATCCACTTTATTGCTAAAATCCTCCTCTGCAGAGGTCATCCTTTGGTGATCATTCACATGAGACAGAAATATAGTCACTTTGGCTTATTCAGACATCTATCCACATATCTCTTCCCTATACCTCCTTGTCACCAATTTTCCAATCATGTTCTTTCTAAGTCCCTGATCATCCAGCCAAACCATTGGCCACAGCCCATGAATCAGTATACAGTCACACATCTGGCCATTTCTCCTTCCAAGCAAAGTGATCAGCCATGTGCACTGCTCAAAGTTCTGCCCATTGTGGGAGTTTCCCTTCACCACTGTCCTTCAGGGAGGTCCCAGAAAGAGGCTGTAGTGCTCGCGCAGTCCACTTTCGAGTAGTGCCTGTATGTCACCCAGAACCACCTGTAAACCAGGCAAGAGTTTTCTCTTCTTCAGTCAACTGATCATAAGGAACTCCCCATGTGGCTATAGGTGAAGAACGGGAGAGGGCAGATAATGTGACAGGATTGGAGACCATGGGATTTTGGGCCACTTCCTCTTGAAACTTACTTGTGCCTTCAGGTCATGCTCAGGCCCAATCTCGTATACACCACTTCCATTTAATGATGGAATATTAATGTGTATGTCCTACTTCATGACTCTGTGTGTCAGACAATGCCCAGTTCATGATGGGCTGCTGAGGCCGTGTCTTACTCACCTAGTGCTGCTATAACAGAAATACCACAAATGGATGTCTTTAACAAACAGAAATTTATTCTCTCACAATCTAGTAGGCTAAAAGCCCAAATTCAGGGTACCAGCTCCAGGGGAAGGCTTTTTCTTTCTGTCAGCTCTGAAGGAAGGTCCTTGTCATCCATCTTACCCTGGTCTAGGAGCTTCTTAACACTAGACCCCGGGTCCAAAGGACACCCTCTGCCCCTGGCACTACTTTCTTGGTGATATGAGGTCCCCCTTTGTAAGCATTCACATTGGACTCAAATATCTTCACTTCTTTGGCCTATTCAGAGAGGTCTATCCACATGTCTCTTCCCCATACCTGCTTGTTTCCAATTTCCAATCATGTTCCTCCCAAGTCCCTGACAATCCATGGGCCATAGCCCATGTATCAGTATACAATTGCATATCTGGACATTTCTCCTTCTAAGTAAAGGGAACAACCAGGTGCACTGCTCTAAGTTCTGTCCATTTGGAGGATTTCCCTTCACTACTGTCCCTCAGGGAGGTGCTGCTGCTGTCCACTTTTGAGTGGTGCCTCCATATCATGCGGAACCATCTGTAAAACAGGCAAAAGTTTTCTCTTCCTCAGTCAACTGATCATAAGAAACTCCCCATGAGGCCATAGGTGCAGACTGGGAGGTGGAAGGTAATGTGACAGGAGTGGAGACCATGGGCATTTGGGCCACTTCCTCATGCAACTTACTTGTGCCTTCAGGTCCTGCTCAGACCTGACCTTGTATATACCACTTCCATTTAATGGCTGAGTGCTGCTGTGCACACCCAACTTTATGGCTCTGTGAGCCAGACAACACCCAGTTTATGATGGGCAGCTCAGGCCTCATGGTGACTTAGGGGCCCATGGTTAAGTGTTCGGTCTCTACTGAGGCCCAATAATAAGCCAAAAGCTCTTTCTCAAAAGGACAGCCATTATCTGCAGAGGTTGGCAAGGCTTTGCTCCAAAATCCTAAGGATCTGCACTGTGATTCACATATAGGGGCCTGCCAAAGACTCGAAACAGCATCTCTATCTGCCACTACCACTTCAAGCACCATTAAATCAGCTGGATCATATGGTCCAAGTGGCAGAGTTGCTTGAATGGCAGCCTGAACCTGTTGCAGAGCCTTCTTTTGTTCTGTGTCCCACTCAAAACTAGCAGCTTTTTGAGTCACTTGAGAAATAGGACAGAGTAACACACCCAAATGAGGAATATGTTGTCTCCAAAATCCAAAGTGGCCCAGCAGGTGTTTTGCCTCCTTTTTAGTTGTGGGAGGGGCCAGATGCAATACCTTAACCTTCACTTGAGGAGTATTTCTCCATGCTCCACACCACTGGATCCCTAGAAATTTCACTGAGGTGGAAGGTGCCTGAATTTTTGTGGGATTACTCTCCCACCACCTATCACGCAAATATTTTACCAATAAGTCCAGAGTCATTGACACTTCTTCCTTACTAGGTCCAATCAGTATAATGTCCTCAATGTAATGGACCAGTGTGATGTCTTGTGGAAGTGAATAGCCATCAAGGTCCCTGTGGACTAAATTATGACATAGGGCTGGAGAGTTGATATAGCCCTGAGGTAGGCAACTGAAGGTGTATTGCTGGCCTTGATAGCTGAACGCAAACTGCTTCCTGTGTTCCTTGTCTCTTCAGCTTCTGTTCCTTGGCCTCTCAGCTGCTCGGTCCTTACTGCCCAATTCTGTCCTACTGGGGCACATGTTCCAAAGCTCTTTAGCTCTACCAATAAGTACCTGGAGGCACCCCACTCCACCAGGAAGCCTCCTGGGCAAAGGCACTCAGCTGTCTTTCTCCTTGGGTTGGCTCCATCTCTCTCTGGTGCTGGGCTCCTGGTTCTGCTGCTGCTGTTTCTCTGTTGCTGCTTTTCTCTGCTGCAGCTTCTTGCCATCTGCATCATCTCCAGTATAACAGCTCTACTCACTTCCTTCTTCATCCTCACCAGAATTGTCTTTGATGTCCATAATTCCACCAACAGTCTCTTCAAGGCAATCCAGGCTTTTATTATTGGGCACTTTAAAACTCTTCCAGCCTCTATCCATTCACAATTTCAAAACCACTTCCACATTTTAGGTATCTGTTAGAACAGCATCCCACTTTCCCGGTACCAAATTCTGAATCCTGATGCTGGCTTCTGTTCATCTGATCTCCAGTTCTTGGGACTTGAGCTAGCAGCTTACCTGCCATCTTGCCTACTGATCTTGGGATTCATCTATTTTTGCAGCCTGTGAGCAAAAGCCCTGCTGTCTGACCTGCTGATCTTGGGTTTGTCAGCCCCTCTGGCTGCAAGAGTCAGAAGAAGCCTGTATCCTGACCCACAGACTTGGGACGTTCCGGTCTCTACAGTCATGTGAGCCATTTCCTTAATATAAATCTCTCTCTATATATATATTTATATGCTTTCCTGGTTTTGCTTCTCTAGAGAACTCCGCCTAAGGCCGCATGGTGACTTGGTGGGCCATTGTTAAGCATTCAGTCTCTACTAAGGCCCAGTAACAAGCCAAAAGCTTTTTCTCAAAAGGAAAATAGTTATCTGCAGTGTATGGCAGTACTCTGCTCCAAAATCTAAAGTGTCTGTGCTGTGATTCACAAATAGGGGCCAATCAAAGACTCCAAACAGCATGTCTATCTGCCACTGACACTTCAAGCATCATTGGATCAGTTGACTCATATGACCCAAGTGGCAGAGCCACTTGCACAGCAGCCTGAGCCTGTTGCACAGTCTTCGTTTGGTTTGGGCCCCACACAAAACTAGCAGCTTTTTGAGTCACTTGATAAATAAGGAAGAGTAACACACTCAAATGAGGATATGTTGTCTCCAAAATTCAAAGAGGCTTTCTAGGCGTTGTGCCTCCTTTTTAGTTGTGAGAGAGGCCAGATGCAACAACTTATGCTTCACTTTAGAAGGAATATCTCAACAAGCCCCACACTGCTACCCCTAGAAATTTCTCTGAGGTGGAAGGTGCCTGAATTTTTGTAGGATTAATTTCCCACCCTCTACAACGTGAGTGTTTTCCCATAAGTCCAGAGTCATTGACACTTTTTAATAGGTCCAGTCAGACATAATATCATCAGTGTAACAGACCAGTGAGACCTCTTGTGGAAGGGAAAGGCAATCAAGGTCCTGTGGACTGAATTATGACATAGGGCTGGAGAGTTGATATACCCTGAGATAGGACAGTAAAGATGTATTGTTAGCCTTGCCAGCTAAAGGCAAACTGCTTCTGGTGGTCCTTTGAAGTAGGTATGGAAAAAAAGGCATTAGCCAGATCAATAACTATGTACCAGGTACAAGGAGATGTATTAATTTGCTCAAGCGATGAAACCACACCTGAAAGAGCAGCTACAATTGGTGTTACCACCTGATTAAGTTTTCAATAATCTACTGTCATTCTCCAGTATCTGTTTTTGTGCAGGTCAAATAGGCAAGTTGAATAGAGACGTGATGAGAATCAACACCTCTGCATCCTTCAAGTCCTAGATGGTAGCAATAACCTCTGCAATCCCTCCAGGAATGCAGTGTTGGTTTTGGTTTACTATTTTCCTAGGTAGGGGTGGTTCTAATGTCTTCCACTTGGTTTTTCCCTAACATAATAGCGCTTACTCCACTTGTCAGGGTCCAATGTGGGGGTTCTGTCAGTTGTTTTGTATATCTATTCCAATTATACATTCTGGAACTGGGGCAATCACTACTGGATGGGTTCTGGAACCCAATAGCTCCACTGTGAGACAAACATAAGACTCCATTAATAACCTGACCTCCATATGCCCCCCACTCTGACTGGTGGACCATAGTGACATTTTGGGTCTTCTGGAATTAGTGTCAGTTCAGATCCAGTATCCAGTAATACCTGAAAAGTCTGATTATTTCCTTTTCCCTAATGAATAGTCACTCTCATAAAAGGCCATAAATCCCTTTGGGAAAGGCTGGGAGAAAGATTAACGGTATATATTTTTGGCAATGTAGTGGGGTTCTACCTCAAGGAGACCCAGCCTCCCGTTTCATCAAGGGGTTGTGGGTCTGTAAATCGGCTCAAGTCTGGGATTTGATTGAGGGGCCATGACTCTCTATTCTGGCAATTCAGGTTAGACTGCCGTTCACTTGACCTAGAATTCTTCCACTTGTACAGGTCATGTAAATATTTAGTAGATTTCCTATCTATTTCACTCCTAGGGACACCATGACTAAATAGCCAATGCCTTAAGTACATATGAGTCAGACTATTCTGATTACTGCTTTAACTCAGCTGTTCATTACAGTAACAAAGCCCACCTTATCTTTGTCGATTGAGTGCAGCCACTTGGCCCCTCCACCATGGGGTCCAATCAGCCCCATCGTAGTTAGATGTCTTAGTTCAGTTACAGCAGTTCCCACTGTCAAATCTGGCTTATATAAAATAGCACTCTCAGCAGACTTCAAGTATGCTGGGGTTCCCTCCACAAAATTTTTCCTCACTGTTGTAGCGAAGGTGTGTCTTCTGGGCACTCCATGTGTGGGTCTGTGTGTCTAACCTGATATATCCACTCTAACATGCCAATTTCCCTAAGCCTCTAGACCTTCTTCTACAGTATACCAAGACAGGTATGGTACTTCAACTTGATTTAGTGTAGGCCACTGTGTAATCCAGGCTTCAGCGACCAAACCAAATAAACTATTAGATTCTTTCCTAACCTCTCAAGCTGAAACACTGAAGGAAGAATCTGTGTCAAGTGGGCCCACGTCAATAAACTCAGACTGATCTATCTTTATGTTCCTTGAACCACTCTCCCACATCCTTAATAGCCATTCCTACACATATTCTCCAGGTTTCTGTTTGTACATATTAGAAAAGTTAAACAGTTCTTTTGGACTGTAACATACCTCCTCCTGAGTCACACTTTGTGCTTTCTATTTGTCCCAGACAAATTTAGAGTAAACTCTTCAAATGGGAGTGAGAATGCTGGTTCTGTTGGCAGTAGTAATTCAATGAAATTTAGGGGTTCAGTGTCCCCACCTTCCTGATTGTCTGCCCATATGTCCCCATCCCAAGTTTCAGGATCCCATGTCTTCCCACTCAATGCCCTCATTTTGACTTTAGACACCATTTGAAGTTGGGAATTCAGTTGGCATTGTAATTCAGCCACTTTTATGATAAGACTCTGGGTTTGGTTTTTGGTAATATCAGCTCTGTTCCTACAAGAAACAAGGCTGTATTTCAAGCTAAAAGTGGAAGCTTTGAGATCTTTTTATGCAGCACTTGAGCTGTGACTTTGAAGCCCTGAGTTCATCTCTTTCTTTCACCAGTTTGTCTAGGGAAATAGGATCAACCAACCAGCTTCCTTATAATTCTCATTCTGACAAAATTGCTGAAAAGTATCAAACATGTGATCACCCAGAGCCTCATCTTTTACCAATACCTGATCTATTGGTGCTGATAATTTGTGTATTTCTATTGTTACCTCCCAACATGGATTAGCAGTGCCCTCTTTACTACTGGAAGCAGAGTCATCAACATCTTGAAGACTAGCCAGACTTGAGAACCAATTTAGAAAACTCATCCTTACAGGTTTGTTTCTCTAGAACCACTCTCATTATCAAATGTCTTAGGCTGGGTTCTCTAGAGAAGCAAAATTAGTGAAGTGTGTATATACATACATGTCTATATTGAGAGATTTATATCAAAGAAATGGCTCATATGATTGTAGAGGCTGGAAAGTCCCGAGTCCATTGGTCAGGCTGGAGGCTTCTCCTGACTGACGTAGCTGCAGAGGCCAAGGAATCCCAAGATTGGCAGGTAAGCTGCGAGCTCAAGTCCCAAGAACCGGAGGTCAGATAAACGGGATCCAGATACAGGATCCAGAGTGAGTAAAAGCCCATGAGCTTTGCCAGAAAGTCTACATACATTGGATGCAGGCCATACCCACAAGGAAACTCACTTTCAACTGATTGGTTGCTCAAAACAGATCTCATCACAGAGGAGATTACATTGTATCAGATCTCATTATGGAGGTGATTATATCAATATACTGCTGCCAAACTACATCATAACTACCAAACCACTGAGGATCATGGCCCAGCCAAACTGACACACAACCTTAACCATCACAGAAACTGTATTCACTTCCTAATGCTGCCATGACAAAATACCACAAAGTGGGTTGCTTATAAGAATAGAAATTTATAATCTCACAGTTCTGGAAGCTAAGATTCTGAGTTCAGGGTGTCAGTAGGGCCATGCTCTGTTTGCCCACTCTAGGGGAAGTTCTGTCTTGTTTCTTCCAGGTGCTGGTAGTCCCAGATAATCTTGGTATTCCTTGGCTTGTAGGTACATTTCACGTGGCTGTCTTTCACATTTGTGCCTATTTGTGTCTGTTCTCCTCTTTTATAAGGACAGCACTCAGATTGTATTAGGATTCACCCTACTCTGGTATGATCTCATGTTAATTTAACTAACACCTTGAAAGACCTTTTTTCCAAACAAAGTATGTGTTCAAAGGGACTGGGGAGGGAGGAGGTTAGGACATCAACATATCTTTTGAGGAGACACAATTCAATCCATAACAGAAACCTCATAATAGGTTCCTCATGCACCTATCCTAACCTTCTGAGAAATTCCCTTCCTAATCAGACCTGTGAATGGAGGAGTGTCTAATCTTTGTTTTCTAACACTAGGAATAGTTGGAGTTTTATTGTTATTCATGTAACAGGAAAAAAAATCCAGCATTCATGTTTAGGGTTTCAAATCACACAGTAAAATATTTTCTCAGGTTAGACTCTGAAAAACCTAGATGCTTCTTCTATTTAGACTCTGCTATTGCGTTAGGCATTATGAACTGAAACGGACTGGTATTGGTCATTTTGAATAGGACAGTCACATGGTCTATTATGCCAGGAATGACAAATTGAAGAGGAATGGCATTGCATTCATTGTCAAAAAGAACATTTCAAGATCTATCCTGAAGTACAACACTGTCAGTGATAGGATAATATCCATATGCCTACGAGGAAGACCAGTTAATACCACTATTACTCAAATTTATGCACCAATCACTGAGGTCAAAGATGAAGAAATTGAAGATTTTTACCAACTTCTGTAGTCTGAAATTGATCTACCATGCAATCAGGATGCATTGATAATTACTGGTGATTGGAATGTGAAAGTTGGGAACAAAGTAGAAGGCTTGGTAGTTGGAAAATATAGCCTTGGTGACAGAAAAGATGCCAGAGATCGCATGATAGAATTTTGCAAAACTAATGACTTCTTCACTGTAAATACCTTTTTTCATCAACATAAACAGCGATTATACACCGGGACCTCACCAGATGGAATACACAGGAATCAAATCGACTACATCTGTGGAAAGAGACAATGGAAAAGCAATATCATCAGTCAGAACAAGGCCAGGGGCCAACTACAGAACAGACCATCAATTATTCATATGCAAGTTCAAGTTGAAGCTGAAGAAAATTGGAACAAGTCTGCAAGAGCCAAAGTACAACCCTGAGTATATCACACCTGAATTTAGAGACAATCTCAAGAATAGATTTGACATGCTGAACACTAATGACTGTAGACCAGACAAGTTGTGGAATGACATCAAGTACATCATACATGAAGAAAGCAAGAGGTCATTGAAAAGACAAGAAAGAAAGAAAAAACCAAAATGGATGTCAGAAAAGACTCTGAAACTTGCTCTTGAACGTTGAGTAGCTAAAGTGAAAGAAACAAATGATGAAGTAAAAGAACTGAACAGAAGATTTCAAAGGCCAGCTTGAGAAGACAAATTTTTATAATGACGTGTGCAAAGAGCTGGAGATAGACTACCAAAAGAGAATAACACTTTCAGCATTTCTCAAGCTGAAAGAACTGAAAAATAAATTCAAGCCTCAAGTTGCAATATCAAAGGATTCCCCAGGGAAAATACTAAATATGGCAGGAAGCAACAAAAGAAAATGGAAGGAATACACAGAGTCACTATACCAAAAAGAATTGGTTGATGTTCAGTCATTTCAGGAAGCAGCATATAATCAGGAACTGATGGTGGTGAAGGAAGAAGTCCAAGCTGCAGTAAAGGCATTGGTGAAAAACAAGGCTCCAGAAATTGACAGAATACCAATTGAGATGTTTCAACAGACAGATGTAGCGCTAGAAGGGCCCACTCATCTATGTCAAGAAATTTGAAAGACAGCTACCTGGCCAACCTACTGGGAGAGATCCATATTTATGCCTATTCCCAAGAAAGGTGATCCAACCGAATGCAGAAATTATTGAACAATATTATTAATATGACACAAAAGTAAAATTTTGCTGAAGATCAGTCACTGGGTGGAAATCCCAGGTTCTTACTCAGCATGACTCATATTGGCCAATAAACAAGAGATGGAGGTGGGAGAACAAGAAAGTCACCTTTATTTCATTGTACAAGGAAATGGAGTCAGTTGGAGCTGTTGCTGCCAAGACTGCTCGCCAAGGGCGGACAGGCAAGTTACTTTTAAAGGGACTTATGAGTAGGGAGTTCAGACAAGTTACATCAGCAACATTCTTAATCGTACTATGCAGGCACAATGGGGTTTACATGTAACCTCCAAGCAAAAGTGGGATTCAAATGCAAAGCTGGGGAGGAGGGGGGCAGCAAAGGAAATGATTTTTCAGTACAACACTATAGGGTAGGAAGCCAGGTAAAGAATACAGCACTGTGGGGGTTCTTTCTCAATTCAAAAATGGCTGCAGTAATATATCGACAGAGAACTGCCAGAAATTCAAGCCGGATTCAGAACAGGACATGGAATGAGGGATATCATTGCTGATGTCAGATGGATCCTGGCTGAAAGCAGAGAATACCAAAAAGATGTTTACCTGTGTTTTATTGACTATGCAAAGACATTTGACTATGTGGATCATACCAAATTACGGATAACATTGTGAAGGATGGGAATTCCAGAACACTCATGAGGAGATTGAAGTTGTCAAGGATTTCATTTTACTCGGATCCCCAATCAACACCCATGGAAGCAGCAGTCAAGAAATCAAAAGGCACATTGAATTGGACAAATCTGCTGCAAAAGACCTCTTTAAAGTTTTGAAAAGCAAAGTTGTCACCTCGAAAACTAAGGTGCACCTGACCCAAGCCATAGTGTTTTCAGTCACCTCATATGCATTCAAAAGCTGGGTGATCAATAAGGTAGACCGAAGAGGAATTGACTGCTAAAAGAATGAACAAATCTGCTGGGAAGAAGTACAACCAGAATGCTCCTTAGAAGCAAGGATGGCGAGACTACGTCTCACATACTTTATATATGTTATCAGGAGAGATCAGTCCCTGGAGAAGGACATCTTGCTTGGTAAAGTAGAGGGCCAGCAAAAAAGAGGAAGATCCTCACCAAGACGGATTGACACAGTGGCTGCAACAATGGGCTCAAGCATAACAACGATTGTGAGGACCACGCAGTGTTTCGTTCTGTAGTATGTAGGGTCGTTATGAGTCACAACTGCACCTAACAACAACAACAACATCCCCGTGGTGGTGCAGTGTTTAAGCGCTTGGCTGTTAACCGAAAGGTCGGTGGTTTGAACCCACCAGCTGCTCCATAGGAAAAAGATGTGGCAGTCTTCTTCCATAAAGATTACAGCCTTGGAAATCCTATGGGGCACTTCTACTCTGTCCAATGAGTTGTAATTGACTCCACAGCAACAGGGGGTCTTAAGGAGAATCTGGAAGGCTCTATTCCTGCCGTCACCCTGGTTACTAACCAGAAAGCTTGGAAAAGAAGCTCCACAGTATAAAATATCTTAAGTTTGGCTAGGACTTTAAAGTCCTCAACTTTAAGGGTTCCCAGACTTTGGAATTTCAAGAACTAGTAAAATTTCTAAAAGCAAAATGAAATAAAAACAAAAATAGAGAATTACACAGATTGTCAACTCATAATTTAGTTAAGTAAAAATATTTTTTTAGAAAAAAGCCAGTCTGCTATCTTCATCATTTAAAACAGAAGATATTTTAACATTAAAAATTTTAGGAATGTTATCATTTCCTTGCAAAAGGCAGTCTTTACCAGAAAGAACAGCTGCAACCTTACACCAGACAATATCCACGCATGCACAACATTGCTCTTACCTCCTAACTTCACTCCAGGTTGACTGGGATTTGGTCACAGATCAGCAAGGATCTGGGCAAATGGTTTCTTTGGATCCCCTGGTCTAGTACAACTGCTTACTCACTGCTTAAATTGACCCTGCAAACACACTTAGCCTGAGCTTTGAAACTACAGTTCTCATATGTGGTAACAGCTACAAACAAAACAGACTATCAAGAGGTTACATGGCTGACGCAACATCACAATTTTGTACCTGAATTTGTGTGAGACCTGATCCCTTTCCTGTCCTCTGTATTTTCCTGTTCTTCACAGAAATTTGCTTTTACATTCTAAAACACCTTTGCAGTATCTCGAATCCCAGTTTCAGCCCTATGTCTCCCTGCCAGGTTTACTGATGCTGATTTAAGCAGCCGTTATACTGGATTTTGCACGAATGTTCGCAGAGCAAGGAATAGCCACTATTCAAAGGCAATGATCGAGTGTAAGCAACCATTTGAATTCAGGAACGCTCTTCTTTTATCTTTGGGCGGAGACAAGCTTGCTCAAGGCTTTGGAATACTAACCATGTTAAGCTTGGATTGTTAGAGGGGCTATTCACAACCAGCAGCTGACTTCACCCTATGTGTGCCCAGAAAGCCAAACATACAGAAGGTGCACTACCGACTGTCAAGTAGTTCTGAGAAAATAACAAAATGAGGATAAATACCATGGGCTATATATCACTTGGTCATTTCACCCATTTGTCATTTCTTTTTCAAAATCCGACCTTTTCACTACTGGTGCTATGAGAGTACTCAAAGTTGAGGTGTCAAGAAAAAACCTTTAAGGAGAGAAAAATAAAAGAATATTAAGAAAGCCATGCTGTAGGTAAAGAGATTGGACTTTGGTGTCAGATAAATGTGGTTTAACCCCTACTTTGACCTCTGCCTAGCTGTGTGATCAGGACACATTATTTAAACTTCTTGAACCTCAGTTCCTTATCTATAAAATGGAATTAATAACATCTACCTCATAAGATTGTTTAAAAAATTAAAGTATTCTGGCGAGGAAAAGGAGTCGGGAGGGTTTTCAAGAAGCAGAGTAGTCTTAAAAAACTTTTGTCTAGAGGTAAGACTTGATCCCAAATGCCACAGAAATTGTGGTTCATGATAGTACTCCATTTAAAAAAAAAATTTAATGTTCTTCAGTTAGTAGAGCAATTATGTAACAAACTTTTGAAAATAATGATGAGTTTGCCTTCAAGAATAATAGAAAAGAGCCAAAGATCCTCCATATCAGACCCAGAAGCATTCTGAAATGTCTCAAGCTATTCTGGGTCATGTAGGAAACTGGGAATGGATTATAGTTTTCTGGCAGATTTGCAGGCTCAAAATGCCATTTGGTACTTAACAAAGTTAAACTGATGATTATCATAAAACTACATAAGAAATCAAATTTATCAGGCCTTCAAAGGTTTACTTTCCATTCTTACCAAAAGCAAAATGTGCTCATTGGCATTTGAAATTTCGTTTTGAATAAGGTAAAAGACGTGCATCGATTTTGCTATTACAAGTGGACGAAAACACTTTTTAAGAATAAAATTGTTGGATTGAAGAAAATGGGATTTGAAGGATATAATTAAAATATCAGGGAGTGGCCAACAAAAGACATTTCTCTGTTGTTTTTATACCTTGCATCAAACGTACATTTGACTGGAACATTTGGAGAATTTTATCTTGGCAGTAGTTTTCAAAGGAATTTTTCATGATTTATCTTACCATTTTGTATAATAAAATCTTATCCATTCGGGGAAAAGTCCTGACCATTCAGGGAAGAGTTCTTAGTCATGTAAAATGCATTTTACATTCTTTCATGACATATGAACTTAGGGAGATGGATTCTAACTAAAATAATAGTTTATCTCTGCGTTCTTGTTACCGATCTGGATGAGGCAGATATTGGGGCTTGTTTTGTGATGTAGCCTCATCAGGAAATTACAGTGATCATAAGGAAAGGTAAGTGCATAGCAAAGCCACCAAGCGCCTACCTTGCAATTCACAGCACATTGTCACTGTCCCAATATCTTCCTTCACATCACCATCCCATGGCTGACACAAGAAGCAGTGTGCTCTGGGAGAAGGCATTAGGCTGTTCTAGGCTTAAATCCCAGTGCTGCTGTCTACTAGCTGCATGAATTTAGACAAGTTACTTAGGCTCTCTGACCTCAGCTTCCTTGTCTGCACCATGCGGATACTAGTATCTACGTCATGTGGATTGTTATGAAATTTAAGTATGGTAATATAAAGTGCCTGACACATAATAGATAAACCTTCCATTTCTACCCTTAAACCACACAATCACAGTCAATACCTGAGGATAATAATCTGGGAAGCTTTGGCTCTGGAGCTGATAAACTAGATTCCATTTGAGGTTTTGTTTGTTTTAGCTCTAGCTTGTACTCAGTAGTGATTGAATATTTAAAAAAAAAAATTGGTCATTTTTTCTACCATCCAGTAGTCAATCTTCTAATCACAGAAGGCACATAGATAAAATTTAATATGCATTCCAATTTGGCTGTGAGCACAGTATTATGTTAGCTGCTAGAAAGATATAAAAGTAAACTAAGAAATGTTCCTGTTCTTAAGGACGTAATAATTAGTGGAGGAGGCAGGGAGTGAGGGCGGGTATGTTGATCCTAGGAGGGCCTAGTATAATTTATGTGTGTGTTTGTGTAGTACTGTCGTTGTTGTTAAGTGCCATCGAGTCGGTTCTGACTCATAGCCATCCTGTGTACCACAGAACGAAACATTGCCCAATTCTGTGCCATCCTCATAACTGTTTTTATGCTTGAGCTCGTTGTTGGCGGTCACTGTGTCAGTCCATCTTGTTGAGGGTCTTCCTCTTTTTCGCTGACCCTCTACTTTACCTAGCATGATGTCCTTCTCCAGGGACTGGTCCCTCCTGATAACATGTCCAAAGTACGTGAGATGAAGTTTTTCTCATAATGGTTTTTCTATGTGTAACTCTCATTTGAAATGATCATCGGGGCAGATTAAACAGTTAGCAAGGTATGCACGAGTTTACAACAAACAAGGTACACCCAGGTTTAACTGTGCTTACTTACTAATCTGGAGTGCACAATTTCATATGGGTTCACCACATATTTGATGTGGTGAAAAATAGATGAAATTGTGCACTCCCGATTTAGTACGCAAGCACAAGTAAACCTATGCATACCTTGTTTATTGGGTAATCTGTCCCTGCAGTTATAAAACACACACACAAAACAATTGCCATCAAGTCGACTCTGACGCATAGAGACCTGAATTCATGAAGAGCCCTACTCATGGTGACCCCATGTGTGTCAGAGTAGAACTATACTCCATAGGGTTTTCAATGGCTAAATTTTTGGAAATAGATTGCCAGACCTTTTCTCCGAGGTGCCTCTGAGTGAACTATAACCTCCAACCTTTCAGTTAGTGGCTGAGAGCATTAACTGTTTGTACCACCCAAGGACTCCTGAACTGATAAAACAAAACAAAACGAAAAACCAGCCACACCCATTGTCAGGGAGCCAGTTCAGACTCACAGTAACCCCATTACAGAATAGAATTGTCCATAGGGTTTTTTTTTTCCCTTGGCTGTAATATTCATGGAAAGGAGCCCTGGTGATGCAGTGGTTAAAGCTGTTGGCGGCTAACCCAAAGGTTGGCAGTTCAAACCCATCAGCCACTCCGCTGGAGAGAAGACCTGGCAATCTGTTCCCGTAGATATTGCAGCCTAGGAAACCCTATGGGGATACTCTACTCAGTCCTATAGGGTCACTATGAATAAGAATTGACTTGATAGCACATGACAACAATCTTTAGGGAAGCAGATCACCAGGCCTTTCTTCTGTGGTGCCATTGGGTGCATTCAAACCACCAACCTTTAGGTTACTTCTTGTTGTGTTGTTATTTGCTGTTGAATCAATTCTGACTCATGGCAACCCCGTATGTGCAGAGTAGAACTGCTCTGTAGGACTTTCAAGGCTGTGATCTTTCGGAAGCAGATCACGAGGCCTTTCTTTCGAGGTGCCTCTGGGTGGGTTTTAACTACCAACCTTTCAATTAGTAGTGGAGCACAAACCATTTGCACCACTCAGGGAACTCCCCTGAACGAAAAAGTCGAAAACCAGACCTGTTGCCATCAAGTCGATTCTGACTCATAGTGACCCTATAGGATAGAGTAAAACTGCCCCATAGGGTTTCCAAGGAGCACCTGGTGAATTCGAACTGCCAGTATTTTGGTTAGCAGCCAGAAATGATACATGGTATTAAATCGATGTCAGCAGGTGGCAGCCATTTCTTACTAAACACTCGCCCTGTGCCAAGCCCTGTGCTGAGCACTTTTAATACGTTATCTCATTTAAACGTCAGAACAAACTCGTGAGGTAGAATTATCATCAGCAATTTACAGATGAGGAAACTAAGGCTTAGACAGGTTAACTAACATGTGCCAAAGAAACAGCTAATAAGTGATAGAATTAGGATTTAAAGGTGGGTCTGTCTGCCCTCCAAAGCCCTTTTCCCCGAGAAACTCCCCGTTTGACCACTTCACCTCTATTTCACAGTGGTGGTTGCGCGGTAGGTGCCTACAAATACTTATTCTATAGGTTGATTATAAAGAAATAAATTGCTGGTCTTGATATATACTTATTGTAGATTTGTCCTTCCCGGATAAATGAGATTTCATAGTAAAGATTATGTTTATTTGCAGCATTCCCTCTCTTAAGTGCAATCTCAACCGTGTTTCCTAAAACTCATGACACGTGTTTCTTCACTTGGTTCTCCTATTATATGAAGCATTTGCTAAGCATCTCTTAAGACATTTTGAAATCTTGGTTGATGATCTTACGTTGGCCAAATTTTGTACTTCCCTTCCTCAGGCTACGAGGAAGGTTGCAAGAAGCTCCTTGCTCTTTTTGTGATTGTTTTCATTAGAGAAAAAGAATGCTATGCAAGTCTGCAGGCTCTAAAATAAGCAGAATGTATCAAGAACTGTATCTAAAACCACAAAAGGATGTATTATGGCACTTAAGACAATCACTGACTTTGTTTCCACGCCCTAGACCTGTAGCAGACATGTAGTATGCCCCATATTTTAAAACTGGAGAGTATTTTTGCTTGTTTGTTTCGTTTTTAAAATTCACTTTTAGAGAGAGAGGCAGAGAGAGAGAGAACTCGTACAAAGAATAGCAAGGAGTGGAGAAGGCAGCAGTGCCAGGAGGGTTAAGCCTTTAAAATTCATTGAAGTGTTCCTGGAACCTCTACCAGTGTCTAACTGTAGGCTTCAGGGTGGCATCTCCATTGGGTGTGTTTATGTGTTTATATCAAATGGGAATACAGGAAATGCATTCCAAAATCAAATAGAAATAATTTTTGGATTATTCTTCCTTCCTCCTTTTATTAAAAAATCATTAAGTGTTTGTGTGATGAATGATAGTCCTTGCTCTCTAGAAGCTCATGGTCTACAGCCAGAGATGGACAGAGACACTGCTGGTTACCATGGAGGGGGACAAATATTATGGCAGCCGGATTGCACGTTGTACTCGAAATTGAAAAGAGTGTCTCTTAATCCAGTCCAGTAGGAGGGAGTCAGGGAAGCCCAGCCTGGAGAAGGTGAAGCTGAGTTTTGCAAGATGAGAAGTCACTGAGGCAAAGAAACAGGTTCTGGTCAGAAAAGATAGCATATAAATAGGTTTGAAGGATATAAGAGGGCTTATGTTTAAGGGGGAGCCCTGGTGGCACGGTGGCTGAGAGCTTGGCTGCTAATCAAAAGGTCAGCAGTTCAAATCCACCAACCTCTCCTTGGAAACCCTATGGGGCAGTTCTACTCTGTCCCACAGGGTTGCTATGAGTCGGAATCAGCTCGACGTCAACAGGTTTGGTTTTTGGTTTTTATGTTTAAGGGGGGATATTGGTGGTTCAGTGGTGAAATTCTTGCCTTCTATGTGTAAGAGACCTGGGTTTGATTCTTGGCCAATACATCTCAAGCACAGACACAAGCCATTTGTCAGTGGAGGCTTGCATGTTGCTATGATGTTGAACAGGCTTCAGTAGAGCTTTCAGACTAAGACAGACTAGGAAGAAACGTGTGGTGATCTACTTCTGAAAAATCAGCCATTGAAAACCCAGTGGAGCACAGTTCTACTCTGGCACATGGGGTTACTGTGAGTCAAAATTGGCAACTGTGTGTGTGTGTGTGTGTGTGTGTGTGTGTGTGTGCGCTAATGTTTAAGGCGGTTATTAGTTGCTGTCAGCTTGATTCCAACTCATTGTTATTCCATGTGTTACAGAGTAGAACTGCTCTTTAGGGTTTTCTTGGCTGTAATCTTTTTTTTGAGGAAACAGTAAACCTTTGTAAAAATTAAATATAGCTCACATTAATTTCTTATTTATTTATTGTAATTTTTAAAAATTGTGATTTAGGTGAAAGTTTATAGCTCAAGGTAATTTCTCATACAAAAATTTATACATATATTGTTATGTGACATTAGTTGCAGTCTCTACAATGTGACAGTACACTCCCCCTTTCCACCCCGGGTCTCTTATTCCATTCAACCAGTTCCTGTCCCTTCTTGCCTTCTCATCCTTCATCCAGTCAGGAGCTACCCATTTGGTTTTGGGTATCCGATCGAACTAAGAAGCACACACTTTGTGAGTATTATTTTATAGTCCAGTCTAATCTTTGTCTGAAGAGTTGGCTTTGGGAAAGGTTTTAGTTCTGGGTCACTAGAGCATCTGGGAGCCATAGATTCGGGGGCTCCTCTAGTCTCTGTCAGACCGTTAAGTCTGGTCTTTTTACGTGAATCTGAGTTCTGCTCTGCACTTTTCTCCCACTCAATCTGGGACATCTGTTGTGTTCCCTCTCAGGGCAGTCATTGGTGGTAGCTGGGCACCATCTAGTTCTTCTGGTCTCAGGCTATTAGGCCAAGAGACAAAAGGTCCACATAAACCAGAGACTCTATCAGCTTGGCTGTAATCCTAATGGAAGCATATTTCCAGGCTTTTTCTCCTGCGGTGCTGCGGGGTAGCTTTGAAACACCAACCTTTAGGTTAACAGTCAAGTGCAAACTGTGCCACCTAGGAACCCTATAAAAAACCTCCTACCCATTGCTGTCGAGTCGATTCTGATTCATAGCAACCCTATTAGACAGAGTAGAACTGTCTCATAGAGTTTCCAAGGAACACCTGGTGGATTCGAACTGCTGACCTTTTGGTTAGCAGCCGTAGCACTTAACCACTACGCATGCCACCAGGGTTTCCAAAAAAAAACCTACCATGGATGTATAATTGGATGCCCTGGGAGATAATACAAGAGGTAAAAGTGGAGAGAAAAACCAGACCCAGATCTTGAAGGAATGTCTATGCCAGACTAAGGAGTTTGAACTTTGTGCTAAGGAGAGTGTTTGAAGGGTTTTTAGTAAGAACATGATAAATCAATTTGTCTTGTAGCAATGTGTAGGACAGGTCAGGGAGGGTTGTATGTGAGGAGAGCAGGCTATTATAGTAAGAAAAGATAGTGTCCGTGGGGATGAGTATTTAAGTAATAAAATTGATAACAGTATCTGGCTAGGAAAGGAGATGACATGAAAGGAAAAGATTAGACAGACCCTGGCAGCCAAGTGGGTGATGTTGCAGTTTACCAAGAAAAGGTATTCAAGAGGGAATTTGGATTAGACGGTGCTGGAGGTGAATTGTAGGATATTGTTAATGTAACTATATTTCGTGTTATATTTTTGTATCTATTTCTCTTACCATCTTCTACTGGTTTGTAGTGATTAGAAGACTGATTTGAGGAGAAGTTCAAATTTCAGAGCAGCCACTTACTGACTTTCTGAAATATATGAAGACCGCTTAACTTCTAGAAGCCTCAATGTTCTCCTTGGTGAAATGATAAGAATACTTATGTCACAGGTTGTCATAAGTAAGTGTTAAAAGATAAATGCACAAAGAGCACTTCATACAAAGTGAGTGTTGAATAAACGGTGGTTTTTATTACTTTTATTGTGTCTGTTGGATGCTCACTGAGTACAGGACTTACATTTCCCTCAATCTTTGTGCTTCCCCTTCCCACTGCCTTGAAGAGTGGTTTGTATATAATAAGCCGTCAAGAAGTAATTGTTGAATGGAGCTGAATTGAAATGGTAGAACATGGAAGCACCAAGTGAAGTTTCTGAGAGAGATGAAGTACAATTCGGGCATGTTTAATGCACCACTCCAGATAAATAAGTCATTCAGAAAAGGTCAAGAGTGGCATCTGGGAATGAAGGAAAAGAGCAGTGGTATCAATTAAATAACAACCAAAGAAAGCAAACTGGCCCAAGGGAAGAAACCTAAGAAGGCATCCTCACTGACACATGGCGCTTTCAAGAGAAAGTTAATGATCAGAGTTTTTCCTTCTTAGCTCAAGGTTTTAGCAAGACCTCGTATCAGAAACTGTCTAACATATGACTGCAAGGAGAAAACTATAGTGCATAAGCCAAATGAAAAGAATCACACAGAAGCCTAGAATAGAAACCTCATCTGAACACTGATATATTGTTCAGTCAGCATCATGATTCTTGTTTTATTTTTCTTTTGGTCATTTAATTTTCTCTGAATGTTAACCATGTTAATGTTTATATATAAATGAAAACAAAAATGAGTGTTTTTACATCCTCAAACTAAACTTGTCCAACAGAGGAATAAAACCTTTATCATTAACATAAGTATAACCATTTCTACCAGGAAGGTGGAGCAAGTGGAAATTCTTGATGTATTGGATTTAGATTTTTTTGGGTTAATCTGTATGTTGCTAAAGGGAGATTTAGCATATATCTAGCTGTAATAGGTTCGCAGTATGTAAAGTTAAGCCAAACTGGTATGAAGAAGGGGAAAAAAAATTCTTTAATACCTGATATATCCAGCAGTTCTCAAGCATTTTATTTGCTAACAAACCTATCAAACAGTATACTTTGGCCCATCCCATTCCCAGGATGCTGAGGGGAAAGTGAGGGGAAGGGTATCTTTTCGTAATGTGCACAAAGCAATGGGTAAACCCATAAATCAAGGCCTAGTTTCTTACCACAGAACAGCACATGCATCCCAGATGAATTTAAAGTCCTGGGAGGGGCAACTGAAAAATGAGGATCAATACTGATACTTTTTTAGTGTTTGTGAGCTTCCCTAGCCTTCTCTGTACTTCTCTCTAGGGATTTATTATTTATCCTTTAAACTATGGATTTTCAGAGGCTTTGGTTCCGCCTGAGATCATAAAAGGCTATGTCCTTGGTGCCCCTTCATGACTTTAAGTTATCTCCTACAACACATCCGTGCCTACTACTTTTTGTGCTTAACGGGCTTATTAGGGTTGTTTTCTACCTCCCAGAAACTCGGCTTAGAGAAAGTCCAGGGTGAAGCTTCCACTGTACATGGCACGGTTCTGCTGACTTTTAATTAGTCAACACCCACTACTTTGTATGCTTTGATTAACACCAGAACCAAAAATAGAAAGTGTTGCTTCATGTTGCTTCCTTGCTTGCTTTCCAGGCAGGATTAACCCATGTGAAGCTTCCTTTTCCTACCCATATTTTGAGATACGCAAAGAGTTCTAAATAGAATCTCATATCCAAACATACTGTTGGAAAGAAAATATTTCTCTGCTCTTGTTTATCTACTGGTCTACAGTTTGTGCGTGAATATGAGTTTTGGTGTATTATGAAACCTAGTTTAACCACCCAGCTAGAAAATGAGAGCTCATGTAGGCAGCCAGCTCACATGTAAAATAGATACTTAAAATCTGCTTTATATTCTCTAGTGCACCACAGGGAAGATATTAAGACTTGGGAAATTTAATTACAAAGAGAAATTGGTGCATTCATTTCCTAGAACTGCTGTAACAAAATACCACAAAGTGGGTGGCTTTAAAGAACAGAAATTTATCGTCACACAGTTTTGGGGGCTGGGAGTCTGAAATCAGGGTGTTGGCAGTGCTGATTCTTTCTGAGGCTTTGAGGGAGAGTCTGTTCCATCTTCTCTCCTAGCTTCTGGTAGCTCCAGGCATTCCTTGGCTTCCAATTGCAGCATCACACGGCATCCTTCCTCTGTCTCCCTTTCTCTACATTGCTATCCCAGTCTCTGTCCCAACAACCTCCCTAGTTTCATCTTCAAGATTCTTGCTCTCACATCTCATATGTGCCAGCTTTCTCCAAAGTTACCTTATTCTTCCTCCTAGGTAATAAAAAGTATTTAAGAACTGTGTCTCTGGAGTTAGACAAACCTGGGTTCAAGGGCCAACTCTAAGTACAACAGGGGTGTGATCTTGACAAGCCACTTCATTCATTCATGCATTCATGAATTCATCAATATTTATTGAACATCTAGTGAGGGTCAGGCTCTGAACTGGGCACTGGGTTAGGTGTATATGTCTTGAATTTAAGGGACGCGGGTGGTGATCCTCATTTGGGATCCTAATTTGGAGGGTGTGTTAGTTTTCTATTGCTGCCTAATAAATTACCATAAACTTAGTAGCTTAAAACAACATAAATTTATTCTCTCACAGTTTCCATGGGAGAGTACTGGTTTACCTGGGTCCTTTGCTCAGGGTCTCATCAGGCTGAAATTAATGTATGAGCCAGGGTTGTGATCTCATTTGAAGCTTTAGACCTTCTTCCCATCTCACTGATGTTTGGCAGAATTTATTTCCTTGTGCCTGTATAGCTGTGGCCCTCGTTTCTTGCTGGTTATCAGCCAGGGACCACTCTCCAGTCTTAGAAGCCACCTTCAGGTCCTTGTCACATGGCCTCCTCCTCTCACAACATGGCAGCTCACTTCTTTAAGGTGGGCAGGAGAGTGTTCCTACTGCTTCTTGCCTCTTTTAAGGTCTCACCCAGGAACATTTCCCTTTTGATTAACTCAAACTAAACTGATTAGGGAACTTAACTACATCTGAAAAATTCCTTTTGACATATAAAGTAACATAATCAGAAGAGTGATAGCCCATCATATTCACAAGTGCTGTCCATACTCAATGAGGGATGATTATATAGGTTGTGTACACGAGGAGGTAGGATCTTTGTGATCATCTTAGAATTCTGTCTACCATAGAGGGCGTTAACTTAGATAAACAGGACTCAGTGTGTCCCAACATCAACGCAGATAAGGGTCCAGTCATATCCGACTGGTAACTCTGATTTGTAAGAAACCTAAACCAGCTGAGAAGGAAACCTCCCAAATTACTTAGAAAGGTAACATCAAAATTGTTGGGGATGATATAGTAGTTTTCTTATCTTTTAATGATGACAAATTTTAGCATTATGTAAAAGAATCAAAATATCAAAGTCACAACACTAAAAAGGTTTATATTTAAGAATCTGTGCTTATTTTGAATTTTGATTATTTGTGGTGTTTAAGAAAATTTGACCTATTGGAATAAATTGTCAACCTTGTAATTTCAAGTTAAAATGAGTAATTGAGTAATTTCTTTAGACTTGTAATTTCAGATTGAAATCTTACTTGGAACATTAAAGAGAACCTAAGTTCACCATATCTATAAATTTAATTTATTACATTAATAAGAATTACTAAGTTCTTGGGAAGTTTGTTAAGTCACACATACTTAAAAATCTATTACATTAATAAATGTGGTTAAGTATTTAAGGAAATTAACTGAGTTATAAAATCTTTAAAAGTAATTATAAAATTGACTATATTTGTGATTATATTAATAAGATTTATAAACATACAAGCTTAAAAAGAACAAGGGTTTTATATGAATTAAACGCTAATTTTGCACCAAAATAAGCTTGAACAGCTTTTTTTCTGGGCATAAAAATTGCCTTCTAGAACAATTTCCTTGTGCCTATATAAAATACTCATACTTAACAAGTTTTAAATCTGCTATTTTTTATGACCTTGGGCAAGTCACTGAACTTCTTTTAGCCTTGGTTTTCTCACCTGCAAAATGAAGGTCATCATACCAACTTACAGTGCTTTTGTAAGGATTAAATGAGATATTTTTCATAAAGTGCTTGGCATATGTTAGGCCCCCAATGTTGATAGGTTAAAGGGGAAAAAAACCAAAAACCAAAACAAGAAGTTTTTGTTTACAGTCCATCCATACTGTGGACACTTGGACATCCTATCCTCTTGATACCCTTTTAGGTAATAATTAGTTTTTTACCTTTCCAGGAACAAACTGTGTTTAAAGAATTAATTTTAATGCCAAAGGCAACACAGTCACCTGTCTCAAACCTTCAGGTCTTCACCAGAAAGCGGTTGAACGAAGGCGAGTAGTAAACGGATGTCCCATTTCAGTCCTTAAAATTTGAGGTATGGCTGGCGGAAAGTATCAGGGCTCCAAGGACTTTATGCAACCAATGTTTCTGTGCCAGTGTCCGGCCCGCTTACTGGAATGGGGCTGAAAACACTACGGGAAGGGAGAAACTGGGTATTTCCTCTAGGCTAGTAGTCGCCTGGTGAAATGTCACTTTATTTGTGTCAGAATGAGCAGAGGAATGCAATCCTGTCTGGACAGAAAGCAAACAAATCGCCCGGAAGAGAGCAGTGCCAATCACTCTACATGACTTAGAATGTTTATGGCTAATTTAGACCAATCCACTTTTCCTCCAGTTGCTACGTTTGGGAACTGAAAAATTCTATTTCAAAGAAAAAAATGTAAAATGAATTATTCAAAATATTTATAAAAATCTTGAAGTGTGTACAGTTCTTAGAAAAATGCAATTATTTCTGATAACTCTGGGCAAGAAAAAAACACAAGTATGGAAGGATGTGTGTGTGTGCGTGTGTGCATGTGTGTGCACACACACAAGTGTGTGAAAGAGATAAAGACAGAGAAATTGAGAGAGAAAGATGGAAGACAAGAATGGAAGAACAGAGAGGAAGTCTCAGAGAAAGGAAACAGAGAGAGATTCAGAGGGACGCTCTGAGATGAGACCCAAATACAGAGAAAACAAACACAGAACACAGAGAGGCCTAACATTGAAAACTGACAAAAAAGTAAGGGAAGACTCCGAAAAAATGTACAATTTTCAAGGACCCAATTATCTAGCCAGAGTACCAAGGGAGAGAAAAGACAGAAAGAAGATAACACAAAGCAACATTCAATTCAGTCAATATTTATTGAGTGTCCACGGGTATGCGGCAACCTATGAGAAACTTAAGTGGAAATAAATTCAATTCTCTTCAGTTCTGAAGGGTTGGGAAGTTCAGGCCTGTGGAACGTCTAGGAGGTGTAAGTACATGCAGATTCACACTGTGCTCTGGTCTCAGCAGTTTGTCTGGCTCATCCCTGCCTCCTTGGGCTTACCTGCCACTCTCTCCTTCCTCCAATTCCTGTGGAGGAAAAAACAAATATTTAAAGAGAGACAAAGATGAAGATATTATATGTTTCTCTTGTACTTATAGCATCGGACCTAAAGCAGAGAAAGCTAAGACCTAAAGCTACTGTTATTATTACCAATACCATATTTCTTAATTAAACATAAAAAGCTGGAATCTATAATTTTAAAAAGATATATTACAATTAAAAAGAGACTGAATCAGAGATTACTTTCATTAGGAATCCCTTCTTCCATTTCCTCATGTATATAATAATGTCCAGTATTTTTAAAATAAATCTCTCTTTATTTAGTAAAATCAGTCTAGTATATATTTCTTACAAATATCAGCATACACAGACACGGACCTGATCAAAATGTTTCCAGAAGACCTGCAGAGAGGGAAATGCAGTCTGTTATATGACTTACAATGTTTACAAGATAAAAATAAACCAGTGAGTTAGAAGAAATACAACTATTACTGGCAGTGAGTTCTATAAAATAGAATTACAAGGGAAAGACATAACCATCAAAACTCATTAAACTCCCACAGTAAATCCGCACCCATTTAGACCAAACCATCTGGTAAACCTGAAAGAAAGAAGTACTAGAGAGTGTGACTGGCTCATTTAGGGGAATATTAGCTTACCTTTATTCTTCCTATATTTTTCTTAACTCACAGCCAGACCTAAATTTAATATTACCTGGCTTCTGGGATTATTGCAGAGTGGAAACAGAATGCACTTGGAGTAAAGAGCTCTTTGTGTTGTATAAAAGTTAGAACTTGTTGAAGAAATGCTATTAATTATCCCAAGGTTGAGAGGGGGCCAGAGAGAATAATTCCGAGAAACTTGGAAAGAGGAAGCTATGTCTTCCAGACCAAAAGAGGGTCAAATGTCAGGCACCCATGCAGTGTTTGGTAACAAAATCAGAACTCCAGGAAGGCGGCATAAGACAGCAGGAATGACTCTTTGATATATCAGGAGAGTGGCATTCTAGGCACCAGAGTTCTGAAATTGCCAAAGATCCCCATGCCTCAAGTGTGAGATGAGCATCACAGGAGCCAGATATGAAGGTCCCTACAGTCTGGAACTATGAGAATCTCAATGACCAACGACTGCCTCTCAGCAATGTGGCACCGCTCTAGGATCTCAGCACAACTCAATGCTGGGGTAAGTGCCAATAGAAAACCAAAACCCATTGCTGTCAAGTTGATTCTGACTCATAGTGACCCTATAGAACAGTGTAGAACTTCCCCATGGGGTTTTTAAGGTTGTAATCTTTAAGGATTAAGAATTAGAAGCAATGATGGTAAGACTATGTCTCATATACTTCGGACATGTTATCAAGAGGGATCAGTCCCTGGAGAAGGATATCATGCTGGGTAAAGTAGAGGGTCAGTGAAAAAAAGGAAGACTCTCAATGAGATGGATTGATGCAGTGGCTGCAGCAATGGATTCAAGCATAACAATGATCATGAGGATGACACAGGACCAGGCAGTGTTTCATTCTGTTGTACATAGGGTCACTATGAGTCAGAAGTGACTTGACAGCACCTAATAACAACAACAATCTTTAAGGAAGCTGACTGCCACATCTTTCTTCTGCAGAGCAGCTGGTGGGTTCAAACCACTGACCATTTGGTTAGCAGCTGAGTGCTTAATCAATGCACCACCAAGGCTCCTTAAGTGGCAGTAGTGACAGTTTTATTTCCCCAGGGCTACCATAACAATTTGCCACAAATTATGTGATGTTAAACAACAGAAATTTATCGTCTCACGCTTCTGGAGGCTAGGAGTCCAAATTCATGGTGTTGGCAATACTATGGTCTCTACAAAGTCTCTAGGAGAAGATCCTTTCTTGTCTTTTCCAGCTTCTTGTAGCTCCGGATGTTTTTTGGCTTGTGGCAGCATATATCTTCACATGTCCATCTTCTTTCTGCATCTCTGTGTCAGTGTCTTTTTCTCCTCTCTTTTTATAAACACACCAGTCATATTGGATTAAGGCTCATCATACTCCAGTATGACCTCATGTTATCATCTGCAAAGACCCTATTTCCAAATAAGGTCACATTCACAGGCACTGGGTTGAGGACTTCAAAGTATCTTTTTCAGGGACACAAAACTACCCAAAACAGTGACTAAGATTGGATTTTCTACCACTCTGGCTAAACAGGCTTATAGAATGATTTTAGTTAATTTTATTAAAACTTTACTTATAAAATTATATATAACTTTTTAAAAATGTGATATTTCTCATATATGTGTGTTTGTGGTCTGAATATCATACCTGTCACACAAGGTTTGACATCAGATAGAACCAGGTCTCAGTAACCCTTGGGTACCTTAACTTAGTTTCTCCAAGTCTCAGTTCTTTTATCTGTAAAATGGAGATAAAAGCAGATTTTAGTTCATAAGGCACTATAACTAGTGAGTATAATAGATGCTAGGTGCTTGGTCCAGTGCCTGGAACATAGTAAGTGCTCAATAATGGTAGTTATTTTATTCAGTTGGAAAACTGAGGCTACTAGAAGTGGGACAAAATTTTGACACAAAGTTTTCAGGCAACCTTTGCAAAGAGGCAAACATCATTAGTTATACACACCATTTTTAAAATAAAAATAAAGTATTAGGGGACTTCTGGGCAACATGGCACTGTAGTCAGAAGCACCATGCCATCCCTCCATGGCAAAGATCAGAAAAACTAAGTCAAACAGAGTCTCACGTCAATCCTGAAATCCTAACCATCAAATGAAGAGATAAAGAACTCAGCCAAGTACCGAATGGAATAAGAAACTGACCAAGAACAGACAGTGAGGAGAGATACACGCAGAGGTCCTGTATCAGCTACCACAGCATGGATCCACCATCTTGGACTCCTATCGGAGATCAGCAAACAGGAGGTACGAGAAAGCAGCTTCACGGAGCTTTCAGCAGGAGACAGAACAACCGTTAACCCACGATATAGGCTTTCCCACTCCCCACCCTTCTTCACCTCCATTTAGCCTCCTCTGCTTCCTGCAACCACAGTCCACTGGCCAGGAAGCACAGCTTCCCCCCAGTGTTGCTTGGATTCCACCCTCCCGCACTGGCCAACTCCCAGAGTGCCATTTGTTGGCTGCTGGTGTTGCTTCTTTCTGCTTCTTTACATTTCTTCCTTACCTCTCACCACCTCCCCCTCCTTTCTCTCAAATACCTGGCTCCATGTGCCATCTTTGCTTCTTCCTGAAAGGCTGTGAAACACTGCTTGACTGTGAAACTGCTTCCGGCCCGTGCCGCCACGCTGGTGAGACCACTGGAGCTTTTTTGTTTGTATGTTTGTTTCCTCTGATTTGTTCTGTTTTGATTTGTTTGTTAGTTTTCTTTTTCTTTCCTCGGCTTGGGAGCTCCTTCTAGCTGGGCAGTATCGCGTGGCTTAGAAGCTAGTCCCTTACTTGGCACAGACTCACGGGGACTTCCCTGGGGGCATTTCTTTTTTCTTGTTTGTTTTTGTTTTTTTTTCCACTTCTTTGTTTACTTTTCTTCTCTCTCTTATTCCCTTTTTGTCTTTCTTCATTTCCAGTTTCTCGATTTATTCATTTTTTCTTCTACAGTTTTTCTTTTTCTTTTTTTTTTAATTTTCGTTTTTCCCCATTTGTCAGTCTCTCATCTCTCCACTCCAAAAGCAAGCTCCCTTAGAACTCTTTTTTGGCTTGTGCATAAGTCTTTGGCTCTTGTTCCTCTCTCTTCTCTCTGATCTTTCCCATACCCTTCTTAGCTCCTTCCTGCCTACCTGCACCATGTGCTGAATATCACACTCCCAAGCAACATAGGGACGGCCTACTGGAATCTGCCCTGCACTGAATCCTGGTCTGCACTGCCAGCCCTGATACGTGCCACAAAAAACCTATCCCAGCAACTCCCCTTCAGCTGGACCTGCCCTGCTGTACCATACCTGAGTGACTGACCCTGCCCATTGGAGAAGGAGGTGAAAAGTATCATGCCCACAGATGAGCAAACAACAAAGAATGCACAGCCTGCCTGCTCAGACATAACCAAATAAAACAAAAAAGCAGGGTGAAACAAACAAATCTACAATCAATAAATGAGGAAAATAACCACTGAATGCCCCGAAGACAGCAGACAATATCAAATCATTTACAAAAACAAGACAGGATGGTTCCAGTAAGTGTCCAAAATAAAACACCAGATGACCCTCCAGTAGAAGAAAAGCCACTAGACCTAACTGATAGGGAATTCAAAACTCTAATATTCAGAATTATCCAAGAGTTGAAGCAAAAAACAGACAAAAATGAGGAAAAAATAGACAAATTCATGGAAAAAGCAGACAAATTCATGGAAAATACAGACAAAAAAATGGAAGAATTCAAGAAAATAATATGGGAACAAAATGCTAAAATAAATACACAACTAGAAATCATACAAAAACAACAATTAGAGGTCCAAAAGATAAACAAGATTTCAGAAATGGACAGTGTCATAGAAGGGCTGAGGAGCAGGTTTGAAATGACAGAAGATAGGATCAGTGAAATTGAAGACAAACACTGGGATACAACTCTGTTTGAGGAAAAATCAGAAAAAAGAACTAAGAAAATGAAGAAACCCTGAGAATTATGTGGGATACAATCAAAAGCAAAAATCTGTGAGTGATCGGAGTTCCAGAACAGGGGGAGAAAACAGAAAACACAGAGAGGATCATTGAAGAATTGCTGACAGAAAACTTCCCCAATATCATGAAAGATGAAAAGCTGACCATCCAAGAAGCTCAATGAACCCCATATAGGATACACCCCAAAAGAAAATTACCAAAGCATATCATAATCACACTCACTAAAACGGGACAAACAAAGAATCCTGAGAGCAGCTCGAGAAAAACAAAAAGTCACATACGGAGGAGAAATAATGAGACTAAGCTCTGATTATTCAGCAGAAACCATGCAAGCAAGAAATCAATGGGATGACATATATAAAAGTTTGAAAGAAAAAAATTGCCAGCCAAGAATAATATATCCTACAAAACTCTCATTCAAATATGATGGTGAAATTAGGTCATTTCCAGATAAACAGAAATTAAGGGACTATGTAAAAACCAAACCGAACTTACAAGACTTATTAAAGGAAATCCTTCGATCTGAGAACAAACACTATGAGACCACAGGCTGAATCTAGGACACAGGATTGTACTAGCCAGATACCACCTTAGTAAATGAACTCTTAAGGACTATGCAAAACCAAAAGAATGACAAAAGGGAACCAGAGAGGTTAATCTGTAAATGACAACAGCATCAGAACAAAAAAACGGAATAAACGGTGTAGGTATAGAACCTTCTAATGGAGAGGAAGTCACGTGATACCAAGTAATAATAGACTGGTTCAAATCTAGGAAGATAAGGGTAAATTTCAAGGTAACCACACAGAAAGTTAACAAACCTACTCATCAAAATAAAGAAGAAAAACATAAAGTCTCAGTAAAAACAAAACCTACAAAAA
>NW_004443939.1:18213832-18215566 GCF_000243295.1 Trichechus manatus latirostris | reverse complement strand
TTGGTGAAGGGTAAGACAGTACACATTACTGTGGAAGTCAGCACAACTTGTACAAGGAAAGGTCATGGAAGCTCCATAGACACTTCCAAACTCCCTGAGGGACTGAACTGCTGGGCAGAGGGCTGTGGGGACCGTGGTCTCGGGAACATCTAGCTCAATTGGCATAACACAGTTTATAAAGACAATGCTCTACATTCTACCTTGGTGAGTAGCATCTGGGGTCTTCAAAGCCTGTGAGCAGCCACCTAAGATACTCCGCTGGTCTCACTCCTTCGAGAGTGAGGGAGAATGAAGAGAACAGGAGACAGGGAAAAGATTAGTCCAAAGGACTAATGGACCACAGCTACTATGGCCTCCACTGGACTGAGTCCAGTACAGCTAGATGGTGCCCGGCTACCACCACTGACTGCTCTGACTGGGGTCACAATTGAGGGTCCTGGACAGAGCTGGAAAAGGATGTAGAACAGAATTCTAACTCACAAAAAAAAAAAAAAAGACCAGATTTTCTTGCCTGACAGACTGGGGAAATCTCGAGAGTATGGCCCCACACGCCCTTTTAGCTCAGTGATGAAACCCCTCCTGAAGTTCACTGTTCAGCCAGAGATTGGACAGCCTCATAAAACTACAAACAGGACTAATGAGGCACAGCAGTCCAGGGACAAGGACTAGAAGGCAGGAGGGGACAGGAAAGCTGTTGATAGGGAACCCAAGGTTGGGAAGGGACAGTGTTGATATGTCATGGGGTTGTTAACCATTGTCATAGGGCAATATGTGTACTAACTGTTTAATGAGAAACTATTTGTTCTGCAAACTTTCATGTAAGGTACAAAAAAAAAAAGAATTATCTATGTGAGATCAAACCAACAGCAGCAACTCAAAAGATTTGATGGGAAGCCTAGGGGACAGTGAATTGAAGATAATGGTGATGGAATAATTTGGAAAAGGATAATGAGAATAGCAGCACAGCTGGAAGAATGTAATTGATGCCACTGAATTGTACGAGTAGAAACTTTCATAATGGTGTAACTTTGGCTATATATGTTTTCACCAAAAAAAAAAAAAGTCCTCAAGGTGGAGAAGGGAGAGTGTTGACACATCATGGGGTTCTTAACCAATGTCATAAAACAATATGTGTACTGACTGTTTAATGAGAAACTATTTGTTCTGTAAACCTTCATCTAAAGTACAATAAAGAAATTTAAAAAAAAAAATATTAGCAGTCTTTAGGAGAAATGCCACTATCCCTTGCAGGGAGAGCAGTAGGAGAGTAGGGCAAAGAAAAACAACAACCGTCTTCACCACTCTCCGAAAATGGGGCTGTGCCCATCCAGATCAACATGTCTACTGGAGAAGGATGATAGAGAAGCAATTCAAAGCACCTAATATGGTAATGGCTTTTAAAAAGTCAACCACTAGCCTACTCCTCCTCTGTTTTTTCATCTCCCTTTCTCCAACACAACCACATTTGAAGGCTAAAACCATTTATAATCCTCTGGTGACTAACTTTGACAAGCCAGCTGGTGACCTTGATAAAAGTATCTTAATATGACAGATATACTTCTCAAATGGAATGTGGGAGGGGAGAACATAATTTAATTCTTTTTTCTACTTTTCTTTTTTCTTTTTTTAATATTTTATTATACTTCAGGTGAAGGCTTACAGAACAAATAGTTTCTCATGAAACAGTAGTACACATGTTGTTTTATGACATTGGTTAACAACCTCACAACATAT
>NW_004443939.1:18178985-18212984 GCF_000243295.1 Trichechus manatus latirostris | reverse complement strand
GTTAGCTGGTAGGGGACCTCTGCATGAATCTCTCCTCGCTCTCCGTTCTCTGTCGGTTTTCTCACTCCATTTGGTGTTTGGCTGAGTTCTTTATCTCTTCATTTGATGTTTTAGGGTTTCAGGATTGTATTCTCTGTTCAGCTTAGTTTTTCAGATCTTTGCTGTGGAGGGACGGCGTGGTGCTTCTGCCTAGAGTGCCATTTTGCCAGAACTCCCATAATTTAATTTTTGATAAGCTAAAATAGCACCTTAAAAATGGAATGACTCCACATAGAGATTTGGCAGTAGAGTCTAGTATAGAGTTGGGTTATTATTCCAGCTTATTACATAATAAAGTTTACATTCACATCAGAAATCATAGTGTGACCTAAGGGTCCTATCCACCAATCTTCTCATTCCTGCCTTACTCCACCCTGCCTGAACCATCTGCGACTAATCATTGATCTCAGGTCTGTCACTGAATGGCCCATGGTAGAAAAATAATGATTTAACAATTGACAAACATTTATTGAGCATTTGTCATGGATCAAGCGCTAGAGATACAGAGATGGCATGGTCCCTGCTATTAGCCCCATCTTAAAACCCTGGCACAACCTTCCCCAGCGTCTAACAGCTGGGTCCATTCACTCCTCTCTCCCTCACCTTTAACTCTTGAGCTAGTCCTTGTAGGGATTAAAAAAAGTCTTCAATGGGCCCCAAGTATGGGTTGGTATTTTTGGCCTCCCTGTAAGAAAAAACCCACTGTTACCGGATGGACACCCCAGGTTCTTACTTGGCATGACTCGTATTGGCCAATAAGTGAAAGACTGAGGTGGGAGAACAAAAAAGTCACCTTTATTTCATTGTACAAGGAAATAGAGTCAGTGGGAGCTACTGCTACCAAGACTGCTTGCCAAGGGCGGGCAGGCAAGTTATTTTTAAAGGGGTTTACAAGTAGGGAGTTCATACAAGTTACCTCAGCAACATTCTTAATCATACTATGCAGGCGCAATGGGGTTTACATATAACCTCCAAGCAAAAGCAGGATTCAAACGCAAAGCGGAGGGGTGGGTGGAGGGGGAGCCCAGCAAAGGAAATGATTTTGCAATACAACACTGTAGGGGGGAAGCCAGGTAAAGAATACAGCACTGTGGGGGCTCTGTCTCAATACCAATAATCATGAAGATGATGCAGGACAGAGCAACTTTTCATTCTGTTATACATGAAGTCACCGTTAGTTGGAGCTGACTGGATGGCAACTAACAACAACAGTAAGGCTACATGGCAGCTGTGACTCAAGGTTTCTGAACGCTTGAGTTTCAGCCTCAATCTTGATAATAGGGAGTGCAAGAGTGGGTTTTCTCTAATGATTTCATGTTGTATGATAGGCTCCAACTTAGGCTCCCATTTGAGTTTTTGTTCTAGAAGTCTTTGTAGTTCTCCATAGTCATTCTAGGAGGAGTTTGCCTTGATTCAAACAGTCCCACCTCCCTGGGATTGAATGTTAGGCAGACAGCCTTGGTGACTGTGATCTTTTCACACCCAGACAAGCTTCCCTAATGACAGCTTTCTGAATTTCTGAATTCAAATTCTCCATTACCTTGTTCCCTCCTCCAGGGGAATTCAACTACCAAAAGTTAAACTACTCAATCCCCAAAGATGAACATTTTGGCAATCGATATTTGTTGAGTGGGGGAATAAAATATTCATTCATTATTTGCTAAGTATATGCTTATGTCAGACACTGTGTCAAATGCTAGAACTACAGAGATAAGAAGACATAGACCCTCTCATCAAGGAATACACAGTGTCAAAGAGAAATAATGAGGTAACATACATTTATAAAAATTGTTTTAATGGAAGTATTCAAAAACACAATGCGGAAGTGGAGAAGGAGAGAGAAAGTTTGCTTGTGAAAGTTAGAGTGTGCGAGGAGATGAGATTGAAGTGAACTTGTGAAGGTGAAATAGGAGTATACTAAATGGACAAAATTGTTGATAGGTGCAATGGGGAGGAGTGGAGGCACATAGATAACAGGGAGAAGAAAAAGCATGTGCAAAGACCTAGAATCTAAACCTGTATGGTATATCCAAGTGTCATGGATTGAACTGTGTCCCCCAAAAATATCTGTCAGCTTGGCTGGGTCATGATTCCAGTATTGTATGATTGTGTAATCTGATGTGATTTCCTTATGTGTTGTAAACTCTATCACTATGATGAGGTTATATGTGATCTCCTTATGTATTGTAAATTCTTTCACTGGGATGAGGTTATACTGACTAGGTTTACAAGATTAGATAGTGTCTTAATGCAATCTCTTTTGAGATATAAGAGAGAGAAGCGAGCAGAGACACATGGGAACCTCACACCACCAAGAAAGCAGTGCCGGGAGCAGAGTGTGTCCTTTGGACCCGAGGTTCCTGCCCTGAGATGAGACCAAGGGAAGACTGATGCATCACAAGGACTTTCCAGACCAAGGGAAGATTGATGACACAGACCTTTCTCCAGAGCCAACAGATAGAGAAAGCCTTCTTCTGGAGGTGATGCCCTGAATTTGGACTTGTAGCCTACTGGACTGTGAGAGAATAAATTTCTCTTGTTAAAAGTCATCCACTTGTGGTATTTCTGTTGGAGCAGCACTAGATGACTAAGACACCAAGGTATGAGAACCTTGCATGTTTTGCTTAGGAGTTTAATCCTTATTTTGTAGGCCCAAGACGGCAAATGGAATTAATTTTAAGGCCTACTCTGAACAATTTGGTAATGTCTACTGTGGATGATGGAGTCCCTGAGTAGTACAAATGATTAATATGCTAGGCTGCTAATTGGAAGGTTGGCAGTTTGAATCCACCCAGAGGCACCTTGGAAGAAAAATCTACTTCCAAAAAACCAGCCATTGAAAAATCTTATGGACCACAGTTCTACTCTAACACGCATGAAGTCACCATGAGTCAGAGTTGAGTCGACAGCAACTAGGTTCTACTATAGACAAGGAAGACTGTGACACAAATGCTGTATACTTTCAATCTAAGCATAGATAGTGTTGGGCCACTGAAGGGTTTAATTAGTTTGGTCAACAATGTGCCTAAAAGCTTCTACCTTACCAACCCAGTTGGCATAATGTTTTTAGGAGCCTGGCTTAGTAGGCATATCTGGTGAAATTTTCAGGTCCTTTATCTTTCTAACAATTTTTACTTGCAAGTAAATGGCCCATAGAGTCTGAGTTATGATACCTGCCCTTGAGGAGAAAAGATTAAACTAGGGAGGGGGACAAGTAACAAAGAACTATGAACAGTACGATAAATGCTATCATTAAGATACATTTTTAAAAGCCCATAAAACACAGACGGGAACAACAAATTATCTGCCTGGAAGGTTGGAAAATTCTTCATCTGGTATTTAATGAAAACTCCTTGTATAGTAAGTGGGAGCCTGAGAGATAGAGAAGGACATTAACGGAAGAGGAAACACCTGAGCAAATAGCACGTCTACGTGAGAGTGCATGGTCTATTCGGGCAACAGCAAACAATTCCACATAGCCAGGCTGGGGAGTACAGGAGACCAATGGCAGACGGGAAACTGGAAAGAAGTGTTGGGCAATTGTGAAGAGCCTTGTGCAATGAACTAAGAAATGGATGACTTGAACAGAGCTGTATCTTAGACACATCTCTGATGAAGTTAGTAGACTGGGTTGTAAGGTTAGAGAGTGTGGATACAGAGACAGTAATTTTAAAAATCCAAAAAATACATTCAGAGCACAGATGCTGAGCCAAAATAAGAGCATTCACTCCTCTCTCCTGCTGTCCAGGAAGAATACAGAAGGCAGGAATTGAAGTTTGCTTTCTGGTTCCATCACAAATAGCCCTTCTTTGAGTGTCTACTTCCTTATTTGTACATTAGGCATAATTAATAACCCTTGGTTTACAAGTTTATAGGGGTGATCAAATGAGATAATTAATGGTGAAGCAATTTGGAAGGCTTTTTATGTACCTTTCAAAATAGTGTTCCTAGACTATTTTCCCCCCTCTCTGGCATCAGTTTTACCAAAGTAACTTGCCCTATCCTTCACTCACTCTTTGTCCACATGGTGTGTCTCTGCATGCTGTCCTCTCAACTTTCTGGTTTCTATCCTGGCTCTGCTCTGAGGGGTTGTTATAGACTTGGGTCCTGTGGCTCAGGCTGTGGAAACACCTTAAGCACTTCCTGTCTGACAGAGCTGCCAGTGCTCTCTAGCGGTGGCCCACGTGATGGCCAGGACATCCTGGCAGGTTCATCTAATTCCTCATTCGTTTCTGAGTACCTGCTATGTTTTGGCTTATGTGAGAGCCGCTGAGGCCACAGATCTTCAAGAATGGCTCTTGCCCTCAAGAAGCTCATGGTCTAGCATGTGAGTGTATGTCCATGTCTATCTGCATTGCAAATACAGACAGGTTGTGCCTCAAACTCCCAGGCAGACACGAAACTGCTAGGAATGAGAAGCCTACACCCACTGGCATCGACAACACGCAAGACACTTACACGGTGTTGGCAAAGTGAAAATCATTATTATTATTTATAGAAAGCAAACATTAAACAATAACAGATTCCCAAAGGAGAACTGCTTACCTTTCCCCAAATTACCCACGTCCATTATTATGTCACTGGGCAGGCATGCCAAGGTTCAGGTTAGATGCTGTGTTCACATCATCACTGCTTCCTGCTACTACCATGCTACTGGGGTAGGGGGAAGCTGCATGGCTCCTGAGGTTTCTGCTCTGTCATTAGGGCTCGCTGCCATCTGGAAGACCCCTGCACAGAATCTCCTGAGCCTCTGCCGCTAGGCTCTTCTAAGCCTTTGCTGCTGGCTTCTGCCACTCTACCTGGGCCTGGGGGGCTGAGTTGCCTCCATGCCACACTGGCTCCTGCTTCCCAGGTGGGAGAGGCTTGCAACCCCTGCATGGGGCACACTCAGGCCTCTCTTTCCCTGCACAAGGAAGTGTTACAGCTCTTTCAGCTCCACGGGTGAATCTCTTGCCCAAAGGTGCTCAGTTCTTGCTCAGTGGGCCAGGCAGTTTCCCTGCAGCTGTCTCTTGCCATCTTCAGGGTTTGCTCTTTCTTCTGGGTCTAGGAAATTCTCAGCACAGGGACCCCCGAGTCTTTGGTCCAAAGGATGTGCTCTGCTCCCGACTCTTCTTCTTGATGGTAGTGAGCTTCCCTTGAACCTCTGTAGAAGTAGCCCTTTTAAGCCTAGCAGGATAGCAAAACCAACTAATTCCCTTGGTAGGTCACAGTCACTTACTTACATAGTCATAGTAAACTGTCCAGTCCCTGCAAGGGTTTTACACACTGTATTTGCATAGTCCCAGCAAATCATTTTGTGGGAGTTACAAAACCATGGCTAGAAAGACCATATAAAAGCAATTCACTGCACTCAATGAGCACATTATTATAGCAGTGTGGGGTCTGTGCAGTAAGATGCAAAGTTCATGCAGAAGAGGATGACTAATTCTTGTACGTGGGGGCTTTGATGATGGTTTGATCTCTGGATAGCAGCGGAAAGGGCCTCATGGAAGACATTATTGAAATTCAAAAGAAGATTAGGACTTCAGAAGTCAATTAATAGGATGCAGGCTTTCCATGAATAGAGATCAGCATGGGGTACTAGGGGAACTGCAAGTAACTTTGTATTCTTGGAACATAGGTAATGGAAACAGAATTAAGTAGATTTTTCTAATGACCCTTTCTGAGAGACTTTAAATATTTACCCAGTATTTTCCAAACTGTCTCCTTCAGCAAACATTTATTAAGCATCTCCTATAGGCTAAGCCCTTTGGTGGGCAATGTGGTGTGGAATTAAGTATTGTTCCAGCCTTCCAGGTGTTTACACTCTGGTGTTAAGACTGATGTTCAGACAGAATGGTGAATGGATACTTTCTATAAAGAGCAAGTTATACGTAGATGGCAGCAAAGGAAAATAGGCATTTATGTTGAAAAAGTTCCGTCAGGGACAGTTCCTCGCAGAAGAGGAAGCACTCCAGCTGAACTTTGAAGAACAAATAAGTAGGAATTTGTTAGATGGACAAATAGGTGAAGTGCCGCCTTTGTTCCTGTAAAGCAGTACTTGACGAGGGTCTTCCTGCCTCTCTGGCCATGTTGAATTTTCCTCCTCTGACTCCTCTTCTTCTTTCCACCCCTGCCGTTACTGGTTACTGGCCACCCCAAGGTTTGGTGCTCAGCCTTCAGATCCTCCCTTTGTTCTCGTCCTCAGTGACTTCATCCCCACACATGGCTTCCACTAACACTTGTGTGCTTCAAACTTTTTACTTATTGGAGACCCCATATTACCAAGTCTCTGACGGACTTTTTCTCTAGATAGCTTATCACTAATGAAACGTACTCCAAAAACAACCCACCATCTCTATTCCTTGAAATACTCCTCTCCCTGGGTGCTATCTCATCCACCCTCCAGTGGCCTGATTTTCCTAGTCAGGAACCTGGAAAAGACCCTTGCCTCCTCCATCTGGTGCGCCTCCAAGTTTTGCAGCATTCTTGTTGTTGTATGCCATCAAGTTGATTCCAACTCATAGTGATCCTATAGGACAGAGTAGAACTGCCCCATAGGGTTTCCAAGGCTGCTGTCTTTATGGAAGCAGACTGCCACATCTTTCCCCTGTGGAGCGGTTGGTGGGTTTAAACCGCTGACCTTTCGATTAGCAGCTGAGTGCTTAAACATTGCACCACTAGGGCTCCTTTCTCTGAAGACAGGATGGTAAAATTCTGCATGAGCACATAGTCAATGGACTAAGCTAAGAGAAGCTAATCATACCAAGTCAAGACACCCTGAGGATACTTGGCAATACATCTTAATTTGTAGGAGATGTCACACTTTGCTATTCCAATCCTGCCAATGCTCCAAATTGAAGTTGCTAATTGTATTGAGTTGTTCCAGATCACATATTGGACAAAGATGAACATGGGAGAATATTTGTTCCAGCTGTAACTGAGAGAAAAAATTCTCCATTAACAAATAATCCGTGACAACCAAATACAGCTGTAGCTCATCTTATGCAATAAATGTGCCTTTGCAGATATATTTGCTTTATAATTGCCCAAGGGAAAGACTCATCTCTTTTGTATTAAACACTCCCCAAAGTATCTGGTTTTCAAATTTGTTTTTATATCTTGCATTATCTTTAAAGTGGGGCTTTTCAAATATTTCAGTATTTCTTCCATTTCACATTTTAAAACTTCAACCCCTGGATCAATTTATCATCTTGTTAATGTTTTTCACAAACCTATATCTCCAGCCAGGATTCCATTTCTGTATTTCATTCTTCCATATCTGCTACTGCCAACTGGACATGGCTGTAACAATGACCCACCCACCAAAAAGCCAAACCCACAGCCATTGAGTTGATTCTGACTCATAGAGACCCTATAGGACAGAGTAGAACTGCCCTATAGGGTTTTCAAGGCTGTAAATGCTTATGAAAGCAGACTGCCACATCTTTCTCCCACTGAGTGACTGGTGGATTTGAACCGCAGAACTTTAGGTTAGCAGCCAAGCACTTTAACCACTGTGCCACCAGGGGTCCTACAATAACCCACAGGCCCTCAGAACTCAGCAATCTACAAGTAAATTCATTATCATCACCCTAAATCATCTCCTCACGTGTTTCCTTGATTAGGGATGGCATTATTTCGCCGCGTAAGCCAGAGAAAACAGGCATCAGCCTTGACTCCTTCAGCTAACCTGCCACAAATATCTCTTGACTTTACATCCTATGTATCTCTCAGATGTGTCTACTTCTCTCCAACCTCTCATCTGCTACTGGAGTTCAAGCCTCCCCAGTGGTCCTTCTGCCACTTTTCTTAGCAAAATTCACATACTGGCGATCTATCATGTCACTCTCTTGCTTGAAACCATTCAGTTATTCTCTCTTCCCCCTCAAAAGGGTGTCCAATTGATAGTAACTAAATTGCTTGCAAAGCCCTCCTCGAACAGGCCTCCACTAACTTATCTCGCTGCATTCTTATTCTGTCCACTTCTCCCTCATGCGCACTCATGTTCAACCCTCCTATCATTAAAAAAAAAAAAATGCTCCTTGTGCATCTAACATACCATTTTCTGCCTGGAACACTCTCCCCTTTCCTGTCCGGAACACTCTCCCCTTTTCTGTCCAGCTCTTACTCTTCCTTTAAGTCACTGAGCCTTCTAAATTCAGGCTATTGGCTTTTCCTCTGTATTCCCTTAGTGCTCTGTAGATTACCATTATATGAAATAATCCATTCACTTCACTGGATCTTAAGCAAGGCAATTGTGCGAGCACGGGAATTATTAAGCATTGTATCACTATTGTCTGGCATATTATAGGTATACAATTAATATTTCTAGCATAAACAAATAAGGTCTGATTTGCTCTCTGCCAAGTAAGGGCCTCCTCATGTGGGAGAGTCTACGGTGTTCAGCTATGCCTATGACTTGAGGGGGAAGTCAGTGCAACACTGGGATGAATTATCAGCAAACTATTTTGGCAGCAGATTTAAGTCATGATCTCCAAACAGCCTATTAGTAATATCACTTATATTTTATCCCCGTCTGTTTTACGTGTCTTATTTCACAAACTTAGGAAGGGAAAAAGAGTGTTATTTTTGGCTCCCTAAAACCCCAACAGTCCAGGTCTTACCAGACTTACCTTGGCCAGTATCTAAATCCTCAGATCAATGGGACTTTCTCTACAGTTTCATTCACTTATTCTCTCCATCCATTTCTCAAACGTTTATTAAACACCTACTAAGTGCCAGTTATTGAAGACACAAGATGGGTAGGATGTCACTGGTTCCCGCAAGACCCAGATGTGTAAGCTGTTATAATACAGATGCACTCCAAGTTTGTGTGAACTTTAACATAGCCCGTTAGTTCCACAAGGGCATAAAAAGTGTTTAGGGTTCAGACAAATTTTGCATTATGTATTAAAAAATATTTATGAATGATAAACATTCAGAGGGAGGAGCACACAGCAAGCAGAAGATACCGTAAGGAGAAGTTATTTTGCCTCCCAACTCATGTAGCTCATGGAACTTGAAGATCCTCATTACATCAACTCACAGTTTATTGATGTTATTTGAGTTAGTTGCCCTTTTATTGAATTCTATTCATAACTGAAAAGCAAATCATTGGCTAAGTCTAGACATTCTTCAAGACAATAAAGGCAAACTGTAGCCACAGTGATGTGGACTTTGGAGTTAGTCACAGGTGGTCAACATTTGTGACAATTATTAAAATATGAATGTCAATGGTGAGCCTCCTAATGCGGATACAAGGACAGTAGAAATGCATTCTGAAGATTATTTCACTTAAGTAAAATTTGAAATGAGCAAGACCTTTCTGAACAGAATAATTCTGTAATTTTCATAAGCCAAAAGTCTTGAAAATACATCTGTGAGGCTTTTGCATAAGTATTTAGAGCAATCCCCTTTAAATATTTTGCATTATCACGCCTCATGCCTTTGGTTTCTTTCTGACTGGAATAATCCTCCACCCTCAGGTGCCTATTAAACTCAAATGTCACCTCTTCTGTGAGGTACCACCAAAGATCAGTGGAAATCCCTCAGGCTGAATTAATTATCCCACTCTAAGTGTCCATGGCACTTTGTGATCTGCCTCTCAAATTGCACTTCCTACTATGTTATCCCTGTTTGTGGATGTGTCTATGTTTCTTAACAGACTGTGAGTTACTCATTGATTTTGCATCCATGGGACACAACAGTGCCTGGTACACATTAAAATCTCCATGTAACTAACTAACCAGTTGCTGTTGAGTCGACTCCAACTCATAGTGACCCCATTTGCGTCAGAGTAGAACTGTGTTCCATAGAGTTTTCAATGGCTGATTTTTCAGAAGTAGATTACCAGGACTTTCTTCCAAGGAGCCTCTGGGTAGACTCAAACCTCCAACCTTTCAGTTAGCAGCCAAGGACATTAACCGTTTGCACCATGCAGGGGTCCTCAGGCAATAAGAGGTAGAACCCAGAGCCCCCGACTCCCAGAGGATAATGATAAGGAATTTTTGTGTCCCTTTTATATGACCAGTGATGTCAGAGACTTTATGTTTTATTTTAATTCTCATTACAAATTTTCTAGGGTAGAATGTGTTGTCCCCAATTTATAGATAAAAAATCTGAGCCTCAAAGAGATTAAATAGACTTGCTCAAAGTCACTGGTAAATATTAGTAAATAAATTTCCTAGAAGGCACTGGTAAATATTTGTCTTCTTAACACCATATCCTTGGTGCTTTACAGGACCTCTCAGCCCTTTCACTATCTCAGGTTCTTTGCTGGGATTCAGTGTTTAGTGTTCTTATTAAGAATAGAAGAATATCACCCTTGAGAGAAAAGAAGCTTTCAGAGTATAATAGAATTTTGGAAAGTTTGTCTTAGAAAAAAAGTGATTTCTTAAACCTTTTTTTAGTTTACACTTTAATTATAAACACTGGTAAATTTAGGAACCAAAGTTTAAAATTGATACATTTGTTTTACCGTTATTCCCTTTTTCTTTATACTTTCTGGGGGCAATAGTAAAGAGAAATGAGATGAGCAAAAACCAGGTTGCACCAAAAAAGTAGGCTGTGATTTGTGTAAACCCCCAAACTCAGTAGATCACTGTCTCTGTAACTCCAAATGTAGTGATTGAGATGTGAACTATAAAGAGATTTGATGAACTTTTCATGGCCACAAAGTTCAAAGTCAGTTGAGAAGGTACCCACTGCTCTAGTACCGTTCACTGTATTTGATAGCGATCTTTTCTGTAAGTATATTGTAGTGAAAATACAAAATTTTGTTTAATAAAGAGAACACTTTAGCTGAAATTATCCCTAATAGATTGAGATTTATGTGTCTTGAGCAGTGGAATGTGCTTCTATTATAGCAACTTTAGTCATGGATTATTTGTGAAGGACTTTGTATCTGGGGAATATAAATTACATAACTGAAACAAGGACTGTGAATATGTACATATTTTCAGTTATATTAAAGTTGCAGCAAATCAAATATTCTCTATCAGCTGGAGTCTGAAAGTAAATAACCTCTATGGAAATTTTAGAGTTGAATCTATTGGCTTCATGGGAAAAATCTGACTCATCTTTTTCTTCCCCCTTGAATTAGAAAAACTAATATTGATGACTTTTAAGTAAGGTGGTAGACATAGAAAGCACAGTTTTATTTCACATTATACTCTTGAAGGGGTTTTCATAATTTACTACAATTGCTCCAGAATGCAAAGTTAGAAAAAGGATCCTATATTTCAGGAATGAAATTCTCCCATTAGAAGATGATGCATTTGTTCTTTAAAATTGTAAAATTGAAAGACATTTTTTTAGAAGAGTTGCTGTATTGGCATCCAAACTAAATAATAACAGCAACAAAACAAGTTTTGTAGTCTCTTTTATTTCACACATTCATATTAAGGTTAGCAGATGTCAGAAACAATTTAAAGATACATACACCAATCAATAAGTGTCCTCAAGAAAGCTGTTCCCAGGGAAAAGAATCCTTTAAGATTATTGAAATCAAATAAACTCTCAAACTTTCATAGTTTGACAACAAATATCTATTGTGTCAGTCACAATGCTATCACTGTCCTTCAACCCTGCATGGGTAGTCAATCCACTGATTCTATCCCCTTTTCATTGTTCTTCACTCCCTGGTTTTCTTACTTCCCCCTTAAAATTATCTGGTTAATTGTTAATTACTTCCTTCCGTAGGCCCTTGCCTTCGTTTTCCCCTTCTGGTTTTGTCCCATGCTTGGCAGAACTACAGGAGGTGCAGATTACACAAGTATATGCATTTGTCAAAATTCATCAAATAGTATACTTAAGAGTTACAAATTTTATTGTATGTAAATTTTAAATGATAAATGTTAAACACGTGAACAAAGTTAAGAAGTTTACAAACATTACTGGATTTTTGGTTCCAGATCAACATGGAATACACGCACTTCTCCCTATTTCTCCAACTAAGTACAACCAAAAATCCTGGACAAGGTATATAAAACTAACATAAGAAGATTGTGAAACTAGGGGCTGGGGAGAATGAGGAGTCATTGCTTAATGAGTACTGAGTTTCTGTTTGGGGTCATGAAAAAGTTTTGGAAATAGATAGTGGTGATGGTTGTACAACATTGTGAACGTAATTAATGTCATGAATTGTACGTTTGAAAATGGTTAAAACGCCAGATTTTAAGTTAGATATATTTTATCACAATAAAATCAAAAAAATAATAGAAGAAGACTATGAAAGGTGGAAAGAAGAAAGCAGACTGGCTAGCAACCTTATGACCCAAGAAACAACATATAAATGAGTTGCCTGGATTTTCTCATACATCCTATACTGGATTCTATAGAAGTCAACAACCTGGAAAAGCTAATGGGTATTAACAAAAAAGAGGCTCCATTAAAGCCTGTTCACTCTAACAAAGGCCAGGAAAGGGGCAGACTAATAAGACAGAAAACTTTTAGACTATAATCCTACAGCAATCAAATTTATGCACCCGCCACTAATGCCAAAGATGAAGAAACTGAAGATTTTTACCAACTTCTGCCATCTGAAATTGATCAAACATGCAATCAAGATGCGCTGGTAATTACTGGTGATTGGAATGCGAAAGTTGGAAACAAAGAACAAGGATCAGCAGTTGGAAAACATGGCCTTGGTGATAGAAATGACACCGGAGATTTCATGATAGAATTTTGCAAGCCAAATGAACTATTCATTGGAAATACCCTTTTTCAACAACATAAACAGTGACTATACACTTGGACCTCACTGGATGGAATACACAGGAATCAAATAGACTACATCTGTGGAAAGAGACAATGGAGAAGCTCAATATGATCAATCAGAACAAAGCCAGAGGATGACTGTGGAACAGACTATCAATTGCTCATATGCAAGTTCAAGTTGAAGATGAAGAAAATGTTTTTCTAATGTTGAACCATCCCTGCATACCTAGTATAAATCCCACTTGATCATGGTGAATTATATATAGCTGATACAGTTGAAGTTAGGTTTCAGTTATACACCCTGTTGTATTGTGCCAATGAGGACCTACACTGTTGAAATGGGCCCACACAGTTCAATGCAGGGGTGAAAGGCACTCAAAGTCCATGGGCCGCTTATGCCTGTGCCTAGGCAAAGGAGTTGTGCCTGCCCTGAGTTCCTGGCTTAGGGCAGCTGGTAGATTATTTTTTCCTTGTTTGTTAATTTATTCCGTCTCCAAGGCTAGGAGAATGGCTCAGGGCTCATGATGGGTCCTACTTCCAGCCCAGGGTACATGGTGCAGAGTGGGGAAGAGGCAAGTAAATGGGAGGGAGGTTGTTCCCAAATGGGGTGTTTTTTGATCAGTGTGATGGGTTAGACGCATGTACCTATCTTTTGCCGATTGAAGGCTGCTTTTCACTGGTTCTGGAGGGTTGACCAGACTGTCCGCCACTCGGTCTCTTCCAGTGTGGAAAACATGTCCTGAGCACCACTGCTTGCCTCACCGCATGTGCCAGCCGATCTGGCCTGCAGGGTGCTGGTTCCCACTGGGTCAGGTCTGGCAACTCCTCACTGCTTCCGAACTGTCTCTCCCTCCCCCGCCACTGTGTCTTATTCCTCAACTTTGCCTTTGATTTTCAGGGATCCTAGATTGTCATATATAATCGATTCACTTGTTTTTTCAGGTCTTTGTTTTAAGAGGGACCACAGGACTCCTCCACTATCTCGGCCCTGCCTCTTGCCTCCTAGTTTTATTTAAGATGTCATCAGTGGGTTTTTCATTTGCTCTTCTAATTTTTTTTTTTTTTTTTTTGCAGGAGGAGCGCTTGGGAGGTTCAAATTCTTAAAATTGCTGCCAAGATCATATCACTGGAAGTTTCTCTACCCTTGTTTTTATAAAGAAATAAAACTATTTCAGAAACACATCACCTCTCTGAACCCATTTTTTTCTTACTCCCTCCCCCTATGCGCATCCCCAAAGGTAACCCCATCCAGAAATTGGTGTCTCCTATTGCTGCGCATGTTTTTGTGCTTTTACTACTTATATATGCATCCATTAAGTTTATATACTATTGTTTTGTGAGTTTAGAATATTTACATAGATGTTTCGATATTATGTGTATGATTAGCTACTTGGTTTTCTTCACTCAAAATTATATTTCTTGAGATTTATCCATATTAAAATACGAAACTCTAGATCATTCATTTTAACTGTTGTAGAGTATCCCATGATATGAAGACAGCACAATTTGTTTGTTCATTCCTCTGTTGAGGAAAAATTATTTCCACTTTTTCACCTTAACAAATAATATTGCAAAAAAAAAAAAAAAACTGCATACATTTGCTTGTGCACATCTGTATGAATTTCTCTAAGATAAATACCTAAATACCTAGAAGTGGAAGTGCTGGGTCAAAGGCCGTGGGCATCTTCTCATGTCCACGATGTATGAAAGTTTCCCCATGCAGATATGTACCAACAACCGGGATGATTATCCAATAAGCCAGATAATCGAAGATGTGGTGAAACCCATGTGAAATTGTGCACTACAGATGTGTAAGTAAACACAATTAAGCCCATGTGTACCTTGATTACTGTTAATCTGCCCCTGATCAGCAATTGTTTTAATTCTTGACATCCTTGTGTGAAATGATATCTCATTGTTTTACATTTTCTGGTACTAGTGAAGTAGAGAATCTTTTCAAGTCTTACTGAACTTCTGAAGTTCTTCTGTGTCTAGCCTGTTTATAAAACTTGACAATTTCTCTCTTGGGTTATATGTCAATTTCTTAATGATTTGTGATGGTTTTTAAAATATATTCTGGATAATAATTCTATTTGTTTTGGTGTTCATTAAATATAATGGTCCTATAAAGTTTTCTGTGAATTGTCTCTTTTTCTCTCTCCTTCTCTTCTTTCTCTTCCTACAACTCAGACTTTGTCCATGGAAACAGGCTGAGAGACAGGTACCATACTGTTCTTTTATTTCCCAATTCTCTGTCTCTAACTGCCTCTCACTCCTGGGACCACCACATAAAATTTCTTCCTAGAACATCCCTTCTTTCCAAAGCATTGAGACTCATGCAAATAGATATTGAGAGAAGAAGTGTTCCACCTTTATGGTCGAACTCTTTGCCAGATATAATCAGATTCTGTGTATTAGTTCAACTTGGATTCTTCCTCCTTTTAGCATGCCTATTACTCATTCTCTCTTTCTGGACCTTTCCTATCCCATCTTTTTGCCAAGATTGTTGCAAGTCTGGTGAGTGCAGTACACAAAATGTTAGGTGTGAAAGATGTGCTAATCTGGATAAAAAAAAAGCAAAAAAGAAATTATAATTACTTTTTAAACATAGTCTATACATTTGTATGAGAATTTGATGTTACTGCAGAATGATTCAGTTCAGATGATAATGTCAATTTATTGAAGTGGATATGTGTCATTATTAACTTGAACAAAAAGAAAAGTTTCTAGAATGTACCAGATCATAATATCACATCACCTCCACACTCAAAATTAGAGTCAATGTACAAATTCGTCTGGAAGATTCTATAAGTTTCTGAGTCAGAAGAAAGGACTTTTGTTTTTTTTAATATTGGTATCTAGTTAACACAATCTCTTAAATTGGAATAAAATGACTAGAGGTTTTCTTTCTGTCTTTTCTGTTATCAGAGACTAGAGAAGTAAAGGCATATCTAAAGGCTAGAGTTATTTGTCTTAGTCATCCAGTGCTGCAACAACAGAAATACTACAAGTGGATGGTTTTAACAAAAAGAAGTCTATTTTTCATAGTAAAGTAGGCTAAAAGTCCAAATTCAGGGTGTCAGCTCCAGGGGAAGGCTTTCTCTTTCTGTTGACCTTCTCATGAGTGTTCCCCTGGACTAGGAGCTTCTGCGCCCAACGATCCCGTGTCCAAAGGACACGCCCTGCTCCTGGCAATGCTTTCTTGTTGGTATGAGGTCCCCATCTCTCTCTGCTGGCTTCTCCCTTTTATATCTCAAGAGATAGCCTCAGGACACAATCCAGTCTTGTAGATTGAGTCCTGCCTTACTAACACAACTGCCCCCCATCCTCCCTCATTAACATCATAGAGGCAGGATTTACAACATATAAGAAAATCACACAATACCAGGAATCACGGCCCAGCCAAACCGATACACACATTTTTGGGGGGACATAATTCAATCCATGACAATTTGGATTCTAATTTAACTCAAACTTATTTTAGACTTTAAAGATAGGCATCTGTTTGGTTTCATGGGTAAAGTCCCTAATTTTGTCATCTTCTTACTAATGTTTCTGAAATACAAGTAATATTTTAACATTTGATGATAATAGTCCAAGGAGGATGGTAAGGTCCAAGTGAAAGTATTTTTACATAATCTAAAATAATTTTTTACAGGGAAATACATTAGACAAAGAATGGTAGGGGGTTTCAATTACAAAAATAAATGTGGAAGAAAGAGCTACCTTGGGATAGCATACTCAGTCCCAGTTTGTACCCACTATAAATTTTCATCTAAAGTGGAATTATAACCTAAAAAACAGAACACCAATTCTGAGTGCTGAGTCAGATTTGGAGAGAAAAATAGTAGCATATGATGTTTGACTGCCCAAAGATATGATTTTTATTTGGAAAATGATAAGCATTCTCCAGAGTTCCAGACCCTCCAATTATTAATTTTTTTCATTTTTTTTTTAATTGTACTTCAGGTGAAGGTTTATAGAACAAATAGTTTCTCATTAAACAGTCAGTACACATATTGTTTTATGACATTGGTTAACAACTCCATGACATGTCAACCCTCTCCCTTCTTGAGGTTTTTTTTGGTGAAAATATACATAGCCAAAGATACACTATTTCAAAAATTTCTACATGCACAGTTCAGTGACATCAATTACGTTCTTCCAGTTGTGCTGCTATTCTCACTTTAGATGAAGGTTTACAGAACAAAATAGTTTCTCATTAAACAGTTAGTACACATGTTGCCCTATGACAATGGTTAACAACCCCAGTACCTGTCAACACTGTCCTTACTCAACCTTGGGTGCCCTATCACCAGCTTTCCTGTCCCCTTCTGCCTTCTAGTGCTTGTCCCTGGACCACTGTGCCTCATTAGACCCATTTTGTTTTATGGGGCTGTCCAATCCCTGGCTGAACAGTGAACCTCGGAAGTGACTTCACCACTGAGCTAAGAGGGTGTCTGGGGGCCATACTCTCAGGGTTTCTCCAGTCTCTTTCAAGCTAGTAAATCTGGTGTTTTTTGTGTGTGTTAGAATTTTGTTCTACATCCTTCTCCAGCTCTGTCCAGGACCCTCTGTTGTGATCCTGGTCAGAGCAGTCAGTGGTGGTAGCCCGGCACCAACTAGCTGTACTGGACTCAGTCTGGTGGAGGCCGTGGAGCTGTGGTCCATTAGTCCTTTGGACTAATCTTTTCCTTGTATCCTGGTCTCTTCATTCTCCCTTGCTCCCAAAGGGGTGAGACCAGAGGAGTCTCTTAGATGGCTGCTCACAGGCTTTTAAGACCCCAGACGATACTCACCAAGGTAGAATGTAGAACATTGTCTTTATAAACTGTGTTATGCCAATTGAGCTAGATGCTCCCTGAGACCACGGTCCCCACAGCCCTCTGCCCAGCAATTCAGTCCCTCAGGGAGTCTGGATGTGTCTAGGGAGCTTCCATGACCTTTCCTTGTACAAGCTGTGCTGGTTTCCCCAGTAGTGTGTACTGGCTCACCCTTCACCAAAGGTATCACTTATCTATTGCCCATTTAGTATTCCCCCACGACCCCTCCCATCTCTTGTAACCAACAAAGATTGTTATTTTTTCCGTGTAAACTTTTTCATGGATTTTTACAATAGAGGTCTCATACAATATTTGTCCTTTTGTGATTGACTTATTTCACTCAGCATAATGTCCTCCAGTTTCATCCATGTTATGAGATGCTTCACAGATTCATCACTGTTCTTTATCATTGCATAGTACTCCATTGTGTGTATGTACCGTAGTTTGTTTATCTGTTCATCAATTGATGGGCATCTAGGTTCTTTCCATCTTTTTGCTATTGTGAACAACGCTGCCATGAACATGGGTGTACATATGTCTATTCGAGTGACGACTCTTATTTCTCTAGGATATATTCCTAGGAGTGAGATTGCTGGATCGTATGGTATTCCTATCTCTAGCTTTCTAAGGAAGTGCCATATCATTTTCCAAAATGGTTGTATCATTTTGCATTCCCACCAGCGGTGCATAAGAGTTCCGATCTCCCCGCAGCCTCCCCAACATTTGTTATTTCCAGTGTTTTTGATATGTGCCAGAAATGCCAGGGTGAGATGGTATCTCATTGTGGTTTTAATTTGCATTTCTCTAATGGCTGGGGATCGTGAGCATTTCCTTACGTGTCTGTTGGTCGCTTGAATGTCTTCTTTGATGAAGTGTCTGTTCATTTCCTTTGCCCATTTTTTAAAAGGATTATTTGTCTTTTTGTTGTAGAGGTGTTGGATTTTCTTGTAGGTTATGGAGATTAGACCTTTGTCTGACTTGTACTGTCCAAAAGTTTTTTCCCAGTCTGTAGGTTCTCTTTTTAGTTCCCGATTATTTTAATAGAATAAAATATCTTGACAGAATCCATTCGTTATTTTATGCTTGCACCATGAGGGCGTCCATTTTAGGAATTTAATAGACTCCTATTTGGTCCCAAATGTAAGAGTCTTTGGATTAGAGTTCTGTGCAATGAAAAATGCAAAAAGACTAATTTCACTTGAAAAACTATTCATTAATTTCACTTTATTCAGCCTATATAACACTCAAAAGAAATTAATTACTTTGGAGATTTCGTGTCCTAACCTGTCCCACAGTTGTTTTGATTTTTAAATGGTAGAAATAATGTTCATATTAACTTAAGGTTGTAGTTATTATAAATCTCTCGCTCTGGATTTACTAAATAATGGAAACCATTCTCATAAGTGTTCAACATAAGAGGAAAGATAAGCTTCTTACTTCATAACCTTTTACAAAAGCTCTAATTTCCAGGTAAATCTGATTAACGCTCATATTAAGCCACATTAAGGCCCCCAAAAAAGTATCATCTGTGATATCATAACAGACCCTGGAACAAACAGCAGTGTCAAGTACAAACACTATTGCCTGTCTGGGAAGGGCCTGGGTTCTGAACGTTTCCAGAAATTAGAAGATGTTGAGAGGAAACTAAGGTGATCTCTGTTCTTTCTCAGCCCAGGCAAGCTTGCTCAATAAGTAGACAAAGAGAAAGGAAATAAAAGACAATATTTACTTAGGTCTTCCTGTGTGCTAGTGGTAGTTAGCATGGATCCCCAGTGCTAGATTTTAACTCTTACCACTTATGTGATCTTGGACAAGGAAATAACCCCCCTGTACCTCAGTTTTCTTACCTGTGAAATGAAGACAATGTTAGTATGTACCTCAGAGTGTCACTATGATAATTCAACATTCGTTCTTAACAAAAGCTTAGGATAGTGCCTGGCACAAAGTAAGCATTTTTTAAATATTTGCTATTATTACTATTACATTATTATTGTTGTTATTATTAACGTAAGGACTGACACAACAAGACAACATGTTTTGACCGAATTTTATCAAAGGTTCTGCTGATTTAGCTGTTCTGATCATTTTGGACATCAGAATCTGAATCACAATAATGTGTATGGTTCTGAAAGTTCAGGTATTTCACTGGCTCAGTAGCAGATGGGTTCATTTTTCTCCCCCCAGGACAGGTCCTTTTGTTATACCTTATCATGATTCATAAGAGCCAGTGGTTTTCAAACCGTGCCTTTCAGGAAGATTAAAGGGAACTTAATCTGTAGTAATCCTGAGTTGGCAAATTGGGAAAGCTTTCCTCTGGAGATGATTTATATCTTCTTCTACCTGGTGTCAGGGTTACTAATGAACCACACAACCACCTTACCCCAGTTTGACTTAATATGAAAGTTTCAGGTTATGCTTTTTCACTTTGCAACAGAGTCAAGGCTCAGTCAAGGTGCCTTATTGGTATCAGTGGCCAGGCAATCCCAGGTAAACCCATTTGCTCACCATTCATTGTTCATTACTCCAGTTTCAGCTCATTCTTCTTCTTCCTTCTCTTCTTCCTTTTCCTCCATTCTCCTTTCTTCTCCTACTTCTTCTTTTTTTTTTTTTTGCCATTGGAGATTTTTCTTACTTTCATGTCAGCCAGAAACACATTTAAAAACTATGTTTATAACATATTAGTCACAATCTAGTTGTACCTCAGTGAGAGGGCTGCCCAGTATTTCTAGTCTACCATACTGTTGGAAGTGGAAGTCAAAATTCTATTTATTTTGAGAGCCTAATGAGACGTGGAGCCCTGGTGGTGCACTGGTTAAGCGTTTGGCTGCTAACCAAAATGTCTGCAGTTTCAATCCACCATCTGCTCCTTGGAAACCCTATGGAGCAGTTCTACTCTTTTCTATAGGATTGCTATGAGTTGGAATCGACTCAATGGAATTTTTTTTTTTTTTTAATAAGAGTTGGATCTGTGTTTCATTTGTATCACTGTAGTAAAACCTACTACAAGGAGACCCAGTGTTTTCCCAGGTTATAGGCTTTTTCATCTACTTCCTACAGCAACGCAAACTCATGCTAGGAAGTCAGTAAGTGGGTCTAGGATCTTGTCTACACCATGCCCTCCAAAACACTAGGTTAATTCTCTGTATTCTTTCCCACCAATATACTTACTATTGCTTTCCTCTCCAAACCACAAAAATTTAGTCAGTGGATTTAACGTCAATCTTCTTGTATTACATTTTATAAAGCCATTTTGCATATTGTATCTGAAGCAAGATAAGAGTGTGATTGAATAAATGAGTAGTGTATTTGTGTGCACTTGCGTGTGTGCGTGTGCATGTGTAGCAAACTCTCATTATCCAGTATAATACAGAGGTTCAAGCACAGGTAAGAGCTTATCAAAAAACAGACTATGTACGTCCTCAAAGAAGAAAGGATTATAAATCTCAGATTTGTCAGAAATGAAAGTGTCCAGCACAAGCACCCACAGTTCATGTTAGGAGCTGCATCTGGGGCTTAAAATAAAATATTATCACAGGCAGATTCTGACAACTGGTTGCTGTTGGAGGGGGCTGCTGGCAAGGGTTGTGTTATTAGGCACCCCAGCTGACTGCTCCCAGAATTGCCTTAGCAGTTACAGGCAAGGAGGAGGAGGTAGGTGCTATCAGATGACAGCTCAGGAATGTGCCCTGAAGGGGACACTAATTTGGACACAGAGACTGGTCATATGGCTCTCTTTGGAGGGTTGTTTGAAATAGTTGTGTGCAACTCTTGATACCTGTGATGCATACCTAGGTCACCTTCAACAACTTCTCTTCCTGTAAACAGGGAAAGGAGTGCTGGGAAACGAGCAAGTGAGAGGAAACAAGTGGGAGTCTCAGTTACTTCTGGCCCAGTTGGTCAACCTGACCCAACTTCCCAGCCTTGGAGCTGAGTTTCAATGATAGTTAGATATTTTTTGTCTGCTGTGGTTGGAAACTGAATCTCAAAGGAATGACTGCCAGTGAGGATAGATGGTGTAGCCAAAAGAGCTCAGGATCTGAAGGAATCGAATCTCATCTCTACTACTTAATTGCTTTGTCTTGGTCTCATTACATAACCTACTTATATGTTATTATCCCAATTTGTAAAATGGAGGTTATAATAACTATTTCCATAGATTAATGTAAAAAATAAAATAAGAAAGCATACAAGGGGCCAGGCAAATACTAGGTACTCAATATTTATAGGCTCCTTTTCTAGCATGTTGTCATTAGGTGCCCTCAAGTTGGTTTTTGACTCACAGCAACCACCACATGTGGGTTTATACTGCTAAGCTTTCAGTTAGCAATCAAGTACCTAACACTTTCACCATCAGGGCTCCTTCTTTTCCATATCATATGGTAGGCTAAATGCACCCAATCTTTCTATCCACAGTGATTGGGTTGGGTAGTAGAAGATATTCCCATGTTCACACTGGGAATCAATTCAGTGTAGCCACAGTGACTATGCTTGCTGTCCCTCATAAGTGGCAGGCATTCTTCTTCTTTAGGGGGGTTGGTCTGGCCTTTCTGTCTGCCTGAATACTCTTCCTCCAATTATGCATATGCCTGACTCTCACCTCCTTCAACTCTTTCCTCAAATGCTACCTTCTCAACGTGGCTTACTCTGACAACCTTATTTAACATTGCAAGCTATGCATCCCCCTCTCAGCTACCCCCTCATTGCTGTACCACTGATTCTGCTTACCATGCTCTTATCCTTTTTTTTCCTCTCGTTTTTATCACCACCTAGTACTCTATAAAATTTACTTTTTATTATGTTAATTATTTATTGTCCACCTTTCCCCACTAGAATGTACTCTTTGTCGGGGTAAAAATCTTTGTGTATTTTTTTCACTGATACAGCCCAAGCACTTGGTTACTAGCATGAATTTAGTGCACAATAAACACTTTTGAATGAATGAATGAACTCATTCAAAATCAAAATAATCAGACTGCAGAACATACTCAGAATGAACTATGCCCTGAAGCACTATGCTTTTTTCACCTTCACATTCAGAGCGTGGAGTGTAGGAAGTATGAAATGTGGACTGAAATGATGAAAAAATGGCTTTGGGGACAATACAACTTCCCAGGGGGTCTGAGAGTTACCTAATCTTAAACCAAAAAACCCAAACTCATTGCTGTCAAGTTGATTCTGACTCATAGCAACATATAGGACAGAGTAGAACTGCCCCATATGGTTTCCAAGGAGGGGCTGGTGGATTCGAACTGCTAACCTTTTGCTTAGCAGCTGTAGCTCTTAACCACTGTGCCACCAGGGTTCCTACCTAATCTTAGGCAAACATTATTATTCTCTTCTTTCTGAACCTGAGAACCAAACACACTGGCTTAAAATTTCCTCTATATTTAATTGAAGTTCTGTACCCAGAAGGACAAGAGAATGTGGAGGCTTTTAACTTCAGGCTTTCAGTCAAGAACCTTGATGTAGATCATGCTCACTGGGTCACTTAAAGTGTGAATGTTGTCATTTAAATTGGTAGCAATAAAACTAAAATAATATTCATTATCTTTGTAATAAAAGAGTAAAAAAATGAAATTCAGTTGCACCTCAGAAGTGCATAGTCCCAAGTTGCTGGCAATATCACTTTGAGCTTGGGCGAGCAAGGTGATGACAACTAATGTTATGGAGTGAGCCTATCTACCTCACTGAAGTCAAGAGACACAGCTGATTAAGCCCCTTCTGAGAATCTATTCTTCATTCTTAAGAGTTTTCGAATTGGCATAGGAGCAAGAAGGCTTTATCTAGTACAACCTGAAGAATATACAGTAACTTCTTAGCACTCAAGAGATGACATAATGCTTAGAGAATTTGTATAGAGTCAATTCCAAAAAAAAAAACACTTTATACACCAGTTATTTGTAGGATGCAAACCATGAAACATAGGATAAAGAATAGATGGAAAAAAATTCAGTTGGAATGAATGTTATAAAAACAAGGAAGGGAAGTTTACTGAAATCATAGTAAATTTTGTTAAGGGAGCTGAAATTAAGATGTACTCTATTCTCATCTGACTTTTGTCTCCTTCTGTTTTCTGTAGTTAAAACGATAGTCTTTCCCTGAGATCTCTCTGTAATGGATACATTAAGATATATTGATATAACTTAACAAAACAGCTACTGTGCTCAGTCATTTGTACTTAAATTGACATATATGCCTGAACAACCAGGCATCATGCAAATATTTTACATGATGATAGTATTTGGCCCTCAATTAATAAATTCATTATAACAATGAATTTATCAATTAAGTGTGCCTTTGTATTGTCTCTTTGTATTAACACAAGTTAGGATTTCATAGTCTGCACCGAAGAATGATGCTCTAGGGAAGCACTGTGCCTACTTATACGCTACCTCATCACTAACACAGTCATTCACTTATTTGAATATGCAGGGTAAAGGAAATGTGCAATAATTTCTTAAAATGATGCAAGGAAGAAGTCTGAACCAAATACTGGTGTGTAATTTATGCCCTCAAAAACTGTGTTTTAATGTGTGTGACAATCTTAAGTGCTCAAAACCCAACCATCTTACTTCAGAGCTAGGGCTCCCAGGAGGCAGACAAAACCACCAAATTGTTCATCATTCATTCCTAATTTCTTTGCATAGGTTTGGAACTGGGAAAGTAATCAAGGAATTAGAAAGCTGACCCTGAATCTACCACTGAAGATAATTTACCTGAAAATATTACGTAAATGCGTGACAAGGTCAAGAAGGAGAAATCAGTATATAAGATAATAAGTCAAGCAGTCTGCTGTTAAAGCATGAATGGGCAAAGATGGGAGGTCCTGTGTAGAGGTCCTATATCAAGAGGAAGGGATGAAAAGTCATCCACTCCCAAGACTCTGATGATATAAGTATCACAGAATGAGAAATGTATCAAATGGTTAGTGCCAAAAACTTCTGAGGACAACTAATCCAACCCCAGTCATTTTAAGGAGGATGTAAATTAGTTCAGTAAATTCAGATGAAGTGTTCACAATTCACGATAAGATAATAGCAAAGAAAATACCAGAAAAAGAGAATATATCATCTTTGCCAGTAAGGTGAATCTGTCTTACTAGGTCCATTTAACATATTGGGCATCAGGTTGTGTGATACCAGACAGGTGAACTGGCCAGGTGTTTCCCTGAGTGCCCAGAATTTATGAATGGGTTTTCATTCTATTTTGCCTTTGCCTTTGCTTGGTATTTTATTAGTTATAATGTTCTTTTACTTCAATAAGAGGATCAGCCTTTCCCAGATTTCTTCTGCCAAACAACAGGTCATTTGTATAAACAGGCTATAAAATCAAGTCCCTGGGGTTTGTTCCTGTTCAGTTACCCTGCTTTCTGCTCTACAATTAACCACACAGGGGTGAAAATACAGCAATGATAAGGGGACAAAGCAAGGACCTGCCATCAGGTGATTTGAGAAGTGGAAGATTGGCAGCACAATTAAATGCAACCAACTGGAAAGGCAATAAAAAATATGGATCCGGCTTACTGGCCAACTGTTTCAGATGCACGACTCTGGTTACACAGTGAAAACTCAGGAGCCATAGGCCATAGCAGAGGTTGCTACAGCCAGTCTGGTCAACAACTCACACACAGTTACAGCTGAAAGGGCTGAAGTCATCCAGTAGTCAATTCTCACTTTCAGAGACGAAAACAGGCCAAGGGAGGTTAGGTGATTTGCCCAAGGTCACAGAGGAAATTAACTGACCCAGGATAAGAACAAAGGATTCCTCACAGAAGTCCAAAACTCTAACCAAGCTCTAACCTTGATGATAATGTAGCTCTGAGATATTTATACATATTTTTTTCTGAATTCTATGACATCTTTAACTGACCCACATTCAAACAGAAAAAAATTAACAGTGAGACTGCTACAAAACGGTTATTATCTACCTGGCTAAATAGGAGGCCTTTGTCCACCCAAATCAATGCCCGTCAGTGGCTTTTAATCTCCTATTATAACTGGCAAGTGTATACCTTACAATTCAGTGACCTGAAACAATCCAGGAGCACTGATTGTAGTGATGATGCTGTTGTTGTTAGGTGCTGTCAAGTCGATTTCGACTTACAGTGACCCCATATGACAGAATAGAACTGCCCTATAGGGTTTCCAAGGCTGTGATCTTCACGGAAGCAGACTGCCACATCTTTCTCCTGAGGAGTGGCTGGTGGGTTCAAAGCCCCAACCTTTTGGTTAGCAGCGGAGCACTTAATCACTGCACCACCAGGGCTCCTTCTATAAAGATTATAGCCTAGGAAATCCTATAGGGCAGTTTTCCTCTGTCCCATAGGGTCGCTTTGAGTTGCAGTTGATTCCACCGCACACAGCAACATCTTTCCGGGGCCGATCACCAGGCCTTTTCTCCCAAGGAGCCACCAGTGGGTTTGAACTGCCAACCTTTTGGTTGGCAGTTGAGCACTTAACTTTTGCACAACCAGGGCTCTTCATAGTGATGATAGCTTGTTGTAAATACAAAAGCTCTTAGCAAAAGGTTTCAAGGCCTTGTAAAACCAGCTAATGATGTAATGATATTTTTCCCTGTTTAATTACCTGTCATAATGCAATATAATTAAACCCAGTGGCAGGAGGATAACATTACCAAGATGCAGACAATTAAGTAAGCTAATCACAACATATGTAAAATATATTTATACAAGCACATAAATCTTCTGACAGGAAGGATCTGCCTTAATTAAAATAAGCATTCTTACATTTGCACATAATGAAAAGATACCCAGCTTCTACATTCAAAGCAGTAGGATAAACTGCCAATGGTAATGTTTCTAAAAATTGGATACTAACATAAACTGATGCTTAAAAAAAAAAATCTTTGAAGAATTGGATTTAAGAGCCTGACTAAGAATTATTTCTTCTAGTTTAGATTCTTAGAGGAATCCCGAATGAGATAAAGTAGGAATATTGCTTTGTAAACATAATTATCTCTTATGAAAATTGATTTGCAGTTCATTAAATATTCTGGATATTAATCATTGGTTAGGTATATGCTGTAAACATCAGCTCCCAAGTCTGCAGGAAGAAAAGAAAAATAATTAAATGCCTGCAGAATCTGTTCTTTGTAAAAGGCTTTCCAATAACCTAACCCAGCCACTTCCTCTTGTATCTCATTGGCCAAAATGAGTCGAATGCCCCACCCCAAGAACATATAGATAATCCGATGTTTTTAACTGACACTTTGCAACAACCAACAAAAGCAGAATTCTTTCAGTAAAGAGGAAGAGAAGAATGAAAATTTGGTTATTAATTAACCATTTTCTTGCATATACTTAATCTGTTAAGATTACTGTCAGCCTGATTGTTATTGTAGGAAATCACTTGGCTGCTCATTCTCTCTCTCTCTTTCTTTCTCTCTTTTATTTTCGGATTTTTTCTTTGTCTTTGATGTCCAATAGTGTCAACTATGATGTGTCTAGATCATAATCATCATCATCACTGTAAAGTTGATCTCATTATTATTATTATGTACCCTGAATGGGATTTGCTGTGTTATTCCATTCTGAGGATTTCTGTTTTTTTTTTTTCAATTCTCAATAATTCTCTCTCCCTTCTTCCTCTGTATGTTGGAACTTCTCGATGCCACTTTTCTTTCATATGGGTTGATTTTTTTCTCTCTCTTAAATGCTTTCTGGGTGAATTTTTCAGAGGTTTTTTTTTTTTCCCCCAATTCATTAATCTTCCAAGTTTATAGTTTACCTTATTTTTTTTGTTGTTTTAATTACTATATTTTATATCCATAATTTCTAATTCAATTTTCCTATTTTGGGGTTATAAAAGTTTGAGTTTTTTTCCCTTGTCATTTTTTTATTGAAAGGAAGTTCACCTAATATGAAATTAGCCATTTTAGAATACACAATTCAGTGGCATTTAGTACATTCACAGTATTATGCAACCACCACCTATATTAAGTTTTAAAACATTTTCATCACTTCAAAAGAAAATACATACACATTAAGTACTCACACCTAATTCTTTCCTCCCCCAGCACCTCACAGCCACCAATCTACTTTCTGTCCCTATGGATTTACCTCTTCTGAATATTTTATATGAATGAAATCATACAGTATTTGTCATTTTGTGTCTGACTTATTTCACTCAACATAATGTTTTCAAGGTTCATCCATGTCATAGCGTGCAGAATAATGCTCAGTTGTATGCATATACCACATTTTATTTATCCATTCTTCTGTTCATGGGCATTTGGATTGCTTCCACTTTTTGACAACTGAAAATAGTATTGCAATGAGCATTCGTGTACAAGTATTGTTTAGCCTCTAATTTCAATTGTTTTGTGTATATACCTAGGAACGGTCATATAGTAATTCTATGTATGACTTTTTGAGGAACTGCCAAACTGTTTTCCACAGTGGTAGGACCATTTTACATTCCCACAAGCAATTACACAAGGCTTCCAATTTCTTCATCTCCTTGTCAACAGTTGTTATATTTCATTTTTGTAGTAATAATCATCCTACTGGATGTGAAGAGGTATCTTATTATGGTTTTTATTTGCATTTCCCTAATGACTAATGATATTAAGTATCTTCTTATAATTGATTTTTATATTTTATTTGGAAAAAAGGTTTTTTTCCAGGTCCATTGCCATTTTTAAATTGGGTTGTTTGTCTTTTTGTTGTTGAGTTGTAAGAGTTCTTTATATATTTTGGATATTAGGTCATTATCAGATATAAGATTTGCAAATATTTTCTCCTGTTCTATAGATTCCCTTTTCACTTTCTTGATAATGTCCTTTGATGCACACAAGTTTTTAATTTTGATGAAGTCCAATTCAGCTATTTTTTTCTTTTGTTGCTCATATTTTTGGTCTCATATCTAAGAATTCATCACTAAATCAAGGTCCTGAAGATTTGTCCCTATGTTTTACTCTAAAAGTTTTATAGTTTTAGCTCTCATATTTAAGTCTTTTGTCTATTTTGAGTTAATTTTTACATATGGTATGAAGCAAGGATTCAGCTTCATTCTCTCACGTGGAGATATCCATTTGTCCTAGAATCATTTGTTGAAGAGACTATTTTTCCCCATTTGAATGCTGTTGCCACTCTTGTTAAAAATCAATTGGTCATAGATGTATGAATTTATTTCTAGAACCGCAATTCTATTGCATTGGTCTATATGTCTATTCTTACGCAGTTCTAAAATTTTTTTGTTGTTGTTTATTTTTTATTCTTTGTCTCAGTCATCTAGTGCTGCTCCAACAGCAATACCACAAGTGGATGGTTTTACCAAGGGGAATTTTTTTTTTTCCAGTCCAGTAGGCTACAAGTCCAAATTCAGGGTGTCAGCTCCAGGGGAACATTTTCTCCGTCGGCTCTGGAGGAAGGTCCGTGTCATCAATCTTCCTTTGGTCTGGGAGCTTCTCTGCGCAGGAACCTCAGGTCCAAAGGACGTGCTCTGCTCCCAGCACTGCTTTCTTGGTGGTATGAGGTTCCCCTGTGTCTCTGCTCACTTCTCTCTTTTATATCTCAAAAGAGATTGCATTAAGACACTAATCTTGTAAACCTCATCAGTATAACCTCATCAGAGTGATAGAATTTACAACACATAAGGAGATCACATATAACCTAATCATAGTGATAAGTTTACAACACATAAGGAAATCACATCAGATAACACAATCATACAATACCGGGAATCATGATCCAGCCAAGCTGACAGATATTTTTGGGGGACACAGCTCAATCCATGACATTCTTGTACTTTAAGTGTAAGTTTATAATTCAAGTTAGTCTCTCATACAAAAATTTATACATACACTGTTATGTGACCCTAATTGCTCTCCCTATACAGTGACAGCACATTCCTCCTTTCCACCCCTGATTTACCATGTCCATTCGACGAGCTCCTGACCCTCCCTACCGTCTCATCTCACCTTCAGACAGGAGCTGCCCATTTAGTCTCATGAATCTACTTGAGCTAAGAAGCATGCTCTTCACAAGTATCATTTTATGTCCCATAGTCCAGTCTAATCTTTGTCTGAAGAGCTGGCCTCAGGAATGATTTTAGGTCTGTGTTGACAGAGAGTCCAAGGACCATGCTTTCTGGGATTCCTCCAGTCTCAGTCAGACCAGTAAGTTTGGTCTTTTTACTAGAATTTGAATTCTACATCCCACCCTTCCTCTGCTCCATCAGGGACTCTCTGTTGTGTTCCCCGTCAGGGCAGTCATTGGTGGTAGCCAGGCACATCTAGTTCTTCTGGTCTCCGGCTAATGCAGTCTCTGGTTTATATGGCCGTTTCTGTCTCTTGGGCTAATACTTTCCTTGTGACTTGGTGTTCTTCATTCTCTTTTACTCCAGGTGGGTCGGGACCAATTGATGCATCTTAGGTGGCTGCTAGCAAGCTTTTAAGACCCTAGATGCCACTCACCAAAGTAGGATGCAGAACATTTTCTAATAAACTTTGTTATGCCAATTGACCTAGATGTCCCCTGAAAGCATCATCCCCAGACCCCGGCCCCTGCTACTCTGTCCCTAGAAGTGTTTGATTGTATTCAGGAAACTTCTTAGTTTTGGTTTAGTCCAGCTGTGCTGACATCTCCTGTAGTGTATGCTGTCTTTCCCTTCACCTAATATAATTCTTGTCTACTATCTAGTTAGTGAATACACCTCTCCCTCCCTCCCTCCCCTCGTAACCATCAAAGAATGTTTTCTTCTGTGTTTAAACCTTTTCATGAGTTCTTATAATCGTGGTCTTATACAATATTTGTCCTTTTGCAACTGACTAAATACACTCAGTGGAACATGGTCTGATACAGTGCCGGAAGATGAGCCCCCAGGTAGGAAGGCACTCAAAAGACAACAAAGGAAGAGCTGCCACCTCAAAGGAGAGTCGACCTTAATGACGTGGATGGAGTCATGGTTTTGGGACCTTCATTTGCTGATGTGGCACAACTGAAAATGAGAAGAAACAGCTGCAAACATCCATTAATAATTGGAATGTGGAATGTACAAAGTATGAATCTAGGAAAATTGGAAATCATCAAAAATTAAATGGAACACATAAACATAGAAATGCTAGGCATTGGTGTGCTGAAATGGACTGGTATTGGCCATTTTGAATTAGACAACCATATGGTCTACTATGCTGGGAATGACAACCTGAAGAGGAATGGCGTTGCATTCACCGTCAAAAAGAACATTTCAAGATCTATCCTGAAGTACAGCGCTGTCAGTGATAGGAAAATATCCATATGCCTACAAGGACGACCAGTTAATACGAATATTATTCAAATTTACGCACCAACCACTAAGGACAAAAATGAAGAAACTGAAGATTTTTACCAACTTCTGCAGTCTGAAATTGATTGACCATGCAATCAGGATGCATTGATAATAACTGGTGATTGGAAAGCAAAAGTTGGAAACAAGAAGGACTGGTAGTTGGAAAATATGGCCTTGGTGACAGAAATGATGCCAGAGATCGCATGATAGAATTTTGCAAGACCAATGACTTCTGCATTGCAAACACATTTTTTCACCAACATAAATGGCGACTATACTCAGGGACCTCGCCAGATGGAATACACAGGAATCAAATCGACTACATCTGTGAAAAGAGACAATGGAAAAGCTCAACATCATTAGTCATAACAAGGCCAGGGGCTGACTGCAGAATAGATCATCAATTGCTCATATGCAAGTTCAAGTTGAAATTGAAGAAAATTAGAACAAGTCCACAAGAACCAAAGTACAACCTTGAGTATATCCCACCTGAATTTAGAGACTATCTCAAGAATCGATTTGACACGTTGAACACTAATGACTGAAGACCAGATGAATTGTGGAATGACATAAAGGACAGCATACATGGAGAAAGCAAAAAGTCATTAAAAAGACAGGAAGGAAAGAAAAGACTAAAATGGATGTCAGAAGAGACCCTGAAACTTGCTCTTGAACATCGAGTAGCTAAAGCAAAAGGAAGAAATGATGAAGTAAAAGAACTGAACAGAAGATTTCAAAGAGCAGCTCGAGAAGACAAAGTGAAGCATTATAATGACATGTGCAAAGAGCTGGAGATAGAAAACCAAAAGGAAAGAACATGCTCAGCATTCCTCAAGCTGAAAGGATTGAATAAAAAATTTAAGCCTCAAGTTGCAATAGTAAGGATACTATGGGGAAAATATTAAATGATGCAGGAAGCATCAAAAGAAGATGGAAGGAATACACAGAGTCATTATACCAAAAATAATTGGTTGACGTTCAATCATTTCAAGAGGTAGCATATGATCAGGAACTGATGGTACTGAAGGAAGAAGTGCAAGCTACACTGAAGGCATTGGAGAAAAACAAGGCTCCAGGAATTGACGGAATATCACTTGAGATATTTCAACAAATGGATGCAGTGCTGGAAGTGCTCACTCGTCTGTGCCAAGAAATTTGGAAGACAGCTACCTGGCCAACCGACTGAAAGAGATCCATATTTATGCCTATTCCCAAGAAAGGTGATCCAACCAAATGTGGAAATTATGGAACAATATCATTAATATCTCATGCAAGTAAAATTTTGCTGAAGATCATTCAAATGCAGCCGCAGCAGTATGTTGACAGGGAACTGCCAGAAATTGAGGCTGGATTCAGAAGAGGACGTGGAACCAGGGATATCATTGCTGATGCCAGATGGATCCTGGCTGAAAGCATAAAATACCAGAAAGATGTTTACCTGTGTTTTATTGACTTTACAAAGGCATCTGATTGTGTGGATCGTAACAAATGATGGATAACATTGCGAAGAATGGGAATTCCAGAACACTTAATTGTGCTCCTGAGGAACCTGTACACAGATCAAGAGGCAGTTGTTCAGACACAACAGGGGGTACTGCGTAGTTTAAAGTCAGGAAAGGTGTGTGTCACGGTTGCATCCTTTCACCATACCTATTCAATCTGTATGCTGAGCAAATAATCTGAGAAGCTGGACTATATGAAGAAGAAAGGGGCATCAGGATTTGAGGAAGACTCATTAACAACCTGCATTATGCAGATGACATAACCTTGCTTGCGGAAAGTGAAGAGGACTTGAAGCACTTACTGGTATAAGCCTTCAGTATGGATTACACCTCAACATAAAGAAAACAAAAATCCTTACAACTGGACCAATAAGCAACATCATGATAAATGGAGAAAAGATTGAAGTTGTCAAGGATTTCATTTTACTTGGATCCACAATCAACACCCATGGAAGCAGCAGTCAGGAAATCAAAAGACACTTTGCATTGGGCAAATCTGCTGCAAAAGACCTCTTTAAAGTGTTGAAAAGCAAAGATGTCACCTTGAAGACTAAGGTGCACCTGACCCAAGCCATGGTGTTTTCAGTAGCATCATATGCATGCGAAAGCTGGACAATGAATAAGGAAGACCGAAGAAGAATTGTTGCCTTTGAATTGTGGTGTTGGCTAAGAATATTGAATATACCATGGACTGCCAAAGAATGAACAAATCTGTCTTGGAAGAAGTACAATCAGAATGCTCCTTAGAAGAAAGGATGGCGAGACTACATCTTACATACTTTGGACATGTAGTCAGGAGGGATCAGGCCCTGGAGAAAGACATCATTCTACAGGATCAGAGAAAAAGATGAAGACTTTCAACTAGATGGATTGACACAGTGGCTGTAAAAATGGGCTCAAGCATACCAATTGTGAGCATGGTGAAGGACTGGACAGTGTTTTGTTCTGTGGTGCATAGGGTCGCTGTGAGTCAGAACTGACTTGACGGCACTTATAAACATAACAAATTCACACAGTATAATGCCTTCCAGATTCCTCCATGTTATAAGATGTTTCACGGATTCATCATTGTTCTTTATCTTTGCGTAGTATTCTGTTGTGTGAATATACCATAATTTGTTTATCCATTTGTTCATTGATGGACACCTAGGTTGTTTTTGTTTCCATCTTTTTGCTATCATGAACAGTGCTTCAATGAATATTGGTGTACATGTATCTGTTCGTGTAATGGCCCTTATTTCTCTAGTATATATTCCAAAGAGTGGGATTGCTGGATCGTATGGCACTTCTATGTCTAGCTTTTTTAAGGAAGCACCAAATCTTTTCCCAAAGTGATTGTACCATTTTACTTTCCCACCAACAGTGTATAAGTGTTCCAATCTCTCCACAATCTCTCCAACATTTATTATTTGGTGTTTTTTGGATTAATGCTAGCCTTGTTGGGATGAGATGGTATCTCATGGTAGTTTTGATTTGCATTTCTCTAATAGCTAATGATCGTGAACATTTCTTCATGTGTGTGTTAGCTGCCTGAATGTCTTCTTTGGAGAAGTGCCTGTTCATATCCTTTGCCCATTTTTTAATTGGGTTATTTGTCTTTTTGTTGTTGAGGTTTTGCAGTATCTTGTAGATTTTAGAGATTAGATG
>NW_004443939.1:18176214-18177446 GCF_000243295.1 Trichechus manatus latirostris | reverse complement strand
GGGAGTATTCCATCCTTTTCTATGCTCAGAAATACCTTTAGTAGTAGTGGTGTTGACTCTACTCTGAAAGTTTGGTGCAATTCTCCAGTGAAATCGCCTGCACTGGGGCTTTATTTTTGTTGGAAGTTTTTAAATTATCTTTTGAATATCTTCTTTTATTACAGGTTTATTTAGTTGTTCCACCTCTGTTTGTGTTAGTTTAGGTAGGTAGTGAGTTTCTAGAAATTTGTCCATTTCTTCTAGGTTTTCAAATTTGTTAGAGTACAATTTTTCTTAGTATTCTGTTATGATTCTGTTCATTTCAGCTGGGTCTGTTGTGATATCATCCATCTCATTTCTTATATGGGTTCTTTGCTTCCTCTCCTGTTTTTCTTTTGTCAGTTTAGCCAATGGTTTATCAATTTTGTTGATCTTTTCAAAGAATGAGCTTTTGGTCTTGTTAACTCTTTCAATTGTTTTTCTATTCTCTATTTCATTTAATTCTTATAATTTCCTTTCTTCTGGTGCCCGCTGCTTCTTTTGCTGCTCTCTTTCTACTTGTTCCAGTTGTAGGGTTAATGTTTTGATTTTGACCCATTCTTCTTTTTGGATGTGTGCATTTGTTGCTATAAACTGACCTCTGAGCACTGCTTTGTTGTATCCCTAAGATTCTGGTAGGATGTGTTTTCATTCTCGTTTGAGTCTATGAATTTCTTTATTCCGTCCTTAATTTCTTCTATAACCTAGTAGTTTTTGAGTGAGGTGTTGTTCAGTTTCCATGTGTTTGATTTTTTTTTCCTTGCTTTTTCTGTTATTGATTTCTACTTTTATGGCTTTATGGTCAGAAAAGATGCTTTGTAATATTTAGATGCTTTGGTTTCTGTTAAGGCTTGCTATATGGCTTAATATGTGGTCTATTCTGGAGAATGTTCCATTTGCATTGGAAAAGAAAGTATACTTGGCTGCTGTTGGGTGGAGTGTTCGGTATATGTCCATGAGATCAAGTCGGTTGATTGTAGCATTTAGATCTTCTGTGTCTTTGCAGAGCTTCTTTCTGGATGTTCTGTCCTTCACCGAAAGTGGTGTGTTGAAGTCTCCTACTATTATGGCAGAGCCGTCTATCTCTGTTTTCAATGCTGTTAGAGATTGTTTTACGTATTTCAGAGCCCCGTTGCTGGGCACGTAAATATTTTTTATAGTTATTTCCTCCTGGTGTATTGACCCTTTAATCATTATATAGTGTCCTTCCTTAT
>NW_004443939.1:18154065-18175515 GCF_000243295.1 Trichechus manatus latirostris | reverse complement strand
GGTTGTTCTGTCCTGTGTTCTAGTCTTGGGTTATTATCTGATGTTACTGATTTTCTAACCAGAGGACTCCGTTTACTATTTCTTGTAATTTTGGTTTTGTTTTCTCAAATTCCCTAAACTTCTGTTTATCTGGAAATGCCCTAATTTTGCCATCATATTTGAGAGACAGTTTTGCTGGATATATAATTCTTGGCTGGCAGTCTTTTTCCTTCAAGGCTTTATATATGTCATCCCATTGACTTCTTGCCTGCATAGTTTCTGCTGAGTAGTCCAAGCTTATTCTTATTGACTCTCCTTTGTAGATGACTTTTTGTTTATCCTCAGCTGCTCTTAAAATTCTCTCTTTATCTTTGATTATAATATGTTTGATTATAATATGTCTTAGTGACTTTCTTTTGGGATCTAACTCATGTGGGGTTCGATGAGCATCTTGGATAGTATCTTGTCATCTTTCACGATATCAGGGAAGTTTTCTGCCAACAAATCTTCAACAATTCTCTCTGTATTTTCTGTTTCCCCACTGTTCTGGTACTCCAGTCGCTCGTAGTTTATTCTTCTTGATACAACCCCACATAATTCTTAGGGTTTCTTCATTTTTTAAATACTTTTTTCTGATTTTTCCTCAAATAAGTTGGTGTCAAGTGCTTTATTTTCCATCTCACTAATTCTGACTTCCATTGCCTCAGTTCTGCTCCTATGACTTTCTATTGAGTTGTCTAATTCTGAAATTTTATTGTTAATCTTCTGGTTTTCTGATGGCTGTCTCTCTATGGATTCTTGCAGCCCATTAAATTGTCATTATGCTCTTGTCTAATCTTCTTAAGTTCCTGTATTGCGTGTTCTGCATTTTGTAGGATCTCCTTCCTGATCTTTTGAAGAGTTCTGTATATTAATCTTTTGTATTCTGTCTCCAGTAATTCCAAGAAGTTTTCTTCCTCTGGAAAATTTCTTGATTATTTTTGGAGCTTACTGAAGCCATCACGATCTGCCTCTTTATGTGATTTGTTATTGAATGTTGTCTCTGAGCCATCAATAAGTTATTATATTTATTTATTTTTGCTTACTGTGTCCTAGCTTCTTGTTTTGTTTTAATACACCCAAATAGGTGGCTCATGTGAGCTAGCCCAATCACTGGTGCCTCTGAAGCTCCAACATCCTGCCACCAGGTGGCCAGACCTGCCTCTAAATATGTGAGCCCAGGAGTTCACCCACTTCTCCTGTATGGATTCAGCTCAGGTGTCCAGGTAGTAGGCCACCAAGTGTGTGGTGCAGACTCTCACCTACAGTCATAGACAGGCATGGGTGATTAGTGTAGGCACAGGCATCTGGCTGCAGCAGAGGCTTACACACTGAGCAAGGCAGGCGGCTGATGGCCACCCTCGAGTGTCCAGGAAGAAAGCATCCCTGTTTCCTAGAGTGTGTAGGTGGGTAGGTTTTGCAGCTGGACTATGAGCACCCAGTGGTGTTGGCTGTAAAGTCTGGGGCAGCACCACTTATTTTGGGGCCCCTGTGGCAGGTGGTTAGGTGGCATGGGTGGAGCCACCAGTCCTCAGGCCCCTGATGTGGGTAGGTGAGGACCCTGCTTAATAGGTAGAGCAGTGTCAAATGTCATGAACCTGCCACTTCACAGCTGAAACAGTTGAAATTAGACTTAAGGTATACACCCTGTTGTACTGTGGTAATGAGGGCCTATGCTGTTAAAATGGGCCCACACAAGTCTCTGCAGAGGGAAAGGCACTCAAAGTCTATGGATCTCTTATGCCTGTGCCTAGGGAAAGGACCTATGCCTACCTTGATTTTTCTGGCATAGGGGAGCCTGCAGATTATTTTTTCCCCTGTGTTAATCTTTTCCCTCTCCAAGGCCAAGAGAATGGCTCATGGTGCATGACGGGTCCTACTTCCAGCCCAGGGGACTTGGCAATCACTGAAGCTGTCCTGGATCCAGTGCAAAGCAGGGAGGTAAATGGGAGAGCGGTTTTTCCCAAAGGGGGATGTTTTTGATCCATGCAGTAGGCCAGATGCAAGTACTTAAATTTTGCCGATCTAAGGCTGCTTCTCACTGGTTCTGGATGGCTGAGTAGACGCTGTGCTGCTGGGTCTCTCCCAATGTGGAAAATGTCTCCTGAGCACCGCTGCTTTCCTCACCGTGCACTACAAGCTGATCCAGCGTGAGGGGCTCCTTCTTGCTGCTTCTGAACTGTCTCTCCCTCCCCCTGCCACTCAGTCCAATTCCTCAACTTTGCCTTGGATGTTCAGGGCTCCTGGACTGTCATATATAATTGATTCACTTGCTTTTTTGGGTCTTTGTTGTAAGAGGGACTACCAGAAGCGTCTGACTACTCTGCCATCTTGGCCCCACCTCTAAAATGTTTTGATTACTGTAGCTTTGTGGTAAATTTCAAAATCTGGAAGTATGATTCCTCCAATTTTCTTTTTATATTTTATTTTATTTTAATCGTACTTCAGGTGAAGGCTTACAGAACAAATAGTTTCTCGTGAAACAGTAGTACACATGTTGTTTTATGACATTGGTTAACAACCCCACAACATATCAACCCTCTAACTTCTCAAACTATTTTTTTGGTGAAAATACACATAGCCAAAGATACACCATTTCAAAAATTTCTACATGCACAGTTCAGTGACATTGACTACGATCTTCCAATTGCACTGTTATTCTCACTTAAGATGAAGGCTTACAGAACAAAATAGTTTCTCATTTAACAGTTACTACAAATGTTGCCCTATGACAATGGTTAACAATCTCACAACACATCAACAATATCCTTACTCAACCAATTTTTTTTTTAAGATAATTTTTGCAATTTGGTGACCCCTTGTAATTCCATATGAATTTAAGGATCAGCTTTAGTATTTCTTCAAAAAAAAGATGTTGGAATTTTGATAGGGATTGCACTGTAGATCACTTTAGGTATAATTGCCATCTTAATAATATTTAGTCTTCCAATTCATGAAATTCATGAACACAAGATGTCTTTCCATTTCTTTACCAGAAACCAGTTGCCAACGAGTCGATTCCAACTCATGGCAACCACATGTACGTCATTGTAGAACTATGCTCTATAGAGTTTTCAATGGCTAGTTTTTCAGAAGCAGATCAGATCTTTCTCCTGATCTGTTTTTTTTAGGTCTTTAATTTCTTTCAGCAATGTCTTGTAGTTTTTAGTGTACAAGACATTCATGTCTTAGGTTAAATTTTATTCTTGGTATTTTATTCTTTGGAATGCTATTTTAAATATAATTGTTTTCTTAATTTTCTTTTCAGATTTTCATTGGTTGTGTGTATAAATGCAACTGATTTTTGTGTGTTCGTGTATCCTATAACTTTGCTGACTTTATTAGCATTAATAAAGTTTTGTGATTCTTTAGAGTTCTCTATGTATAAGAATATGCCTTCAGTGAAGTTTTACTTCTTTCTTTCCAAATTGGATACTTTTATTTTTTTTTGTTGCTAATTTCTCTGGATAAAACTTCCAGTAATGGAAGTTGCAAAAGAAGACATCTTTTCTTGTTTCTGATCTTAGAGAGAAGACTTTCAGTTTCACACCGTTGAATGTGATTTTTTTTGTTTTTGTTTATTTGTTTTTTGTTTTCTTTTTTAGGAATTTCCTAGTTTGCTGAGGGTTTTTTATCATGAAAGCGTGTTGGATTTTGTCAAATGCCTTTTCTATGTCAACAGTGATGATCATACAGGTTTTTTCTTCATTGTATTAATGTATTACACTGGTTCATTTTCTTATAATGAACCACTCTTGCATTCTGAGGATAAATCTCATTTGACCATGGTGTATAATTCTTTTAATATGCTTCTGTATTTGGGTGATGATTTTTGTTTCTATATTCATAAGAGGTATTAGACTGGGTATGGGGCCTTTTGGGGAGCTCCAAATCCTTTATAACTTCTCCATCACTCATAGACTGCTGGTTTTCACACATACCCTTTTTTCCTGAGGCTGCTTTTTTTCAAGGCTACTGCAGAGAGCTGGCAATAGGGCGATAGGAGTAGGGCAATTTGAAACACCACAAAGCTCCCTGTTCTTATCAAGATATAGCTTTTTTTCTTGAATAAATTCTCCTCAGAGTGTTAATAAGCTTTTGGATAATTTATAAAATTCTGAAAAAGTTGATTTTGACAGTTTTTTCCCGTGTTTTCATTGCTTTTATAAAAGATTGGATTTTGGAGGTCCTTAATCTAGCATTGTAGAAGTTCTTCTTTATATTTTTTATTTTTACCAATCATAAGTGATTCTTCTTAGGGAAATTTCTTTCAATGCCCTTTTTCCATTTTATTGTGGTATTAGATTTTCTTATTGGGCTGGAAGTTATTTTTTTTATATTACATACATGCAAACTATGCCTTTTTTGGCTAAAACTTTCCAAGTTTTCTATTTACTTTTAAATATTATAATTTTTGTACAGATGAATTTTTTATCTAGTCAAATACAGCCAGTCCTCATTATTCATGGATTGCTTATTTATGAATTCACCTAATCACAAAAAATACTCATGGCACTTTCACACATGCCCAGAGCAGTGAAAAATTCCCAGGTGAAGTTTAACAAAATTAGTTTGGTATTAACTAGTTCAGTATTGATGGAGAATTTGTAGAACATAACTAACATGAATAATGACAATCTACTGTATATCAATATCTACCATTGTAACATTTTTGTCCATACTAACAAGGGTTAAAATTCATTCATGTATCTTATTTTTTTTAAGATATCATTTTTTGTAGTAACCTCTTCAATTCATCTGGAATTAACTTGGGCATATGGTGTAACAGGAAAATCAACTTTTTTCCCCTTAAACATCAATTTTCCTAACATGATTTATCAAATAATCTGTCACATCCCCCATTGTCTTGTGCCACTTCATTTATCATATATTAAAGGCTTAAATATAATTCTCAAATACGACTGATAGTCTTTGGAATACGGTCTTTCTGTCTTTGCTTCTGTAATTCTTAAATTATGTTTCTAATTTCTACATAAGCATTGCCTATTATAAGAAGATGTTCTTAAACCCTTCTTTTCCTCCTCCTGAGTTGGGTTAGGTGATTTTGCTCTATGCTGTTTCTTCATATTCTCATAAATTTCCAAGTATACCTTTCATTGCAGTATATAGCTCTTTTTATTGTGAAAGTTGGGTTTTTGTTACTATCTTTATCCATGATGCCTAGAATAGCTTCTGGCCATACTAGAGACTCAAAAAATTTTCCTTGAATGTTGTTGTTAGGTGCCATTGAGTTGGTTCTGACCCATAAAGACTCCATGCACAACGGAACAAAAATATTACCAGGTCCTGCACCATCCTCACAATCATTGCTATGTTTGAGCCTGTTGTTGCAGCCACTGCGTCAGTCCATCTCATTGAGGGTCTTCCTCTTTTTCTCTGCTCCTCTCCTTTACAAAGCCTAATGTCCTTCTCTGGGAACTGCTCCCTCCTGATAGCATGTGCAAAGTAGATGAGACCAAGTCTTGCCATTCTCCCTTCTAAGGAACATTCTCGCTATACTTCTTCCAAGATAGATTTATTTGTTCTTTTGGCAGTCCATGGTATATTCAGTATTATTCACCAACCCCATAATTCAAAAGCATCAATTGTTCTTCAGTCTTCCTTATTCAATGCCCAGCTTTCGCTTGCATATGAGGTGATTGAAAATATTATGGCTTGGGTCAGGCACACCTTACTCCTCAAAGCGACGTTTTTGCTTTTTAACACTTTTAAAGCGGTCTTTTGCAGCAGGTTTGCCCAATTCAATACGTCATTTGATTTCTTGACTGCTGCTTCCCTGGGTGTTGATTGCGGATTCAAGTAAAATGAAATCCTTGACAATTTCAGCATTTTCTCTGTTTATGGTCTCAGTTGAACTTTCACCAAATGTGGATAACAGAGAAAGGGAAATCTAGAACGCAATTCAAGTGTTGTCATTAATCTAGAGCTTACTAAAAACTGAAACGTACTATAGTAATTTTAAAAACAAACATCTAAGTATGATTCAGTAATGTCTTGATTTTTAATTTTCTTATTCTGTTTTAATAACAAAAATTTACTATAATTACTAGTACTTTGGTTATTCATGGCTTACTTTAGCTTGTATGAAATTCCCAGTGACTAACAGTTAAAATGCCTCTCATAGCTTTTCTCTATTGCCAGCTGTATTTTCATTTTACATCAAACCAATTTAAATCAACCAATATCAACAGAATAGCTGTTAATTCCAGGAGGGGTCAAAATTTTTAATGCCTTCTGTTATTTGATGTTGGAGAAATTACTTTTCATTGCAGAGAGCTTGCCTCAGCTATCACAAGAGAGGTTATGACCATTGAAAACAAATTCACATCCTGACAGATCTTCTAAAACTGAGTTTCCAATTAAAGATTTTTCAGGAAGCTAACTTGTAACCCAACAGCTACTTAGCAAAGGAAACAGCTGGTTTTCTTGGTAACAGCTGTAGACTCTTTTATTTTTAATCAGAGCTGTGTCCCAACATCTAACAAAATCAACTTACTGAATTAAAAAAACAAACAAACCTGTTACCATGAAGTCAATTCTGACTCATAGTGACCCTATAGTACAGAGTAGAACTGCTCCATAGGGTTTCCAAGGAGTAGCTGGTGGATTTGAACTGCTGACCTTTTGGTTAGCAGCCAAATGCCTAACCACTGTGCAACTAGGGCTCCTTATTGAGTAGGCTATACCATTTACCAGAATTATATTTTTATATTATATTTACCAATATAGCCAAGTACTGAATATTAAGACCCATTTTCATTTTCACTTTCTTATTTCCAAGTTTTTGTTCCCATAAAAGGGTAGTAGTATAAATGTTTAATTGTTTTATGAATAATGAATGATTAAACATGAAACAATTCTAAAAATAATCTGAATGGAATATTTACATTTTTCAGTTAAAAACATTGAAGAATTTTTTATAAACCCTGAGCAGCCGAAAAGATCATAAAGCCTAGCATCCAATCTCTCCACTCTATTGAAATGTATCAAAATCATTTTGGAATAAGGCAAGGTATAAGTAAATATATAAATACATACATGTTAAGAAGGCAGTTAACTGTGGCAGAGCAAAAGTAGTTACATATACTGGCTTGAATTAGAAGCAGGAGCTGACAGCCTGGAGTGGCACTAGAATACCTATAGAAGCTTAGCTTTACTGTAAGCTATAGAAATAAAGCAGATGATAATTTTTTAGAAACTTAAATTTGCAAAGCCAGTCTGAAGTGGGGCACCCTCAAACCAGTCTAAGAGACAATATGCATGCTATTGACAAATACTTCCATGTTAATTTAATGAGACCATCTTGAAGAACCACGTTGGCTACTTAGAGCACTCAAGGCTTTCCTTAACCATTTAATCTACAGAAATGTGGCTTTTGTAACATCTATTTATGGTTAGGCATGACTTTACAAGACTTGGTCTTGTCTTTCTCCCACAAAGAAAATACAGCTCACAGCAGACATCAACCCTTCCTGCACTCACTAGCCACATGGGAGTTCTGGAGCAAGGAAGAAAGGATACCACAGCTGTGAAAACAATTGCTTTGGCTGGAAGATTTGACAGTGGTTAAAGCACAGATCAGCAATAAGGAAAAGATAAAAAAAAAAAAAAATCTGCTTTTGTATTTAACATAGCCAAGTATTAGGCCCATTTCCATTCTCACTTCCCAAGCAGTGTTTCAAAGTTTTGATTGTCATAAAATGGAAGTATTATAAATGTTTAATTGTGTTCGTGAAGAATGAATGATTATATTGCAGCTAATACTACATAGAAAAATTTCTCCATATCATTATTGGTGCCAGCATACTTGAAATAATCACAACGTTACCTTCAGATGGTATGATTTTTACCAGGCACCAATAATCTTGTCTCATCCCCCAACTCAAAGACTAGAAGAAATTCCCATTTTAAAGAACTGAAATTCCCACTATGGAGAAGTCACTTTTTTGAAACAAGAATTTGTGTACCCAGAAGTTTCTTGTTCAGATACAAACAGGCCTGAAAGCAGAGTGTATCAAGGCCTAGAAATCCTTAACAGCTCAATGTAGATTAGTTTGTCAGTGTCTTTTTGCTTCAGGGAAACTGGGAAAGGAGAACTCTGAGGCTTATGTATGGTCTGGGCCATTAGGCTTTCACCAAATAACTCTCAGTTTAGAACATTGAAAACAGTTCAGAGGGAGTGGGGTGCACTGGACAGATAAGTTTTGATGAGGTAGGGAAGGGAGAGATAGGTCCATAGTTTCTCAAACACACCAGCTCTCATCTTTCCTCTCAATCATTGCACCTGATATTCCTTTGAAACTCACTGCTCCTCTGTCCCCATCCTAACCCCACTTTTCTACCTGGCTAATTCCTATAATTCCTAATCAATCTTTGGATCTTAGCATATGACACCTCCTCAGGCAAGCTTTCTTTGCCTCCCAAGATTCAGCTAGGTACATCTTTTGTATGCTATCAGAAAATATGGAAATTATCCATTTTTGCCTGTGTCACATACCAATTCATTGTCTAGTAATTTTTTAATATCTGTGGTCTTCATTAGACTATAAACTCCATCATGGCAGGGCCATGGTTGTCACTTCACTATTGTTTCCCCACCCCTAACACACTGTAAGCACTTAAAAAACATCTATGAACAGATTGACTACTTAACACAATCCCTATGGGCATCGTAAGTTTGCAGGTAGAGCAGCATAGCAGCAAGTTCTGCATGATACAGGGTGATGCATACCTGGATAATAGGCTAGGTCTGTGAAGAATATAAGCAAAGATTAAAAGGAAAAGAAAAGTAAAAGGATATGATATGTTCTACTTCACAATTTCACTAAGCTTTGTCTTGCTCCTTCTTATTTGCCCCTATTTTTCTATTTTCTGTAGCTTCCTCTGCAAGAGTTTTGGTAGGAATAGTAATAAAATTAGAAAACAAATTTATATAGTGCTTACCACTCGCCAGGTACTGTTCTAAATGCTGCATGCAAACTACCTAATTTGGTCATCATGATAACCTATCAGAGAAATTATTTTATTATTCCCATTTTGCAGATGAGGAAATTGAAGTATTGAGGGATTGATTAAGTAACTTTCCCAATTCATACAAGTAGGATGTGGTGGACCTAGTGTTTGAACTCAGCATTCTAACTTCAAAAACACATGACTTAAACACTTTGCTAGGACTAGGTAGAAAGAAGGTATGTAAAACATCATTGCTTAATTAACCCCACATCTATTTCCAACCTTTCTTTCTCTTGCCCACTTTCTCCTTTGCATCTTGGGATGGTTCTGCAACCCAGTTCTAATAAATAAGGCATAGCAGATGTCTTCTAGAGGGGGTAAGCTTCAGGGAAAGCAATTGTTTCTCAGAAAACATAATGGGATGAGTGTGGATGGTGTCAACTTTCCTTTGGTTCCTGCCTGGAATACAAATATTAAGCCTGAATCTCCAGCAGCTATCTTGTACCCATGAAGGAAAAGTCAAGAAAATCAAAGAGGTGACAGCCAAAGCCTTTGACAATACTGAGGCACTGAACTCAATATGCAAGCATCTGACTATCTCCACTCTTCTTGTTATGTGGTAAAAATAAACTCCAATTTATCTACTCACACTTAGTAATGTTTTCTATTACTTGCATCAGTAAGACACATCTTCAGCTGCAAGTAATGAAAAACAGCTCCACTGCTGAAAGCCCAAATGCAAAAAATCCACAATCTGACCATAACATTGTGGTGGGTTGGATAATGGCCCTGCAGATGTCCACATCTTATTCCCTGGACCCTACAAATATGTTATGTTATACGGAAAAAGGGACTATGCACATGTGATTAAGTTAAGGATCTTGAGATGAGGCAATGATTCTTGATTATCCAGGTGGGCCAATGATGTAATCTCAAGTGTCCTTATAAGAGAGAGGCAGAAGGAAACACTACTACAGAAGTGAAGGCACCTTGAGAATGGAAGCAGAGACTGGAGTGATGTGGCCACAAGCCAAGGACTGCTGGCAGCCACAAGAAGCTGGAAGAGTTAAGGGACAGATTCTCCCCTGAATCCTTCAAAAGGAACCAGTCCTGTTGACAATTTGTCTTACATCTATAAGACTCATTTTGGACTTTTGGCCTCCAGAATTATAAGAGAATACATTCCTAATGTTTAAACCCATAAAGTTTGTGGTAATTTGTTACAGCAACAATAGCAAATGAATACAAACATCCCCTCCTTTTAACTGCTTCATACCTTTAATCCCTCAAAGAGGTCCCTTAGGTCTTTAATTTTCCCCAGCAATGTCCTCTTGTCCTTTTTCCTCTCTCTAGTTGCAAGCTTACTTGAACTTTTCCCTCATCAATGTCCTCATTACCCACACACCACTTCTCTTGCATCACAACCACTCAGCAAATGCCAGCTCTGGGTCAATCCCGCTACCTGATTTTTCCATTCCTATATCTGTGCTGTTAAGAATTTATGGACAAGAGTATCACATTATGGAATTTTACCACTGAAAATGCATGTTCTCCAACTGTGTCTGGGACAACTCTTTCCTTAATTTTTCTAAGAGTCTATTTAAATTATTTACCACTCCTTTTTAATTTTCTCTCCCAATCTTCCCTCATTCTCTCATATCAGATAAATTCATCTACTTCATCTAGAAAACTGAAACTACCAGTAATGGGGAAACACACACATGTACACACACACACACACACAGACACACACAGAGAAAACCAAAACAATCTTTTCTTTCTAAAAACCTATTTACTTCCTCATGCATCCTTACCTCCTATTGCCAAAGGTCATAAGTTTCCTGCCAACATGGTTAGAAGCAATATGATAAGGTATACATATAATGCAAAGAAACAAAGATATATAAAAGCAAAATGAACAACAGCTGACTAACTCTACCAATAGCAGTAGCTAGGGCAAAAAGCCCGATACATTTCTTAAAAACTGAATTTACCGTAGTAGTTTCCTCAGAGTCAAAGAATCTCATGCCAGGGATTACAACCCACTGGGAAAAGAGATATTTAGGTGAATACAATGGAACAGACTGTGCAAGTACACTTGAAGTGGCTATGGGTATAGGGGATACGTATTTGTTCCCATGCCAAAGAAAAGTGATCCAACAGAATGCAGAAATTATCAAACAATATCATTAATATCAAGTGCAAGTAAAATTTTGCTGAAGATAATTCAAAAATGATTACAGCAGTACACTGACAGGCAACTGCCAGAAATTCAGGCCAGATTCAGAAGAGGACGTGGAACGAGGGATATCATTGCTGACGTCAGATGGATCTTGGCTGAAAGCAGAGACTACCAGAAAGCTGTTTACCTGTGCTTTATTGACTATGCAAAGGCATTGGACTATGTGGATCATAACAAATTATGGATAACATTGTGAAGAATGGGAATTCCAGAACACTTAATTGTGCTCATGCAGAACCAGTACATAGACCAAGAACCAATCATTCGACCACAACAAGGGGATACTGCATGGTTTAAAATCAGGAAATGTGTGTGTCAGGGTTGTATCCTTTCACCATACTTATTCAATCTGCATGCTGAGCAAATAATATGAGAAGCTGGACTATATGAAGAAGAATGTGGCATCAGGATTGGAGGAAGACTCATTAACAACCTGCTATGTGCAGATGACACAAACTTGCTTGTTGAAAGTGAAGAGAACTTGGAGCACTTACTGAAGAAGATTGAAGACTACAGCCTTCAGCATGGATTATATGTTAACATAAAGAAAACAAAAGTCCTCACAACTGGATCAATAAGCAACATCATGATAAATGGAGAAAAGACTGAGATTGTCAAGCAACTCGTTTTACTTGGATCCACAATCAACACCCATGGAAGCAACAGTCAAGAAATCAAAAAACGCATTACATTGGGCAAATCTGCTGTGAAAGACCTCTTCAAAGTATTAAAAAGCAAAGATGTCACATTGAGAACTAAGGTGTGCTTGACCCAAGCCATGGTACTTTCAATCAACCTGATATGCATGGACAATGAATAAGGAAGATTGAAGAAGAATTGATGCATTTGAATTATGGTTTTGGAGAAGAATATTGATCTACCATGGGCTTCCAGAGGAATGAACAAATCTGTCTTGGAAAAAATACAGCCAGAAGGCTTCTTAGAAGTGATGATGGATAGACTTTGTCTTATGTACTTTGGATATGTTATCAGGACGGACTAGTCCCTGGAGAAGGACACCATGCTTGGTATAGTAGATGGTCAGTAAAACACATAATATATTGCTACCTAGATGATTCCCTGGAGGTTCCATGGTGCTTGGGTACATTAAATACCAAAAATAATGTACTGTCTCCTCATAATCCACTCTGACCCTAGAGTCATAATTTCAGAAGCATGGAAAAAGATAACAAGAGTATATAAAATGCATTTGTAAAGAGTTCTAAAACCTTTTTCCATTTTGAGAATTCCAGAATGTGAGTTGGTAGGGATTTTATGCCGTCTTCAAGGTCACTGGCCCCTCTTTTCAACTCATGTTGTTGTTGTTGTTAACTACCATCAAGTCAGACCCTGACTCATGGTGACTCCACGTGCAATGGAAGGAAATGCTGCCCAGTCCTGCACCATCTCCGTGATCATTTGCAGATTGGACTATTGTGGTCCATAGGGTTTTCACTGGCTGATTTTTGAAAGTACATCTTAGTCTGGAAGCTCTGCTGAAACTTATTCAGCATCATTGCAGGATGCAAGCCACCACTGACAGACAGGTGGTGTCTGCGCTTGAGGTTCGCTCTGGGAGTTAAACATAGGTCTCCTGCATGGAAGGTGAGAATTCTACCACTGAACCACTACTGCCCCCATTCAACCTACTGGATAGGTTCAAACCGCCAACCTTTTGGTTAGCAGCCAAGTACCTAACCATTTGTGCCACCGGACCTCCTTATATTATACATGTATAATAATATATTACATGTACTACATGTAACATATATATTCATATATATATATATATATATATATACACATATTCCCCCAGAATGTTTCCCTGGATGTAAGCTCTTTAAGATAGCTAAGTTTAATAACCATAAAATATGCGCTCAGCAATAAGACAACTCCTTGATCTAACCACAGGCTCGAGAGTCATTTAGCCACAATGCCTGGTGCCTGGCTTTCCTCCCAGAATAAGATACCCAGATTTTCTCTGAAAAAAGACAGCTTAGATAAGTGTCCTCACTGCTTAGAGTTTGGGTCAATCACTTAATCTATTTTTTGTTATATTAAATTATGAATTAATGTCAAGAGGTGGCTAGATGTAAAGGTTGCTCTTTAAAACAATTTCATTTTCAAGCTTGTCTCATTTAGTAGCTAGATTGATTAAGGAATAAGGAGACACTGACTTATAGAACAAAGTACCAAACTGCAAGTCAGAAGTTCATTAACTATGAAGAGAAGTGTAGTACATTGTTTCTTACACAGGACTGAAGACTAGACAGCTATCTCAGGTTGAAAAACTTCATTGGCTGGAAGAAATATACACAGATGGACCTGGCAAGAAGTGAAGAAGCTCTAAATCACACTCAGGCACAATTTAATACTGTATTTTCATATGTTGTTATAACCTATCATGAAGACCTCTACGTGAAACATAAACCCCTTGCCGTTGAGTCAATTCTGACTCACAGCGACCCTATAAGACAGAATAGAACTGCCTAATAGGGTTTCCAAAAAGTAGCTGGTGGATTCGAACTGCTGACCTTTTAGTTAGCAGCCATAGCTCGTAATCACTGCACCACCAGGACTCCCAGTACATGAAACACAGGCAGGAAAAAAATGGAAATAGAAATCACTAGTCTATGTATGCTCTCTCTTATCCAGCATGGTGAGAAACATACCTTTCTCTCCGCACAGTACGCTAGCTTTAAATTGTCAAGTTTCACCTTGCTCAGGATTGCTATGCTGGATGTTATGTTCTTTCTTTCTTTCTTTTTTTTTTTTTGGTTATTGTTGTAAAAATACAGATAGCACAACATTTGCCAGTTCAACATCTTTCACGGGTACAATTTAGGGACATCAATTACATCAATCATATTGTGTAACCACCACCAGTATCCACTGGAAAATTTTCCATCACCATAAATAGACACTCAATGCTTCCAAAACAGTGACTCTGCCTTTCTTCCTCCCTCCTGCCCCTGGCAACCACTATTAAGCTTTAAACTCTGTACTTTGTCTATTCTAGGTATTTTATATAAGTGAGAGTCTACAATATTTGTCCTTTTGTGATTTCTTAAATGATAGGCTAGCTGATCTCAGAGATGGGAAATATGGCCAAGGTACTACCACTCCTCTATCCAACAACCATGATTGACATCAGTAACTCATTCTTAAGAACAGACTCAGAATTCTCAACACATTCCTCCATCAGTGACTACCATTCAATTAAACTTGCCACAGAAGATAAAACTGTTTGTCATGCTAGACTTTTCTTCTCAGTCAGTAGTGGGCTCAAGCACTCATCTCCCTGACATTACTAATTTCCTCCTGTCAATACTTGTAGAACCACCTCACCACATGCCACGCCACTACTCTCAGAGCAGATAGGATGACATCTGTGGAGTCAATGAAAATATCCACTAGCCTGTGTTGATTTTAAGCAGCATTTGCTTCTCTAGGATTGCTCTTTGTGCTCTTGGCTATCACAATATGGATAGTCTCAATGTCCACAGGTGTCTGAGTGTTGTTTCATGGTTTACTCATGCAAGTCCATTTCTACATAGAGAAGGGTCAGCCATCCATCCAGGCAAGAGTAGTAGTGAGGCTTCTTCAGTTACACAAAATAATGTCAATCCTACTAAATACTTCTTTGATTTTTAAGTATCTTGATTCAAGCCCATTTAACAAAGAATATTTGAAAATACAGGTAGTATTGACTTACTACAGAGTTCTGTCCAACAACTCTGTTGTTAGTTGGTTCTGACATAGATCGAATACTTGTTTTATTTTATTTTTTAGTTTTCATTATTCCCTACTATATGGCAGTGTTTTGAACAGTAAATCTTAACTTTAAACATCTGCAAGTGACTATCTGAGAATGATAACACCAGCAAATTACACACTGCAACACTGAATGTAGTACATATTACTGACCACAAAATATACAAAAAATAAGTCGGTTCATCATAACTCAAATGCGTTGTAAACTGGGGACTACCTGTACTGCCATTGTCCTCAATTCTTGTGAGGGGAAAAAAAAAAAAGCCTTTTTTTGTCATCCAAATTTTTTAGTCTCCATGTTTTCTCTCTTATCTCATAATCCAGCTCAGGATTTTCTAAAATACAGTCATTTGTATCCAAACATTACAATCTTCGCCACCTATACCCTTATTAATACGCATATTGTGAACTAATCCATTTTTTATAACCATTTACATATTCTGAGCAATAATATCTATGGGCTATTTATATATTTTTTCTGATTAACAAACATCTTAAAAATATCACCATTAAAATTTAAAATGATCCAGCATCATCTAAGATGATTTTAACTATGAGTATGACTCTTTGAGAAACAACGATTTATGCCAGTGGTTCTTAATATTGGCATGTCAGAACGACCTGGGAAGACTTTTTTAAATATCTCAATATCTAGATTTCACCCTAGATTAATTAAATCAGAATGAGAATACCTGAGAACACTGATCTATCTAAAAGGAAAAATAATTATTCAGAGGCTCCTCACTCTAACCTGTGAACTGTGTGAAAATCCCAAGACAGACACTTCCAATCAAAAATGAGTTTAGAGCTGCTTTACTAACTAAATTGGGGCCTGTTTCATCCAATTAGGGATTTATAAACTAGCATTCCACCCTAACCAATGGTTCTAACATAACTTCTAATTTTAAAAGGGTTAGTTGGTTTTGGCTACACAACTTAATAATTCAAAATTTATTTAAACTGAACAAAACAAAACTTTGTAGAGAAATATACATTTTTTTCTAGGTGGTGCAAGTGATTTGCAATCAGGTGCTAACCTAAAGGTTGGCAGTTTGTACCCACCTAGTGGCTCTACAGTAGAAAGGCCTGGCAAACTGCCTCCATAAAGATTGTTGTTGTTGTTGGGTGCTGTCAAGTGGATTCCGACTCATAGCAACACCATGGGACAGAGTGTCCCATTGGGTTTCCTAGGCTGTAATCTTTACGGAAGTAGATCTTTGGGTCTTTCTCCCTCAGAGCTGCTGAGCACTTAACAGTTGTGCCACCAGGCTCCTTTCCATAAAGGTTGCAGCCAATAAAACCTTATGGAGCAGTTCTATGAGGTTGCCATGAGTGAGGGGCCCAACTCAGTGGCAGCTAACAACAATTACTTACATACACTGGGAAAAGCCAAGAGTTCTTTAAGCATCATCATTCATAAGATAGTCATGTATCTCATATTTAAGGATTCAAGCAGTAGGGCACATAGTAGGCCCTCAATAAACAGTTGACAAATAAAAAATGAATAAATAAATGCACAGAACTACAATACTTACAAGATATAGCTAACGGCAAAACGAATTTTATAATTACTTTCTCTTACACTTGAGTCTCAGCGTCTCTACTGTACTTCTTGTAAGATGGTCTTAAATGATTTAAAGAATGAGGACTAAAGTCTCCTATTATTTCATCCCTTGTTAAAAAGTAACAGTAAGACATTAAGCTCCATTTTAATAATCTGCCTTAACTGTATTTTGGTACTTGCGATCTGAGAAGGTGCCATCAATTCCAGGAGAGGCGCTGGCTTCTAACCGGTATGGGGAGAATTGGCAGCATTTCACTCACATCTAAACCCAGTGCCTGTCACGTAGCGAGTGCTTAATAAATCTGCCAAACATGACTTGTGGGATACAATCAAAACACTTTCTATTGGGGGAGTTTTTCCCCTGAATGAAAACTCTGGCAGGTTCCATGGCTTCTCTGGTCTTTCAGTCTTACCATGTGCATTTAAACTTGAAATGACTTGCTTTCTTCATCCGTAAAATGAAGGGCTGGGACTATATGATCACTAAGGCCATTTTCATTTCTAACATTCTAATAGTTTGAGTTTAATTTTATGTATAACATCTGGATACATTATCTTTGTTTTCTTATTCATAATTTCAAGAAACGGGATTTATCTGTAAGACACTTTGCATTTCCATAGAGACCCCGCCATGGTTAATTAATGTTGCTCTGGCTCACCTTTTCAGCAACGACAGTGTCCGTGCTTCCAGTGGGTCTGAACAGAGCTGAGATTGTTGATTTACAGAGCATGACATGCAATCTGCCTGATAATTTTAACATTCTAGACATGTGCCTCTTTGATTTGAGGATTTAGTTTTCATTTGATTGATACATGTATTCAACATTATTTCTTCCTCTCCATTAGGCTTTTTCATACCCATTACTGTTGAGTCAATTTTAACACAGCAATCTTACAGGACAGAGCAGAATAGCCCTATAGAGTTTCCAAGGCTGTGACATCTTTCTCTCATGGGGTGATTTGTGGGTTCGAAACACAGACCTGTTGGTTAGTAGCCGAGCACTTAGCCACTGTACCCCCAGGGGTCCTTTAGCCTTTGCATAGATGCCCCTAAATCTTTAGATATTAGTACATTTTATACAACTGATGGATGGATCTAAAGTGGAACCCTTCCCTACCTCCATCATAAATTTCTTACATAGAGAGCTGGTGCTCACGTTTTCTGAGCTCCATGAACAAGTGACTGCAAGACATTGACAACTGGTAGTATGGTGATGTCGCCAACTGAAGCATAACAAGCAGCTACAATTGCATTGTCCCCAGTTGATTTTGATATCCTTGTTTTCTGCAGAATTAAACTAGAGTCAATTCCTGCCATATGTTGCAGACCAAGGACAAAACAATTTTGGAGTCTTCTCCCTTCCATTTCCTATCTGAAATCCAAGCTCTGGATTTTCTTCTCTTAAAGTAAGGTATCAGAGAGAAGTCTTTTTTCTCCCTCATTGTTGAGCCAGTTATGAAAAATGCAAACTACAAATTCCATTCTACTTTTTAGTAGATCAAATGAAAGCAGAAAAACACAGTTTTGGCAAATAAGAACCAAGAAATTGAACTATATTCTGAGGGGACAAGAAGGATAAACATGGCATTGCATTGTTCTCAGCAACACTATTTTGGGATGCAGATGTCACTGGGGACCATTTCTCTCAGAAAGTGCATATTAGAACAGAAATAGGAATGTGTGGGTGTTGAAAAATCTTCCTCTTGTGAAACCAGGATAAAATTCATTACCCTGTTTCTATTTTCGGGGAAAACAGCTAAGAGGCTGATGAGGAACTAAGAGTATGTTGGATCACATTCTTCTTTTTAGCCTATTCATTCGTACATCCATTCATTTATTCTTTCTTTTGTTTTATAGATGGTCATTAAGCAGATATTTTGTATCAGCACCATGCTAGCCGCTAGGAGCACACATAAGTGAGATAGAACCATGAATAAGTTAAAATCTAGTTGAGAAATAGCTATCTATACAGATTATTATAATGCAAGTCTTTCTGGAGGATATGATCTCTCAAGTTAATTTGGTTTTAGTTTAATACTAAGCATAAATTTTAATTTTCTAGATAATCCTACTTCACACTTGTAAAATTTGTTTTTCTCTATCCATCCTACCTCTCCTACACACACACACACACACACACACACACTTTTGGTTGTACTAATTATTAAATGATGAGTATGAGTTAAACTTTGGAGGAGGGGAGGGGAGGTAAGGATGAGATAGAGGAGGGAATGGTGTCATGTCATATAGAGGGACCTGCACGACTAAAGGCTCAGAGATAACAGTGTGTGGGGTAGACAACAACCTGTTTTGCATGCTTGGAATGCAGCAGCAATTAAGTAAGCTCAAAATATAATTTACTGTCTAAAGTGAAAATGAATGCTAAAAATAATTAAAATTAGATAATTTAAAATGTTTATATATTGACTGACACATTTATTATTACTATATTGGTGGACCTATAACACAAGTTTAATCAATAACTATTTTTAAAAATAAAATTCTTTAAAAAAAACTTGAAATAACATATACCTCCATACATGAAAAGAAACAAACCTAACTTCTGTATATTGATTATCTGAACATTGAAAACATACCATAAGCTGAATAATTATTCTTCATACAAACATATGAGTTTAACAAGTCTTTGAGACAGTATGAGTGGCTGACAACATTAAATACTTCTCCCTTTACCTCTTGGGACCCAAAGGTATGAGCTATCCCTATTGTTGTTGTTAGGTGCCATCTAGTTGGTTCTGACTCCTAGCAACCCTATGTACAACAGAACAAAACACTGCCCAGTCCTACACCATCCTCACAATCTTTGCTTGCTTTGTTTGAGCCCATTGTTGCAGCCACTGTGTCAATCCACTGAGTTGAGGGTTTTCCTCTTTTTCGCTGACCCTCTGCTTTATCATGCGTGATGTCTTTCTCCAGGGACTAGTCCCTCCTGTTAACACATCCAAAGTACATGAAGCCAAGTCCCATCATCCATACTTCTAAGGAGTATTCTGGCTGTATTTCTTCCAGGATAGATTTGTTTGTTCTTCTAACAGCCCATGGTAGATTCAATATTCTTCTCCAACACCATAATTCAAATGCATCACTTTTTCTTTGGTCTTCTTTATTCACTGTGCAGCTTTCACATGGAGGCAGTTGAGAATACCATGGCTTGGTTCAGGTGCACCTTAGTTCTCAAGGTGAAATCTTTGCTTTTTAATACTTTAAAGAGGTCTTTCACAGCAGATTTGCCCAATGTAATGTGTTGTTTGATTTCTTGACTGTTGCTTCCATGGGCATTCATTGTGGATCCAAGTAAAATGAAATCCTTTACAACTTCAATCTTTTCTCCTTTTATCATGATGTTGCTTATTGGTCCAGTTGTGAGGACTTTTGTTTTCTTTACATTAAAGTATAATCTATGCTGAAGGCTGTAGTCTTTGATCTTCATCAGTAAGTGCTCCCAAGTCCTCTTCACTTTCAACAAGCAAGTTTGTGTCAGCTGCACATAGCAGGTTGTTAATGAGCCTTCCTCCAATCCCGACACCACATTCTTCTTCATACAGTCCAGCTTCTAGGACTATTTGCTCAGCATACAGATTGAATAAGTATGGTGAAAGGATATAACCCTGATGCACACAATTTGTGACTTTAAACCAATCAGTATCTCCTTGTTCTGCTCAAACGATTGTCTCGGTCTATGTACAGGTTCTGCCTGAGCACAATTAAGTGTTCTGGAATTCCTATTCTTCACAATGTTATCCATAATTTGTTGTGATCCTCACAGTTGAATGCCTTTTCATAGTTAGTATGATACAGGTGAACATCTTTCTGGTAGCCTCTGCTTTCAGCCAAGATCCATCTGACATCAGCAATGATATATCTCACTCCATGTCTTTTTCTGAATCTGGCTTGAATTTCTGGCAGTTCCCTGTCAATGTACTGCTACAATCATTTTTGAATTATCTTCAGAATAGTTTTACTTGCTTGTGATATTAATGGCATTGTTTGATAATGTTCGTATTCCATTGCATCACCTTTCTTTGGAATAGGCATGTATATGGATCTCTTCCAGTCAATTGGCCAAGTAGTTGTCCTTCAAATTTCTTAGCATAGATGAGTGAGTACTTACAGCTCTGTATTCTTTTGTTGAAAAATTTCAATTGGTATTCCATTAATTCTTAGTGCCTTGTTTTTCTCCAATGCCTTCAGTGCAGCTTGGACTTCTTCCTTCAGTACCATTGGTTCTTAATCATATGCTGCCTTCTGAAGTGGTTGAATGTTGATCAATTCTTCTTGGTACAGTGACTCTATGTATTCCTTCTATCTTCTTTTGATTCTTCCTGCACTGTTCAATTTTTTGCCCGTAGAATCCTTTAACATTGCAACTTGAGGTCTGAATTTTTATTCCATTCTTTCAGTTTGAGAAATGCTGAACATGTTCTTCCCTTCTAGATTTCTAACTCCAGGTCTTTGTACATGTCATTGTAATACTTTGCCTTCTCCAGCCGTCCTTGGAAATCTTCTGTTCAGCTTTTTTACTTCATCAATTTTTCCATTTGCTCTAGCTATTCTATGTTCAAGAGCAAGTTTCAGAGTCTTTTCTGACATCCACTTTGGTTTTTTTTTTAAATTTTTTATTGTACCTTAGATGAAGGTTTATGTCTTAGGCTGGATTCTCTAGAGAAACAAAACCAGTAAAGTGTATAAATATATATAGAGAGAGAGATTATATCAAGGAAACAGCTCACGCGATTGTAGAGGCTAGAACATCCCAAGTCCGTGGATCAGGGTAGAGGCCTCTCCCAAGTCACACAGCTGCAGAAGCTGGCAAGCTGAAGATCGGAAGGCTCCCACTCACAGGCTGTGCAGATGGAC
>NW_004443939.1:18146635-18153965 GCF_000243295.1 Trichechus manatus latirostris | reverse complement strand
GTTTTGTTGATTCTTTCTATTGTTTTTCTATTCTCTATTTCATTTATTTCTGCTCTGATCTTTATTATTTCCTTTCTTCTAGTGGCTAAGGGCTTTTTTTGCTGTTCTCTTTCTATTTGTTCCAGTTCTGTAGTAATATTGTGATTTTGTCTCTTTGTTCTTTTTTGATGTGTACATCTATTGCTATAAATTGTCCTCTGAGGACTGCCTTTTCTGTGTCCCAAAGGTTTTGGTATGATGTGTTTTCATTTTAATTTGATTCTAGGAATGTTTTGATTCAATCTCTGATTTCTTCTATTACCCAGTGATGTATAAGCAAGGTGTTATTCAGTTTCCATGTAACTGATTTTTTTTTTCCTTGTTCTTCCTGTTGTTACTTTCTACCTTGATGGTTTTGTGGTCAGAGAAGATACTTTGTATTATCTCAGTGTTTTTACCCTTATCTTTCTAGGTTTGAACCACTCTATTATTACTTGATATCACCTTGTCTTCCTCTCCATTAAAAGGTTCAATACCTACACCATTTATTTCCTCTTTTATTGTTCTGATGTTGTTGTCATTTACAGATTAACCTCTCTGATTCCCTGTTGTAATTCTTTTGGTTTTGGATAGTCCTTGAGAGTTCATTTCCTAGATTGTTATTTAGCTGGTACAATCCTGTGTGCTAGATTCAGCCTGTGGTTGATGTTGTTTGTTCTCAGATCGAAGAACTCCCTTTAATAGTTCTTGTAAATTTGGTTTGGTTTCTACAGTCTTTTAATTTCTGTTTATCTGGAAATTACCTAATTTTATTATCATATTTGAACAAGAGTTTTGCAGGAGATATTATTCTTGGCTGGTAATTTTTTTCTTTCAAGGTTTTATATATGTCATCCCCTTGCGTTCTTGCCTGCATGGTTTCTGCCCAATAATCCAAGCTTAGTCTTATTGTTTCTCGAGCTGCTCTCAGGATTCTTTGTTTGTCTTTGGTTTTAGTGAGTGTGATTATGATATGCCTTGGTGATTTTCTTTTAGGGTCTATCCTATATGGGGTTTGCTGAGCTTTTTGGATGGTCAGCTTTTCATCTTTCATGATATTGCGGAAGTCTTCTGTCAGCAGTTCTTCAATGATCCTCTCTGTGTCTTCTGTTTTCTCCCCCTGTTCTGGAACTCTGATCACTCACAGAATTTCACTTTTGATTGTATCCCACATAATTCTCAGGGTTTATTCATTTTTCTTCGTTCTTTTTTCTGATTTTTCCTCAAACAGAGTTGTAGCCAAGTGTTTGTCTTCAATTTTGCTGATCCTGTCTTCCATCATTTCAAACCTGCTCCTCAGCCCTTCTATGACACTGTCCATTTCTGAAATCTTGCTATCTTTTGGATTTCTATTTGTTGCTTTGTATGTTTTCTAGTTGTGAATTTATTTTAGCATTTTGTTCCTGTATTATTTTCTTGAATTCTTCCATTTTTTTGGTCTGTATTTCCATGAATTTGTCTGCCTTTTCCATGAATTTGTCTATTTTTTCCCCATTTTTATCTGTTTTTTGCTTCAACTCTTGGATAATTTTGAGTATTAGAGATTTGAATTCCCTATCAAGTAGTTCTAGTGCCTTTTCTTCTACTGGAAAGTCATCTGGTGTTTTATTTTGGATGCCTACTGGAACCATCCTATTCTGTTTTTGTATATGTTTTGATATTGTCTGCTGTCTTTGGGGCATTCAGCAGTTATTTTTCTCATTTATTGATTGTAGATTTGTTTCATCCTGCTTTTTTGTTTTATTTGGTTATTTCTGAGCAGGCAGGCTGTGTGTTCTTTGTTATTTGCTTGTCTGTGGGCACAATAGTTTTCACCTCCTCCTCCCATGGGCAGGGTCAGTCACTCAGGTATGGTACAGCAGGGCAGGTCCAGCTGAAGGAAAGTTGCTGGGATAGGTTGTTTGTGGCTGACAGGGCAGGCCAGGAATCAGTGTAGGGCAGGTTCTAGTAGGCCGTGCATGTGCTGCTTGGGGTTGTGATTTCAGCACATGGTGCAGGTAGGCAGGAAGAAGGGGGGAGATTGTGATGTGTGGAGCTCAGATGGGTATTGGAAAGAGGACAGAGAGCAGAGAAGAACAGGAGCCGAAAACATACACATAAACAAACAAAAAAAAAAGAGTGCTAAGAGAACTTGCTATTGGAGTGGAGAGATGAGAGACTGAGAAATGGAGAAAAACAAAAAGAAAAAAATCATAAAAAAAGGACTAAATTAAAATTAGGGAAAAAAAAGAAAAAGGAAAAAGAAAAGCTCCCAAGGATCTAACCAGTGTGGCTGGTAGGTCTGGGGAAGTTGCTCCCAGGCCGTGAAGTACAGCCTGCCTAGAAGGGGTAGAGTTGTCACACAGTGCCAGGTATTCAGGAGACAGGAAGAGAAGGTAAGTATGGAGAGACGAGAAACTGGAAATAAAGAAAGACAAAAAGGGAAAAAGAGAAGAAAACAAAACAAAGAAACAAAAAAAGCAAAAAACAAAAACAAAAAAACAAATCCAAGAAAAAAGAAATGCCCCCAGGGAGGTCACTGTGCGTCTACACAGAGTAAGGGAGTAGTTCACAAGCCATGCAGCATTGCCTGGTTAGACGGGTCTCCCGAGCTGAGAAAAGAAAAAGAAAATATATAAACAATCAAATCAAAACAGAACAAACCAGAACAAACAAATAAATCCCCTGGGGTCCCCCCAGTGCGGCGTCACGGGCCAGGAAGCCGTCCCACAGTTGAGCCTCACCCCGCAGCCTTTCAGGAAGAAGAAAGATGGCACTCGGATCCAGGTATTTGAGAGAAAGGGGCGGGGGGTGGTGAGAGGTAAGGAAGAAATCTTAAGAAGCAGAAAAAAGCAACACTAGCAGCCAACAAATGGCACTCAGGGAGCTGGCCAGTGTGGATGGATGTTATCCAAGGGGCTCCGGGGTGAAGCCAGTGCTTCCCGGCCAAGAGACTGTGGCTGCAGGAAGCAGACAAAGACAAGTGATGGTGAAGAAGGGTCGGGGGTGGGAAAGCATATATCCCTGGTTACCTGTTGTTCTGTCTCCTGCTGGAAACTCCGTGAGGCTGCTTTCTCATACCCCCTGTTCGCTGATCTCTGATAGGAGTCCAAAATGGTGGATCTGTGCTGCATTAGCTGATAGGGGACCTCTGCATGTATCCCTCCTCACTCTCTGTTCTCGGTTGGTTTCTTATTCCATTCAGTGCTCGGCTGAGTTCTTTATCTCTTCATTTGATGCTTAGGGTTTCAGGATTTACATGTGTCTCTGAGTTTGACTTAGTTTTTCTGATCTTTGCTGTGGAGGGATGGTGTGATGCTTCTGTCTAAAGCGCCATGTTGCCCGGAAGTAGCTGCATTCTTTTCTTTTTAATGAAATTGGCTTTCTTCGTGTATAATGTCCTTGATGTCATCCCACAACTCATTACATCACGGAAACACACAAGCCACAAGAGTACGACAAACTTAGAGATGAGTGGTGGGAGCTATCCCTAGCCATCTTTTGTTATTAAGAAATACTCTTCATCCTGTCTTTTAAAGGGTGATGATAGTTACATTATGCCTGGAAAAGATTGGGCAAAAGAAGATGGTTATTTCAAGGCATCTATCATTTAGCCACATGTCATAATGAGAACTCTCTTTAATGTACATGTAGCTTATCATTATTAGATAAGACATAGTAAAAGTTGGAAGTACAATGTGGAACAAATCCATCTCAGTTTACTTTTAATGCAACTATTAATAATAATGCTTTATTTAATAAAATTTAAAATCCTTGTCAAGACTATGCCAGATATGTCTTTAGGATGATATTCATAAATCTGAATTGTTCTAGGCAAAGGGGACATATGATCGCCCTCCAATTAAGGGAGGGATAAAGTAAAAAGCTGGAAAAGGAAGCAAAGTTCAGATCATGGAGGATCTCATACACCATGTTAAAAAAAACCAAACCCGCTGCCATTGAGATTATTCTGACTCATAACAACCTTATAGAACAAGGTAGAACTGCCCCATAGGGTTTCCAAGGCTGTATGGTGGCACAATGGTTAATCATTTGGCTGTTAACCAAAAGATTGGCAGTTCAAATCCACCAGCGGCTCCTTGGAAACGCTATGGGGCAGTTTCACTCTGTCCAATAGGGTTGCTGTGAGTCGGAATCGACTGGACAGCAACAGGTCTGGTTTTTGATTTAATCTTTAGGGAAGCAAACTGGCACATCTTTCTCCTGAGGAGTGGCTGGTGGGTTTGAACCTCCAACCTTTCAGTTAGAGCTGAATGCTTGCTTAACCACTGCACCACCAGGGCTCCTCACACCATGTAAAGGAGCTTGAAATTAAGCACTGAGAAGGTAATGAAGGATTGCACACAGAATTGAGTTTTAGTTAGAGCACTCCTACTGGCTGTTTAGAAGGTGAATTTGTGTGAGGCAGAGATTTTGTATTGTTTATACTTGAGATAACAAACCAGAAGCCCATGGACTGCATCCAACCCATATGTATATTTTTAATTTTGTTTTGTTTTGGTTTTTGGTTATTCAGTGCTAACATGCACATCATTTAACGAACTGAATTTGCTCACCAGACTTAAAAAGAAGATTTCACATAAACATTTGGATTACTGGCTTCTATTGAAAGCCTGGAAGGCCTGGGGTCATTGGACCTGCCTTTCTGGGTAACAGCAATTAGTAACAGTTGAGTAGTACTTGCCCCATTAGTGTGCAGGATGCACTCTCCAACTTGATCCCCTGACCTACTTTTGTTCACATACATTAAATGCCTGGTCATATGGCACCTGAGCTGGGAACTTCCTGTTTACACTGTCTTTTAAATAAGCACACTTGATAAACTGGCCAGAAAAAAAGAAAACATATACCTAAACTAACAATTGAATTCTTATAAGGTATTCCAACTTAATGGCACAAAAATGTGGACCAGACAGATGTAAAACAAGCTTTAGATGTGGAGGAGGGGGAGTAACACCCATTTATACAATCACTTCAATTGTTTTGATTGGTTACAGCACTACACACTTTAACCATGATGGTAAAATCAACCAAATATAGACTAATTTAATGACCACTGTCCCCCTGGGATTCCATGCAGAAACTGACCAGAGGAAATATTAATTCAATTATAGCCCAGGGGAAACTCCAAGATAGTTAGAGCAGAGCAAGCCCTCAACCACACCCACCACCTCCCTTCAGCCCAGAGCTTCACTGGGAGACAGAGCAAATGAAGCCACTGGCCACCACCCTTTCTAGTTCTGACAGAAAAATGATATACTAGACTGGTCACTAATCTGCTCTTTTTTCAGAGTCCATGTAATTTGTGGCTTCTAATTTTCTGAGTACTTATGCAGTGATTATCTATTTCATTAAGAGATTTAGCCAGAGAGAAATCCCTGGTGGCACAGTGGATAAGGGCTCATTTGCTAACCAGAAGGTTGATAGTCTGAATCCACCACCTGCTCCTTGGAAGCCATATGCGTCAGTTCTACTCTGTCCTATAGGGTTTTTATGAGTCAGAATTGACCTGATAGCAACAGATTTTTTTTTTTTTTTTTTTTGGTGTTTAGAAGTGGGGAAATGAAATGAAAAGGGCATATACTTCATGCCGATTATATTACACCCTTGAATTTTTCTTCTTTTGCAAATGTTATAGGTCACAGGAAGAATTCCAAACTTCTTTTCATGTTTCATGATCTGACTGCTTGCTTACTTCACTATCCTCTCTCCAGCACTTCTGCTCCAAACTCAGTCTGCAGTCACATTCTTCTGCTTTCATTTACTTAAACACATCATGTTTTCCCCTCCCAACCTCTGCACATGCTCTTCCTTCTGCCTAGAACACATTCACAGCCACCTCTCCCATTTTCCTATGTATTAGTTATCTATTGCTGCGTAAGAAATCCCAAGCTTTGCAGCTTGAAACGAGTAGTTATTATCTTGAAGTTTCTGTGGGTCAGGAATCTGGAAGCAGAGTAGCTGGGAGGTGCTGACTCAGAGTCCCTCAAGAGGTTACAGTTAAGCGGTGGGCCAGGGCTGCTGTCATCTGAAGGCTGTCTGTGGATGCAGAATCCACTTTCAAGATGCCTCACTCCTGTGGCTACACAGGTCTCAGGTCCTCACTGGGGGCCTTTCTGCAGGGCTTCCTCAGTCTCATCACAACATGGCAGCTGGTTTCTCCCAAAGAAAGTGATTCAAGAGAGAGCACAGCAGGAGCTACATGTCTTTTATGACCAAGACCTGGAAGTGAAACACCGTCCCTTCTGCCATATTCTATTTACTAAAAATGAGTCACTAAGTCCAGCTGACAATCAAGCTCCGTCTCTTGAAGGGACCATCAAAGAATTTGTGGACACATTTTAAACCACCACAGCCTGGCTTAAACCAAGTTTCAGCCTGGATGGTTACTGGCTGGGTAAACCTTTGTGACTCTCAAGACTGGATTGGTACTTCTTTCACTCTCAGCAGGTACCTCTCCTAGCAGGTATCGCATTTGTGAAAGCATTCCCTGTTGCAAGCCTGTCTTCTGCACTAGAGAGTAAACAACTTGAAGGTGAGAATTGTATCGTACTCACACTTTTATCTCCAGTGCCTGGCACAATGCTTGATCTTTGGTAGGCCTTGAACCAACATTTATTGAAAACCTGAATCATGCCAGTCAAAGAGGCATGTTTTCCTGCATTCCCACATGATAAGTGTGAGGTACCAGCACCAGTTGCTGTTGAATTCACTCCTATTCATGGTGACCCATGTGTATCCGAGTAGAACTGTGCTCCATAAGGTTTTCAATTGTTGATTTTTTTTGGAAGTATATCTCCAGGCCTTTCTTCCAAGGTGTCTCTGGGTAGACTCGAACCTTCAATCTTTTGGTTAACAGCCGAGCATGTTAACCATTTACATCACCTCGGGAATCCAGTAGTGACATAAAGGGGGAGAAATAACTTTTGCAGCACACTCTCTGCTGTGCTTGGCAATTTACATACATTATCTCATTTTGTGACAGAAACTTTGATAGAAGAATAATTGTGTGGTGGAAAGGATGAAGAATTGTGTTTTTACACACTATCTGGCCACTTATTGCTACAGAGTCTTGGGCAACTAATTTAGACTCTTGGAACGTCATTTTCATCATTAAAAATATTAAAGGAGGCGGTCTCCGGCAAGATGGCGGTCTAGGCAGAAGCACCATGCCGTCCCTCCACAGCAAAGATCCAAAAAACTAAGCCAAATAGAGAATCAACAATCCTGAAACCCTAGAACATCAAATGAAGAGATAAAGAACTCAGCCGAACACCAAACGGAGTAAGAATACTGAAAGAGAACAGAGAGC
>NW_004443939.1:18133872-18144356 GCF_000243295.1 Trichechus manatus latirostris | reverse complement strand
AGGAAACAATAATAATTTCCTTGCCAACTTCATCTGGTTTTAGTAAGGATCAAATAAGATAATGTAAGTGAAAGAAAGATACAAACAGTCACACAAATATACAATATTAATATAATTATTTCTCAGATTACTATATAGATTATACTGCCAAACATGAAGAAGAGGCTGCAGTGTTTGAAAGTTTAATCAAAGGTAAAATTGTTGCCTCAGTGATAATCAATGTTTATATTCATTCATTTTTTCTTTCTTTTCTCCAAAAAATATTGATTGAACGCCTGTTGCTAGTTGCTATCAAGTCAAGCACAGACTCGTGGCGACCTTATGTATACTAGAAGGAAGCATTGTCTGGTCCCGCACCATCTTCATGACTGAACTTCTACAATGTCCATAGTCAAGGCACAGCCCAGAACTTTAGACATCTAAGTGTCCTCAATTAAGTCCAAAGATGCTACAAGGTTTTCACAATCTTTTTGTACAGAATTAGTATAAATTCACTTCCAACAATTCTGAGTCATAACAACCCTATAGGACAGAGTAGAACTGCCCCATAGAGTTTCCAAGGAGTGGCTGGTGGATTTGAGCTGCTGACCTTTTGGTTAGCAGCCATAGCTCACCATAGGTCTTAACCACTGCGCCACCAGGGCTTGTAGCAATAGCACTTTTAAAATGACAGAGGAAGGTTGACAAAACAGCAGTGCAAACGCTGGGCTAGAGACCTTACTCATTTCTCGAGTCAAAAGTCTGGTAGCTCTGATGCTGCTGCAGCCTTGGTTTTCCTCTCAGGGTTGAAACTGTTGGCACCTGGCATTTAGCAAGCGCTCAATGGTTGTTGAATGAAATTGAACAAATAGCTATTTCTTACACAAGAAAAATTAAGTGTTACTTCTGGGTGGAATAGCTGAGGTTTCTAGTCCAGCTCCCTCATTTTGCAGAGAAGAAAACAGAAGCTTGGCGAGGTTACGTTCCCAGGTGATACAGGCAGGTAATAGCAGAGTCTAGACCCAAAAAAGATCTGACTTCCAGTTCTATTGTGTGTATTACCTTTAGCAAATTCTGGACTCTAGTTTGAAAGTCTATTAATAGATATAGCCTTGCCTCTGACTGTTCATTTGCAATATGCTGAAAAATAACACTGATTTACCTAATAGACTTCCTCAAAGGACTGTAAAATAATGATGTCCCTAAAGTAGTCCACATATTTCATGAATTACACCAATTACGTCGATGGTGGCCAAAGTTTACGAACAAGTATCAGAGGCACGTTAAGTCTTTTCAGTGACCAGAGTAACATTTACTGCAACAATCCAAATTGTGTATTAAAAGTTAACCTCCAAAAAGTTACTGTAGTAGCCTCCTTTTTTCTATAATAATGTCCAGGTGGGCAAAGTGTCAACAACAACATAGAAGTAAACTAGTGCAAATTATTCTTCACTTTGTTTTTTCCTTTTTATTTTCCTTACAGTTGAAGGACAATAGTATCTGCCTCCCCTCCAAAAAAAGAATTTTGTATCAAACAATCACTAAGCTGTCCCAACAAACTAATTCCTTTGTGTGCCATTGTTCCAACCTAGACTATTCACCTATGATGCTGAAGGAAAATTATTTGTGGCTCTGTCCTAGTTTCGTTGAGAATGAGGGACTATTCATAGGCTAATCTCTGTAGCTGCCAGAACTTGGAATATTTGTTACTTCCCAATGTCTTCTTCCAACTATACTCAACTCCAGCTCTTGGATTTGTGAGTTTACATAACATGGGAATACCCTTCCTGGAGTATGATTAAGATGAAAATATCCAGGGCATTTCTGGCAAGCAGTGAGCCCAGGATGGGCCTGCATCAGATCTCCTAATGGAATTGGCCCCTGAGGTTGAAGATGTCAAATGACAGCAACTTGGTTACCAGGAGACACATGCTGCTGGATCGCCAATCAGCATGAAATGTAATTCATTTCAGGCAGAAGAAAATACACTTGGGTTCCATTTTCCCAACCTCCTTGGAGGAATGCATCTCGCCAGTTTGCCTCAGTTCCAAGTGAGCAAAACTTCAATATGCCTGGCATTTTGGAAAAGAATTATAACTTGGAGTAAAAGTGACGTCTTTTGCTAGCAGCCATCTTGTGCTTTATAGCAAAATGAACATGGAAACAAAAATGGTGAGAAACACAGTGTGGTGGTTAAAATATAAACTTTGGCATCAGAACTTGGTTTGAAATCTAGTCTTACACTTGGCAACTGCATGACTCGAAGATGAAAGCTAAACCTTCATTTATAAAATGTAAATAATAATAATACCTAGCTCATGGGACCGGTGCGAGAGGGTTAAGAGAAATAATGACTAGATCATTTACCCCGTGCCCACAACATATTAAGTGCTGAATAAATTGTGGCTTTTATTATTACAAATAATAAAACCATACAAAGGTAACTTATTCCCTAACTAGTGTTCCCTACTGTTTTAAAAGGAGCCCTGAAGAAGCCCTGGAGGCACAGTGGCTAAGAGCTATGGCTGCTAACCAAAATGTCTGCAGTTCGAATCCACCGGCTGCTCCTTGGAAACCCTATGGGACAGTTTTACTCTGTCCTATAGGGTCGTTATGAGTCGGAATCTACTAGACGGCAACAGGTGTGGTTTTTGGTACCCTTTAAGAATTCAAGAGGTCCTTCAGTTTATACTTATTTTCACCATGAAAGGAGCCCTGGTGGCACAGTGGTTAAGAGCTTGGCTGCTAAGCAAAAGGCCTGCAGTTAGGATCCACCAGCCGCTCCTTGGAAACCCTGTGGGGCACTTCTACTCTATCCTATACCTTCGCTTTGAGTCGGAATTGATTCAATGGCAACAGATTTGGCTTGGGTTTCACCACAAATATGTGAGGGAATATTAGACTGATCTAAACTCCTTGAGCCTATTGATGATATGGGAAATTTATTCCTGTCCTCAAATATGGACAGGAGCTACTGTAAAAATGCAAAGCTGTGAACAATATGATGGAAGTGGGAATAAATCCGTAAGTCTAAGTTGTGACTCTCTCCCTCACTGGGCACATTAAAGCACTAGAATGGAAAGCTGTGTGCTGGTAAGAGCAGTGCTCCACGGGGTGCTGGGCATTTCCTCAGAACTGGCTCTGTTTACAAAATGTTGAGCTATACGACTCCAAAATACTTCACAACAAATCCTCTTCCCCTTCAATACAGGTTTAAGCATTATACAAAGGAAAAGGCTGACAGAGTGAAAAGCAAGAGTGGTCTCATTCAATGATACTTTGCTTTCCAATTTAATTTGCTTTTCTCTCTTATGAATAAACCTAATGATACAAGTATAACACAAGATGAAAGATTATAATGGTACTTTTAGTGTCATGGCCAGCAGCCAGTTCCTCCAAATTAGGGTTTTCAGATAAAATACAGGATATCTTGGCAAATTTGAATTTTGGGTAAACAAGGAACATGTGTTTTTTTTAGAATAAGTATGTCCCACGTTCATCTTGGCCTCCAGAGGTGGAATTAGAAAAATCATCAGGGTACCCCCAACAACCGAGTCCCACATTGAACATACATTTGGTACATACAAATTTAACTGGGAGTCCTGTATGTTTATTTACTCAGCCTTCCAATATTCCGAATGGACTAAATCATATTAACCTCTAATATGTCATACAGTCTACGTGATTACTCTTCAGAAAAGACATCTTCCAGTGCTTATTATCAAAATATGACAAAATTACAGATTAGAAAGTTACTGAATGCAATCACTTTTGATAACTGTAATCTGTATAGTTGCTATTTATATTAATGATACGTCTATAAGGAGGAAATTGTTGTTGTTGTTGTTAGGTGCTGTCAAGTCAATTCTGACACACAGCAACCCCATGTGACAAAATAGAACTGCCCTATAGGGCTTCCTATGCTGTAATCTTTATGGCAGCAGATCACCAGGCCTTTCTCCAGCAGAGTGGCTAGTGGGTTCGAACTGCCAACCTTTTGGTTAGCAGCTGAGCACTTAACCATTGTGCCACCAGGGGAGGAAATTAACACACTTCAAAATAGAGCTTACCTCTTTACGGACAGGCATGAAGTAAATATGCTGGTGTAGTCTTCTGGGAATCAGAGAGAAAGATTTTACCCTTATGATTGGAACCAGCTGGAAATTGTTTATACTAAGGTCCATGACCATTTAAACACATAAGAAACTTCCAATTTTAAATCCTGGACAGTTTTCATCAATGATGTCATAGCAGAGAACTGAGTATATTGGACTTGAAATAAATATCATGTAGCCATAGACTGAAAGTTCAAATTTTACACATGCTGATTTTGGAAAGTCTCCAGATTCATGCCATTGAAGTTTTAATACTTTTGGAGTACCTGCTGGTGGCTGATAAGAGATGAATTCTGAGAAAGCCATTCCAAATCCTGGTGAACACAGTCATATTGCAATTTCTAAGGACAGTCCCTATATACAGTTTTAAAGAAATTCCCTCTCACGGGGAGAACTGCCTGTTTGTCTAAATCGTCCGGTGTATGGGAGATTTGCTAAGATGTAGCAATGAGCCTTAATGTGTGACTTTTGTTTGCTGAGGTCCCTCAGGCCTGGGGACAATAAAGTGTGTGGGTAGAAATCTTGATGACCTCTGGCCCGAGAACCAAGTCACAGGGGGATTCCAAAAGCCTTTTCATTTCCTGCACAGTTCGTAGTGGATTTTTATCCAAAATGAGTAAGACCCATTCCTTGATCTCAAAGTGCTTTGGGGCGATAGTAGTGTTGTCACGGTCATCATCACATCTCCATTAATGGCCATTATGCTCTGCTCCCACTACCTCATGGCCCTTAAACTGGCTTGAATCCCTCACCTGAGCCCTGCAGCCCACCCTAGGCAAGCTGTTGCCCCTCCACACATACACACCCGCCACCATCCTCCCTCCTCAAGGAACCTAGAGCAAATCCCCAGCGCTGGGTCAGAAGATATTTCAATGGTTCCTGGTACACCTCACTCAAAAGAATCCCTCTCCCCCAAGCTTGACCCTGGTCCCCCATTCAGGCATCTGTGCATCTCAATTCTTTCCTTCACCACTGTGAGTTCTCTGCCCACCCAGGGCACTTCTGTCACCTTTTTATTTTTTGAGACTGTAACTTTAGAACCTTAGGTCATATTGCCAATTTAAATGTTTTCTTCCCTGTTTTATCCAAATTACTAACAGACTCATGTAAGCATATGATCTTAGTGACCTACTGATTCATTCATTCACTCAGGGGCAGATTATCCAATAGGCAAGGTAAGCATGATGCTTACCTTGCTTACCAGATCATCAGTAGTTAACAACTGCACATTTTTTCGCCACATCAAAGATTCTTCTTCTATGTATGGCTGGCATCTGTCTCTCTCCCAATCTCACAGCACCTTCCTACGGAATGAAAGCATCTTTTCAAATTTATAATCCCTGACAGGGGTGGATGACCCAGTAAGCAAGGTAAGCAACGGTCTTACTTGTGTTTATTTACTAATCTGTAGTGAACTACAGATGATCTGGTAAGCAAGGGAAGTACCATGCTTACCTTGCATATTGTATAACTTGCCCCTGCTTTCACTCCTTAATTTATTAGAAATGCTGAGCCAAAGGATTTGGCTCCCACCTTCATGAATCTTGTAGTTCAGTAGGGGAGACAGGCACAGCAAAGACAACTTAAAAAAAAAGTTACATAATGTCTCAATTCCTTGTAAATTTTGCTGTCTTGTAACTTCTCAAATATTAAAACAATGACATTTATTTTCTTCAGAATGAAAGCTGTTCTTTCCCAGAACAAAGGTACCAGTACTGTTCCAAATTAGACTTCTTTCTAAAGTTCATTTAGTAAGTAGTCTTGAAAGCTAGATTCTGTTGAGGAGAAAGGGATTTCCTAGATCCTAAAAATTTTTCCTTTAAATATCAGAGATTAAAGCTTGGAGGATTGACTAGGGCTTGTCTTAGTTATCTAGTCCTGCTGTAACAGAAATACAAGTGGATGGCTTTAACAAACAGAAATTTATTTTCTCACAGTTTGAGAAGCTAGAAGTCCAAATTCAGAGCGCTGGCTCTAGGGAGAAGACTTTCTCTCTGGGGGCTCTGAAAGAAGGTCTTTGTCTTTTCAGCTTCTGCTTCCTCATTCTTTAGAGATCTGCATGTGTCTTGGGATCTACCTTATTCCATCTCAGCAGTGCTCTCTTGTTTAATCTCTTTTATATCTCAACAGACATTGACTCAAGATACACCCCACACTAATCCTTTCTCATTAACATAACAAAGAAAATCCATTCCCAAAAGGGATTATAGCCACAGGCATAGAGATTAGGATTTACCACACAAACTTTTGGGGGACATAGTTCAACCTATAACAGGTGTGAATCATAGAATTGAAAGGATTGTTCAGGCACGAATACAGTCTATGGTATCAGGAAATCTCCAGCTCCCATGAATTAAAACAAGCCCTTCTAGGACTGTGGGAAGAATGGCAGGAAGATTGAGAGAGGATGAGACCAGGTTAAGATACTGCCTGGTCCCCCTTTATTTGGTACATATTCAAGTCCTCAGCACTGTGTGGGAATGGGGAGCAAGATTACAGATGTGGAGAACATGAAAGCACATTGAATCACACCAAGTGAACAGAATGAGATAGATTAAGTTGCTGTTAGTGGAAGACATTGTGCTGAAGATCGAGATTTCCTGTTCATCCTTCCCTCTGGGCATATGCCTCCCTGGAATTAGGCATGACCATGAGACTTTCTTTGATCTATGAAATTTTAACAGAAGTGAACTTTGCCAGCTCTGGACAGAAGAACTAAAGACTTGGGACGATTTTCTCCATACTCTCTTCCCCTGTTAGGCAGCAGAAACAGACACATGTTCCAGATGGCATAATTCCAAGATACTGAGATTCTGTCAGCCTGGGTTCCTGCCTATGTAGAACGCTAACATTGTGGTTTCTATTTGCCGCTTTTTTTTTCCTTGATTTTTCCTGAACCCAAGGTAGGGCATAAAGTGGTTTGGGGTAGGAGACCATAAATTCAGGTTGGACATGTGAGTATGTGATGTTTGAGACATCCAAGAAACGATATTAAGTATACAGGTAGATAGATAGGTCTAGAACTCAGAATAAAGCTTTACGGAGATATAAACCACTATACAGGCAGAATATACAAGTCATATCTCCCATCCCTAACCACATGTCCATCATTAGATTTAATTTATGATGATTCTACTTTTTTTCCTCTTTTTTTTTTTTTGGTGCTAAGCATGGAAAAGCTCAATATCATCAGTCAGAACAAAGCCAGGGGCCAACTGTGAAACAGACCATCAATTGCTCATATGCACGTTCAAGCTGACACTAAAGAAAATTAGAACAATTCTGCAAGAGCCAAAGTACGACCTTGAGCATATCCCATCTGAATTTAGAGACCATCTCAAGAATAGATACGACATGCTGAATGCTAATGACCAAAGACCAGACAAGTTGTGGAATGACATCTAGGACATTATATATGAGGAAAGCAAGAGTTCATTAAAAAGACAGGAAAGAAAGAACGGACCAAAATGGGTATTAGAAGAGACTCCGACTTGATCTTGAACGTTGAGTAGCTAAAGGGAAAGGAAGAAATGACGAAGTAAGAGCTTAATAGATTACAAAGGACAGCTTGAGAAGACAGAGCAAAGTATTATAACAACATGTGCAAAGACCTGGAAGTAGAAAACCAAAAGGGAAGAACATGTTCTACGTTTCTCAAGCTGAAAGAACAGAAGAAAAAATTCAAACCTCAAGTTGCAATATTGAAGGATTCTATGGGGAAAATATTAAACAACGCAGGAAGCGTCGAAACAAGATGGAAGGTATACATAGTCACTATACCAAAAAGAATTGGTCAACATTCAACCATCTCAGGGGGTGGCATATGATCAGGAACCGATGGTAGTGAAGGAAGAAGTCCAAACTACACTGAAGGCATTGGCAGAAAACAAGGCTCCAGGAATTGACAGAATAGCAGTTGAGATGTTTCAACAAATGGATGCAGCACTGGAAGTGCTCACTCATCTATGCCAAGACATTTGGAAGACAGCTACTTGGCCAATCGACTGGAAGAGATCCATATTTATGCCTATTCCCAAGAAAGGTGATCCAAACAAATGTGGAAATTATCGAACAATATCATCAATATCACACCCAAGTAAAATTTTGCTAACGATCATTCAAAAGTGGCTGCAACAATATTGACAGGGAACTTCCAGGAATTCAAGCTGAATTCAGAAGAGTACATGGAACCAGGGATACCATTGCTGATGTCTGATGGATCCTGGTTGAAAGCAGAGAATACCAGAAAGATGTTTACCTGTGTTTTATTGACTATGCAAAGGCATTCAACTGTGTGGATTATAATAAATTATGGATAACATTGCAAAGAATGGGAATTCCAGAACACTTAATTGTGCTCATGAAGAACCTGTACATAGATCAAAAGGCAGTCGTTCGAACAGAACAAGGGGGTACTGCGTGGTTTAAAGTCAGGAAAGGTGTGTGTCAGGAATGTATACTTTCACCATACCTATTCAATCTGTAAACTAGGCAAATAATTCAAGATGCTGACTATATGAAGAAGAACAGGGCATCAGGATTGGAGGAAGACTCATTAACAACGTGCTAAATGCAGATGACACAGCCTTGCTTGCTGAAAAGGAAGAGGACTTGAAGCACTTATTGACAAAGATCAAAGACCATAGCCTTCACTATGGATTACACTGAACATAAAGAAAACAAAAATCCTCACAACTGGACCAGTAATCAACATCATGATAAACAGAGAGAAGATTGAAGTTGTAAAGGATTTCGTTTTACTTGGATCCACAATCAACACCCATGGAAGCAGCAGTCAAGAAATCAAAAGACACATTGCATTGGGCAAACCTGCTGCAAAAGACCTCTTTAAACTGTTGAAAAGCAAAGATGTCACCTTGAAGACAAAGGTGCGCCTGACCCAAGCCATGGTGTTTTCAATTGCCTCATAAGTATGGGAAAGCTAGATGATGAATAAGGAAGAACAAAGAAGAATTGACGCCTTTGAATTGTGGTGTTGGCGAAGAATATTGAATAGACCACGGACTGCCAAAAGAAAGAACAAATCTGTCTTGGAAGAAGTACAACCAGAATGCTCCTTAGAAGCAAGGATGGTGAGACTGCATCTCTCATACTTTGGACATGTTATCAGGAGGGATCAGTCCCTGGAGAAGGACATCATGCTTGGTAAAGAAGAGGGCCAGTGAAAAAGAAGTAGACCTCAATGAGATGGATTGACACAGCGGCTGCAACAAATGGCTCAAGCCTAATGATTGTGAGGATGGTGCAGGACCAGGCAGTGTTTCATTCTGTTGTACTAGGGTCACTAAGAGTCGTAACTGACTTGATGGCACCTAACAACAACAACAAGCATTTAGGAAAAAAATGTATATGGAAGACACATTTTTCAAAATTATATAAAACAGTATTTTCATTTATACATGGGTAGAGAGAAACAAAATGATATTGCCAATATAGTGCCAAAATATCAGCAGCAGATGAATCTATTTATTCCCGATGGTGACACTGAATACCAATTGCAACTAATGAGCTCCATTCCTTAACTGGCTTATCCCTGAACAGTTAGGTTATTTTAAATCCAAGGTTTGAGAATAACAGAAAATCAGAAACGTTGAAAAATACATAACTTAAGCAAATAGTCCTAAAAACACCTAAATTTCAGACTTGCTAGTTTTTCTTTCATAAGGAGCCAAAACCAAACCTGCTGCCATCGAGTCGATTACAACTGATAGCAACTCTATAAGAGATGCCTCTAAATTATTCGAAAGTTGAAAGATGAACCAGTAGTAAGCAACAGTTACACTGATTGAGTTTTAAATTTTAGAAAGTCATGCATATCCAGGACAAAAAGATTATCTGGTCATGATGTATTTTCTTTTTTTATATGTTGATGGACCCAACTTGCTAGTATTTTGTTGAGATTTCTGTGTCTATGCTCACAAGTATACGTAGATTTCTGAGTCTATATTCACATGTGATATTGGTATGTAGTTTTCTTTCTCATAATGACTCTGTATAGTTTTGGTATTAGGGCAATATTTACTTCATAAAGGTCTCTGAGTGGCACAAATAGTTTGCATTCAACTACCAGTGTAAAGGTTGGTGGTTCGAACCTACTTAGCAGCACGACGTAAGCAATTCCTGGTGACCTGCTTCTGTAAAGATTTGTTGTTGTTGTTGTGTGCCGTCGAGTTGATCTCGACTCATAGTGACTCTATAGGACAGAGTAGAACTGCCCCACGGGCTTTCAAGGCTGTTACCTTTACGGAGGCAGACTGCCACATCTTTCTCTCACAGAGTGGGTTCAAACTACCAACTTTTCCTTTAGCAGCTGAGCTGTAAACCACTACACTACCAGGGCTCCTTCTGTAAAGATTACAACCAAAAAAA
>NW_004443939.1:18130467-18133343 GCF_000243295.1 Trichechus manatus latirostris | reverse complement strand
GAAGAAGGCTGACAGATAGAAAAAGCCTTCCCCTGGAGCTGATGCCCTGAATTTGGACTTTTAGCCTACTTTGACTGTGAGGAAATAAACTTTTCTTCATTAAAACCATCCACTTGTGGTATTTCTGTTATAGCAGCACTAGATGACTAAGACAATATGCTTCTATTTGAAGTGAAAATAACTGAATTAATCTATGTTTTTTATCTTTCTATTAAGATTAGAGAACCATTGATTTGTGACTTTTGGTTCACCATAGAAAGGAAAGAGACTAATGAAAGCAAACATGATAAAGAGACATGAATTTTAGCCATACAAGAAATGGTGGTAAGAACATGGTGGGATGGCGGCTATTAGGGTTGGGGATAATTATTATTTAATAAAGTATAATGTCTTTTATATGGAAATAGTAAGGCATTTGATCTGATATGGCTCTCAGGATATATTTTAGTTCAAAGTAAATGAGATCAGAAAAATTATTTTTTTATGTTTCTGATTCCTAAAGCAATTAATACTCATTGCAAAATATTTTGAAAATTACAGAAAAGATAATGTTTTATAAAATTACCCTTAAGCCCTTCTCCTTTTATATACATAAATATAAATATACTCATATGTATTTATTCATTTACTTTATCATCGATTATTTACGGAGCACCTACTATATGTCTAATAGTCCTTGAGACAGTAGAAGACAGCAGTCAACAAAACAAAGTTCTGTTTTCATGAAACCTACATTTAAGTTGAGGGTGTCTTAGTTATCTAATGCTGCTATAACATAAATACAAGTGGATAGAAGTCTAAATTCAGGTGCCAGCTCCCAGGGAAGGCTTTCTCTCTCTGTTGGTTCTGGGGGAAGGTCCCGGTCATCAATCTTCCCTTGATCTAGGAGCTTCTCAGCACAGGGACCCAAGATACAGCTTAATCCTGTAGATTGAGTCCTGCCTCATTAACATAACTGCCTCTAATCCTGCCGCATTACCATTGTAGAGGTTAGGATTTACAACACATAGGATAATCATCAGATTACAAAATGGTAGACAACCTCACAATACTGGGAATCATGCCTCACAATACCAGGAATCATGGCCTAGCCAAGCTGACATATATTTTTTAGGGATAAAATTCAATCCTTAACACGGGGAGATAAATAAAAAGCAAATATGTAGTATGTCAGTTGGTGAAAAGTGCAATGAGGCAAAATGGAGCTGAGAAAGGGAGATGGGGACTGATGGCAAAGACGTTGTTGTTGCTGTTAGGTGCCGTCAAGTCAGTTCCGACTCATTGTGACCTTATGTACGACAGAATGAAACACTGCCCAGTCCTGCACCATCCTCTCAATCGTTGTTACCCTTGAGCCCGTTGTTACAGCTGCTGGGTCAGTCTATCTCACTGATGGTCTACCTTTTTTTCACTGGCCCTCTACTTTACCAAGCATGATGTCCTTCTCCAGGGACTGATCCCTCCTGATAACATGTCCAAAGTATGAGAGATGCAGTCTCACCATCCTTGCTTCTAAGGAGCATTCTGGTTGTATTCTTCCAAGACAGATTTGTTCTTTCTTTTGGCAGTCCGTGGTCTATTCAATATTTTTCGCCAACACCACAACTCCAAGCTGTCCATTCTTTGTTCTTCTTATTCATCATCCAGCTTTCCCATACATATGAGGTGATTGAAAATACCATGGCTTGGGTCAGGCGCATCTTAGCCTTCAAGGTGACATCTTTGCTTTAAAGAGGTGTTTTGCAGCAGATTTGCCCAATGCAATGTGTCTTCCTCCAATCTGGATGCCCCTTTCATCTTCATATAGTACAGACTCTCAGTTTATTTGCTCAGCATACAGATTGAATAGGTATGGTAAAAGGATAAAATCCTGACGCACACCTTTCCTGACTTTAATCTACGCAGTATCCCCTTGTTCTGTCTGAATAACTGCCTCTTGATCTATGTACAGGTTCTTCATGAGCACAATTAAGTGTTCTGGAATTCCCATTCTTTGCAACGTTATCCATAATTTGTTATAATCCACACAGCTGAATGCCTTTGCATAGTCAATAAAACACAGTTAAACATCTTTCTGGTATTCTCTGCTTTCAGCCAGAATCTGTCTGACATCAGCAACGGTATCCCTGGTTCCATGTATTCTTCTGAATTCAGCTTGAATTCCTGGAAGTTCCCTGTCAATATTGTTGCAGCCACTTTTGAATGATCGTTAGCAAAATTTTACTTGGGTGTGATATTGATGATATTGTTCGATAATTTCCACATTTGTTTGGATCACCTTTCTTGGGAATAGGCATAAATATGGATCTCTTCCAGTCGGTTGGCCAGGTAGCTGTCTTCCAAATTTCTTGGCATAGACAAGTGAGCACTTCAGTGCTGCATCCATTTGTTGAAACATCTCAGTTGGTATTCCATCAATTTCTGGAGCCTTGTTTTTTGCCAAAGCCTTCAGTGCAGCTTGGACTTCTTTCTTCAGTACCATCGGTTCCTGATTGTATGCTACCTCCTGAAATGGTTGAATGTTGACCAATTCTTTTTGGTACAGGGACTCTGTGTATTCCTTCCATCTTCTTTTGATGCTTCCTGTGTTGTTTAGTATTTCCCCGTAGAAACCTTCAATATTGCAACTTGAGCCTTCAATTTTTTCTTCTGTTCTTTCAGCTTAGGAAATGTCAAGCATGTTCTTCCCTTTTGGTTTTCTGCCTCCAGGTATTTGCACTGGTCATTATAATACTTTACTTTGTCTTCTCTAGCTGCCCTTTGAAATCTTCTGTTCAGTTCTTTTACTTCATCATTTCTTCCTTTTGCTTTAGCTACTCCTTGTTCAAGAGCAAATTTCAGAATCTCTTCTGACATCCATTTTGGTCTTTTCTTTC
>NW_004443939.1:18096103-18130341 GCF_000243295.1 Trichechus manatus latirostris | reverse complement strand
GGTTGTACTTTGGCTCTTGTGGACTTGTTCTAATTTTCTTCAGTCTCAGCTTGAACTTGCATATGAGCAATAGATGGTCTGTTTCACAGTCGGCCCCTGGCTTTGTTCTGACTGATGATATTGAGCTTTTCCATCATCTCTTTCCACAACGTAGCTGATTTGATTCCTGTGTATTCCATCTGTTGAGGTACACTTGTATAGTAGCCATTTAAGTTGAGTGAAAAAAGGTATTTGCAATGCAGAAGTCATTGGTCTTGCAAAATTCTATCATGCGATCTCCAGCATCATTTCTATGACCGAAGCCATATTTTCCAACTACCAATCCTTCTTCTTTGTCTCCAACTTTCCCATTCCAATCACCAGCAATTATCAGTGCATTCTGATTGCATGTTCAATCAATTTCAGACTGCAGAAGTTGGTTAAAATCTTCAGTTTCTTCATCTTTGGCCTTAGTGGTTGGTGCGTAAATTTGAATAATAGTCCTATTAACTGGTCGTCCTTGTAGGCGTATGGATATTATCCTATCACTAATAGCGTTGCATTTCAGGATAGATCTTGAAATGTTCTTTTCAACAATGAATGCAATGCCATTCCTCTTCAATTTGTCATTCCTGGCATAGCAGACCATATGATTGCCTGATTTAAAATGGTCAGAACTGTTCATTTCAGCTCGCTAATGCCTAGGATATTGATGTTTATGCATTCTATTTCATTTTTGACAATTTCCAATTTTCCTATATTCATTCTTCATACATTCCATGTTCCGGTTATTAATGGATGTTTGCAGCTGTTTGTTCTCATTTTGAGTCATGTCACATCAGCAAATGAAAGTCTCGAAAGCTTAACTCCATTCACGTTATTAAGGTCAACTCTATTTTGAGTGCCGTCCAACCTGAGGGGCTCATCTTCTCTATCAGACAGTGTTCCGCTGCTATTCATAAAGGTTTTCACTGGCTAATTCTTTTCAGAAGTAGTCTGCCAGGTCCTTCTTCCTAGTCTGTCTTAGTCTGGAAGCTCAGTTGAAACCTGTCTGCCATGGGCTATCCTGCTGGTATGTGAATACCAGTAGCATAGATTCCAGCATCACAGCAACAAGCAAGCCTCCACGGTAGGACAAACCGACAGACGCGTAGGGGATGGCAAGGATAGGGAGTGTGATATATTGCATCATCAGGGAGGGGTTCTTTGATAAGATATTAGAGAAGAAAACTATAAGGAAGAAATGAAGATGTGTGGGAGAAGACCTTTCTAAACACACTAAAAAACAGACTTACCATATTTTTTACGCAAGTAACCCACAACTTCTACATTTTTTTGCCAATGGCTCCCTCACTCCACAAGGTATTTTCATACGCATGCTATACTAATTTTTTTTCTTCTACAGCAACATGTAAAAAAATTGCCATAGCAGTGCTTAAGAAAATATCTCACAGGGAGAGGGTGCAGTTGGCAAACAAATGTCGGAGGCGCATGTTATTTGTGTAAAAATACTGTATACAGGTTTGTAACCTATATTTTGATGTAACAAATATGTTTTAAATATGTTTTAAAAACATTTTTTAATTTTTTTTGTTGTTGAGAATATACACAGCAAAACATATACCAATTCATGTACAATTCAGTGACATTCATTACATTCCTTGAATTGTGCAACTATTCTTACCCTCCTCTTATGAGTTGTTCCTCCCCCATTAACATAAACTCACTGCCTCCTAAGGTCCCAATCTAATCTTTCGAGTTGCTATTGTCGCTTTGATTCCTTACAGATAGTTCTTAAAAGAGCATAATGTTAAAGGCAGACATTTTTAAACTAGTTTAGCTAAACTATTGTTTGGTTTTAAGAAGACTTCAGGGGATGTTTTTGGTACAAACATTATTTTTAATGTATACATGAAAGTCCACTGTATGGATATATTGTAGTTTATGTAATTCCCTACTGTCAGATATTCAGTTGTTGCCACTATCTTGCTGCTATTCTGAACATTTTTATTTATAAATTTTTATGTGCAGCTCTGATTTATTTGTTTGGATAATTTTCTTAAAGTAGACTCTCTGAGCCAAAGGATATTCTTAAACTGGTTTCCCAAAAAGTTTGATTGACTTACTTTCCCATCAACAGTGTAAAAAGTCACATTTATTTTCAACCACTCTTTCAAAAATTTTAATAATTTTTTAAGGTGTGTTAATGGAAGTTAAAATTATATCATATTTAATTTGCATTTATTTTCTTACCATTACATTGAATATTTTTATACATATTTTAATTGATCAGTATATTATTTTCTTTTTTGAAATTTTTTTATTGTACTTTAGATGAAGGTTTACAGAACAAATAGTTTCTCATTAAATAGTCAGTACACATATTGTTTTATGACATTGGTTAACAACCCCACGACATATCAACACTCTCCTTTCTTGACCTTGAGGAACTGTTTTTTGGTGAAAATATACATAGCCAAAGTTACACCATTTTGAGAGTTTCTACATGTACAATTCAGTGACATAGATTACATTCCTCCAGTTGTGCTGCTATTCTCACTATCCTTTTCCAAATTATTCCATCACCATTATCTTCAACTCACTGTCCCCTAGGCTTCCCATCAAACCTTTTGAATTGCTGTTGTCGATTTGATCTCACATAGATAATTCTTTTATTTTATTTTTTTTGGGGGGCCTTAGATGAAGGTTTGCAGAACAAACTGCTTCTCATTAAACAGTTGGTACACATATTGCCCTATGACAATGGTTGACAACCCCATGACATGTCAACACTGTCCCTTCTCAATCTTGGATTCCCTATTACCAGCTTTTCTGTCCCCTCCTGCCTTCCGGTCCTTGTTCCTGGACTGCTGTGCCTCATTAGTCCTGTTTCATTTTATGAGGCTGTCCATTTACTGGCTGAACAGTGAACTTCAGGAGGGGCTTCACCACTGAGCTGAAAGGGTATCCAGGGGCCGTATCTCAGGGTTTCTCCAGTCTGTCAGGCCAGTAAATCTGGTCTTTTTTTGTGAGTTAGAATTCTGTTCTACATCATTTTCCAGCTCTGTCCAGGACCCTCTATTGTGATCCCAGTCAGAGCAGTCAGTGGTGGTAGCCGGGCACCATCTAGCTGTACTGGACTGAGTCTGCTGGAGGCCGTGGTAGCTGTGGTCCATTAGTCCTTTGGACTAATCTTTTCCTTGTATCTTGTTCTCTTCATTCTCCCTTGCTCCCGAAGGAGTGAGACCAGTTGAGTATCTTAGATGGCTGTTCATAAGTTTTTAAGACCCCAGACACTACTCACCAAGGTAGTAGTAGAACATTGTCTTTATAAACTGTGTTATGCCACTTGAGCTAGATGTTCCCCGAGACCATGGTCCCCACAGCCCTCTGCCGAGCAATTCAGTCCCTCAGGGAGTTTGTAGTATCTATGGAGCTTCCATGACCTTTCCTTGTACAAGTTGTGCTAGCTTCCCCAGTAATGTGTACTGTCTTACCCTTCACCAAAGTTACCGCTTATCTATTTAGTTCCCCCTCACTCCCCCCATCCCTCATAAACAAAGAAGATTGTTTCTTTTTGTGTGTAAACTTTTACATGAATTATACAGTAGAGGTCACATACAATATTTGTTCTTTTGTGATTGACTTATTTCACTCAGCATAATGTCCTCCATTTTTGTTCCTCTTACTCTCCTGTGCTGAGTTCCTTTGTTTGTGGATTTTTTTTTCATTTCTTTTGTTTTTGTTTTTACTGAGACTTTATGGTTTTCTTCTTTATTTTGATGAGTAGGTTTGTTAACTTTGTTTGTGGTTATCTTGAAATTTACCCTTATCTTCTTAGATTTTAACCAGTCTATTATTACTTGGTATCGCTTAACTTCCTCTTCTTTAGAAGGTTTTATATCTACACCATTTGTTCCCTTTTTTATTGTTCTGATGCTGTTGTCATTTACAGATTAACCTCTCTGGTTCCCTTTTGTCATTCTTTTGGTTTTGCATAGTCCTTAAGAGTTCATTTCCTAGGTTGGTATCTGGCTAGTACAATCCTGTGTACTATATTCAGCCTGTGGTCTGATACTGTTTGTTCTCAGATTGAAGGACTTCCTTTAATAAGTCTCATAAATTTAGTTTGGTTTTTACATAGTCCCTTAATTTTTGTTTATCTGGAAATCACCTAATTTCACCATCGTATTAGAATGAGAGTTTTGCAGGATATATTATTCTTGGCTGGCAATTTTTTCTTTCAAGGTTTTATATATGTCTTCCCATTGCCTTCTTGCCTGAATGGTTTCTGCTGAATAATCAGAGCTTAGTCTTATTGTTTCTCCTCTGTATGTGACTTTTTGTTTTTCCTGAGCTGGTCTCAGGATTCTTTGTTTGTGTTTGGTTTTAGTGAGTGTGATTATGATATGCCTTGGTGATTTTCTTTCAGAGTCTATCCTATATGGGGTTTGCTGATCTCTTTGGATGGTCAGCTTTTCATCTTTCATGATATTGGGGAAGTCTTCTGTCAGCAGTTCTTCAATGATCCTCTCTGTGTCTTCTGTTTTCTCCCCCTGTTCTGGAACTCCAATCACTTGCAGATTTTTGCTTTTGATTGTATCCCATGTAATTCTCAGGGTCTCTTCATTTTTCTTTGTTCTTTTTTCTGATTTTTCCTCAAACAAAGTTGTATCTAAGTGTTTATCTTCAATTCCGCTGATCCTGTCTTCCATTGTTTCAGATGTGCTCCTCAGCCCTTCTATGACACGGTCCATTTTTGAAATCTTGTTGTTTATCTTTTGGATTTCTAATTGATTTTGTGTAATTTCTAGTTCTGAATTTATTTTGACATTTTTTTCCTGCATTCTTTTCCTGAATTCTTCCATTTTTTTGTCTGTATTTTCCAGGAATTTGTCTGCCTTTCTCATGAATTTGTCTATTTTTTCCTCAGTTTTGTATGCTTTTTGCTTCAACTCTTGGATAATTCTGAGTATTAGAGATTTGAATTCCCTATCAGGTAGTTCTAGCGCTTTTTATTCTACTGGAAAATCATCTGGTGTTTTATTTTGGACACCTAGTGGAACCATGCTGTCCTGGTTTTGTAAATGTTTTGATATTGTCTGCCATCTTTGGGACATTCAGTAGTCATTTTCCTTGTTTATTGATTGTAGATTTGTTTGTTTCATCCTTTTTTTTTTTTAATTTGGCTATGTTTGAGCAGGCGGGCTGTGTGTTCTTTGTTATTTTCTTGTCTGTGGATATGATACTTTTCACCTCTTTCTCCAATTGGCAGGGTCAGTCACTCAGATATGGTACAGCAGGGCAGGTCTAGCTGAAGGGGAGTTGCTGAGATGAGTTGTTTGTGACACTTACTACAGCCACCAGGTCGGGTTGGTAATCAGTGCAGGGCAGTTTCCGGCAGGCCATGCCAGTGCTGCTTGGTGTTGTGATGTTAAGTGCACGGTGCAGGTAGGCAGGATAGGGGGGAGGTTGTGATGTGTGGAGCTAAGATGGGTATGGGAGAGAGAAGAGAGGAACAGGAGCCAAAAACATACAAACAAACAAAAAAGAGTCCTAAGGGAGCTTGCCATTGGAGTGGAGAGATTAGAGACTATGAAATGGAGAAAAACAAAAAGGGGAAGAAGAAGAAAAAAAAGAAAAGAAAAGAATGAATAAATAAAAACTAGAAAGAAAAAAATAACAGCAAAGCTCCCAGGGATCCCACTGGTGCAGTTACGAGGTCTGGGGAAGTTGTTCCCAGGTGTTGAAGTACAGCCTGGCTAGGAGGCACAGAGGTATTCAGTGCCAGGAAGGTATAGAGAGACAAGAAACTGAATAATGAAGAGAGACAAAAAGGGAAAAGAAAAGAAAACAAATTTAAAAAAAAAAAAAAACAAGAATATTCCCCGCAAAAAATAACAGGAAAAAAAAAAAACCATGAGAAAAAAAATGCACTCAGGGATCCCTCTGTGCATCTGCGCAAGCTGAGGGGGCAGGTCCCAAGCCACACAGCATTGCCCAGCCAGAACAGGCTCCCAACTTGAGAAAAGAAAAAGAAGACAAACAAACAATTGAAAAGAAACAAACAAAAGCACTGGGATCCCACTAGCGTGGCAGCACGGACCGGGAAGCAGTTCCACACGCGAACAGAGCTCCACAGCCCCTCAGGAAGAAGCAAAGATGGCACACAGAGCCAAGTATTTGAGCAAAAGGAGGGGGAGGTGGTGAGAGGTAAGGAAAAAATCAGAAGAATCGGAAAAAAGCAACACCAACAGCCAACAAATGGCACTCAGGAAGTTGGCCAGTGTGGGCGGGTGGCATCCAAGCAGCCAGTGCTTCCTGGCCAAGAGACTGTGACCGTGGGAAGCAGAGGAGGCCAGGTGGGGGAGAAGAAAGGTGGGGGGTGGGAAAGTGTACATCGCCAGTTACCGCTGTTCTGTCCCCTGCTGGAAGCTCCTTGAAGCTGCTTTCTCATACCCCTTATTTGCTGGTCTCTGATAGGAATCCAAGATGGCGGATTGTGCTGCATTAGCTGGTAGGGGACCTCTCCATGTATGTCTCCTTGCTCTCTGTTCTTTGTCAGTTTCGTATTCCATGTGGTGCTTGGCTGAGTTCTTTATCTGTTTATTTGATGTTTAGGATTTCAGGATTGCTGTTTTCTCTGTTTGGCTTAGTTTTTCGTATCTTTGCTGTGGAGGGACGGCGTGGTGCTTCTGCCTAGAGCACCATATTGCCGGAAGTCTGATCAGTATATTATTTTTGTTAAATATTATTAAGTAGATTTAAAGAACATCTGTAATCTTTTAAAGAATAAAGATGAAATGAACATCTGTATACTCAGCACCCAGTTTAAGAAAAAGAATATATCCATCACCTTTTAAACCCTTATGTGCTATAGTACATCTTTTCCTCTGAGAAGTAAATCCTATCCTGAACTTTGTGTTTATCATTTCCTTGCTTTTCTTTAGCATTTTGCCACATATATTTATATTTCAAATAATATATTGTTTATTTTTCCAAGTTTTTGAAATTCATATGAATGGATTCATACTGTGCAAAATCTTCCACAAAATAAAATCTGCTTTTCATTCAACATTGTAAGAGTCAGCCTTTGTTCATTTTTTACTACCGTAGTCCAATGTATGACTATATAGCAATGTATTTATGCTTTCTATTATCAACTGACAATTGAATTACTTCTAGGTTTTTGTTTTTTTATCAAGATAGCTGCCAAGAATAAGTGGGATGAAGGGCAGGTAGGACCCAGTGAATCTCTTGGATGCATAAAGTGGGTCTGATATGTAAAGTTTTTCTGACAAGCCAAGCTCTTTTTCACTAAGTTTTGCAAATGTCTGCCTGCCTAAAATATTCTTCTCTCATTCTTCCCATGATCACTTCCTGGTCATTCTTCAGGTTTTCATTTAAATGTTACTTCCTCAGAGAAACATTAATCTATAGTAGGTCACTGGGAATTGTTTCTCAGAGCATCCTCAACTTGTAATACTAGCACTTGTCACAGTTTGTAGCTATGTGGTTATTACTGCAATACTTTGCCTCATACAGACAATGATCTCTATGAGGAATCTGGACGGTGTCTTGGTTTCCCCCCTCACCACAACTGTGTACCTAATTTACCATGCATCTGGTAAATTAATAACACATAGAAAATGTTCAATAAAAGTTTGTCAAATTGATGCAAAAATATATTTTATATGGACATGTATGTATGATTTTTATATATAGGTGAACTCCACTTTTTGTTGCAGAGTCTTCCTAGAACCCACATCACCTTTGGATCTCTGGAACTCATTGGAACCTGTCTAGAAAACTACTACTCAAGTCCAACTTCAACATTTTACAGACAAGAAAAATAAATGACAGGGTAGTGATGTATACCCTCAAAGTCCTGCTAGTTAATACCAGAGCCTGGACCAGAAGCCATATTTTCTTGACTTCTTTTCCAATGTAATTCCCACATTTCCCCTACTCTCTCTTTTCCTACAAACTCAGTTCTCTCCACTATTCCTCTCTTCACTCCATCAGTAGTCCCCCATGTGTTCCTCCCTACCTCTGAGTCACCAAAATGTGATGAGAGAAAGCAGCATATTAGAGCACAAGGAACTTTAGAATCAGACAGACATGAGTTCAAATCCGGATTCCATCACCTAACATCTGTGTGAATTTGGGCAAGTTTCTTTACTCCAGGGAGCCTGTTTTCACAATACAAAATAGATGTAGAACTGTTACAAATTTTAACTGAAAAAGTATGTAAACAAGTATCCAGCATAGTGCCAGGCACAGGCTAGTGCTTGAAAACTATTGATGTATATCATTAATTATTTGTGTTATGCCGCAGGTGCATTGAAACTCAGTTTGCAAAGTGCAGGAACATCCATAACGAAAGGTCTGATTTTAAGCCCAGTAAGATTAACATTGCACTCAATACTGAGATTGTCTTTGATACTTTCACATGAGAAAAGTCAGCCTCTAAAAAAAGTCTTTCTTTAAGTTTCCTGAAATTTCAGTGGTTGCTACAAATACAAGAAAATTGATTCTGAACTCAATCTTTTAATTTCTTTTCATGATTACTGTTCTCAAATTAAGAATATAATCAAAATTAATGCTGTATTAGTTCACTTTTCTCAAAATGAACATTGATCAGATTCTACATGAAGGGTCTGTAGCATCTCTTCTGCAATTATTTTTAAGTATATTAAAGGGATCTGGGTATTGTAGAACAAACGGCACTGTGCTCTGGGAGACAGGAGTTATGAGTTCTGGCATTAGCTCTGCCGTTCACCAACTATGTGACCTATGGAAAGTCGCTCCTTCTTGTTGAGCCTCTGTTCCCCTTTCGCAAAAAGGGTGCATTACTATCTCACAAGATTGTTTACAGATTAGCGGGTCATACATGTCAAAGCCAAAAATTGTAAGAAACTTATAATGAACTATTATAATTATTGCCCACATTCCTGAAAAATATTATTAACAAAATACACACAGAAAATAGGATAATTAGGACTTTACTCAAATATATTATAATGCTTATTGTTATTATGATATGGAACAAATGGTATACAGAGCACTCAGAGTGCTGACCAGCTTATATTATAATAAAAGGTTTTTGTTTGTTTTCAGATGATAACCAGAGAGAGAGATATGAAAATAGCTGAGATTTGTTACTGAATATTGAATGTATGTATTTAACAATTTTTCCTCCAAATGATCCAAGATTATCAGAAACACATATATGAGGCATATAATTTTGTGACATAGTAAACTATGTCACTTCACTTTATCAACCATGAATGTGTCATGAAGTTCATAAAACTGTAAAACTTAGTCCTTCTACCAGCCCTGATTGAACTAAACAAAATGCTCACATTTTATTTCATGTCATGAAACTGATGATATTTATATCCAGACTGATACCAGAGAAGGTAAAATTTTCCTGAAGAAGGAAAAAGGGCCATCTGTACCCAGATAGAAAGGGCTGGGATAGCTGTATGCTGTCAGTTGTCATCTGTAATTACTAGATGGAAGGAAAATGAAAAGCTATTTTTTTGACAGAGTTGAAACATCAACAGGATCCTATTTAGTTGGCTCAGAGAGCTACTGTTTCAGAGCTCAACATTTCTTAGTATTTTCTAGAACAAAGGGAAATACAGCAGAGGATGCAGAGGAAATCCTTATGAGTACAAGCCCAAGTTCCTCCTGACAAAACGTTTCTTTATCCCCTTTCTGTCTCTAAATAGCTAGGCTAAATATTTTTTGTTCAATAGTCAATGCTGTTGTGTTGTTGTTAGCTGCTGTTGAGTCGGCCCCCAACTCACGGTGACCTCTTGCACAATGGAATAATCCCCTTCCTGGTCCTGTGCCATCCCTATGATTGGTCAAGGATTGGACCATTGTGATCTATAGGGTTTTCACTGGCTGAACTTCAGAAGAAGATCTCCAGGTCTTTCTTCCCACTTTGTATTAGTCTTCAAGCTCCACTGAAACCTGTTCAGCATCGTAGCAACATGCAAACCTTCACTGACAGAGAGATGGTGGCTGCACATGAGGTGCATTAACGGAGAATGAAACCTGGACTCCCTCGTGGAAAGCAAGAATTCTCCCACTAAAACACAACTGCCCCCACTCAACATTCAACAAGTATTTATTAATCAACTAGTAAGCTTCTTTTATTCTTCAAGGTACTGATGATAGAGGTGGAGAAGGTATAGTCCTTACATTCAAGGAACAAACTATCTTTCGGGAAAGAAAAATGTGTAACTAACCAATCAGAAAACAATATGATAATACAGTGGGAGGACAAGAGTGTGAATGGTCTGTGTTGCTAGTTGAAGCGTTTCCATAAACTCTTCATAGAAGAAACATTTAGTCTGAGTATTGAAGGTTAGATAAAAGATAAGGAGATGACATCTAGGAAAAGGAAATTGTGTAAAAGCACACAAAATATTTTTAAAAACGTGATAGCTTCAGAATATAACAATCAGGTATGTTTTTCTGAATAATAGCTTTCATGGAAGAGATTGTAGACCACCAGCTCACTGAAGAGACCACCAAATAACCTGTCTGATCAAGCAAAAATAAGTTTACTCCTTACTGCAATAAAGGAGGATACTCTCTACCTTGACAAGAGTTTTAGCTTCTTGGAAGGGGGAAGTCAAATGTAGCTTTTCTAAGATTTTGGAGTCTACAGTATATCTTTCAGTGTGGTGGTCTGATTGGTAGTGCACAAAGTTTCATAGTATAATACTCTAGGATTAATGGACACGATAAGGGATGAACTTTCAAGAAGTTCTCTGAAGAATAAACAATCATTTGATGAGCCCAGCTGAATGTTTTATTGTTCTAAGAAGCTATTTACCTAATGAGAACAAACTGATTGTTCAGATAAATCAGAAGATTCCTGAAATAAACAATAGTTATTTGCAAGTTTATCTTCCTGGGCAAGGATTTCTTAGAATACTAATGTCAGGTTAATGAAGAGGTTGAAAAGTAAAATCATGTTAATGTAGACAGTAATCTGTGTGGATGGAGATGGTTTCCATTGTCAAGAACAGAAGCAAATGAAGTTTGAAATATAATTTGAGTTCATATGTTATTTTGAAGAATTTGAAATGAGAAGAGAAAGCAAAAGAGAGGAGACTAAGTCGCATGCAAAAGTACTTTGCAAGAAAAAGAAATTCATTTAATTCTTGTAGCAATCCTATAATACAGATATGATCATTCCTATATTCCAGATGATGATACTGAAATTTAGAGCAGTTATATATGATGATATACGTTTTGTAAAATGTGTTGCTCAATAACATAGTTTATAAGGAAAATGTTCTATATCCTACTTTGATGAGTAGCTTCTGGGTTCTTAAAAGCTTGTGAGCAGCCATCTAAGATCCATCTACTGGTTCCACCCCGTCAGGAGCAAGGGGGAATGAAGAAAACCAAAGATACAAGGGACAGATTAGTTCAAAGGACTAATGAACCACAACTGCCTCAGCCTCCACCAGACTGAGTCTGGCACAAGTAGATGGTGCCCAGCTATCACCACTGACTGCTCTGACAGGGATAACAATAGAGGGTTCTGTACAGAGCTGGAGAAAAACGTAGAACAAAATTCTAACTCACAAAAAAAGACCACACTTACTGGTCCGACACAGACTTGAGAAACCCTGAGAGAATGACCCCTGGACACCCTTTTAACCCAGTACTGAAGTCATTCCTGTGGTTCACCCTTCAGCCAAAGATTAGACAGGCACATAAAACAAGCAGTAATACATGTAGCTCAACAATGTATACGAGACTAAATGGGCACACCAGCCCAGAGGCAAGGACAAGAAGGCAAGATGGGACAGGAAAGCTGCACGGAAGGAAATGGGGAATCTAAGATCAACAAGGGAAGAGTGTTGACATGTCTCAGGGTTGGCAACCAATGTCACAAAACAATATGTGTATTAATTGTTTAATGAGAAGCTAATTTGCTCTGTAAACCTTCACCTAAAGCACAATAAAAAAAAAAAGGTCCTACCAAATGTCACTTAAATAGTGAAACCAGAATTCAAATCTAGGTCTACCTAACTCCAAATCACCTTGTTCTTTCCTTTGCATAATGTTGCTTCCAGGGAATTATAAGGCAGGGGTGCAAATGAAAATATTCTTGTTTACCACCAAGTCAATTTCAACTCATGGCAACCCTAGGTGTAGCAGAGTAGAACTGCGCTTCACAGGGTTTTCAGTGGCTATGATCTTTTGGAAGTAGATCGTCATACCTTTCTCCAAGGAATTTCTGGGTGGACTTGAACCACCAACTTTTGGTTAGTAGCTGAACGCTTAACCATTTGCACCACTCAGAGACTCCATTCTTCTTTGGAAACCTGGTAGCACAGTGGTTAAGAGCTTGGCTGCTAACCAAAAGGTTTGCTGTTTGAATCCACCAACCACTCCCTGGAAACCCTATGTGGCAGTTCTACTCTGTCCTATAGGGTCGCTATGAGTTGTAATTGACTCGATGGCAATGAGTTTGGTTTTGGTTTTAACAAGATCCTTAGAAGATGCCTATTCACACTAAAATTTGAGAAGAATTATTTTAGAGAACTCTGCAGAGTTGCAATTCCCATGAAATTAGCTCATGTTGCACAGTGGGTTCTCTGTACCCCTCCAACCCTGCATTGTTTTTCCCTTACCTTCCTTGTCTGTGACAGGAAAATAAAAGCAACAGATACTTTGTTAGCATAATATCCTATGGAAGCTCTGTTATGGAAATGCAGCCAATATGGTAAGAGAAAAGTTGATTCTATTGTAGAGGTTCCTCCCTTAAGAATTTGAGAAGCTTAAGCCTACTCCTAAAAGTTCCTGGGAGGCGCAAATGGTTAAGCACTGAACTGCTAACTGAAAGGTTGGTGGTTTGAAGCAACCCAGAGGCTCCTTAGAAGAAAAACCTGGCTATCTTCTTCAAAAAGGTTACAGCCTTGAAAACTCTATGAAGTTCAGTTCTAGGGTTGCCATGATTCAGAATCCATTGCACAGCAACTGGTTTGTTTGTTTTCTAGTCCTTGTTGCACAGTAAGTTAAAAAAAAAAAGTTACTGTTGAGTCAATTCTGGCCTGTGGTAACCCCGTGTGTTAGAGTAGAACTGTGTTCCGTAGTGTTTTCAATGGCTGATTTCTCGGAAGTAGATTGCTAGACCTTTCTTTCAATGCACCTCTAGATGGATTCAAACGGTCAATTTTTCTGTTAGTAGCTGAGTGTGTTATTCACTTGCACCACCCAGGGACTCCAGCTGGACAGTAAGGACTTACTATTGCCCTTTTAAGATGGTACCTGGAACTCATCTCCAAAACAGAACTGAGACTATAAATTATGTGGTGAGGGGTAAGGCAGAAGCGTAGAAAAAATAAAAGTCTAAGAAATGGATAGTCCAAGACAACAAGCATCCTTCCCAAATATCTGTGCACAGGAAGTCAGTGTCATGTCTTCTAACTCCAAATCCTCTATTCTTTTCACTATTCCTGTGCTAATATTCCATTATATCATTATAGCTAGATCTCTCTCTCTCTCTCACTTCCTTATGTTTTGGTATTTTTAATGCCAAAGGAAAAGTGAAGTAACCATTCTTAGTTAACCTCTTATATTATCATACCTTTCATTGACGTTTTCTTTATGAGAATAAAATGCTTAGTATTCCTCTCTCACTATTAAAGATAACATTATTAGTATCTCCCACCACACGTTATAGATCACATTATTAGTCCTATTGGCACTAAATAAGATTGATTGACTAGTGACTGCTGATCTCAAAATAAACTAGATCTTATTTTTTACTTTGTTATCATATATTAGCATGATTTGTTACGGCCATAATCAGGAGATCATGTCTGGCATTTAGAGAAAATATGCATACATCTTTCTCAGCACAGAAGTTTCAGTAAAACTTTCTTTGAAATATACTGCTGAAGGTAAAAAAAAAAAAAAAAAAAAGGTCATTCCAGGAGAAAGAGATTTCTTACTCCTGAAAAACAAAACAAAACGTTTCTTCGATATCCAAGGCATTGATTATTTAGCCAGTTATCAGAACTTGAGGCAAATTTCCCATTGAAATATATATAATAATCCATAAAAACTAATTAAGGGAAAGATGAAACATAAAAGTGAGAACAGTAATCTATGTAGAGATTTTAAAGAAAATCCTATGAGGTTGTCACAGTCTCTCCCTCATTTTAGTGACAATGTATTATTGAAGGGAGCAAAAATTTGACTTTTGCAGTTGTTTCAGCTTAATTTGGAAGCACATTTAGTTCAAACACTGGAAGCAAACTCAATAGTGCCTTGGCATTGAGGTTTTTACACTGATGCTCAAATGTACTCAGTATGTAGATTGTACTTTACCTCCCTCCTTGAAGTATTTAAAAAATTTTTTGAAAAAAAAATTGATGACTAACTGAGTAGCATGGGAATCTGCTTTTCCATGTGTCTTTTTCTTAACCAACTTATCAATCAATATGAGTGCAAAGGCATTCAAGTAAGTTCTAGAATAAATGTCCACATTTAAAAAAGTTTCAAGCAAAATCCCTTAAATTCTAGACAAACTATATGACTGAGATACTTGAAGTGATTGACTTCAAAAATTGCATTTTGTTGGGAAACAGACAAGGATGCTTTTCATCATCACTGTTATTCAACATCGTGCTGGAATTTCTAGCTAAGCAATAAAGCAAGAAAAAGAAATAAAGTGCATCCAAATTGGTAAGGAAGAGGTAAAACTATCCCTATTCAGAGATGATATGATCCTATACATAGAAAACCCCAAAGAATCCACAATAAAGCTATGGAACTAATAAAAGATTTCAGGTAAGCAACTGGATACGAGATTAACATACAAAAATCAGTTGGATTCCTCTTCACCAACAAAGAGAATTTTGAAAAGGAAATCAATACTATTTACAATAGCCCCCAAGAAATAAAATACTTAGGAATAAACCAAACCAGGGATATAAAAGACCTATACAAATAAAACTACAAAACATTACTGCAAGAAATCAAGAGGCCTACATGAATGAAAAAACATACCATGCTCATGGATGGGAAGATTCAACATCATGAAAATGTCAACACTACCCAAAGCAAGCTACAGATACAATGCAATCCTGATCCAGATTCCGTCAGCATCCTTTAGCGCAATGGAGAAACTAATCATCAACTTTATATGGAAAGAGAAGAGGCTCTTGATAAGTAGAGCACTACTGAAGAAGAAGAACAAAGTGGAAGGCTTCACACTACCTAAACTTAGAACCTACTATATAGTCATGGTAGTTAAAACAGCCTGGTACTGGAACAACAACAGACACATAGACCAATGGAGCAAAGTTTAGAACACAGAGGTAAATCTATGCATCTACGGGTAGCTGATATTTGACAAAGGGCCAAAGTCTGTTAAATGAGGAAAAGACAGTCTCCTTAACAAATGGTGCTGGCATAACTGGATGTCCATCTGTAAAAAAATGAAACAGGACTCATACCTCACACCATACACAAAAAGTAACTCAAAATGGATCAAAAACCTAAACAATAAAGATCATGGAAGAAAAAATAGGGGCAATGCTAGGGGCCCTAATATATGGCATAAATAGAATACAAACCATAACTACCAGTGCACAAACACCAGAAGATAAACTAGATAACTGGGACCTGCTAAATATTAAACATTTATGCTCATCAGAAGATTTCACCAAAAGAGTGAAAAGAGAACCAACAGACTGGAAAAAAATTTTGGGATACAACATATCCAACAAGAGTCTCATCTCTAAAATCTACAGAATACTTCAACACCTCAACAGCAAAAAGACAAATAATCCAATTTAAAAATGGGCAAAGGATATGAACAGACACTTCACCAAAGAAGACATTCAAGTGGCTAGCAGACACATGAAGAAATGCTCGTGATGATTAGCCATTAGAGAAATGCAAATCAAAGCTACAATGAGATACTATCTCACCTGACAATACTGGTACTCATCAAAAAAAGCAGAAAATAATAATGTTGGAGAGGTTGTGGGGAAATTGGAACTCTTATGCATTGTTAGTGGGAATGTAAAATGGTACAACCACTATGGAAAACAATATGGTGCCTGCCTCCATAAAAAGCCAGAAGTAGAAACATCATAACATCCAGCAATCCCACTCCTAGGAGTACATCCTAGAGAAATAACAACCGTCACACAAATAGATATATGCACAACCATGTTCATTGCAGCACTATTCACAATAGCAAAAAGATGGAAACAACCTAAGTACCCATTAACAGATAAATGGATAAACAGATCATGGTACATACCCACAATGGAATACTGCATGACTATAAAGAACAATGATGACTCTGTGAAACATTTCACAACATGGATGAATCTGGATGGCATTATACTGAGTGAAATAAGTCAATCACGAAAGGACAAATACTGTATGAGACTGCTATTATAAAAATTCAAGAAAAGGTCTACACACACACACACAAAACTCTTTGGTGTTATGAGGGTGGGGAGGGGAAATCACTAACTAGATAGCAGACGAGGGTCAATTTTGGTGAAGGAAAAGACAACACACAATATAGGGGAAGTCAGCACAACTTGACCAAGGCAAAGTCATAGAAGTTTCCTAGACACATCCAAACACCTTGAGGGGCCAAGTTGCTGGGGCTAAGGGCTGGGGACAACAGTCTTGGGGGACATCTAGGTGAATTGACATAAAATAGTTATGATGGGATCTGTTGGGGCTGGATACTGGAAAGAAATGCATATTTGAATCTCAAAACAACCACTCTCTGTGAAATGGCTTTTGGAATTAGTCAGATGAGGCTCTAAGTAAACAAAAATCATGAGAAAGGAATATTGGCGTTTCTCATATTAGCCTTCCTGCAATTGTGTGACAGTTTTAGAATTTACAAGTTCATTTAGTTATGTGATTCAATACCTTAAGCAGCTAAATACACTATTTTTCTTAGCTTGAATGCTTTCAGCCATAAATATTATTGTACTATTAATCAGGCCAACAGCATCAGTGGGATGTTTCTCATGCCATTGAGTTTGTTGATTAAACCAGCATTTCTCAAAGTGTGGTCCAGGAATATCCCAGGGAGTACCCAAAACCCTCTCAGGGAGCCTGAAAAGTCAAAACTATATAAATAATAATTCTAAAATGTTATTTTCCTTGTCTTCTAATTCTCTCATGAGTGAACACTGACACTTTCCAGAGGCTAGATTGCAAATGTGATAACACAACATATTAAATGCAGGAACAGGTGTGAGACTCCAGCTATCTTCTATTAAGTCATCAAACAGATTTTCAAAAATATTAAGCCATGCCACTTTTCTCATTGAATTTTTTTGTTTTGGAAAAGATAGTTATTTTTTAATTAAAAAATGTTATTTATGTTACTGGGTGGAGGGTTGTGGGGACCATGGTCTCTGGGAACATCTAGCTCAATTGGCATAACACAGTTTATAAAGACTATGTTCTACATTCTACCTTGGTGAGTAGTGTCTGGGGTCTTCAAAGCCTGTGAGCAGCCATCTAAGATACTCCACTGGTCTCAACCCTTCGGGAGCAAGGGAGAATGAAGAGAACAGGATACAAAGAAAAGATTAGTCCAAAGGACTAACGGATCACAGCTACCACGGCCTCCAGCAGACTGAGTCGAGTACAGCTAGATGGTACCTGGCTACCACCACTGACTACTCTGACCAGGATCACAATAGAGGGTCCTGGACAGAGCTGGAGAAGGATGTAGAACAAAATTCTAACTCACAAAAAAAGACCAGATTTACTGGCCTGACAGACTTTAGAAACCCTGAGATACGGCCCCTGGACACCTTCTAGCTCAGTGCTGAAGTCACTCCCGAGGTTCACCATTCAACTGGGGATTGGACAGCCCCATAAAACAAAATGGGACTAATGAGGGACAGCAGTCCAGGGACAAGGACTAGAAGGCAGGAGGGGACAGGAAAGCTGGTGATAGGGAACCCAAGGTTGAGAAGGGACAGTGTTGACATGTTGTGGGGTTGTTACCCATTGTCATAGGGCAATATGTGTACTGACTGTTTAATGAGAAACTATTTGTTCTGTAAACCTTCATCTAAAGTACAAAAATAAATTATCTGTGTGAGGTCAAATTGACAACAGCAACTCAAAAGGTTTGATAGGAAGCCTAGAGGGCAGTGAGTTGAAGATAATGGTGATGGAATAATTTGGAAAATGATAGTGAGAATAGCAGCATAACTAGAAGAATGTGATCGATGTTACTGAATTGTACATGTAGAAATTTTTGAAATGGTGTATCTTTGGCTATGTATATTTTCACCAAAAAAAAAAAAAGGTCCACCAAGGTTGAGTAAGGGAGAGTGTTGACATGTCGTGGGGTTGTTAACCAGTGTCATAAAACAATATGTGTACTGACTGTTTAATGAGAAATTATTTGTAATTGGTTTATTACCATGATTATTTAATAAAAAAATAATCAGTTTTTATTTTTAAAAAAATTTTATTGTGCTTTAGGTGAAAGTTTATAGTGCAAATTAGTTTCTCACTCAAAAATTTATACATAAATTGTTTTGTGATATCGGTTGCAATCCCTGCAACGTATCAGCATTCTCCCCCTTTCTGCGGATTCCTGGTGTCCATTCATCCAGGTTTCCTGTCCCTTCCTGCCTTCTCATCCTTGCTTTTGGGTAGATGTTGCCCGTTTGGTCTCTTATACGTGACTGAACTAAGAAGCACGTTCTTCACCTGTGTTATTTTTTGTTTGTTTGTTTGTTTGTTTGTTTGTTAGGTGCCATCAAGTCTGTTCCAACTCATAGCAACCATATGTGCAACAGAACGCAATACTTCCCAATCCTGTGCCATCCTCATAATCGTTGTTATGCTTGAGCCCATTGTTGCAGCCACTGTGTCAGTCCATCTCGTTGAGGGTCTTCCTCTATTCTGCTAACCCTCTACTTTACCAAGCATGATGTCCTTCTCCAGGAACTGGTCCCTCCTGATAACATGTCCAAACTATGTGAGACGAGTTCTCGCCATCCTTGCTTCTAAGGAGCATTCTGGCTGCATTTCTTCCAAGATAGATTTGTTCATTCTTTTGGCAGTCCATGGTATAGTCAATATTCTTCGTCAACACTGTAATTCAAAGGCATCAATTCTTCTTCAGTCTTCCTTATTTATTGTCCAGCTTTTGCATGCATGCATTTGTTTTATAGGCCTGTCTAATCTTAGACTGAAAGGTAGACTTTGGGAGTGACTTCACTTCTGAGTTATCAGGGTGTCCAGGGCCATAGTTTTGGAGGTTCCTCCAGTCTCTATCAGACCAGTAAGTCTAGTCTTTTCTTGTGAATTTGAATTTTGTTCTACATTTTTCTCCTGCCCTCTATTGTGATCCCTGTCAGAGCAACCAGTGGTGGTAGCCTGGCACCATCTAGATCTTCTGGCGTCAGGCTGGTGGAAGCCGTGGTTCATTAGTCCTTCAGACAAATATTTTCCTTGTGTCTTTGGTTTTCATCATTCTCCTTTGCTCCGGATGGGACGGGACCAAGAGATATATCTTAGATGGCGGCTCACAAGCTTTTAAGACCGCAAACGCTACTCACCAAAGTAGGATGCAGAACGTTTTCTGCCAATTGACCTAGATGTCCCCGAGATCATGGTTCCTAGCCCTCAGCCCCAGTAACTTGGTCCCGCAAGGTGTTTGGATGTGTCTAGGAAACTTCTACAACTTTGCCTTGCTCAAGGTGTGCTGCCTTCCCCTATAATGTGTGTTGTCTTTCCCTTTACCAAAGTTAACACTTGTCTACTACTTAGTTAATGATTTCCCCTCTGCCTCGTCCCTCCCTCGTAACCATAAAAGATTGTTTTTCTCTGTGTGTAAAACTCTTCTTGACTTTTTATAATAGTGATCTCATACAATTTTTGTCCTTTTGTGATTGACTTATTTCACTCAGCATAACGCACTCCGGATTCACACATGATGTGAGATGTTTCATAGATTCATCATTGTTCTTTATTGTTGCATAGTATTCCATTGTGTGTATGTACCATAGTTTGTTTATCCATTCGTCTTTTGATAGGCACTTGGGTTGTTTCCATCTTTTTGCTATTGTGAATAGTGCTGCATTGAACATGGGTGTGTATATCTCTATTAGTGTGACGGCTCTTATTTCTCTAGGATATATTTCTAGGAGTGGGATTGCTGGATTGTATGTATTTCTATTTCTAGATTTTTAAGGAAGCAGGCAACATATCGTTTTTCATAGTGGTTGTATCATTTTGCATTCTCACTAAGGGTGCATAAATCTTCCAATCTCTCCACAACCTTTCCAACATCTGTTATTCTTGATTAGTTTCAGAAATGTCGGGGTGACATGATATCTCTTTGTGGTTTTGATTTGCATTTCTCTAATGGTTAATGAGTGGGAGCATTTCCTCATGTGTCTGTTAGCTGCCTGAATATCTTCTTTGGTGAAGCGTCTATTCATATCCTTTGTCCATTTTTTAATTGGATTATTTGTCTTTTAGTTGTTGAAGTGCTGAAGTATTCTATAGACTTTAGAGATTAGACTCTTGTTGGATATGTCATAGCCAAATTTTTTTCCCAGTCTTAGGGTCTCTTTTTACTCTTTTGTGAAGTCTTTTGATAAGCCTAAGTCCTTAATATTTAGGAGCTCCAAATTATCTAGTTTATCTTCTGGTGTTTGCGCATTGTTAGTCATGGTTTGTGTTCTATTCATGCCACGTATTAGGGTCCCTACTGTTGTCCCTATTTTTTTCTTCCATGATCTTTAACATTTCAGGTTTTATACTTAGGTCTTTGATCCATTTTGAGTTACTTTTTGTGTGTGGTATAATGTGTGGGTCCTGTTTCATTTTTTTTTTTTTACAGATGGACATCCAGGTTTGACAGGACTATTTGCTAAAAAGGCTGTCTTTGAGTAGCAGGGGCTGAGGTCTGGGGACCATGGTTTTGGAGGACATCTAGGTCAATTGGCATAACAAAATTTATTAAGAAAATGTTCCGCATCCCACTTTGGTGAGTGGTGTCTGGGGTCTTAAAATCTTGCTAGTGGCCGTCTAAGATGCATTAATTGGTCCCAACCCAGCTGGAATAAAGGAGAATGAAGAACACCAAAGACACAAGGAAAATATTAGTTCAAGAGACAAAAGGACCACCTAAACTAGACTCCATGAGCCTGAGACCAGAACTAGATGGTGCTGGCTACCACCAATGACCACTCTGACAGGGAACACAACAGAGAGTACCTGATGGAGCAGGAGAAAAGCATGGTGCAGAACTCAAATTCACATAAAAAGACCAGACTTAATGGTCTGACTGAGACTAGAAGAACCCTCAAAGACCTGGTCCCAGGACACTCTGTTAACCCAGAACTAAAACCATTCCCAAAACCAAGTCTTCGGACAAAGATTAGACTGGACTCTAAAACATAAAATGATTCTCGTGAAGAGTGTGCTTCTTAGTTCAAGCAGGTACATGAGGCTAAATGGGAGGTTCCTATCCAGAGGCAGGATGAGAAGGCAGAAAGGAACAAGAGATGGTTGGATAGACATGGGAAACCTAGGGTGAAAGAGGGAGTGTGCTCTCACATTATAGGGATTGCAACTAGTGTCACATAATATGTGTATAAATTTTTGTACGAGACATTAATTTGAGCTGTAAACTTTCACCTAAAAAACAGTTTAAAAAAAAAAAAGGCTGTTGTTTCCCATTTAATGGATTTTGGACCTTTGTCAAAGACCAGCTGACCAAAGGTGGATGTATTTACATCTGGGTTCTCAATTCTGCTCCATTGGTCTATGTGTCTGTTACACCAGTACCAGGCTGTTTTGACTACCATGGCCGTACAGTAGGTTCTGAGATCAGGTAGTGTGAGGCTTCCTAGTTTGTTCTTATTTTTCAGTAATGCTTATCTGGGGACTCTTTCCTTTTCATATAAAGTTAGTGAATATTTTTCCATCTTCTTAAAGAATGCTGTGGGTAATTGGATCAGGATTGTATTATATCTGTAGATCAATTTGCGTAGAATTGACATTTTCACAATGCTGAGTTCTCCTATCCATGGGTATGGTATGTTTTTCTATTTATGTAGGTCTCTTGGTTGTTTGCAATAGTGTTTTTTAGCTTTCTTTGTATAGGTCTTTTACATTACTGGTTAGATTTATTCCTAAGTATTTTATCTTTTGGGGGGCTATTATATATGGTATTGTTTTCCTGATTTCCTTTTCTTAGTTCTCTTTGTTGGTGTATAGGAATCCACTGACTTTTGTATGTTGACCTTGTATCCTGCCACTCTGCTGAACCTTTCCATTAGTTTTAGTCGTTTTATTCTGGAATCTTTGGGGTTCTCCATGTGTAGGATATATAAGCAACATCATGATAAACAGAGGAAAGATTGAAGTTGTCAAAGATTTCATTTTACTTGGATCCACAATCAACACCCAAGGAAACATTAGTCAAGAAATCAAAAGAAGCATTGCATTGGGCAAATCTGCTGCAAAAGACCTCTTTAAAATGTTAAAAAGCAAAGATGTCACCTTGAAGACTAAGGTGCACCTGACTGAAGCCATCGTATTTTCAATCGCCTCATATGCATGGGAAAGCTGGACAATGAATAAGCTGGATCAAAGAAAAATTATGCCTTTGAATTGCAGTGTTGGTGAAGAATATTGAATACCATGGACTGCCAAAAGAAAGAACAAATCTGTCTTGGAAGAAGTACAACCAGAATGCTCCTTAGAAGCAAGGAGGGCCAGACTACGTCCCACGTAGTCTGGACATGTTATCAAGAGGGACCAGTCCCTAGAGAAGGACATCATGCTTGGTAAAGTTGAGGGTCAGTGAAGAAAAAGACCCCCAACGAGAGGGACTGACACAGTGGCTGCAACAATGGGCTCAGGCATAACAATGATTGTGAAGATGGTACAGGACCAGGCAGTGTTTCCTTCTGTTGTACATAGTGTCACTATGAGTCAGAACTGACTGGATGGTACCTAACAAGAGTAAGGTTAATATCATGTGAAAATAGGGATATTTTTTACTTCTTAATTTCCAATTTGGTTTCCCTTTCTTTCTTTTTCTTGCCTTATTGCTCTAGCTAGGACTTCCAGCACAATGTTAAATAGGAGTGATGATAAAAGGCATCCTTGTCTTGTTCCTGTACTCAGGGGAGGAATGCTTTCAGTCTCTGTCTATTGAGAATAACTTTGGCTGTTTGTTTTGCATAGATGCTCTTTATTATGTTGCAGAATTTCCCTTCTATTGCTATTTTATTGAGAATTTTTATCAGGAATGATTGTTGGACTTTATCAAATGCCTTCTCTGGGCCAATTGAGATGATCATGTGATTCTTTTCTTCTATTTATGTGGTGGATTACATGGATTGATTTTCTAATGTTGAAGCACACTAGCATACCTAATATGAATCCCACTTGGTCGTTGTGTATTATTATTATTTTTCATATGATACTGAATTCTACTGGCTAAAATTTTGTTGAAAATTTTTGCATCTATATTCATGAGAGGTATTGGTCTGTAATTTTCTTTTTTTGGGTGTCTTTGCCTGGTTTCGGTATCAGGGTTATGCTGGCTTTGTAGAATGAATGCAGGACTATTCCTTCCTTTTTGGTGCTCTGAAATAGTTTGAGTAGTACTTGTGCCAGCTCTTCTCTGAATGTTTGGTAGAATTCTCCAGTGAAGCCCTTGGGCCTTTTTTTGTTGTTGGGAGTTTTTTTTTTTTAATTATTATTACCTCTTCAATCTCTTCTCCAGTTAGGAGTCTGTTTAGATTTTCTATCTCAGTTTGTATCAGTTTAGGTAGGTAGTGTGTTTCTAGAAATTTGTCCATTTCTTCTAGGTTCTCAAATTTGTCGGAGTACAAATAGTGCTCTGTTATGAACCTTTTTATTTCAGTTGAGTCCATTGTAATATCCCCTATCTCATTTCTTATTTGGGCTATTTGCTTCTTCTCCTGTTTTTCTTTTGTCAGTTAGCCAGTGGTTTGCCGATTTTGTTGATATTTTCACAGAACCAATTTTTGGTCTTGTTGATACTTTATATGGTTTTCTGTTCTCTAGTTCATTTCTTTCTTGTCTAATCTTTATAATTTACTTTTTTCCTGGTGACTGTGGGATTCTTTTCTATTTATTCTAGGTGTAGAGGTAGCATTTTGATATTGACTAGTTCTTCTTTTTTAATGTGTGCATTTATTGACATAAGTAGACCTCTGAGCACTGCCTTTGCTGTGTCCCAAAGGTTTTGGTATGATGTGTTTTCCTTCTCATTTGATTCTAGGAATTTTTTGAATCCATCTTTGATTTTATCTATTACACATTTGTTTTAATGCAAGGTGTTACTCAGTTGCCATGTATTTGATTTTTTTTCCTGTAATTGATTTCTACTTTTATGGCATTGTGGTTGACTGTGTATTATTTTGATATTTTGGATTTTATTGAGGGTTGCTATGTGGTCTAAAATGTGGTTTGTTCTGGAGAATGTTCCATGTTTATTGGAAAATAATGTACCCTTTGCTGCTGTTGTTGGGTGGAGTGTCCTATATATGTTTATGAGGTCAAGTTGTTTGATTTCTGCCTTTAAATCTTCAACAATCTTCATTCTTTTCTCTGATCTTTCCTCAAAGTGGTGTCAATGGATTTGTCTTCAATCTTACTGATTCTGTCTTCCATTGTTTCAAAATTGCTCATAAAACTTTCTATTGAGTTGTCTTTCTCTGAAATTTTGTTGTTTATCTTTTGATTTCTAGTTGCTGTTTTTGTATGATTTCTAATTATTTATTTTGACGTTTTGTTTTTGTATTATTTTTCTGAATTCTTCTATTGCTTTGTGTTTTCCTTGATTTTGGCTATGTTTTTGTTGATTTTTCTGTGTTTTCCATGATTTTATATATTTCTTCCTTGGTTTTGTCACTGTTTTCCTTGATTTCCTTCCTAATCTCTTGGAGAGCCCAAAGTATTAGTCTTTGGAATTCCAAACCAAGTAGTTCCACTGCCTTTTTTCTTACTGGAAAGTTATGTGATTCTTCATTTTGGTCACTTGCTGAAAACATCTTGTCCTACTTTTTTATATTTTGACATTGTCTGCTGTCTCCAAGACATTAAGGTTTATTATTATTATTATTATTATTGATTGTGTGTTCATTTGTTTTGTCCCAGTTTTTGTTTTGTTTTCATATGTCAGGGTGGGTGGTCTGGGTAAGCTTTGCTGCTTGTTCATCTGTGGGTCTGATAGCTCTCACCACTTTGTCCAGGTGGGCAGAGAAGCAGCAGGTAGGGCAAGCAAGCTTCATTGTACACTGGTTTGTCATGGTGGCTGAGGGCAGACTGGGCAGCTGCTGTCTACCTTCTAATACTGGTCCAAAGGTGTGGGAGCATTTACAGCCCCTTGCCAGATGTGTGGGGATGTAGGACAGGGAGTGGTATGGGAACACTTCCCATCACAGTGGGGACCAGCTGGTGGGGATAGGGCTGTGCACTGGTGGTATTCTATCCATGGCAGTGCAGTGGGGGCCAGCTGGATGGGGGGGAGGTGGTGTATGGGATAAGTGGGAGGGAGAAAGAAAACAGAAAAAAAGAGAATATAAAATGGCAGCACAGCAGGGGCCTGCAAGTGGGGGCTAGCAGACCTGGGTGCCACTGGGAAGGGAGGAGAGGTGGCTTATTGGGCTAGGTGGGAGGGAGAAAGAAAAGAAACAAAAAAATGGTGCCTCAGTGGGAGCTGGCAGGTGGGGGCAGGGCAGATCTGAGAAGGTGGCAGGCTGTTGGCTCTGTAGCTGTGGCAGCACAGCAGTAGCCAGGGGAAGGTGGTGAAGGTGGTGTATGGGGCTAGGTGGGAGGTAGAAAGAAAAGGAAGAGAAACAAATGAAAAAAATGGCAGCATAGTGGAGGCTGGCAAGTGGGGCTGGGGTGGATTTGGGGGCCAGTGGGAAGGGAGGGAAGTTGATGCATTGGGATAGTCTGAAAGGAGAAAGAAAAGAAGGAAAAAAGAAAAAAATGGCAGCTTGGTAGGGGCCTGTGAGTGGTGGTGGCACGAACCTGGGGCAGCAGTGGGCCAGTGTACCAGTGGATCACTAGCCACAGTGGCATAGCAGGGGCCAGTGGAAAGGGGGGGAGGTAACATACAGGGCTAGATGAGAGGGAGAAAGAAAAGGAAGAAACAGGGAAAAATAAATAAATAAAAATAAAAACATGGTGGCATGGTGGGAGCTGGTGAGAGAGTGCAGGACATTCCTGAGGTGGGAGGGAGAAAGAAAAGGAAGAAAGGGAAAAAGAATAAAAAAGTGGGACGTCCGAGACGGCTGATGGGGGTGGGGCAGACCCAGGGTGGCAGCGGGCTGGTGCACTTGTGGTTCTCCAGCCACGGTGGTGCAGCAGGGGCCGGTGAGAAGGGAAATCGATGGATTACAAAGCCAAGTGGGACTGAGAAAGAAAAGGAAGAAAGAGATTAATTAATTAATTAATTAAAATACTGGCAGCATACTGGGGGCCAGCGAGTTGGGGCAGGGAAGACCCAAGGGCCGGCGGGAAGGGAGGGAAGGTGATGAATGCGGCTAAGTGGGGCTAAGTGGGGGCGGGGGGGTGAGGGGAGAAAAAAAAAGAAGACAAAGAGAAAAAAAGCAAAGTAAACGGCAGGGTGATAGGAGGCAGTGGGCGGAACCGGGGCAGCAGACCTGTGGCCCTCTAGACACGGCTGTGCGGTGGAGGCCGGCAGGAAGGCGAGGAGGTAGCATATGAGGCTAGATGGGAGGGAGAAAGAAAAGCAAAAATGAAAGAAAATTGTATCACAGCGGGAGACAACGGATCTGGCAGTGCAGACCTGGGTTGGCAGCAAGCCGGTGGCTCTCTGACTGCAGTGGCGTGACACGAGCCTGCTGAAAGTGGGAGAGGTGGTGTATGGGGGCTAGGTGGGAAGTAGAAAGAAAAGGAAGAAAGAAAAAAAAGCCACTCGGAGGGAGGCAGCAGGGTAGGCCCAGGGGGGTGGCTCATATTGCAGACTCTGACGGTGAGAACTGCCAGGATTGGGGCGGCGGGGAGGTTCTTGCTTCAACTCACCAGAAGGGTGAGGGGTAGAAAGCGTGTTTCTCTGGTTACTGGGTACTCTGTCTACTGTTGGGAGCTTCATAAAATTGCCTTCCCATATTCCTTGTCTGGGGTCGTTTCTGGTTATGCTTCAAGGTCTCAACGCTGTGCTGTGTGAATTGGCAGGGGACTTCCACTCTGTATCTCTCCTTGTTCTCTGTCTTCTGTCAGTTTCTTCTACCATTCAGTGTTTGATCTAGTTCCTTATCCCTTCATTTGATGCTTAGGGTTCCAGGAGTGATGTTTGTATCTGTTTTACTTAGTTTCTAAGGTCTTTGCTGCAGAGGGACAGCATGATGCGATTATCTAGGACACCCCGTTGGCTCCACCTCCTCAGTTTTAACTTTTAATATGGAAAATAGCAAAAGATATTTAACCTATATAAGCAAAAGCACTCTGTTGTCCTCAATACTTTTTAAGAGCATAAAGGAGTCCTGAACCAAAAAGACTGGATCCACTGGGTGATGCTATTACCCTGCCAGTTCCTGAAAAGGTAATTTTATCTGTAGTTTGGATTTTCTGGTGTTGGCTTGAGGAAAAGTAATACTTCAAATAGGTAGCTGCTGGACTAAAATTTTTTTTAAATATGAATGTAACCTAAAGAACACTCAGAGAGGGACTGATTTTGTACCAGCTGTTGATTTGCTCTGCCCACCCTGAGCTCCATAACCTTCACTGCAGCTATCATTTGGGAATTACCTGTGAGATATGGAACAGTAACAGCACTTGAGAAGATATTTAGGTTTGTGACTTTAAAATAATCAGTTTGGTTAGACCTGGCTGAAGCTGTAGTATGTTATGAAAACTGTAGAGAGGTTTCTATACAATTAGGTTAGGCTGAATTACATACAAAGCTTATACAGCAAAGTTGTGACAGTGACTTAAAATCTCCATCACTAGAAACTAGTGAACATTCACAGAAGTATAGTGCAGTGGCAAAGCATCTAGATCTCAGAGTCAGGAAAAGCTGGATTTGAATACCACAACCAGTAAAGTATGAATCTAGGAAAATTGGAAGTTGTCAAAAATAAAATGGAAGGCATAAAGATCAATATCCTAGGCATTAGTGAGCTAAAATGAACATTGGCCATTTTGAATCAGTCCATCATATGGTCTACCATGCCGGGAATGACAAATTAAAGAGGAATGACATCGCGTTCATCATCAAAAAGAGTATTTCAAGATCTATCCTGAAGTACAATGCTGTCAGTGATAGGATAATATCCATACGCCTACAAAGAAGACAATTTAATATGACTGTTATTCAAAATGACGCACCAACCACTAAGGCCAAAGATGAAAAAATTGAAGATTTTTACCTACTACTGCAGTCTGAAATTGATCAAATATGCAATCAAGATGCATTGATAATTAATGGTGATTGGAATAAGAAATTTGGAAGCAAAGAAAAAAATCAGTAGTTGGAAAATATGGCCTTGGCGATAGAAACAACTCCAGAGATCACATGATAGAATTTTGCAAGACCAAAGGCTTCTTCATTGCAAATACCTTTTTTCAACAACATAAACAGCGACTATACACGTGGACCTCACCAGATGGAATACACAGGAATCAAATCAACTATATCTGTGGAGAGAGACAATGGCAAAGCTCAATATCATCAGTTAGAACAAGGCCGGGGCTGACCGACGAACAGACCATCAATTGCTCATATACAAGTTCAAACTGAAGCTGAAGAAAATTACAGCAAGTCTACAAGAGCCAAAATTTGACCTTGAGTATACCCCACCTAAATTTAGAGACCGTCTTGAGAATAGATTTGACACATTGACACAATGACCAAAGACCAGAGAGTTGTGGGATGACATCAAGCACATCATATATGAAGAAACGAAAGGTCATTAAAGAGACAGGAAAGAAAGAAAAGACCAAAATGGATATCAGAAGAGACTCTGAAACTTGCTCTTGAATGTCGAGTAGCTAAAGCAAAAGGAAGAAATGATGAAGTAAAAGAGCTGAGCAAAAGATTTCAAAGGGTTCCTTGAGAAGAAAAAGTAAAGTATTATAATGAAATGTGCAAAAATCTAGAGTTAGAAAGCCAAAAGAGAAGAACACGCTTGGCATTTCTCAAGCGGAAAAGAAGTGAAGAAAAAATTCAAGCCTCAAGTTGCAATATTGAAGGATTCTATGGAAAAAATATTAAATGATGCAGGAAGCATCAAAAGTAGGTGGAAGGAATACAAAGTCTTGTACCAAGAAGAACTGGTCAATGTTCAACCATTTCAGGGGTTAGCGTATGATCAAGAACAGACGATACTGAAGGAAGAAGTCCAAGCGGCACTGAAGGCGTTAGCAAAAAACAAGTCTCCAGGAACTGACAGAATACCAGTTGAGATGTTTCAACAAACAGATAGAGCACTGGAAGTGCTCACTCGTCTATGCCAACAAATTTGGAAGATAGCTACCTGGCCAACCTACTGGAAAAGATCCACATTTGTGCCCATTACAAAGAAAGGTGATCCAATAAATGTGTAAATTATGGAATAATATCACACACAAGTAAAATATTTGCTGAAGATCATTCAAAAGTGCTTGCTGCAGTACATCAAGAGGGAACTGCCAGAAATTCAAGCCAGATTCAGAACAGGATGTGGAACAAGTGATATCATTGCTGGTGTCAGATGGATCTTGGCAGAGAATTCCAGAAAGATGTTTGCCTGTGTTCTGTTGACTATGCAAAGGCATTCTGCTCTGTGGATCATAACATATTATGGATAACATTGGGAAGAATGGGAATTCCAAAACACTTAATTGTGCTCATGAGGAACATATATACAGAACAAGAGGCAGTTGTTCAAACAGAACAATGGGATACTGCATGATTTAAAGTCAAGAAAGGTGTTTGTCAGGGTTGTATCCTTTCACCATACTTATTCAATCTGTATGCAGAGCAAATAATCCAAGAATCTCCATTATATGAATCTTGGGCATCACGATTGGTGGAAGACTCATTAACAAACTGTGACATGCAGGTGACACAACCTTGCTTGCTGAAAGTGAAGAAGACTTGAAGTGCTTACTGATGAAGAGCAAAGACTACAGCCTTCAGTATGGATTGTACCTCAACATAAAGAAAATAAAAGTTCTCACAACTGGAGCAGTTATCAAAATAATGATAAACAGAAAATATTGAAGTTGTCAAGGATTTCGTTTTCCTTGGATCCACAATCAATGCCCAGGCAAGCAGCAGTCAAGAAATCAATGACCTATTGCATTGGGCAAATCTGCTGCAAAAGACCTCTTTAAAGTGTTAAAAAGCAAAGATGTCACCTTGAAGACTAAGGTACACCTCACCCACACCATGGTATTTTCAATCGCCTCATATGCAATGAAACTGAATGATGAATAAGGAAGACTGAAGAAGAATTGATGCCTTTGAATTATGGTGTTGGCAAAGAACGTTAAATATACCATGGACTGCCAGAAGAATGAACAAATCTGTCTTGGAAGAAGTACAGACAGAATGCTCCTTTGAAGCAAGGATGGAGAGACTTTGTCTCACATACTTTGGATGTGATATCAGGAGGGACGAGTCCCTGGAGAACGACATCAAGTTTGGTAAAGTACAGAGTCAGTGAAAAAGAGGAAGAACCTCAATGAGATGGATTGTCACAGTGGCTGCAAGAATGAGCTCAAGAATAACAAAGATTGTGAGGATAACGCAGGACTGGGCTGTGTTAAGTTCTGTTGTACACAGGGTTGCTTTGAGTCGGAACCGACTCTACGGCACCTAACAACAACCAGTACTTGGTAACAGCATTAACTTTAAAAATTTTATTAACTTCCATAAGATTCACCTTTCTCATTTGTAGAATGAGAAATAATAATAGTCCCACTTCATAGAGCGGTTAGAGAATTAAATGATCAATGTGTTACATGCTCCATGTGTGATAGTTAATTTTATGTGTCATCTTGGCTAGGCTACGGTGACCAGATGTTTGGCCAAACACTAGTCTAGTTCTGTTATGGAGTAGTTACAAGTGATTAAATCAGTTGGTCTTAAGTAAAGAGGATTATCTTCCATAATATAGGTTGGCTTCAATCAATCAGTTGAAGGTCTTAAGTGTAAAAAACGATTTTCTGAAGAATGTGTTCTGTCTCCAGACTATATATAGATATTTTGGCAAAACGCCCTCACGCTTCACTCTTCTCATTGTGTGACCTATAGATTTGGGGACACAAGCCTGCATGGGTCTCCAGCCTGTCACCTGACCTGTGGATTTTGGACTTGCTAGCCTCCAGAATTTTGTGAGCCAATTCCTTGAAATAAATATTTCCTCCCCTCTCCTCTTTTTTCCTCTCCTCTGTCTCTCACTGATTGTTTTTCGTTAAAGAAACTTGACTAAGATAGTGTGCATTATTTCATTTAACTGTCACAGCAACTTTAAGATACAGATGCTATTATTTTTCCACTTTACAGACAGGGGAAGTGAGATTTACAACAGTCAAATAACTTTCCAAAGGTCATTTTCTTCTAAGTGGTAAAGCAGGGATTTTCTCATTGTGTTTGATCATTGTGTTTTCTTAACATCAAAGATTAGAAAATATTAAGCCTCTTTTCTCTTTTGAACATGGTCTACAGTCTGACATCTGGTTTTCTCTGAAATTACACAAGCTTTGCTCAAGAAAAGTTGAGGATGCTCATTGAAGGGGGATTTTAATTCCTCAAAATAAGGGAACTGACAACTTTTTTTATAGATAACTGCATGCACACATACACACATAGCACACCTATATTCCACAAGTTCCGTTTAATATGCTCTGGAATAGTGTTGAGCATTTGTGACAGATACAAGTAAATATTGGTTTACATAGTAAGTAATAGATGACCCAAAAAAGGGAAAAAAATTATTTCCCCATAAAAATCTCTCACTGAAGCATTCTAGCTGAAAGGCTTGAAGCAGTGCAGGCTTGCTCTTGATACACAGCCAGGTCATCATGCTGGAGACTGGTTGCCCCAGAGCCTGGATTTACTGCATTTTTATACTGCAGTGGAGATGCAGAGTAACTGTGGATGTTTCCTAGGTCTTGATTTTTGGGAAGCAATTCTATTTGTACCAATTTTGTTCCATTTGTATACCAGACATATTAAAGAAAAAAAATCCTAAAAACTCTTGCTATCCCCCTTCTTTTAAAAAAACTGTTGTAAATTTAGAGAAATTGGTTAGGCGTTACATAGTTAATAATCTATGCGTCTGTTTATATTATGTGGCTATTTATAACCAGGAGATTTATCCATTTCTGAACTATTTAAAATTATAAATAAATTTGTACATTTAATCTCTGTGGTTGCTGCTTTTCTCTTAGCTAGATAACAGGAATTGTTTCCAACTCAAATCATCTAAAATTTCCTGGAGGCGCCTCCCCTCCCCCTTCCAGCTTCACTTGTAGATGTGACTGCCTCATAAATTAGTGGTGAACTTGACTGGGTAATGCTTCAGCCTTGAAGGGAAGGTTACAGCTCGGGAATGAATCATGGCCTTAGCTCATGAGTCAGGCTCTTCTTTAGCTCAGTAAACCATAATTTTGATTTTACCTTTCCACTGGGATGGAGATAAGAAGATTACATCTGTCCATGCAACCGTTAGTAGTTTTATGTTCCCTTGGTTACTACTAAATAGATTGATATTTGGAGCTATCGTGTGCCACTTTCTTATCCAGGGTTATTTCTTCCATTTGAATCGCTCTGAACTTATTTATGGATCAGTGGAGGCCAGTTGCAATGAACTCAACTACAATTTTCCATCTTACATTCTGAGGACAGTAGAGTTCAGGGTTGTGAAAATGATAGGTCGATACTCTGCATTTCTATAAATCTTCTCACCTAAGAATAGAAAAAGACCCTCTATCTCTCTTTGACTTCATTTTTAAAGGTAAGAAAAATGAGACACATGGTTTTTCCAAGAATTAGACCTGAAATTATGACTCCTCAGTTTCTAGTTCATTCCTACATAACTCCTCCGGGGGAAGAATAACTATCGAGATGTTTTACAATTTATTTATGTGTAGGTCAAATATCCATCAAGATAAAAATAATAATAATAATAATAAATAAGTTATCCAACATGTCATAGGTAGCATCCACCCAGGAGAAGCCTTGTGACTCACAGTCCATTTGACACAACAAAAAAATAAATATATGTTTCCTCCACTATAGGCCAAATGCCACAACAAATTAGAACTCCAACATTTTCTCATTCCCAAAACTTCTGAACAACTTGTCCTGATTTACTCTGCTGACATTGTCTTACTCTTGATACCTCATAGCTTCAAAACCTCCTATTTTTGTCCCCACCTGACCCTTCAGAATTGACCCTCAGCATCATCTTCCAAGATTTGAGTTTGCTGCCCTCTTGAACATGACTTTGATTCTGCCTCTGACAGTGCTTTCCCTGCATCTTGATTAGATAAAGCTTCCACTTCAATAGGATACCAGTAGCCTCTCTTTTAAGATCATCCCTTGTGGGTTCTCATTCTGAAACCAGCACAACTTCTGGGAAGAAGGAAGGAAGGAAGGAAAATAAAGAAAACATAAACTCCTCAAATAAATCTCTTCTGAGCTAAAATTTCCTTTAGCTTTAGGTTTCCACAGAAGCCAAATAAATAAATAAAAGACTAAGCTTAAAAATTCAGAGGTATCAGGGTAGCCTCTATTTGGTTTTGTTAATGGAATTCCAGCTCTAACATCACCACCCACATTTATTTCTAAACCACCTTTTGTCATATATTCTTTCCTAATATGTGTGAAAATATGGGGTCAACTGGGGAAAATTTCCAACTCCTCTCACTTTTCCTAAGATCTGGGAAGCTCACAGCAAGAACTTTGGGCTTTATTTACTCTGACCCTCAATGATCTGCTGAAAGCCATGGTTCTTTTTACCTCAAGCAAAAGCAACTAACTCTCTCCCAGGATCCAAGTCCTCTATCACTTCTTGTTAACAGAAAAGGTTTTAGAAAAAATACAGACCTAGGTTCAAATTCCAGGCCTGCTTCTTAGTATGTGAGGTGGAGAACGTTTCTGCATCTGTAAAAATTGTCATGATAATATTTTCAGATGTATTTTGAGTTTAAAATAAGAAAAAAAAGTGTGAATGTACCTATCAAAGTGC
>NW_004443939.1:18083817-18096003 GCF_000243295.1 Trichechus manatus latirostris | reverse complement strand
AAACCAAACCCATTGCCATCAAGTCGATTTTGACTCATAGCGACCCTATAGGACAGAGTAGAACTGCCCCATAGGATTTCATGGAAGCAGACTGCTATATCTTTCTCCTGCAGAGCAGCTGGTGAGTTCGAACTGCCGACCTTTTGATTAGCAGCCAAGCACTTAACTACTGCACCACCAGGGCTCCTCATTGACTAAACCAATACAACCAAACCTGTTGCCATCGAGTCGATTCCGACTCATAGTGACCCTAGAAGGAGGGACCTAATTCACTATTATTATGATATTGATGTCTTTCACATCCACCTTTTATTAAACCAGTGCATCATCCTTCCATAGGAATAGAATAACCACTTCATTTTGGAGGCAGCTGAGCACTCTCAACCACAATAAGGTCCAGAATTGAAGTGCACCACAGTTTCCATCAGAACGTTCTAAACGGACCAACTAAATGGAATGCTTGCACCTTCCATCAGTAGATGCCTCACTTTCCTTACTCTTCTATTAAATTATAGAACCATTATTTTTATCTGCTCTATACCCAGGGTGGAAATTTAGTAATCTCATCAAAATTATTCCTGAAAGTATTTCCTGCACTTCCAGCTCATCCTTCATGGGTTTAACTGATCTGAGATCAAACGTTGAATGCAGACATATACTTTTTTTCAATGCTAAGTAACCCAAAGAAGGCTTCATTCTAAACACATGATAAATCTGACCACATTGCTGCCTCTCTGGAATCAATCTGACAGTAACCAAAAACAGGCTGACAGAAAACTAGATTGCACAAGGGGAAGAAACATGAGCAAACCTTCATCATACTTCTCTGTTTTTGTCTTCCCTTTTGAGTAGCTGCCAATAAATGAGATAAAAGAGTCAGATTCTTAACAATATGGCTCACATTTCCGTCTGTAATGGCTTGACTCTTTATATCTGACAATTTCCTATTCATAGGATCTGTCCAAGAGAAAAGAAGCTATTTGTGTAAAATGCTTTATTTTACTCTCTTGAGTTATTTAATATAAATAGAACAAAGACAGCAAATGTTTCTGGAATTAGGTATTAATTTATGTGTTTGAGTTAAATAAACAGTTTGCTTCAAAGGGAGAGTCATCCGCTTTGCTTTATCATCTTTAAATTTTCATACCTACATTCCACAGTACATGCTACAGGCATTAGTTACTTCTGCTTGGAATGTCTCTGTAGCTTTGACAGCTTTTCTTCTCTCATCACCATAACTCTTCATATAGACTATTATATAACCCATTGCCATCAAGTCGATTCCAATTCATAGCGACCCTACAGGACGGAGCACAACTGCCCCATAGGGTTTCCAAGGAGCAGCTGGTGGATTCAAACTGCTCACCTTTTAGTTAGTAGTCACAACTCTTAACCACTGCGTTGTATAGCATGGAATATTACAGCTGTGTCTGTCTTACCTCTAGTCTGTTCATCCTATTACTTATCCTGCTCGCTGTAGACCCACCACCCAACTGGGAGTTTGTTGTACTGTGGTGGATTTAGTGGTGCTATGATGATAGGAAGCCCTAGTGGCACAGTGGTTAAGAGCTATGGTGAGCTACAGCTGCTAACCAAAATGTTGCCAGTTCGAACCCACCAACCACTCCTTGGAAACCCTATGGGTCAGTTTTACTCTGTCCTATATGGTTGCTATCAGTCAGACTCGACAGCAATGGTTTTTTTATTTTTTATTTTTTTAATGATAGAGGTTAAGAAGCAGAGGCTAAGAGCTGGCTGCTAACCGAAAGGTCGGCAGTTAGAGTCCACCAACTGCCCCTTGGAAACCCTATGGGGCAGTTTTACTCTGTCCTATAGGAATTGACTTGATGGCAACAGATTTAATTTTTTGGTTTATGATGTTGGAAGCTATGCTGCCAACATTTCAAATACCAGCAGGGACACCTATAGTGAATAGGTTTCAGCTGAGCTTCCAAGACAGGCTAGGAAGAAAGTTCTGGCAATCTACTTCTGAAAACCCAATGGATTACCACCACAACAACAAAAAGACACATCAGTTCGAAATACTGAATACAAAAGATAAAGATAAAATTTTGAACTCATTTAGAAAAAAAGGGCACATTACATAGAAAAATGTTGATATGTCTTAGTAGGCTTTTTGCCAGAAATAGTGCTTGCCATAAGAAAATAGAATGACACTTTTAAAGTGCTAAAAGAAAAATTTGTCAGCCCTGCACTTAATGAAAAAAATGAAGGAGAAATAGAGTTTTTTTTAATGAACAAAAAGGAAAGAATTCATTAACAGCATATATGAAAAGCAAGAAATGTTAAATTCTTGAGATCAAATAATTATGACACCAGACATGAACTTGAATCTGCACAAAGAAACTAGAATCTCTTGAAATTGTTAAAATGATGGTAATTCCAGAAGATATTTATTTTTCTTATTTTTAATCACTCTAAAACATAATTGATTGCCTAAAGTAAAAAATAAGCAATACATTGTGGATTTAGCATATACGTAAAATTAAAATATATAACAACAATAGCACAAAAGATGGACGGGGAATTGTGAGTATACTGTTGTAAGTTCTTATACTACATATGAGTAGAATAATGTTACTTTAAGGTAGGCTGTGATTAATTAAAGATGCATATTGTAAACTCAAGTGTAACAATTAAGATAAATTAAAATGAGAGGTATAAATAATAAGCCAATAGTGAAGATAAAGTGTAATCACAAAAAAAAAGTCCAAATTCAAGTCAAAATAGAAGAAAACAACAACATTAACAAAAAATATGAAAAAAAAAAAACTGGTAAGGTGGCTGATATTAATCAAACCAGAACATTATTTACAGTATATGTGCATGGTCTAAACATACTAACTAAAACAAGACATCATCAGATTGGAGGAAAAACAAAAACAAAAAAAGAAACTACATGCTGTCGGTAAGAAGCTCATTTTTAAATAAAAAGGCTTTGATAGATTACAAGTAAAAAGATATAAAAAGATTTAGAATGCACACACTAATCAAAGAAAGCTGGAATGGCTTTATTGACATCAGACAATATACATTTCAGAACAAAACCATTACTAGGGATAAAGAGGGACATTATATAATGATAAGGACTCAATACACCAAGAAGACATAAAAAACCTAAATGTTTATATGTACTTAACAGTAGAGCTTCAAATTACATGAAGGGAAGACTAATAGAACTAAAAGGAGAAAAAGACAAATCTGTATTTGTAGTTGGAGACTTCAGCACTTTTCTCTAAATAATTAACACGATGTAAAAGTCAGAAAGAATATGGAAAATCTTAATAACACTAAAAATCAAAGTAATCTAACTGCCATTTATAGAGCATACCACCCAAAAGCAACAGAATACACATTTTTTCAAATACACAAAGAATGTTTTGCCTGATTGATCATATTTTGGGAAACAAACAAAGCGATAACAAATTGAGAAGACATGAAATCATGCAAAGTATTTTGTCTGGTTATTATGGAATTGAACCAGAAGTCAAAAACACAAACATATCTGAAAAATCCCACAAGTATTTGGAAATTAAACAATACTTCTAAGTAAACCACATCAAAAGGAAGTCACAAAGAAAACTAGAGAATATTTTGAGTTGAATGAAAATAGAAGCTTGATAATAAAAGTTTGTGGGATGCAACCAGAAGAGTTCTTAGGAGAAGATTTATAGCATTAAATGCCTCTATTAAAAAGAAGAAATGTTGTAAGTTAAGGATCTATGTTCCCACCTAAGACCAGAAAAAGATGACTAAAATTAAGCTCAAACTAAGCAAAAGGAAAGACTTACTATAGATTTACTATGTCTAGGAGTAGATTTACTCTAAAGCCACAGTAATCATCACAGTGTGGTGCTGGCAAAAGAATAGACACATAGATACATGGAACAGAACAGAGACTCCCGAAAAAGACCCACACATAGGTGTTCAACTGATTTTAGACAAATTGCAAATGCAATTCAATGGAGAAAGAATAGTCATTTCTACAAATGGTGCTGAAAAAATTGTTCATCCAAAATGAACGTGAAACCATACCTCGCAATAATTAACTCAAAATGAATCTCAAATCATACCTCGTACCTTATACAAAAATTAACTCAAAATGGGTCATAGAAGTAAATACAAAAACTTAACTAAAACTAATTCTTCTAGGATAAAATCGTTGTGATCTGGAATGAAGGAAAGATTTCCTATCTAAAACAGCAAATGCCCAATCCATAAAACAAATTATTGATAAATTACAATTTAGCAAAATTAAAATTATTCACTTTTTGATAGACACTGTTTAGAAAGTAGAAATGAAAACCACAAAAGGGTGAAAATACTTACAAAACACATACTTCATAAAGGACTTGTATCCAAAATACATAAAGAACTCCCAAAACTAAGAAGAAAGCAAACAATCTAATTTTTAAAAGGACAAAAAATTTCAAGAGACAGATGGCAAATAATAACATGAAAAATTGCTCAACATTAGTCCTTGTTGTTGTTGTTAGGTGCCGTCGAGTCGGTTCCGACTCATAGCAACACTAAGTACAACAGAACGAAACACTGCCCAGTGCTGCGCCAGCCTCACAATCGCTGTTATGCTTAGTCCATTGTTGCAGCCACTGTGTCTATCCATCTCGTTGAGGATCTTCCTCTTCTTCACTGACCATATACTTTACCAAGCATGATGTCCTTCTCCAGGGACTGATCCCTCCTGATACCATGTTCGAAGTATGTGAGATGTACTCTCGCCACCCCTGCTTCTAAGAAACATTCTGGTTGTACTTCTTCCAAGACAGATTTTTTCGTTCTTTTGGCAGTCCATGATATATTCAATATTCTTCTCCAACACCACAATTCAAAGGCACCAATTCTTCTTCAGTCTTCCTTATTCATCAATCAGTTTCATATGCATATGAGGTGACTGAAAACACCATGGCTTGGGTCAGGCACACCTTAGTCTTCAAGGTGACATCTTTGCTTTTCAACACTTTAAAGAAGTCTTTTGCAGCAGATTTGCCCAAGGCAATGTGTCTTTTGATTTCTTGACAGCTGCTTTCACGGGTGTTGATTGTGGATCCAAGTAAAATGAAATCCTTGACAACTTCAGTCTTTTCTCCATTTATCATGATGTTGCTTATTGGTCCAGTTGTGAGGATTTTATCTTTCTTTATGTTGAGCTGTCACGCATACTGAAGGCTGTGGTCTTTGATCTTCATCAGTAAGTGCTTCAAGTCCTCTGCTGCAGCAGTATATCAACAGGGAACTGGCAGAAATTCAAGCCAGATTCAGAAGAGGACGTAGAACGAGGGATATCATTCCTGGTGTCAGATGGATTATTAGTCATTAGGGAAATACATGTTGAAACCACTATGTAATACTACTATACAAAAAAAAAAAAAAGCCCAAACAAATCCATTGCCATCAAGTTGATTCCAACTCATAGCTACACTATAGGACTGAGTAGAACTGCCCCATAGGGCTTCCAAAGCTGTAAATCTTTACAGAAGCAGACTGCCACATCTTTCTCCCATGGAGCGACTGGTGGGTTTGAACTGTCTACCTTTCAGTTAGCAGCTGAGTGCTTTAACCACTGCACCACCAGGACTCCTTTCTTAGACAGGTAGTATATATAATTTGCCTGCCCAAGATATAAGTGAAATTCTAATCCAAGGATTTCTGATTCTGAAACTGCATGTTCTTATCCATTCTGATGTATTTCCAAATATCTGCTAATGCACCCAGTTAAGCAGAATGAGAAAGCTGGTGAATCATACCTCTGTAGGTATTGGCATCTTGATTATTGGAATTTCTTGGTTTAACAACACCTATCATCCGTCTGTCAATTTGTCATATTGGTAGTTTGTGTATTACTATGACGCTGGAAGCTATGCCACCAGTATTTCAAATACCAGCAGGATAATGCATGGTGAGCAGGTTTCAGTAGAGCTTCCAGACTATGAAAACCAGGAAGAAAGGTCTGGTGATCTACTTCCCACAATCAGCCAATGAAAACCTTATAGATAGTGACAGAACATTTTCTGATATAGTGCTGAAAGATGAGCCCCTCAGTTTGGAAGGCACTGGAAATATGACTAGAGAAGAGCTGCCACCTCAAAGTAGAAGACCAGCCCCCAAGAAATTAAATGACATATTGCTTGGGCAAATCTACTGTAAAAGATCTCTTAAAGTTCTAAAAAGCAAAGACGTCATTTTGATGATTAAGCTGCATCTGACCCAAACTATGATCTTTTCAATCATCTCATATACATGCAAAAACTGGACAATGAAAAAGAAAGACAGAAGAAAAATAGATACATTCACTATGTAGTGCTGGCAAAGAATATTGAATATACCATGACTTGCCGGAAGAATAAACAGTCTTAGAAGAAACACAACCAGGATGCTTCTTAAAAGTAAGGATGCTGAGACTTTGGCTCACTTACTTTGGACCTGTCATTCAGGAAAGACCAACTGCTAGAAAAAGACATCACAGTTGCTGAAGTAGATGGTCAGTGAAAATGCGGGAAACCCCAATGAGAAGGATTAACAAAATAGCCACAATAGACTCAAACATACCAGTGATCATGAAGATGGCACAGGACCTGGCAACATTTCGTTCTGTTATGCATAAGGTCATCACAAGTTGGAGCTGACTCAATGGCAACTAACAACAACAAAAACAACCATAAAGCCTTTAGATAATTCTGGAAAATATGAAAAATGAAGTTAAAACAGGGCCCTCTCCCATTGCAAACACATAGAAATGCTGGATAAGTACAACAAGAAACTATTTATTGCCTAAGAAAAAATAGAAAGCTCCCAAGCCAGAAACAGGAATTTCATACTGGAGTCTTAGTCTTGGACTAACTTAAGGTGAGAGTTGGTACTGAGACCCTTTCCATAAACTTACAGGGATTAGAAAAACTCTGCTCTCCAGACCAGCAAGCAACCCAGAATCTGCTTTATCTGTAAATTTGGGTGAAAAAACAAATGTATCCTATAAGAAATAAGAACATCAGAGTTATATAACATGTAGGATCAAAGTCCACATGTTCTAGGAATCTGAGGCTGAGAAATGATTGTAAATATTTATTTTGGACTAATAATACCTCTAAATACCCAAAATTTCGTTTATGGACATTTCTACAACCCAGGACACAAGAGAATCAACTGGGAGGAAAAAAATCACTAAAAATAAGTCCACAGTAAAAAGTTAACAAGCCATGTGAAAAAACAAAGCACTGTGAGGTGGAATAAGCAGATCCCTCTAAAAAAAAAACAAAATGTAATAGCAGCTAACTCACTTGAGATATAGAGATTATAAAATAAGTATGTTCAATGGATAGGTTAAAAAGTAGATTAGGCACAGCTGAAGACAGAATTAATGAACAGGAAATTAATTAAATCCAGGAGATTACTGGAAATGCAGTACAGAGGGAAAATAAGATAGAAAATATATAAAAGAAATTAAGAAATGTCAGTAATAAATTAAGCAGCTTCAGAGAAGTTTCAGAAGGAGAGAATAGAAGAGAATGAATATTCAAAAAGAAAAGGCTGAAAAATTTCCCAAATTTATGACAAACAAAAATCCTTAGGTTGAAAAATTACATTGGATCAGGCAAGATAAATAAAATGAAACCCACACCCAGGCACACCGTAGAGAAACTGAAGCACAATAAAGAAAAAGAAAAAACAGACATTACTTACCCATGAACAACAATTAAACTGATGGCAGACTTCATACAGCTGCAGAGGACAAAGGACAATGGTAAATATTTCGTTAATAATTAAATATCTAGATATATCTTAACAAATATGGTTTTATTTTGCTCATATTAAGAAATCTAGGGGTAAGTGATGTCTGGCATTGGTTTAGTTGCTTAACACAGCCATGTCTCAGGTTCTTAAGGTTTCTCTACTCTTTAATTTGCGTGCTTGCACTTCATGCTTGAAAAGTGACCACTGCAACTCCAGACATGTAGCCCATGTTCAAGATAGGAAAAAGTGGAAAGAGTAGTATATATCTACTTTTATAGGGTAAGTAAACACTTTGCTACAAATGCGCCTCCAAAGACTTCTGCTTGTTGGTCTTAACTATGTCACATTGTCACCTTATCATCATGGTAGATTATAAAAGTATTTACATTTTTATAGTCTCTGTATTAGAAGTTAAAAAAAAGGGGGTGTGTGTGAAAAGATGTGTATTAAAAGAACCAACCAGCAGTATCTATCAAACAAACTGTTAGACTACCCAATAGTCATTTCCCAACACATATATCCTACCTTATTGTGGAAATAATTCAAGCTCTCCCTGTGGGAGAAAAATACAAAATCTCACTCAGTGCATTCTGATAGATGTCTAGAGTTCCCAGGTGATGAGCAGTCTTCACTATTACATCCTGATGTAGTAACTTATGATTTAGTGACTTCAAACTAAAAGACAAATTTTCTGTGCTCCATTTTACTCAGTACTCAACGTAAGAGAAAAAACAGGATTACTACAAAAAAACAGAATAGTTGTTGTTGTTGTTAGGTGCCGTCAAGTTGGTTCTGACTCATAGCGACTCTATGTACAACAGAACAAAACACTGCCTCGTCCTGCACCATCCTTACAATCGTTGCTACGCTTGAGCCCTTCACTGCAGCCACTGTGTTGTCAGTCCACCTCTTCCTCTTTTTCGCTAGACCTCTTTTTACCAAGTATGAACTGTCCCTCCTGATAAGATGTCCAAAGTATGTGAGACGAAGTCTCACCATCCTCGCTTCCAAGGAGCACTCAGGCTGTATTTCTTCCAAGACAGACTTGTTCTTTCTTCTGGCAGTCCATAGTATATTCAATATTCTTCTCCAACACTATAAATCAAAGGCATCAGTTCTTCTTCGGTGTTCCTTATTCATTGTCCAGCTTTTGCATGCATCTGAGGCGATTGAAAATATCATGGCTTAGGTCAGGTGCACCTTGCTTCTCAAAGTGACATCTTTGCTTTTTAACACTTTAAAGAGGTCTTTTGAAGCCGATTTGCCCAATGCAATACATCATTTTATTTCCTGATTGCTGATTCCTTGGGCGCTGATTATGGATGAAATGAAATCCTTTACAATATCAATCTTTTCTCCATTTATCATGATATTGCTTATTAGTCCAGTTGTGAGGATTTTTTTTTTTTAAGTTGAGGTGTAATCCATACTGAAGGCTATAGGCTGTAGTCTTTGATCTTCAACAGTAAGTGCTTCAAGTCCTCTTCACTTTCATCAAGCAAGATTGTGTCATCTGCATATCTCAGGTTGTTAATGAGTCTTTCACCAATCCTGATGCCACATTCTTCTTCATGTAGTCCAGCTTCTATGATTATTTGCTCAGCATACAGATTGTATAAGTATGGTGAATGGATACAACCCCGATGCATACCTTTCTTGATTTTAAACCATGCAGTATCCTTTTGCTCTGTTTGAACGACTGCCTCTTGGCTTATGTTCAGGTTCTGCATGAGCACAACTAAGTGTTCTGGAATTCCCATTCTTCGCAATGTTATCCATAATTTGTTATAATCCACACAGTTGAATGCTTTTGCATAGTCAATACAACACTGGTAAACATCTTTCTGGTATTATCTGCTTTCAGCCCAGCTCCATCTGACATCAGCAATGATATTCCTCATTCCACATCCTCTTCTGAATCTAGCTTGAATTTCTGACAGTTCCCTGTCAATGTACTGCTGCAACCACTTTTGAATGATTTTCAGCAAAATTTTACTTGTGTGTGATATTACTGATGTTGTTTGATAATTTCCACATTCTGTTGGGTCACGTTTCTTTAGAATGGGCACAAATATAAATCTCTTTCAGTAGTTGGCCAGATAGCTGTCTTCCAAATTTCTTGGCATAAATAAATGAGCACCTCCAGCACTGCATCCATTTGTTGCAATATCTCAGTTGGTATTCCATCAGTTCCTGGAGCCTTGTTTTTCACCGATGCCTTCAGTGCAGCTTGGACTTCTTCCTTCAATACTATTGGTTCCTTATCATATGCTGCCTCCTGAAATGGTTGAAGGTCTACCAATTCTTTTTGGTACACTGACTGTATATATTCCTTCCATCTGCTTTTGATGCATCCTGTGTCATTCAAAGTTTTGTCCATAGAATTCTTCAAAATTGCAACTCAAGGCTTGAATTTTTTGTCCACTTCTTTCAGCTTAGGAAACGTCTAGCGTGTTCTTCCCTTTTGGTTTTCAAACTTCAGGTCATTGCGCATTTCATTGTAATATTTTACTTTGTCTTCTCGAGCTGCCCTTTGAAAAATGTTCAGCTCTTTTACTTCATCATTTCTTCCTTTTGCTTTAGCAACTCTGAGTTCAAGAGCAAGTTTCAGAGTCTCTTCTGACATCCATTTTGGTCTTTTCTTTCTCTCCTGTCTTTTTAATGACCTTTTGCTTTCTTCAGGCATGATGTCCTTGATATGTTCCTACAACTCATCTGGTCTTCTGTCATTAGTGTTCAATGCATCAAATCTATTTTTTTCATGGTCTCTAAACTCCGGTGGGATATACTCAAGGTCATACTTTGGCTTTCATGGACTTGTTTTAATTTTTTCAACTTCTACTTGAACTTGCATAAGAGCAATTAATGGTCTGTTCTGCAGTTGGCCCCTGGCGTTGTTCTGACTGATGATTCTGACTTCAGACTAAAAGACAAATTTTCTGTACTCCATTATACCCAATATTCAATGTAAGAGAAAAATCAAGATTGCTACAGTAAAACCTCCCATTCTGACAGAGAGAAAGGAAGAATGGAGGACAGTAATTGTCCACAGTACATATTAAATCCCAGTGTCCCTGGATGGTGCAAACAGTTAACATGTTCAGCTGTAAACCAAAAGCTTGGGGCTTCGAGTCTACCCAAAGGTACATCAAAAGAAAGGCCTGGCAATCTACTCCTAAAAAAAAATTCAGCCATTGACAACTCTATGGAGCACAGTTCTACACCGACGCACATGGGGTTGCCATGAGTCAGAGTCAACTTGATGGCAACAACTGGTTATATGATAATAGAAATATTCCTCATTCTGGAAGCGGTGGAAGTAGATTGCCAGGCTTTTCTTTTGAGGTGCCTTTTTAGTCAATGTGGTAGCCTCTGGCGATGGTCTCTGCATAAATTTTCTTGCCCACTGCTGTCCATGGCCCCCAGTTTTGAACTCTGGGCATATGTTTAGTTACAACTGAGATGAATATTAAAGAGAATGCACTTCCTGGGTCTTCAACAGCTTTCCAATCTACATCCTGTTGGTTTGAATTTGGGGTTATGGTGAAAAGTTTAGGAGTTGAACAGTCATACGCTATTTTTAGATAAGCTTGATGTTTGTCTATAGAGTTTTCTCAAAGCATTGTAGCCTTCCCATCTGATAGCTTCCTAACAATTCACTGAGTGAATATCCACAGCCAAATGTCTTGTCTATAAAGAACATCTCAGAACAGAGCTACTCAAAGTAGCCAGTCAGTGAACTGTTATTGCTTCATGATAAAGTGTAGAAATTGAGAATAAAAGTTTAGAAACTGTTAAAGCAACTTGAAAGAGTATTTTTGTCTCTTAAATACAATAACTAAAAATGAGTTTGTATTTGATATGTGTTTGTTTTCTCATTTATGTCTTTTTTTAATAATCCATTTTCAGTGTATTTTATAAAATACTGGTCAGCAAGGAAAAGGTAGGAGAGACTGCTCCTTCACGACAGCTAGTTTAAGAAACACACTTTTAGGCTGAGAATTCTAGTCACTTACCTGTGGGCTTCTCTACCTCACTTGCCCCTGTCATTATGGCTGATTTCCCGGGTGGAAAAGCATCACCTCTTAATCTAGTTTTTTTCTGAAGCCCACTCCTGTTGACTAAGAGAGAACACTTAAATAAGATTCCAGAGAAAGTCCTAGCACCTCGGTATTTTCTCCTTCAAGGAAGTGGCTTAAAAATGCTCTGGCTTTGCACAGACACATCCAAACTCCCTGAGGGACTGAATTGCTGGGCGGAGGGCTATCGGAACCATGGTCTCGGGGAACATCTAGCTCAATTGGCATAACACAGTTTATAAAGACAGTGTTCTACATTCTACCTTGGTGAGTAGCGTATGGGGTCTTAAAAACCTGTGAGCAGCCATCTAAGATACTCCACTGGTCTCACCCCTTC
>NW_004443939.1:18055602-18083489 GCF_000243295.1 Trichechus manatus latirostris | reverse complement strand
AGGCACAGCAGTCCAGGAACAAGGACTAGAAGGCAGAAGGGGACAAGAAAGCTGGTGATAGGGAGCCCAGTGTTGAGAGGAGACAGTGTTGACATGCCGAGGGGTTGTTAACCATTGTCATAAGGTAATATGTGTACTAACTGTTTAAAGAGAAACTATTTGTTTTGTAAACCTTCATCTAAGGTACAAAAAAAAAAGAATTATATACATGAGATCAAATTGAAAAAAAAAATGTTCTGGCTTTGGCTCGGAGTCCAAGATTAACTTTCCCATCTCTGCAAGGCTCCATATTATGAGACTTTATCATGTTACGTGATATACATTATAAAAAATATCACAACAAATGTGAATTTATCTCAATATGCAAAATGGTTTAATATGGGGACCATTAATATTCTCATTACATTAACAGAATAAAGTAAAATAAAACACGTCATGCAAAATGCTAAATTGGTAAAGAAAAGTTCTTCAATAACACTCAACACATAACTCTTGATGAAACTCTTAGTATCCTTTTTTACCTGATAAAAAGTGTCTTCAAATATATAGAATAAACCTGATATTTTATGGTAAAAGTTTACAAGTATACTCTTTTGTAACAGTAGCAAGTTAAGTATGTTATTTATACCACTTCTATTAAACATTGATCCAGAAGCTCTAGCCAAAATAATAAAACAAAGTAAGAAATATAAACTTTGGAAAGCAAGAATCAAACTAGTCCTTGCCATTGATGTTAACTTCAAAGAGCATTCAAGAGAAAATCTACGAGAAACTACAAAAATTATCAAGAAAGTTCAGAAAATGGTTGCCTTCTAGCTTAATATACATATATTGTGCTCCTACGCCGTAATAAAAAGCCATCTGTTACCTAATGTTTATGTTGTTCTTAAATGTAGTCTAGTCAGTTCTGACTCATAGTGACCCTATGTACAACAGAATGAAATACTGTATGGTTCTTTGCCATCCTCACAATTGCTGCTATGTTTGAGCCCATTGCTGCAGCCGCTGTGCCAGTCTACCTCATTGAGAGTCTTCCTCTTTTTCACTGACCCTCTACTTTATCAAGCATGATGTCCTTCTGCAGGGACTGATCATCCATGATAACATGTCCAAAGTACATGAGACAAAGTCTCACCATCTTGCTTCCAAGGAGCATTCTAAATTCACACAGCAAAGAAGTGTTTTAAGTAACGTAAAAAAAAAAGTGGCATAGCAGCACTTATGAAAATATCTTGCGGTGGGAAAGCATGGTTGGCAAACATAGAAAGCACCCATTATTTGAGTAAAAGTATAGTATATTTCTTGTCTTTACTTTCCTTCTCCTCCCTTTCTATTTCTTTTTTTTTTTCTAGTTAGAGAGTAAGAGTACTATGAAAGATGGATGGATGGATGGATGGATGGATGGATGGATGGATGGATGATGGATGGATGGATGGATGATGGATGGATGGATGATGGATGGATGGATAGGTGAATGGATGGATATATAAGTTACTGGACAGATAGATGGCTGGGGAAATAGATCGATAACAGGCTCAACAGATGAGGCTGTAGCGTATAAATGATGTGTCGTGGAGAAGAAGCAATGAACCTAACTGTCCTCACCCTGGACTATAATGTGTCAAGAAGATCCATATTCCAGCACTAATGTATCTGGGAAGATCAGTATTAGAGCAAGCTCTTGGTATATTCTCCAAATCATTTTCACACTTCCATAATATGCACTTCACTATCCAGAAAATCTGGTCATAGAAAAGAAGAATATTTCTCAAACAAATATTATGTCATGGCTTCTGGTTTTATAGGAAAACAGAAAATAAAAATAGTTTTTATTATTTAATTTCTGCTGTTCTTTTTTATGGCCAAACTGTCACAGTTAGTGAACCATGACTGTGGCCCACACTTGACAAGATCCTGGGGGTGATTTTCTAGCCTTCATATGACTGTAGGTGATTGTTTCTGGCAATGATGTTTTTGTTCATTTGTTGTCAAGAGTGATTTGACATTTGTTGGAGTTGCCACAGTGATTTCTTTTTACTAATAAATTTTGTGAAACTTTGTGATTCTTTGAACTTGATTTCTTCAGTTAAAACATTTTGTCTGTTGTTATTCCCAGGATCCTTTTGAAAACTCATTGAGAAAGGGCACCATAGCAACTTCTATAACCATCAAGGCTGGAGAAATTATTATGCCTGCCAACCTGACAATCAGGCACTGGTTTTCTGTGGTTTGTTAAAGAAAAAGAAACCTTTTTTCCAATTGTTCAAGTTATCAACTGTTGTTTCTGTGAATTGCATTTGAGGTCATTAACAGACACTGATTAATACTACAGAGTAATTAGTCAGCTGCACAATTGCCAAATTACTGTTTCTGTAATACTGAGTACAAAACATGACCTCCAGCTAGAATTGTGAAACCCAGTTATGCCACAGAGAAATTTATGAAGTGAGTGTGGATAGACTAAATAACTCATAAAACAAGTCTGTGATCAATAAGCTTTAAGTTCACACAACTGTAGAAGTGTATACAGATCAGGATCACTGCTCTCTGCTTTTTATTCTCCTGCATTGTATCTAAAGAGCCCGGGTGGTGCAACGGTTAAGCAATCGGCTGCTGACCAAAAGGTTGGCTATTTAAACCCGCTAGCTGCTCTACAGGAGATGTGGCAATCTGCTCCAGTAAATATTACAGCCTTGTAACCCTACGGGGCAGTTCTATTCTGTCCTATAGGGTTGATATGAGTTGGAATCAACTCAACAGCAATGAGTGGGTAGGTAATGTATCTAAACAATGAAGTCAACATAAATATCCGGATAATCTATTCATCAGAGGAGAGTAAACAACCACCAGCTTTTCTTTCCCCCATAAAGGAAAACTTGGGCCTAGAAATAAATAGGGACATAAAAATAAATCAAAATCTCATTTCTTAAATCTCCTGAATCTGCAGTGACTCAATAGAACATGATATAAAGGGAGAGGTGAATTCATAGTATAAAGCACCTAGAATTTATATCTTTTCTATTAGATTATGCAGAAACAAGATTTTAATACAATAAAAGAAGGCCTTTGCTTGTCTCAGCATCAATCACTGAGTGTCAACACTATCCCCCACATCTAGTCATATATCATTTCTTTCATTAATAAATGTGAAGATGATTTGTTATCAGTCAGTCCATTGGTGAATAGATCAGTTAGTTTGGATGTTATTCCCATAATCATAGGATGTTTAGAGCTTAAAAGAAGTTTATATATCATACATTTTCTTGTATTACCAAAGAGCCTTTTTTAAAAATTATGTTTCCTGTACTTCCGCTCCAGGAAAATGAGTAGATATACTTTTTCCTACTCCTTCTACTAAGTCCAAATCAAAACCCTGAATATCATATATAAAACAAACATAAGAAAACTCTGAAAAGTAGAGAGAAGAGACAGATTGGTGAAGGAACTTGAGACCCCAGCAATGGCATGGTGATGATTTCTCTGGGTTTTCTTTTTGCCCTATAAAGTCCAAACTTGTAGCTGAAGAAGCTGTCAACCCAGAAACAGAGGGGAAAAAAAGTCTGTTCTCTCTAGCCAAAGGAAAGGGGCAGCCAAGTAAGGCAGAAAGTTTTTAGACAATAACCACTCTACACCAGCCAAACACCACAGGAAAAACTATAGCCTCATTCCCACTCATGCCAGCAAAGACTGACTAGAGAGCATAGATTTACATCCTTGTCAGGCTGTAATGAAATGTCCCCCCAACCCCTTACACTGGGGTGGTAGTAGAAAAGGCTAATAGGGAGCCAGGACATTTATCTCCACTGGTCAGTAACTAGCACCCTTTTCTTTCCTGCCTTCACTCCACAGAGTCAGAGGAGAACATATGAGGAGGCTGGAATTACATCTCCACCAGCAGTAATGAAGTACTTCTCCCTTTCAGCATTGAAATGGTGTCAGTAAAGGTCTATTAGAGAGTTGGGATTTTCACCATTGCACAGTGGCAATGAGACTGAACCCACTATGGTGTCAGTGGAGCCTATGTTGGGAGGCAGAACTCCTGCCCCTGCCCAGCAGTAACTAGGACCCCCACTTAGGTATCAAATGAGGCCTAGTGGAGAACATTTACATGGTAGTAACAAGGCAGCACCTCCCTCCACTGCCAGAACAATGCCAGAGAAAATCAGCTAAAACAGAAGGTTTAAATAAGATCCAAATTCTCACAGCATATTATGAAAATGTCCAGGCTTCAATCAAAAATCACTCATACCAAAAAACAGGAATATCTCAAACTGAAAGAAAAAAAATCACAAGATGCCAACACCAACATGACAAAGAAGTTAGAATTATCTAACAAAGATTTTAAAGCAGCCATAATAAAGATGCATCAATGAGCAATTGTGACCACAATAGAAACAATTATAAAAAATAGAAAGCTTCAGTAAAAACATAGAAGATAAAAAGAAGAACCAGATGGAAATTTTAGAATTGAAAAATAAAATAGCTGAAATAAAAAATTCAGTGGCTGGACTCAACAGCAGGAAAGAATCTACGAACTGGAAGACAGAACAATAGAAACTGTCCAATCAAAACAACACACAGAAAATATACTTTTTTTTTTTTTTAATGAATAAAGCCTCAGGGATCTGTGAGACAGTGATTAAAAGTCTAACATGTATGTTATCATGTCATCAGAGTCCTGGAAGAAGAGGAGAAAGAAGGTGGGGCTGGAAAAGTATTTAAAAAAATAATATCCCAATATATCACAGATTTGACAAGGGGTATAGTCCTAAAGATTCAAGAAGCTTAGTAATCCCCAAACAAGTACAGTGGAACATTGTCTGATATAATGCCGGAAGATGAGACCCTCAGGTTGGAAGGCACTCAAATTACAACTGGGGAAGAGTTACCTCTTCAAAGCAGAGTCAACTTTAATGACGTGGATGGAGTAAAGCTTTCAGGACCTTCATTTGCTGATGTGGCATGACTCAAAATGAGAAGAAATAGTTGCAAAAATCCATTAGAAACCGGAACATGGAAAGTATGAAGTATGAATCAAGGAAAATTGAAAGCTGTCAAAAATGAAATGGAACCCTTGAAGATCAATATCCTAGGTATTAGTAAGCCTCAATGGACCTGTATTGGCCATTTTGAATTGGACATCCATATGGTCTACTATACCAGGAGTGACAAATTGAAAAGGAACTACATCACATTCATTGTTAAAAAGAACATTTTAAGATATAACTTGAAGTACAGTGCTATCAGTGATAGGACAATACTCGAGCCCTGGTGGCATAGTGGTTAAGAGCTCAGCTGCTAACCAAAAGGTCAGCAGTTCAAATCCACCAGCTACTCCTTGGAAACCCTATAGGGCAGTTCTACTCTGTCCTATAGTGTCACTATGAGTTGGAATTGACTGGACAGCACTGGGTTTTTTGGAAAAGGAAGATCAGTTAATACGACTATTATTCAAATTTACACATCAACCACTACTGTCAAAGATGAAGAAATTGAAGATTTTTACCAAGTTCTTCAGTCTGAAACTGATCAAACATGCAATCAAGATGCATTGATAATTACTGGCAATTAGAATGTGAAAGTCAGAAACAAAGAACAAGGATTGGTAATTGAAAAATATACCTTGGTGACAGAAAGGATGCTGGAGATCACATGATAGAATTTTGCAAGACCAACAAGCTATTTGTTGGAAATACCTTTTTTAAATAACATAAACGGCAACTATACATGTAGACCTTGCCAGATGGAATACATAGGAATCAAGTTGACTATATCTGTGGAAAGAGATGAGGGAGAAGCTCAATATTATCAGTCAGAACAGGGTCAGGGTCTGACTGAGGAACAGACCATCAAATGCTCATATATAAGTTCAAGTTGAAGCTGAAGAAAATTAAACAAGTCCACAAGAGCTAAAGTGCCACCTTGAGTATATCTCACCTGAATTTAGAGACCATCTCAAGAATAGATTTGATGCATTGAACATTGATGACGGAAGACCAGACAAGTTGTGGGATGACAACAAGGACATCATACATGAAGAAAGCAAAAGGTCATTAAAAATACATGAAAGAAAGGAAAGACCAAAACGGATGTCAGAGGAGACTCTGAAACTGGCTCTTGAATGTAGAGTAGCTAAAGCAAATGGAAGAAATGAGGAAGTAAAAGAGCTGAACAGAAGATTTCAAAGGGCAGATTGAGAAGACAAAGTCAAGTATTACAATTAAGTGTACAAAGATCTGGAGTTAGAAAACCAAAAAGGAAGAACATGTTCAGTATTTCTCAAGCTGAAAGAACTGAAGAAAAAATTTAAGTCTCAAGTTACAATATTGAAGAATTCTATGGCAAAAATATTGAATGACACAGGAAGCATGAAAAGAAGATGGAAGAAATACACAGTCATTGTGCCAAAAAGAATTGGTCAGGAAGGAGCATAGTAACAGGAGCTGATGATGTAGAAGGAAGAAGTCCAAGTTGCACTGAAAGCATTGGCAAAAAACAAAGCTCCAGAAATTGACAGAATACCATCTGAGATGTTTCAACAAACAGATGCAAGGCTGGAAGCATTCACTTGTCTCTGTCAAGAAATTCGGAAGATAGCTAGCTGGCAAACCAGCTGAAAGAGATCCACATTTGTGCCCATTCCAAAGAAAGTTGATCCAACCAAATGTGGAAATTATCAAACAATCTCATTTATATGACATGCAAGTAAAATTTTGCTGAAAATAATTCAAAAACGGTTGCAGAAGTACATCAACAGGGAACTGCCAGAAATTCAAGCCAGATTCAGAAGCGGATTTGGAACGAGGGATGTCATTGTTGATGTCAGGTGGATCTTGCCTGAAAGCAGAGAATACCAGAAAGACGTTTACCTGTGTTTTATTGACTATGCAAAGGTGTTCTGCTGTGTGGATCATAACAAATGATGGATTACCTTGCTAAGAATGGGAGTTCCAGAACATTATAAGTCGCTATGAGTCGGAATTGACTCAATGACAGCAGGTTTGGTTTTTTGTTTCTTTGTTTAATTGTGCTCATGTGGAACCTGTACGTAGAACAAAAGGCAGTCTTTTGAACAGAACAAGGGGATATTACATGGTTTAAAACCAGGAAAGGTGTGTGCCAGGGTTATATCCTTTCACTATAATTGTTCAATCTGTATTCAATCCCAGACGCTGGGCAATATGAAGAAGAACGTGGCATCAGGATTGGTGGAAGATTCATTAACAGCCTGCAATATGCAGATGACACAACCTTGGTTGCAGAAAACTAACAGGACTTGAAGCACTTAATGATGAAGATCAAAGACTACAGCCTTCAGTATGGATTGTACCACAACATAAAGAAAACAAAAATCCTCACAACTGAACCAAATAAGTAACATCATGATAAACAGAGAAAATATTAAAGTTGTCAAGGATTTCATTTTACTTGGATCCACAATCAACACCCATGAAATCAGCAGTTAAGAAATCAAATGATATACTGCATTGGGCAAATCTGCTGCAAAAGACCTCTGTAAGTTATTTGAAAGCAAAGATGTCACTTTCAGGACTAAGGTGCACCTGACTCATGGCATGGTGTTTTCAGCTGACTCACATGCATGCGAAAGCTGGACAATGAATAAGAAAGACCAAAGAAGAATTGATGCCTTTGAATTATGGTTGGCAAAGAATATTGAATATATCACGGACTGCCAAAAGAACAAATAAATCTGTCTTGGAAGAAGTAAAACCAGAATGCTCCTTAGAAGCAATGATGGCGAGATCGTCTCACGTACTTTGGACATGTTAATCAGGAGGGACCAGTCCCTGGAAAAGGAGATCATGCTTAGTAGAGGGTCAGCGAAAAAGAGGAAGATCCTCAAGGAGATGGATTGACACAGCAGTTGCAACAATGGGCTCAAACACAGTAATGATTGTGAGGATGGCCCAGGACCGGGCAATGGTTTGTTCTGTTGTGCATGGGGTTGCTATGAGTCAAAACCGACTTGATGGCACCGAACAACAACATCACTGTAAACCAGTTTCTTAACTGTAACTACATGTAATTTTCTTTAGAATACGATACTCTTTATGCAGGAGTCCCTAGGTGGTGCAAACTATTAAGAGCACGACTACCAATAGAAAAGTTGCTGGTTCGAACACACCCAGAGGTGCATTGGAAGAAAGCCCTAGCAATCTGCTTCCAGAAGGTCACAGCTTTGAAAATCCTAGGAAGCAGTTCTATTTTGCACACATGGGGTCACCATAAGTCAGAATCTACTCCACTCCATGGCAACTAACGACAACAATTTTCATGCAGTAGATGATCTATATACATAATATTGGGCAACGAGATAAAAGGAGATATAATTCTTTTCTGTATATGAAATTTTCAGGTCTATGACAAATAGTTTCTCCAATAGCAGATTTTCATTTTAAGAGTCTTGAATTCCATGATGGAGTTTGGAAGTTACCATGATAGATGGCTGTGGCACACTAGCATATCAGTATTCATACATTTAAAACTAGAAAACATCTACTTCGTATATTTTATAACTGGTAATAAAGTTTCTTCCAAACACCAGCGGTCACACTATCCATCACATAGCTCTTTCCCTGACAGTGAAGAAAATAAGCTGTGCTTATTTTAATTGAGCACCACATTGATCATAACCATCACCTGCATTCTGCTGCTGGCAGGTGAGGAAGGAAGTTGAAGGTATTGGTGGAAAGATGGAGTGAAAGATAAACATCTTTTCTTTTCCTTCATTTCCTCTACAGTTCTAATGAAAGTCCGTCTTCAGACCTTGCTAGAGACAAAGCAGTAGCAGCTGCCTGGACATCAAAAGGCACGAAACCCACAATCCCACTCTACATGATCAAAAATATGTTTATTGACTAAGTGACTGACTGCAATTTCTCAAGATATCCAACTTCCAAATCACTTTCACACACCTTCTGTCCTCATAAAAATGTTAGGAAATAGCTAACCTCATCACCACTTCACAGAGAAATAAAGGAACTTAAACAAGACAAATGATGTAGTTAATTGTGGCAGGACTTGCATCTGGTTATTGTGACTCCAGGTGTAATGTATTTTACACTCCATTGCATATCTCTGACATTAGTCATGGCTATAAAGGCAAATTAGTCAGACGCACCATTCTATGAGCCTCTTAGAAGAGGCAATAAAGTTTATAGAAAGATGCTGACTGTTAGATCAGATGACCCAGTCATCTGAATCCTGCCACCTCTTGATCTTTATCTAGTGACTTGCCCTTCATCTACTGCTCTCCAGCCACGCTGGCCTCCTTGCTCTTCCTCAAGCAGATCAAGCCCATTGGTTGTTTGTTCATCCGGAATTTGCTTTATGGCTCACTTCCTCACAAGCACTTCATTTAAATAGCTTCGATTTTTCCTCCAACTCTCTCTATACTCCTTGTCTCCTGTTATTTTTCTCCATAGCCCTTAGCACCATCAGCAATAATATACATTTTACTGATATAGTATAAAAGTTATTGATTTACTTGTTTTTTATATGTCTATCCCCACTGGTGTGTAGACTCCATCATGGCAGAGATTTTTGACTGTTTTTACTGTGCCGTGTTTACAGTTCCTAGTGATTGGCACATAATAGATACTCAATGAATGCTTGGAGAGAGAGAGAGAGAGTAATGCGAGAGAGACCCATCTACTTCCTAGCTGGGTCACATTTTTTTTCCTATCTACAATAAAGTGTCTAGATTCCATCACCTCTAAGATTACTTCCAACACTAATATTCCGTCATTCTGTACATTGTAATTCTACTCTTCCATTGGGTACTGATATGAAGAGGGAGGCGAACAGTCATGAGCAAGGAGAAAAGGTGGCACACACTAGTGGGCTCTTCTTTCTGCTTCTCTCATCTCATTTATGAGTGTGGTAAACACAACCAGACTGACCCTTTGGTAAATAAGAGGCCTTTCTATGTGGTGTTATTTGAGGAATTTCAGGAAAGGCACCACTTGACCAAAAATATCTTTCCCCACAGGTTTCTCTTGATACTTAAAATTCTAAGGTGGACAACATCTCCTGGGCACTGTTCCTTATCAAATTACAAAAGTCCCTGGAAGCCCCTTATCAGTCACCAATACTTGTGAGGTGGCACTGTGGAGTGACTAAGACTCTGGAGTCTAGCTGACCTGGGTGAGAAGCCTGACTTTGCCACTTCAGGGTTATCAGAACTTAAGCAATTTACTTAATCTCTCTAAGCCTTGGATTCGTAATCTGTAAAATAGGGACAATAATAGTACTTGCTTTACAAGGTTTTTGTGAGGATTAAATCCAATGAGGTCTTGAAAGCACTAAGCAAATGATCAATAAATTATAGCTATTGTTGACAGTGTAGGGATGATTTTATCTGATCCCAGAAAGTAGTTAGGTTCTGGAATGGGTGCAGGACTTGTAAATACTTAATTTCAGATCAGGGGAGCAAATATAGATGCAGAACACGGGGAAGAATGTGTAGTTGGGGAGCCAGAAAGGAGGAGGTGGTGGGGAGCAGGTTGAGCATTTTGGAGTCACAGGGGTTCCATAAAGAAAAAAGTGATCAAAGGTAAACTTTGCCCACAGTAACTCTAATCAGAGCCCTCACTTTTCAAATGATGTTAAACCTTTTCGAAATACACTTACTGTCTTTTTGTTTATCCAAAGCCACGAATCATTGTTGCTCAGCATATATCATGCACCGTCTCACATCAAATCGATGCAGCACTAGCAAACACAAGAGAGTCCAGTTCTCCCTGTGGCAGAAATGATCACTATTCAGTGGCCCTGAGTTCTTGGTCCAGCCAAGAAACTTGTCAGCCAAGGTTATCGTTGTTTGGGAAAGGCAAGAGAAGTACTGAAATGTAAGGCGGCACCTAGTCATTAATCAAGACTAAACAAAAACATTGCTTCTGTATCTAAAGCACTGACATCTTCTGTATAAACTAGAGATCTTTTTTCCTAGCTTACAAAACTTTCATTCTGGTGATTGCATCATGCTTAAAAATTGGTAGAAACCCAAAAGTACCAAGCCTCTTGCTGCTGAGTCAACTCCAACTCAGAGTGACCCCATGTGTTGCAAAGTTCAACTGCACTCCAAAAAAAATGAGTGAGGAGTGGTCTAGAAAAATAGTTTTGCATAAAAAAGGAATTAATGGTGGTGGAATAATGCAGAAAAGGATAGCATGAATGGTAGCACAACTTGAAAAATGTAACCAATGTCATAGAATTGTACCTGTAGAAATTGTTGAAATGGTGTTACATGTATTTTCACCAAAATAAAAAAATTAAAAATAATAAGAAAATTAATAAATAAAAAGGAATCAATGTAAGTGGAAATGGAGGATCATTGTGAATTTCTTCCTTCTAGTTAAGCCAGCTAGTATTTTATTAAATGTCATGAAAGTATTTCTTCAAATTCTTCATAATCTTCTGCATTAATTTTCTAAAGTGTGCAGTACTCTAGACAATCATAACTGCAATTTGACAAAATAAATAAGACTATAGAGTGAGCTGCTTTCGAGTCGATTCCGACTCAGCGACCCTACAGGACAGAGTAGAACTGCCCCACAGGGTTTCCAAGGAGCAGTTGGTGGATTTGAACTGCTGACCTTTTGGTTAGCAGCCATAGCTCTTAACCACTACGCCACCAGGGTTTCCAGAGTGAGTAATAGAATGGGAAAATGGCATTGACTTAAATCTATTACCACTTGATAAATTACATATCTATAAACTTAATAAACTACGTATTTATGATGTGGCCTCAGATAACTCAGAACCTGCTCAGTGTAATTCCTGATTCAATACTTGACTTTTGAATAGTTTTAACAATTTTGAGGACTTTTTTCTTGATGCAGAAATAATTATTTGCTCCAAAGAACTAAATAACGCACAAACATCAGTCACTTGACAATTACTTACTAAGGGCCCACAATGCTAACAACAGATTTGCGGACATTTCCCCTTAGATCCCATTGTACTCTGGACATGGTGTAGCACGTTTCACATCGCACATCTCACTGCTGTCGTCTGTCTCTCCCATTAGGCTATGGGCTCGTGGGGGCTAAAACTTCCTAATTACATCACAATCATGGTACCTGGCACATAGTAAGCAATCCACTGAATCTCATCAAATTAATAAATAAGTAGATAAATTAAGCACTACTGGAACTATGAAATTGTGTAAGATTCAATTGATCTTACAAGTTAGCTGGATAGATAAGATATGCAAAGTTAAATAGTAATCCAAGAGTTGAAATACTACCAGAAGCTAAACTTTTCCAGGGAAAAGTACCTGAGCAGTAATTATAGTGGATTGAGGAGAGGCTGTACAACTTGCTAGGTAAGAGTTTAGGCTCTGAAATCAGATGGAACTAGGTTTGTAGTTTGACTCTACTATTCTGAAGTTTTCGGAAGTTGTAGTTCAAAGACGCTTTTGAAGAGTCTTAGTATTTTGAGGACTTTTTTTTATTGACTCTGAAATAATTATTTGCTCCAACAAACTAAATAATGCATAAACATCAGTCATTTGGCAGTTATTTATTGAGTGCCCACAATGCTAAAGACAGAGTTAGGAACTCTTTCCTGTCAGATCCCACTGCACCCTAGACATGTAGCACATGAGTAATTTAATATCATTTACAGAACCTGATTACTGGGTATGAGACTATTATTGATTAGTTGGCACACAGAGATGAGTTTATTGGAGTGTGTCCTGACTGACTGACTTTCAGAAGCTAGGGCCTGGCCCTGACTGGTTGGCTTATAAAAGAGTGTTCACTGCCTTACTTGTTCATCAAGTGACTGGGTTTAGAACAGTTCTGTTGGCTGCTAGTTGCTATAGCAGCAGCAGAATAGTCTTTTCTTACATTTGTGAAAATTTTAAAAATGATTCTTACTTAATCTTTCTAAATTTCAGTTTCCTTATCTATAAACCTCACAGGGAATTTAATAATGATTTTAAAAGATAAATCGCTGGGTGGCACAAACAGTTAAGCGTTCAACTACTAGCTGAAAGATTGGTGGCTTGAAATCACCCAGAGGCGCCTTGAAAGACAGACCTAGTGATCTGTTTCTGAAAGTTCACAGCCTTGAAAACCCTATGAAGCAGTTCTACTCTGCACACATGGGGTCACCATGAGTTGGAATCGACTCAGCAAGTAACAACAATGCTCATAAAGAATTTACACTCTGCTTGGCACACAGTTAACCAAAAACTGTTGCCATCAAGTCGATTCTAACTCAAAGCTACCCTATAGGACAGAGTAGAACTGACCCATAGGGTTTTCAAGGAGTGGCTGGTGGATTTGAACTGCTGATCTTTTGGTTAGCAGCCAAGCTCTTAACCATTACGCCACCATGGCTCCATGAATATTTAATAAAAGTTATATGTATGTATATAAGATACATACATAGCATTTGGTCTATAAGGGGTATACCATTCTTTTCTGGTAATGAATAGAGTTCCTATGAAATGTGATCTGAACGCTTTTTCCGGAACATCAAAACATTGTCATCCACTTCTGTCCTCTGTCCTCACTCTTGGTTCAAAAAATTTTCCACTAATTTGGTATTTTATTCAGAAGTCCTAAGACTGGGTTTAAATGGGTTTATATTATCTAGGATTCTTTCTTCTCCTCTTCCATAGGTCACTTTGAATTCTGAGATAAGTTAGAATGAGATAAATAGAATGGATATGATCTTTGCCATGTGATTTTGCAGTATCTCCCACTAGGTAAGCAGTATATATTTTCTATTCCATTGATGTGAATTGCTTTGGCCGATGGATTGCAGCAGATGTAATGCAAGCAGATGTTTTAGATTTACTTACAAGACTTAGTTTGGCCTTTTACATCTCTGCCATCTACCACGAGATTAACAGACCTCACCCAAGAACAAGGAAACATGTGGAGTAGACCTGGACCCAACATACAGGCTGAAGCCAAGGCAGCTCACTCACAGACCCCTGGGGGAGAAAAATGCTTGTTAGTGTAAGTCACTGACATTTTGCAGTTGTTTGTTGCCCAGAAGAACCTGGCTAATATATAAGGAAAACACATGAGGCAATGCCTGGAAGGTTGCAGAATAGAAAAGAGCAATGGAACATGAGTAGTTAGTAAAGCACCAAAGGAAAAGATTGACTGAAGACAAATATTTCAACTACTTGGTTTTGCCTCAGCTTTACTAAGAGGAACATTAATACGTAGCCTGACTTGCTCTCCACCTAGGTACAAAATCAAACTAAGAGTAGTTATGGAGACTAAGTATGACACTTTCTGAGAGAGGCAGAAACTCAGAGAATAAAAGAAAGATACTCCATGTTTGGAATTTACTAAGTTAGAGCACTAAAGGATTGAAAATGACTTGAGCTGGAAAACCAAACCTGAGACTAGAGAGATTCTGAAAGAAAGGGAAGACCAAGATTCTATGTCCTAGGACATTCCGAAATCAAATTTTGGTTGAATCTGACATTGATTAACCTAAGCAAAAAGAAAATTTGTTATGGAAGGGGCTAGCTCCTGAATCAAACAATCAGGGTTGACATCAGGGTGGCTCTGGGCATCTTCACATGGACTAATGGGCAACGTCATCAGGGTGGAGTGAACTGCAATTGTTTTTATCCTGTGTCCCTCCCCACAAGTTTCCAAACCCCAGGCTAGGGAAAGTGATTGCTTTGCTTTCTGTTCTGCTCAATCCAAGGTTGCACACACTGGGGGTGAGAGAAGTTGTCCAAGAAGAAATCTTAAAGTAACAGAAAAAGGAGGACCGGATAGTGGGTAGCAAAAATAACAGATGTCCAGCTAGGCATCTCTTATGCTGGTTCTTTTGTTTTATTAACTTATATCTTAGGTGTTTATTCATTTCCTGGAGCCCTGGTGGCTAAGTGGTTAAGCATTCAGCTACTAACCAAAAAGTCAGCAGTTCGAATCCACCATCTGCTCCTTGGAAACCCTATGGGGCTGTTTTCCTCTACTCTGTCCTATAGGGTCACTATGAGTCAGAACTGACTCAACAGCAATGGGTTTGGTTTTGGTATTCATTTCCTAGGGCTGTTGTAACAGAGTACTACAAAGTAGGTAGCTTTAAATAACAGAAATTCATTCTTTCTGGGGACCAGTAGTCTGAATTCAGGGTTTCTGCAGGGTCATGTTCTCTCCAAAGGCTCTAGGGGAAGAATCTTTTTTGTCTCTTTCAGCTTCCGGTAACCCCAGGAGTTCCTTGGCTTGCAGCTGCAACATAACTCCAACATCACATGACTGTCTTTCCTGTCTGTCTCTCTGTGTCTCTTCTTCTCTTTATAAGGATACCACTGAGACTGGATTAAGACCCATCCTACTCCAGTACAACCTTATGTTAACTGATAACATCTTCAAAGACTATTTCTAAATAAGGTCATGTTCACAGTTACTGGGAGTTTGGACTTCGACATATCTTTTTAGGGGCACAATTCAATCCACAAAAGATGCCTTGCACAGTGTTTGGCCCATAGTGGACACCAAATAAATACTTGTTAAGTGACTATTGAATGAAGGAACGTTGAATGAATAATTTCAGATAGACATTGTCAATTCCCTGTTTGTCATCTTCTAGCCTATCGTATTCCCATTTGTCGCAAAATAAATTGGGATGGTATGAGAAAGATCATTTAGAAACTTTAAAGTCTAACATAAATATAAGGGTGTTGCATTTTTTTTTCCACAATACTTTGTATTTGTTGGGTACTTCTAATGGGCCAGCCACCATGCTAAGCACCCTGCATAAATCATTTCATTTGATCTTCAAGTCCTGTGAGTTAGATTTTATTATACACCATTCCCCTGCTGCTATTTTACAAGCGAAGAAACTAGGGTTTGAGGGTTGGGAGGTAATATGATTTGTCAAAGGTGGCACAAGAAGCCCTGGTGGCACAAAAGTTAAGCACTTGGCTGCTAACCAAAAGGCCGGCTGTTTGAACCCACCCAGCAGCTCTGCAGGAGAAAAACCTAGCAATCTGCTTCCATAGGGATTATAGTCAAGAAAACCCTATGGGGCAGTTCTACTCTGTCACATGGGGTTGCTAGGAGTCAGAACCAACTCAACAACATCCAACAACAACAAAAGGTGATACAGTGAATGCCAGAGTAGGAATTTAAATCCAGAATTGAATGGCTTTAAAGGCCTACTCTTAACCACTGTACTCAGTGCCCTCTTTGATTTTCTGATGCAGAAGGTACTTCCAAATCTCCTAGATTTTACAGTCATCATTGCCAGCATACACTATCCTTGAAATATTAATGTGCAATATTAGAAAAGCGGTAAATCATATTATTTGAGTCTTTTAATTTTGATTCTGCATAATTAAATTATTATATTATAAAATCAAACATCATGCCTTTTGTAAATTGTTCTCTTTGATTAAACGCATACTCAAAGCCTGAATAAACTCTAGAACAGCTTTGGTTATCTAGGTCAGATCCATTTCCATAAGAGTCCTGCTAATTTCTTTCATGAAAGAGATTGTAATTTCACATCCCAAGGTTTCAACAATGACAGTCCAAACAAAGATGTCTGTTTGAAATCAGAATATAAACTTAAAAATTCGAAGTCTGTTCCAGACTACATTTCATAAATTTAGAACTCTTTTCTCAAAAGAGTAGAATGCAATAAAGTTAAACTGTTTATATTTGGAAATTTTGAACTTTTAAAAGAAATGCTAACTGGTCTCCAGCAGCTCATCACTATTTAAAATGATTCATGCACATTTAATTGCTATGAGGTTTTTCTTCCCTCATTGTGTGATGGTGTTCATAATAGTAACAACTTTGAATTAATTATACTTTGTTTTCATTTATTCATTTCTTTTTTATAACATTTTAAACTTTAACTACACGAAAGAAAATCATATTTAGGACATTTAGAGCCCTCTCCCCACCCCCCAATTATTATTGCTGAAAAAAAGGCTTGAGTTATTTAAATGTACTCTATATTATCAGAATTTACTGGATAATAATTCAAAATTTCCTTTGGTTCGACCAAATAGAGTTTGAAGAATAAGTAAATGTGATTTTTGAAACTGAGGAACTACTTTGACCAAATAATTACTCATCAGCTGGTATACTTCCAGCTACAGTTAATCAAAAACACAACTAAAATCTTCTTAAACAATAAGGATTTGTGGAACATTTTGAAGAAGTTCAGAGGTAGAGAAGTCCCAGAGTTGGATAATTCAGCAACACACTACAGTTAGGTCTCTGGAATCTTCCATACATGGATTTTTGTACTCAAACTTGTGCCCTCTTGGTTGCAAGGGGACTTCAGCAGCTCTGAGCATTCCATCCTCACAGTACAACCTCCATTGGCAGAAAATGGGAACATCCCTGACTTATGTCCTCTTACCAAATGTCCCTGACAGACGTTCTCTCAAGTCTTACGGCCAGAAGTAATTCACTTACATATTCTTAAACCCAGCACAGGCAAGCAGACTGGATTCACTGTAATTGCCTTCAGACAATCAAGATTCATTCTCCGAGCTGAGGAAGAGCCCCATGGCCCCATTGGACACTTACATAAAATTGAATTTAATACATAGATGGCATGAGGGGAGAAATATTGTTGGATAGATGACTGACAGTATCTGCCACAGGTTTTCAGATACATTTTTACAGCACTTAAAAATTTTTAAAACTCTTTTAGATACTTATTTTAATTCTCAAAACACCAAGAAAGATAGGGGGAAAAAAAGATTATTCCTATTGTACAAATGAGGAAACTGAGGCCCAGAGAAGTTATATGGTTTGCGCAAGGCCACGTAACTAATAATCAGACCTTGAATCTATGCTGTATTCATTTTTTGAAATAATTATCTGATGTTAAGATGCTCCCAGATAACAGGAAATTGTATTCATTAATTTCCCTTTTAACACATGTAGGCATTTATATGCTATTTTTCATGGCAGAAAAATAGGAATCTTCCTGATATTTTATCCTATATCTGACATGAATTTCTCTTTGGTAGGCACCTTAAGCTATTATGAGTTTGTGTGATAGTCACTGAAAGAAAAGAGTCTTCGTCCTTTAATGTGGTTAAAATAGTTGAAAACTATTCCAAAAGCAAGATGAACTGACTTGGCTATAGGTTCCCAACAGCCCACCTTAGCCTGAAGATGGCACTAAATCTTACTGATGCAGAATTATAGAGAATGTCACTGTCCGTAAACTCATTTACTGAGATAAAAGACCCGCAAGGGGCCTGGGGTCAGCTGGCCCGCCTTTTTCCTCTCAGGTGGGCAAATAATGAGATTCTGTCTCACTTTAATATACCTGCAGGGAAAGACAGTCTGTAATCAGTATTGGTAGCTTGCTAAACTGATTTAAAACTCTGTGTCATAGGCAGCTGTCTAACTGAACTCATCTTCTTGTGTGCACTCATAAATGACCTTCCCTCATCCTTCTGGGAGTGAGAGAGATGGCTCTGCCAGAGGGTGTCATTCTCTTAAGTAAGATCTGGCTTAACCCTCTTGTGCATTCAGCTACCTCTTCTATATTTTTAGGGAGTTTTTTTTTTTTTTTTAACAAAAGAAACTATTTATTCATTCTTATTAAGCATTAACTTTAGAACTCAGAAGGACAATTCCATTAAAAAGTAAGTTTATCATTAATGCTTCTTTAAATTCACGTTATCTTTTATAATTTTCAAAAGTGTGTAACTTCTAGGCATCTTGCACATGTACACCCAGAGGTATATACATGGCAGCAGTACAATGTTGTAAATCATGAAAATCTGGAAACAACATAAATGGTCATCGATAAAAACACAGTTAAACAAATTGTCATAGGTACAGTTGTTGTTGCTGTTAGGCGCTGTCCAATAGGCTCCGACTCATAGCGACCCTATGTATAACAGAACGAAACACTGCCCGGTCCTGCACCATCCTCACAATTGTTGTTATGCTTGAACCCATTATTGCAGCCACTGTGTTAGTCCATCTCATTGGGAGTCTTCCTCTTTTTCACTGACCCTCTACTTTACCAAGCATGATGTCCTTTTCTGGACTAGTCCCTCCTGATAACATGTCCAAAGTACATGAGACGAAGTCTTGCCATCCTTGCTTCTAAGAAGCATTCTGGCTGTACTTACAATGACACATTAGGCAATTCTTCTTTAAAATGTGGTAGATTTGTATGTAATAATGTGGAAGATGTATACCATATGTTGTTACATAAAAAAGCAAGATACGGAAAAATACGTACCCTATATTCCATTTTTGTTTTAGAAAATGCTTGTTGTATAAACATAGTAAAAGTTCTGGAAGGATACAGGATGAACTGTTAAGAGTCATTACTTGTAGGGGAATGGTATTAAGGAATTTAAAAAAACCCGTTGCTGTCAAATTGATTCCAACTCCTAGCAACCCTATAGGACAGAGTAGAACTTCTCCATACAGTTTCCAAGGAGCAGCTGGTGGATTCAAACTGTCAATGTTTTGGTTAGCAGCCAAGCTCTTAACTACTGTACCACCAGGGCCCCATTAAGGAATAAAAGACCTTATTTTAACTTTATATACTTCTATGTAGTTTGCTAACAGGTATGCCTAAAATTTTGAAATAATCTACTAATGAGAAAAGTAAAAATTAAAATATTAGTTTGTTTTAATCCATAATTCTATTGGTTTTTATTTAGAGTTATTTGAGAAAGATATTTTAGGGATACAGCACAGAATAGTGATTACAAACTTGATTTGAATATGAGCTCCACCACTTTCTAACTGTGCATCTTTGGGTATGTTGCTTAACCTCTCTGTGCCTCAGTTTTCTCTTCTGTAAAGTGGAGATAATCATAGTACCAATCATAGTACCTGGAGCCCTGGTGGTGCAGTAGTTAAGAGCTATAGCTAGCTATGGCTGCTGGCTCAAAGATCAGCAGTCTGAATCCACCAGCTGTTCCTTGGAAACCCTATGGGGCAGTTCTACTCTGTCCTATAGGGTCGCTATGAGTCGGAATCAACTTGATGGCAATGGTTTTTTTGTTTTTTTTAATCATAGTACCACAGTGCATGAAAAATTCTAACTTAATACAATTCCTGGAACATATAAAATGTTTAATAAATGTTATAAATTAGTAGATAAAGAAGTACAGAAAGGATAGATGCCTTAATGAAAAGTGTCTAACTAGTTGGTCAGAGAACTGGGATTAGAGCTCAGACTGCCTGGTTTCTGGTCCAGTTGTATTTGAATGACAGACCTCATTCTTTCTCTTTCACATCATTACTCTTGAAATGAATCACACTGTCCCTGAGACTCTGTGAAGTCAGTCCAATTTCCTCCATTCTATATTCTAAAGAAAACTGTTGTTTCTAGCATTGGGGTAGTATATGTAGAAACCTATAAAAAGAAAAAGAAAAGCATCATGAAAAGTTTCAAAATACAAGAACAACAATTCATTCAATAAGTTCAATAATTTCCTGGAAATTCCTTTTCTTAAATTTAATCTCCTGCAGTTGTAAGCAAGATGCATGTACTACCCACTGCAAGGAAATAAGAATCTGCTAGCAAAATTTATTATGAAAATTAAAATGTAATTATGGAAGTGTCGAACAGCTCAGGTAGACTATTCAGCATCCAAAACCTGGAACAAAACCCATTGCCATCAAGTGGATTCTGACTCATAGCGACCCTATAGCACAGAGTAGAACTGCCCCATAGAGTTTCCAAGGAGCTCATCATGGTTTCACCATTATGCATATAACCCATAAAAAAAAACCAAACCCGTTACCATTGAGTCAATTCCGACTCATAGCGACCTTATAGGATACTGTAGAATTGTCCCATAGAGTTTCCAGGCTGCAATCTCTTCAGAAGCAGACTGCCACATCTTTCTCCAGAGGAGCAGCTGGTGGGTTTGAACCGCCAACCTTTTGGTTAGCAGTTAAACGCTTAACCACTGCACCACCAGGGCTCCATTCTATATACATATACATGGTCTCAAAAAATGCCACAGTAAGTCATCAGCTCCACTCAGTGCATATGAATATCAAATCTCTTCTCTAAAGGACCTCATTTTTGGGGAAACATGTATTTGCTTGGCACATATTACATATCCAACAAATATTTCTTGAATGAATGTACACTACAAATCTGATTACATAACTGCATACCTGCTAGTTGTCCATTTCAGATGTGCTTAAAATTCTCCATTTTTCTTTATCCCACAGAATAAATCACTAAGCATTGAGAAATATTATTTCCTTACATAAGCTCCTCCAGTGATTTTCTAATCTCACTGGATGTTCATAGAAATCTCCAAAAGAAAGGAAAATGTTGAGAACAAATGAGAGAGAGCGTTCCATAGTGTGTTTACTCCTTTTCATTAAGCATTCTGTCTCTGAGATTTTGAAACAGCTTAGTTTCCCCCTTATATCGTCTAGGATACATTGGTAATTTCCTGGGTAGATTGCTGACTTCCACAGTCCATGCATATCGCTTTTCCTCCGATTGAAATAACCTCTGCCTAGAACTGTTTTTTCTCTACACAGCCCAGGCCTGGTAGAGTGCGCCTTATTTGACCTGTGCTAAAAACAAACGGGAAGCAAAAGACTGGACTTGTCTTTGAATTATCTGCCCTCTAATCTCCTCTCCTTAGCCTGAAGCATAGAGCTGAATACAGCTTTTTTTTTTTTTCTCAACCAAATTTTGCCACTTTTGCTGCATCCACTAGAGAAAATCTATGAAATCCCCACACAATCATAAGGAAATTTTGATGAAATTGCACAGACAAATCTTAGCCATTGTGTATAGCTCCATTCCTGACAGAGTATCGGGATTTAAAATCAAAAGGAGTGAAAAAAGGGAAAGGGCAGCTATAAATACAAGTCTGGAAGCTACTTTTTCCGGTCTTTTTTTGGTCTTACTCAAAACCAAATTTTGAGTTTAATTTGGTTTTGCAAATGCTCTAGTCAAGAATATTCAATTGCCTGACATTGATATGTTTGTGATTTATAGTCTTTTCTTCTGCTCTGTCATTAAAAAACCATTTCACACACAGCCAGTCATTGCCATAGTGATGTTTCGGTACAACGCTTTTGTGTATGAAATCCTCATTTCAGTATTTCATGTGGTTTATTTATGTTCCCCGGAGCCCTGGTGGCACCGTGGTTAAGAGCTCAGCTGCTAACCAAAAAGTCCACAGTTTGAATCCACCAGCTGCTCCTTGGAAACCCTCTGGGGCAGTTCTACTCTGTCCTATAGGGTCACTATGAGATGGAATCAACTCAATGGTAATGGGTTTGGTTTATGGCTTTTTCATTTATGCTCCTAAATTCTATCTATCTGTAATCTGTTTTATACTATACCACTTATTTTAAAGCCTGCACTATATTTTAGTTTTTATTCTGGAAGTTTCACAACTATCTTTGGTTAAAAACATTAAGAATTTGATAAGCTTTTTATGAACTGTGCATCCTGTCCCTGTGTATAGAAACAAGGGGTACTTCAGAATCTCACAGGCAGCGTCCACAGCTTCCAACTCAACGTCACAACCTGTAGGCTCTCCTGTCTTATTTCACATTGTACCCCTTGCAAAATGATTTTGTTACTTGCTTGTCTTATTTAAAAAGTAAGTATAAATGTTCTCTACGAATACCCTACACTGATACTTAATAAGAAATACAACCCAGGGAAGCAAATATTTATTATAGGATAACAATGGGAAGAGTAGGCTTTGAAAACAAAGAGATGGTACAGGAAACCCCTTCTCCCAATGATTTAGAAGAACTAGATGTCCTGAGTAGAAAAGACAGCCAGATACATAACTTCTAAGTTTGCTTCCAGCTCTAAGATTTTATGATTCTATTAAGAAGAACAGAGGAGGAGTGAATAACTTTAAATGCTGGAGCAAATTAGATTGAATTAATTCCAGTATGAACAAAGTAATTGTGGTGTTTATTCTCAGGACTGGAATAGAGGAAAAAAAGAAATTGTCTGCCACTCTCTGCTTCAAGGGAGGGTATGAGCTTTCTTAGTCTCAGACGGCCCACCAGGCCCTGAATGATCTACCTTGCCATTTTCTTATTTTTGCTTCCCATGTGTCTGGCAAACCTCTGCACTCTAGCAATTACTTCTAAAAAGGATTGAGTTAGGTGCCTGTGCGACATAATCCCCATCCTTGAGCATATCCCTACTGCAGCTCTTGCCTTACTATCCTCAATTTTCTGTAAACTCCTTAAGGGCAGGAATCTTGGAATTAGCCATTACATCAATGAAGAGTTCTTCTTTATTAGAGAGAAGAGACAAGAGTATGCTTATATGTTAAGAAAAATAAATCAATAATTCAGGATACTATGGATTATTATATTGCATTTCTACAGTTGCTTCTTCCCTTCCTCTCCTATTTTCCTCCAAAATACATCCTAGATGCATTTTAGGACATCTTCCCAAGAATCCTGGCAGGAAAGAGGAAGGATACGGGGCCAAGAATGTTCTAACATAGCAAGCCATTTAGATTGCTTCCTCGACCGTTTAGATTGCTTCAAACGTCTACTATCATCAAACAAATGAATATGACAGTGAGCATGGACCAGTGCAGACCCATCACTAGTTCTGTAGACCAGTATTTTATCTATAGTTTATATATAGTTTAGCAGTGAAGAACATGAGTTCTGAAGTCACTAAGACCTGGCATGGGTTCAAGTTTGGCTCTGTTGCTTACTGGCTCTGTGAACTTGGGCAAGGATCTTATCTCTTTTATCCTCAGTTTTTCAATCTATAAAATGGGGATAATCATAAAAAATACCCTGGAGTTATTGGGGAAAATGAATAAAAATAAATAAATAAAAAGTATAAAAATGTCTGACACAGTGCTTGACGTCCAAGAGATAGTTGACACAAATTAACTATGATGATTTATTTATTCCTTCGTTTATTCATTCTTTCAACAAATATCAGTGCTAAGAATACAGAGTGAAGAAAAGATAGGAAAAAACCCTACCCTTATGATCTTCAGTCTAATTGTTAACACAATGCTATTACTAACTTACTTTTGCAAGAAAAAAAATTAAGATTTAGAAAAAGTAACAAATTCACCCAAATTTGAACAGTCATCAAATGAAATTTCTGAAATTTGAACCCAAGTCTGTTTAACTCCAAAGCTAATGGTTTTGACCCTATTCTGGTGGAACAGACTATAAGCTCTATGGGAGATTATGAAAACACACACTCTTCTGCATTCAAACACATAGAGAAGGCTTCATTAGGGGAGGAAACACTTGAGTTGGTCTTATAAATGAGTGGAATTGAGAAGCATGTAGAGTATTCTGGAGTGGTGATGTAATGCTATCCCAAGTATATGTATACCATGATCAAAATCATGATGATGCCAATGAGAACATGAGGCAAGACTACAGAACACTAAGAAGTTTGAGATGAGTGAGAAGATGCTTCATTTTGGAGGATGGTAAAAAATCATATTAGATATGTCTCTTGTGCATGCTCACACCCCACCCCCAAAAAACATAGAAATATTCCTGTCTCTGAGAAAACCATGACTTTTCCAACTTTGGAACTGCTGATAGCATCACTACAAAAGTGCATGCCTTAGCTTTCCTTGTGGTCACAAGATAGATTCAGCTATTACACTCAAGGACTGGTAAGGTAGTTTATCCATAATAGCTGAGTACATTTTAAAATTCTTTTACTATAAAAATGCATTTAAAAGACAGTTAAAAAAGTGTCTAATTCAAAATCATTTAAAAAAAAAATTGTATCCATAGAAATCAAGTTCCCTGAGGAAAAAGACACAGTAGATTATTACTGTCTTAAAAATCCATTACTTTTCAAATGCTTCTATTTTCTCACCACCCACTCATCATTAACCCATTGCATTCTGGTTCATCTACTCTGAATATAACAGTTATTGCCTCCTGTCTTAAGCTGAGTTCTCTAGAGAAGCAAAACCAGTAAGTGTATTAATATATAGAGACGGGAGGCGGGGCCAAGATGGCAGAGTAGTCAGATGCTTCCAGTGGACCCTCTTACAACAAAGACCTGAAAAAACAAGCGATGCAATTATATATAGCAATCTGGGAACCCTGAACATCAAAGGCAGAGCTGAGGAACCAAACTGAGTGTCAGGGGAAGGGAGAGACGGTTTGGAAGCAGCGAGGAGTTGCCAGACCTGACTTTGTGAGAGCCTGAGCCCTTCAGGCCTGAGCAGCTCATGGGTGAGCAGTGAGGCAGGCAACCAGCAGTGCTCAGGAGGTGCGTTTTCTGCACCAGGAGAGACCCTGTGCCAGAGAGTCTACACGGCCACCCAGAACCAGGGAGAAGCTGCCCTCGTCAGTGAAAGATAAGTACTTGCGTACGGCCTACCAAGTGGATCAAAAACGTCCCCCCACCCCTTAGGGAAAAACCTCTCTCCCATTTACCTCCCTACTTCCTGCTCTGCACTGGGTCCCAGACTGGCTTCAGCAATTACTGAGTCTCCTGGGCTGGAAGTAGGATCTGTCAAACACCTGGAGCCATTCTCCCTGCCTTGGAGAGTGAACAAATTAACAAATGGGGAAAAATAAACTGCCAGCTCCACTAAGCCAGGAACCCAAGGTAGGCACAGCTCCTTTGCCTAGGCACAGGCATAAGGGATCCATGGACCATGAGTGCCTTTCCACCAGCAGAGACTTGTGTGGGCCCATCTCAACAGCGTAGGCCTTCATTACCACAGTACAACAGGGTATATACCGGAACTCTAACTTCAACTGTTTTAGCTGTGAAGTGTCAGGGTCTTGACATTTGACACTGCTCTGCCCATTAAGCAGGGTCTTCATCTACCCACATCAGGGGCCTGAGGACTGGTGGCTCCAACCATGCCACCTAGCCACCTGCTAGAGGGTCCCATGAATCAGAGGTGTCCCCCAATCCTTACAGCCAACAGCATTAGGTGCTCATAGTCCGTCTGCAAAACCCACCCACCTACGCGCTTCAGGGAACAGGGACACGCCTTCGTCCTGTACACTCGGGGGCAGCTGTCAGCCCCCTGTCTTGTTCAGAGTGTGTCCCCCTGCCGCAGCAAGATCCAATCACCCATGCCTGCCTAGGACTGTAAGTGAGAGCCTACACCACACACTTGCTGACTATTTACCTGGGCACCTGAGCTGAATCCACACAGGAGGAGTGGGCCAACTCCTGGGCTAACATACCTAATAACAGATCTAACCACCTGGTGACAGGACATTAGAGCTTCAAAGATGCCAATAATCAAACTAGCTTATATGAGCAGCCTATTTGGCCATATCAAAACAAAACAAGAAGCTAGAACACAGTAAGCAAACATAAAATTAATAAATATACTAACTTACTGATGACTTGGAGACAACAGTCAATATCAAATCACATAAAGAGGCAACCAATGATCGTTTCAGCAAGCTCCCAAAATAAAGACTCTAGAAATTTTCCAGAGGAGAAAAATTTCTTGGAATTATGGAGGCAGAATACAAAAGATTAATATACAGAACTCTTCAAGAGATTAGGAAGGAAATTAAGCAAAATGCAAAACATGCAATAGAGGAACTTAAAAAGATTAGAGAAGAGCATAATGACAAATTCAATAGGCTGCAAGAATCCATAGAGAGACAGCAATCAGAAATCCAGAAGATTAACGATAAAATGTTAGAACTAGACAACTCAATAGAAACTCATAGGAGCAGAATTGAGGCAGTGGAAGTCAGAATTAGTGAGATTGAAGATAAAGCACTTGACACCAACTTATTTGAGAAAAAATCAGATAAAACAATTTTAAAAAATGAAGAGACCCTAAGAATTATGTGGGAGTCTATCAAGAGGAATACTCTACGATTAACGGGAGTACCAGAAAAGGGGAGGATAACAGAAAATACAGAGACAATTGTTGAAGATTTGCTGGCAGAAAACTTCCCTGCTATCATGAGAGATGACAAGATATCCATCCAAGCTGTTCATTAAACCCCACATAAGGTGGATCCCAAAAGAAAGTCACCAAGATATAATTAAACTTGCCAAAACCAAAGATAAAGAGAGAATTTTGAGAGCGGCTAGGGATAAATGAAAAGTCATCTACAAAGGAGATTCAATAAGAATAAGCTCAGATTACTCAGCAGAAACCATGCAGGCAAGAAGGCAATGAGAAGATATATATAAAGCCCTAAAGGAAAAAACTGCCAGCCAAGAACTATATATCCAGCAAAACTGTCTCTCAAATATGATGGTGAAATAAGGGCATTTCCAGATAAACAGATGTTTAGGGAATTTGCAAAAACCAAACCAAAATCACAATAAATACTAAAGTGAGTCCTCTGCTCAGAAAATCAAGAACATCAGATAACAACCTAAGACTAGAATACAGGACAGAGCAACCAGACATCAACCCAAATAGGGAAGTCACAGAAATAAATCAAAGCTAAAACATTCAAAATAGGGAAACAGATGTTAATATGTAAAAGATGACAGCATTACAACAAAAAACTGGGACCTAAAAAATGTAGACACAGACTTTGCATATGGAGAGGAAGTCAAGGCAATATAAAGAAATAAAAGACTGCTGTAAACTTAGAAAAACAGGGGTAAATATTAAGGTAACCACAAAGGAAACTAACAATCCTACAAGTCTAAATAAACTAGAAAAATATAAAAACTCAGTAAACACAAAATTAACAACAATGAAAAGGATGAAAAGAAAATATATAAAGAAAAATGACTCAGCACAGAAAATTAAGGGGAACAAAGAAACTGTGAACAACACACAAAAAAAGACATCAAAATGACAGCACTAAACTCATACCTATCAATAATTACGCTCAATGTAAATGGACTAAATGCACCAATAAAGAGACAGAGAGTGGCAGACTGGATTAAAAAAAAAAACACGATCCACCTATATG
>NW_004443939.1:18053975-18055502 GCF_000243295.1 Trichechus manatus latirostris | reverse complement strand
AAGACAAACATACAAAAATCAGTTGGATTCCTTTATACCAACAAAGAGAACCTCAAAGAGGAAATCACCAAATCAATATCATTTACAATAGCCTCCAAGAAGATAAAATACTTAGGAATAAATCCAACCAGAGATGTAAAAGATCTATACAATGAAAACTACAAGACACTACTGCAAGAAACCAAAAGAGACCCGCATAAGTGGAAAAACATACCTTGCTCATGGATAGGTAAACTCAACATTGTGAAAATGTCAATTCTACCCAAAGTGATCCTCAGACACAAAGCAATCACAATCCAAATTCCACTGGCATTTTTTAATGAGATGGAGAAACAATCATCAACTTCATATGGAAAGGGAAGAGGCCCCAAATAAGTAAAGCATTACTCAAGGAGAAGAACAACATGGGAGGCCTCACACTATATGATTTTAGAACCTATTATACCTTCATGGTAGTCAAAACAGCCTGGTACTGGTACAACAACAGATACATAGACCAGTGGAGCAGAATTTAGAATCCAGACATAAATTCATCCACCTGTGAGAAGCTGATATTTGACAAAGGCCAAAAGTCCATTGACTGGGGAAAAGACAGTCTCTTTAACAAATGGTGCTGGCATAACTGGTATTGATCTGCAAAAAACTGAAACAAGACCCATACCTCACACTATGCACAAAAACTAACTCAAAATGGATCAAAGACTTAAATATAAAATAGATAATGATAAAGATCATGGAAGAAAAAATAGGGACAATGCTAGGAGCCCTACCATGGCATAAACACAATACGAACCGTAAGTAACAATGCACAAGCACCAGAGGAGAGTCCAGATAAATGGGAGCCCCTAAAAATCAAACATTTATGCTCATCAAAAGACTTCACCAAAAGAGTAAAAAGACAACCTACAGACTGGGAAAAAATTTTTGACTATGACATATCCGATCAGGTCTCTTCTCTAATATCTACAAGATACTGCAAAACCTCAACAACACAAAGATAAATAACCCAATTAAAAAATGAGCAAAGGATATGCACAGGCACTTCGCCAAAGAAGATATTCAGGCAGCTGACAGACACATGAAGAAATGCTCATGATCATTAGCCATTAGAGAAATACAGATCAAAACTACAATGAGATATCACCTCACCCCAACAAGGCTAGCACTAATCCAGAAAACACAAAATAATAAATGCTGGAGAGGTTATGGAGAGACTGGAACACTTACACACTGCTGATGGGAATGTAAAATGGTACAACCACTTTGGAAATGTATTCGGCACTTCCTTAAAAAGCTAGAAATAGAAGTACCATACGATCCAGCTATCCAGCTACTTGGAATATATCCTGGAGAAATAAGAGCCATCACATGATTAGATATATGCACACCCATGTTCATTGCAGCACTGTTCACAATAGCAAAAAGATGGAAGCAACCTAGGTGCCCACCAATGGACGAATGGATAAACAAATTATAGTATGTCCACACAATGAAATACTACTCAACAATGAAGCCGTGAAACATAAC
>NW_004443939.1:17999383-18053318 GCF_000243295.1 Trichechus manatus latirostris | reverse complement strand
AGATGGAGCAGAAGAAAGGTGGGGTGCAGAACTCAAATTCTAGTAAGAAGACCAGACTTAATGGTCTGACTGAGACTGGAGGAACCCCAGAAAGCATGGACCCTGGATTCTCTATCAGCCCAGAACTAAAATAATTTCCAAGGCCAACTCTTCAGACAGGGATTGGACTGGGCTGTGGGACATACAGTGATACTTGTAAGGAGTGTGCTTCTTAGCTAAAGTAGATACAAGAGACTAAATGGGCAGCTTCTTCCGGAGGTGAGATAGGGAGGCAGAGAGGGTTAAGAGCTGGCTGAGTGGACATGGGGAATCAGGGATGGAAAGGAGGAGTGTGCTGTCATAGTATGTCACAGAAATTAGACTCACATAACAATGTATGTATAAATTTTTGTATGGGAAAAAATAAATACATATACAAATCGAGAGAGAGAGAGATTGATTTATATCAAAGAAATGTCTCATGCCGTTGTAGAGGCTAGAACGTCCCAAGTCCGTGCATCAGGATAGAGGCTTCTCCTGATGTACATAGCCGCCAGGGCCAGCGAACCCAAGATCGGCAGGTTGGAGACCAGGGTTCTTGTACACAGTTGTAAAGATCGACGAATGCCAAAGATCAGCAGGTAAACTGCTAGCTCAGGTCCCAAGAACTGGAGATCAGATGGACAGGAGCCAGCTGCAGGATCCAGAATGAGCAAAAGCGCACAAGCCTTGCCAGAATATCCACTTACACTCAACGCAGGCCACAAGCCCTAGGAAACTTCCCTTCAACTGATTGGCTACTCACAGCAGATCCCATTATGCAGGTGATCACATAATATCAGATCTCATCATGGAAGTGACCACATCATCATATGACTATCAAACCACTGAGAATCATGACCCAGCCAAGTTGACACACAACCTTAACCATCACACCTACTCATCAATAAATCCAAAAGTCTTTCTCTTTTTTTCATGGCCCTTAACCTCTCTTTGTAATTTCACCCTGTTCCCACTTCTTCCTTGAAATTTCCTCCCTTGGCTTGAGAGATGTACCATAGCCTCTCACTTTGGAGTTCTTTGTATGCTTTTTTTTTTTTTTTTTTTTAAATAAGTAGAGCAATTCCTATCTCACTTTGTTTCCACAGAATATTGTCAGATATAGTGCTGGAAGATGACCCCCTTAGGTTGGAAGACACTCAAAATACACAGTGGCCACAACAATGGACTCAAGCATACTAATGATCATGAAGCTGGTGCAAGACTTGACAATGTTTTTTTCTTCTGTTGTACATGGGGTTGCCATGAGTAGGAGCCAACTCAATGGAAGTTAACAACAGTAACAACTTTGCTTTCCTGCCGAGTTGAACATCACGCCTTTGAGATGTTTTCATGAACACTTTAGTCACATTATGTGTACCTTTTACTTCCTCTATCATAGCAAGAATAATAAGGACAATAATAAGAAACTAATTTTTTAAAAAGGAGGAGGAGCTAATACTTACAGAGTAGTTTCTATGTGCTTGGCATTCTTCAAAGTGCTTTACATGTATTAACTCTTTATGACAACCCAATGTAATAAGCACTATTATTATTCCCATGCTATAGATAATAATATTGAGGCAGAGAAAAGTAAGAATACGTGGCTAGTAAGCAATAAAGCATCACACTGGTGGTGCAGTGGTTAACTGCTTGACTGCAAACCAAAAGGTCAGTGGTTCAAACCCACCAACTACTCCTCAGGAGAAAGATGTGGAAATCTGCTTCTGCAGCTTAGGAAACCTATGGGGTAGTTATACTCTGTCCTATAGGGTCATTATGAGTTGAATTCAACTTGATGGCACACAGCAACAACAACATTGTAATTAATTACATGTGTAATGGTCTCTTTTACTAGACCTCTATAAGGGTGAGGAAAGATTGTCTTATTTATTGTGGTATTCCCAACATGTTAGACTATTGGTAACTGACTAAAAAATATTTTTTTCCACACAGAATTGAATTGAATTGTGACTCCATACTATACTCTTCCCTGTTTGACAACTTCTTCTCTAAATGCTTTGCTGACTCCTCTTTCTCTTTGCATCCTGTAAACATAGATTTCTCCCTCCCCTAAAAGTACTCATATCCTTCCCTTTCTCTCTCTCTATATCCTTTCAAAAGGATTTCACTTTCTGGCAGTGTCAATCATCGTATCTATTCGGATGACTACCAAATGTATATCTGAAGTTCCCACCGTTCTCCTAAACTCTATGCCTATATTTCCATGTACCCACGTGCTAACTTCAAAGAGCCCTGGTGGCACAATGGTTAAGTGCTCAGCTGTTAACTGAAAGGTTGGCAGTTCGAACCCACCCAGCAACTCTGTGGGAGAAAGGACTGGCAATATGCTTCTGTAAAGATTACAGCCTAGAAAACGCTATGGGGCAGTTCTACTCTACAAGGGATTAGTATGAGTAAAAATTGACTTGACAACACCTAACGACAATAACACGCTAACTTCAGTGGGATGTCCTATTGGCCCTCAATCTCAATGTCCAAACTGAAATCATCTTACTCTCCCAAGCAGCTTCTTGCATTTACTTTTCTGCTGATCTTAATGGCAGCAGTACTCTCTCACTCACTCAACTTGCTAACTTACAATTAATCTTGATTTTTCCCAATTGTCTCCTCTAGTCAATTAACAGCTAGGTCATGTAGGCTCTTCCTCTGCAACACCTCTTCTCTCCATTCCCATTTTTGTTGTATTGGTTCAGGATCTCATTACCTCAAGTCCATACTTTCACTTTGGCTTCCTTACTAGGTTTCCCGACTCCAGTTCATCCTTGAAAATGCTGCCAGATCATCTTCCTAAGGTGTTACTCTGATTATATGACACCATCCCTCAAAGCCTTCAGTGACTCCCTACTCCCAAATAAATTATGGATAGCTTCCTCAAGCTGGCACCAAAGCATTCCCCCATAAAATTTTTCTTTCCGCTGTTGCTGCTCAGTTGAACCTTTTGTTTTCCCTAAACTCCAGTTACACAAACCTAATCCTTGTTCCCAGAATATCCCATATGTTCTCACTTCTGTTTCTCCTGAAGCCTATAATAACCTCTATCCCCTATTGACTCAATGGCTCAAATTCTATCAAGCCTTCAAATTTCAAATGACAGCTGTCTTGGTTATCTAGTGCTGCTATAACAGAAATACCACAAGTGGATGGCTTTAACAAAGAGAAATTTATTCTCTCACAGTCTAATAGGCTATGAGTTCAAATTCAGGGTATCAGCTCCAGGGGAAGGCTTTCTCTCTCAGCTCTGGAGGAAGGTCTTTGTCATCAATCTTTCTCTGGACTAGGAGCTTCTCTGTGCAGGAACCCCAGGTCCAAAGGATATGCTCTGCTCCTGGTGCTTCTTTCTTGGTGATATGAGATCCCCCTTTCTCTCTGCTTGCTTCTCTCTTTTATATCTCAAAAGAGACTGGCTTAAGAATCTAATCTTGTAGATCTTATCAACATAACTACCGCTAATCCATCTCATTAACGTCACAGTGATAGGATTTACAACACATAGAGAAATCACATCAGATGTCAAAATGGTTGACAATTGTACAATACTTGGAATCATGAGCTAGCCAAGTTGACAGATATTTTGGGGGGCTGCAATTCAATCCATGACAACAGCTCCTCAGTAATCTCAGTTGAATATGCTTTCTCTCTTCTTTGAAATTTTGAACCCGAGCACTTCTGGGCCTGTCTCATGACAGGAGACACTACACTGTATCTTCACTGTGTTAGGTTTTCTTAGGTATTTATCTTGTTCCTCTATTTATTGTAATCCTTAAGAGCAAAGCTTTATCTTGTTCAATGATAGGACTAAGCACAATACCTTGCATGTGGGGGATACTCAAAAGATATTTGCTAAATTCCATTTTCATAGAGTTAATGTGGGAAGCAAGAACCATCAGCTTTTCCTAAGCAGCTGACTTACTTCCTGCAATTCTATTCATTCTAATACTTATTAAAAGAATCATAAGCAATTAACCTGTGATTCCTCTGGATCCTCTGCTTGCAGGACTGCATCAGTGTTGTTCATTGTACTTTATGTGTGTGATAGGACAAGGGCAGGAGAAGCACTTTTTGAAGAGATTTTCTCAGGTAGGAAGAGTTTGTATTTTTAATTTCACTCACAGAATTTATAATTAAATATCCAAAATAGAATGTCTCTCAGATAGAAGTTAGGCCATTTTGCAGAAGAGCCCAAGGACCGGCATCCTTGGAACACCCTCATGTTTTGGTTCAGTTCTGTTTCTGCAAGTTTGTCAAGGATTTCTGATATAAGTCACTCTGCAATTAAACATTTTTCTGCCTGGTAATGATAGAGATGACCGAAGCTAAGCCTCAACTAACTCTTCCAAAGCAACAAATAGAAAGGAAGAAAGAAAGCAAGATAGAGAAAGGAAAAAATGAGATAACTATTAAATAGAAACATTTTATTTTAAGAACCCCTTTGGGTCATTTATGAAACATTGAACCAAAGCAACTTTCTGACCTCCACACTCAAGACTGAACTTTAATCCTGCTAGTGACCTTTTCATCAGAATCATTAATGATCGTGCAAGGGGTCTGAAGACTTCTTAATTCTCTAGCATAAAATAATTTTGTATGTGTTAATGGTTGATATCTAGACTTTTTGGGAAATGGGGATGAGAGCAGATGGGAGGACAGCATTGTACTCACATTTACCACATCAGGAAACACAGCCTAAACCACCAGGTTTGCTTCCACTCCAGGCAGCTGGTTCTTCAAAAGTGTGGACCTCCAAAATACTTGCTTTATTGGTAGCCTTGGTGCTGAACCATTTGTCCTGTTCCAATTCACCTGTGATTTTTACTGCTACAAAGTAAATCCAGATTGCTATGTCCAATGTTGTTGTTGTTGTTAGGTGCCAACGAGTTGGTAGCTATTTATAGAGACTCTATGTACAATAGAACGAAACACTGCCGGGTACTGTACCATCCTCACAATCATTGTAATGCCTGAGCCCACTGTTGCAGTCATTGTATCAATCCATCTTGGCTGGGGTCTTCCTCTTTTTCACTGACCCTCTACTTTACCAAGCATGATGTCCTTCTCCAAGTATGTGAGACAAAGTCTCGACATCCTTGCTTCTAAGGAGCATTCTGACTGTACTTCTTCCATGACAGATTTGTTCATTCTTTTGGCAGTCCATGGTTTATTCAATATTCTTTGCCAACACCACAATTCAAAGGTATTAATTCTTCTTTGGTCTTCCTTATTCATTGTCCAACTTTCACATGCATATGAAGTGATTGAAAACACCATGGCTTGGGTCAGGCGCACCTTAGTCCTTAGACATCTTTGCTTTTTAACACTTTAAAGAGGTCTTTTGCCCCAGATTTACCCAATGCAATGCATCATTTGATTTCTTGACTGCTGCTTCCATGGGTGTTGATTTTGGATCCAAGTAAAATGAAATCCTTGACAACTTCAATCTTTTCTCCATTTATCGTGATGTTGTTTATCGATCCAGTTGTGAAGATTTTTATTTTATGTTAAGATGTAATCTATACTGAAGGCTGTAGTCTTTGAACTTCAACAGTAAGTGCTTCAAGCACTCTTCACTTTCAGCTGGCAAGATTGTGTCTTCTGCATAATGCAGGTTGTTAATGAGTCTTCTTCCAATCCTGATGTCCCGTTCTTCTTCATATAGTCCAGCTTCTGGGATTATTTGCTCAGCATACAGATTGAATAAGTATAGTGAAAGGATACAACCCTGATGCACACCTTTCCTGTCTTTAAACCATGCAGTATTCCTTGTTCTGTTGGAATAACTGCCTCTTGGTCTATGTACAGGCTCCTCATGAGCACAATTAAGTGTTCTGGAATCCCCATTCTTGGCAATGTTATCCATAATTTGTTATGATCCACACAGTCGAGTGCCTTTGCATAGTCAATAAAACACAGGTAAGTATCTTTCTGGTATTCTCTGCTTTCAGCCACGATCCATCTGACATCAGCAATGATATCCCTGGTTCCATGTCCTCTTCTGAATCCAGCTTGAATTTCTGGCAGTTCCCTGTCGATGTACTGCTGCAACCGTTTTTGAATTATCTTCAGCAAAATTTGACTTGTGTGTGATATTAATAATATTGTTTGATAATTTATTGGACCACGATTCTTTGGAATGGGCACAAATATGCATCTCTTCCAGTCGATTGGCCAAGTAGCTGTCTTCCAAATTTCTTGGCACAGACAAGTGAGCGCTTCCAGCACTGCATTCTTGTATTGAAACATCTCAGTATTCCACCAATTCCTGGTGTCTTGTTTTCCACCAATGCCTTCAGTGTAGCTTGGACTTCTTCCTTCAGTACCATCTGTTCTTGATAATATGCTACCTTCTCAAATAGTTGAACATCAACAAATTCTTTTCGGTACAGTCACTCTGCATACTCCTTCCATCTTCTTTTGATGCTTCCTGCATCATTTAATATTTTCCCTGTATGCTGATTGACCATTAATTCTCTCCTTAATATAAACTCCAGATATCCAGTGGGATTATAGTCTTAGGAGGGCCTACTCCCTTAAAGGCATGAGATCAAGACCATAGTAGGATAGAGCTGTCTCAGAGGTACTCATTAAGCTCAGACAGCTCTGTTTGGCACCCTTAAAAATGATGAGAATTATGTTAATCAAATGCCTGTTTGCTTTCAAATCTATTCATTGCTTTTCCCTTTGTCCTGCTCTGTTTGATGGGCTCTCTTGTCTTCTGGCTTCCTGGTAAGTTCATCCAATGGGAGAAATTGACAGAGAATTGAAGGGCAGGTGTATAGGAGAAGCCAAGATATTTCTACCCTTATTTTCTCCTTTCTGCAGCACATCCAACAGCAGCTGAGGCTTTTCCATAAGACTTGCAGCTCTTTCCTTGATAGCCCAGCCCTTACTAGGCAGCCATTACTATAGTAAATTGGAGTATTTATTCACTCCACAGCCCTCCTGCCTTGCCCAGCCAGGCTTGGCCATAGTTGCATCCTATTGTTATAGCTCCCCTCTTCCATGACCCATACTATCTCTACGTTACATAACCACATTGTTTCCCTTTGCCTTTTCACACTTAGTGGAGGTAGTATCTTCTGCTAGTCGCTGTGCACAGCACCACCGCTTGAGGGTCCCCTTACCTCCACCCACACCTCTGGAAACAGTTGCTTCATTAACCTTTTCTCACTTAGCTTGTTTGAGTGCACCTGTTTCCTGCAGGGACTCTGACACTGTTATTCTAAAAATCTCAATGAATGTGATTTTAGATAGTTTGTTTTTAAATATCAGAACCACTTTAAAATATGGTATCAACAGTTTAAACAGATACTAATGTCACAGGATAGTCCTATATCTTATTTTTAAAACATGTTTGGAAGGAATACCATTCAGTTCATGGTATAAGAGAACTCATGAAATAATAAAAGTTTTAAATGTCATCTACAGTATTTCAGCTATTTCAAGATAATGTTTAAAAAATCATCCATACACATAACAACTCTTCCATTGTGAGCGTCATTTCAATAATGCATAACAAAGAGATTTGTTGTCTGTCTGAGTTCATTTCTACACCTCAGGCCATTCTGTTACTTTCTTTCATTCATTGTACTTTTTCGGTCCATTCTGATCAATTTGCACAGCCTCATTCCTCTGAAGCTTGCAAAAAATTTATCTGATCTCTCTCTTTCTATACATTGTCTGTGAGAAAGTACTTCATCTCTGTTTGGCCCACACTGAGCAGTTTCCTCTTCACTTTCTCTCAAAGTGCTTTTCAAGAATTGTTCTGACTAGCTAGAGAAAGAAAAGAAAAGAGGGAGCAGAAGGTGGAGAATATAGATGGATAACCACACAAAAGGAGAAGGGATACCGTGGAGAAAAGAAGACAAGACTCTGTCCCAGCCTCAGCAAAAGTGGAAAACTAGGTAAGGTTGGTAACATTTCCATCTATAGTCCTGATGCCCTTCTGCTCTCTCCTCATGGCCACATAGTTTCATCCCACCTTTTTCTACCAGGTAGGAGCTTTCACTACTATAGTTCACTTATCATGGAGTAGCCTTACATGAATCATCCCTTCAAAATAACACTACTTCCTTAGCTGCAATCTCACGGAACAGATTACCAGGTTTTTCTTTCATGGCACCACTGGCAAGAAATACTATGTAAACCAGTGTTATTGTTAGGTGCCATGGAGCTGATTTTCAACTCAGAGCGACCCTATGTGAGAGAGTAGAACTACCCCATAGGGTTTTCTCAGCTGTGATCTTTACAGAAGCAGATTGCCAGGTCTTTCTCCCTTAGAGCAGCTGGGTGGATTCGAACCACCATCTTTTTGGTAGGTAGCCAAGCACAGTAACCATTTACACCATCCAGAGACTAGCATTAAAGGGGTGCTAAAATAAGAAATGTACATTTTGGTAAGAACATTACTAAGTGACATTTTGGTAAGAACTTTTATCAATATTCCTTATTAACTCTGAATTCACCTACTTCAAAAAACAAAATCAAGTAACGCAAAGGTAAAGGCTGAAATTGTGAAATAGAAGGGCAAGGGAGAAAAACTTCATCAAGAATATATAGCTTAGAAAAAACTATACAAAACTGAAAATAAAACAATTCTGAAAAAAGGGTGGAAGAATAAACAACAATGTTAATTAATACTTATCTCTTGGTGGTGGAATTATTGATTTTTTTTCTTTTCTTTTTGGTAATTTTCTCTATTTCCAAATTTTTCTATAATAAACAACTGTTTATTACTCAATAATGTCACTTTTTTTTATTTGTGTATGAGAATACAGTAATTTGGTTCAAAAATGGAAACAATATGAAAAAATATGTAGCAAAGACTTTCTTACTCCAGCCACTTCTGCATCATACTCTCCTGCACCTTTGTTATCACTTTTATTAGTTTCCTGGGCATCCTTCCAGATTTTTTTTTAATACAAATAGGTATATATTTTCTCATCTTCCCCTTGTTTCAAACAAAATGAAATATACTATACACATCATGGGGAGCCCTGGTAGCGTAGTGGTTAAGCGTTCAGCTGCTAACCAAAAGGTCGGCAGTTCAAATACACCAGCCACTCCTTGGAAACTTCATGGGGCTGTTCTACCCTGTCCTATAGGATCGCTACGAGTCAGAACCGACTCGATGGCAATGGGATACACATCATGCTGCAGCTTGATTTTTTTTTTTTAATTTAATGTTATCTTAGAGACCTTTCCATAAGTCCCTGGATGGCACAAATGGTTTGCCCTGGGCTGCTGATCTAAAAAGCTTGGTGGTTCTAACACATTCAACAGCACCACAGAAGAAAGACCTGGCAATCTGCTTCCATAAGATTACAGCTAAGAAAACACTATGGTGCGGTTCAACTCTGTAATACATGGGGTGGCCATGAGTCAGAATTGATGGCAATGGATTTGGTTGTTTGGTTTGAGAGATCTTTCCATATTAGTTAATGGGGAGCTTTCTCATTCTTCTTTATAGCTGCATATACCATTACTTAAATCAACTGTCCTCCTTGAAGGACACTGAATTCTAATTTTTTGCTCTTATAAACAATGCTGTGATGAATAAACTTTGTACATAGATAACTCCATATGGTCAGATATAGCTGTAGGATAAATCCCAGAAGTGGGAATGCTGAATCAAAGAATAAATACATGTGCAATTTTGATAGAGATTGCCAAGTCATCCTCCACATGGCCTGCCTATACTAATTTGCTTTCTTACCAACATGGTGTGACAGTCCCCATTTAACCACAGCCTCAACAATAGAATGTGTTTTCAAACTTGTGGATTTTTGCCAATATGATGGTAAAAAATGGTATCTGGAATTGTTTCAGGCACTTGGATTTGGATTCATAGTTAAAAAGGCCATCTCCACTTCAAAGTTGAAAAGAATTTTCATGAGAAAGAACAATCTGCAACCACGTGCAACAATATGAATAAATCTCACAAGCATAATGTTGAGCATATAAACCAGACTCAAACGAGGACATACTATATACACTTATACAGAGTATAACGATGGATAAAAACTAATGATGATTTTGGAAGTCAGGGTGATGGTTACCTATGAACGTGGAGGAGGTGACTGAGAGGGGCACGAAAAGGCTTCAGCTGTGATTATAATGTTTTGTTTCTTGATCTGAGTCCTAGTTATGTTAATTTGTGAAGTTACCAAAATGTATAATTATGATAAGTGCATTTTTCTGCGTGTATCTTACACTACAGGTTTTTGTTTTCTTGAAGACATTCTCTCATGTTTTCTTAAATTCACTTCCTTATGATGAAAGTAAAAGGAGACAATTTAAGCTTGGAAGCAATTTCATCACGTGAGATTTTATACTGAATTAGTTACTGATAATTAGATGTCTCTGAAAGAAAAAAGAATGTATTTCTGTTCAGTATGGATTTAAATGGGAAATATTGCCCCATAGTAAATATTTGATCTTTACTAATAGTTCCCATAACTGATAAGGGATCAGGTCCATATTTTTGTTTCCTTGGAATCATGATGAGAAATCCATTTCCAGAGGATCAAAATCACATCTTAAATGAAGCCTTGGTCATTTTCCTTCCTGGAACAGAAGCTGCAGTCATTAATGCAATCAAAGACATCAAATATAAAGAAGAACTACCCTTGATTCCCCCATGTGTCTGTCAGTTTGTCGTACTGTGGGGGCTTGTGTGTTGCTGTGATGCTGGAGGCTATGCCACCAGTATTCAGATACCAGCAGGGTCACCCATGGCAGACAGGTTTCAGCTAAGCTTCCAGACTATGATAGACTAGGAAAAAGGAACCAGTGGTCTACTTCTGAAAAGAATTAGCCAGAGAAAACCTTATGAATAGCAGTGAAACACTGTCTGATACCTTGCCAGAAGATGAGCCCTCCAAGTTGGAAGGCACTCAAAAGACAACTGGGGAAGAGCTGCCTCCTCAAAGTAGGGTCAACCTTAATGATGTGGATGGAATCAAGCTTTCGAGACCTTCATTTGCTGATGTGGTATGACTCAAAATGAGAAGAAACACCTGCAAACATCCATTAATAATTGGAACGTGGAATGTACAAAGTATGAATCTAGAAAAATTGGGAATAGTCAAAAATGAAATGGAATGCATAAATATCAATATCCTAGGCATTAGTGAGCTGAAATGGACTGGTGTTGGCCATTTTGAATCAGACAATCATATGGACTACTATGCTGGCAATGACAGCCTAAAGAGGAATGGCATTGCAGTCATTGTCAAAAGAATATTTCAAGATCTATCCTGAAGTACAACGCTGTCAGTGATAGGATAATATCCATACATCTACAAGGAAGACCAGTCAATATGACTATTATTCAAATTCATGCACCAACCACTAAGGCCAAAGATGAAAAATTGAAGATTTTTACCCACTTCTGCAGTCTGAAATTGATCAAATATGCAATCAGGATGCATTGAAAATTACTGGTGATTGGAATGGGAAAGTCGAAAACAAAGAAAAAGGATTGGTAGTTGGAAAATATGGCCTTCGTGATAGAAACAATGCCTGAGATAGCATGATAGAATTTTGCAAGACCAACAACTTCTTCATTGCAAATACCTTTCTTCACCAACATAAACAGATGTACCTCACCAGATGGAATACACAGGAATCAAACTGACTACGTCTGTGGAAAGAGATGATGGAAAAGCTCAATATCATCACTCAGAACAAGGCCAGCGGCTGACTGTGGAACAGACCAGCAATTGCTCATATGCAAGTTCAAGTTGAAACTGCAGAAAATTAGAACAAGTCCACAAGAGCCAAAGTACAACCTTGAGTATATCCCACCTGAATTTAGAGACCATCTCAAGAATTTGACGAGTTGAACACTAATGACCGAAGACCAGACGAGGTGTGCAAGGACATCATACATGAAGAAAGCAAGAGGTCATTAAAAAGACAAGAAAGAAAGAAAAGACCAAAACGGATGTCAGAAGAGACCGAAACATGCCCTTGAAAGTCGAGTAGCTAAAGCTAAAAGAAGAAATGATGAAGTAAAAGAACTGAACAGAAGATTTCAAAGGATGGCTCGAGAAGACAAAGTAAAGTATTATAATGACATTTGCAAAGACCTGGAGATAGAAAACCAAAAGGGAAGAACATGCTCGGCATTTCTCAAGCTGAAAGAACTGAAGAAAAAATTCAAACTTTGAATTACGATAGTGAAGGAGTCTATGGGGAAAATATTAAACGACACAGGAAGCATCAAAAGAACATGGAAGGAATACACAGAGTCGTTATACCAAAAATAATTGGTCGACGTTCAACCATTTCAAGAGGTAGCATCTGATCAGGAACCGATGGTGCTAAAGGAAGAAGTCCAAGCTGCACTGAAGGTATTGGTGAAAAACAAGGCTCCAGGAATTGACTGAATACCAACTGAGATGTTTCAACAAACGGATGCAGCTCTGGAAGAGCTCACTTGTCTATGCCAAGAAATTTGGAAGACAGCTACCTGGCCAACCAACTGGAAGAGATCCCTATTTATGCCTTTTCCCAAGAAAGGTGATCCAACTGAATACAGAAATTATGGAACAATATCATTAATATCACACACAAGTAAAATTTTGCTGAAGATCATTCAAAAGTGGCTGCAGCAATATATAGACAGAGAACTGTCAGCAATTCAGGCCAGATTCAGAAGAGGATGTGGAACCAGGGATACCATTGCTGATGTCAGATGGATCTTGGCTGAAAGCAGAGAATACTAGAAAGATGTTTACCTGTGTTTTTTGACTATGTTAAGGCATTCGACTGTATGGATCATAACAAATTATGGATAACATTGCCAAGAATGGGAATTCCAGGACACATAATTGTGCTCATGAGGAACCTATACATAGACCAAGAGGCAGTTGTTCAGACAGAACAAGGGGATGCTGTGTCGTTTAAAGTCGAGGGGGGGGTCAGGGTTGTATCCTTTCACTATACTTATTCAATCTGTATGCTGAGCAAATAATCAGAGAAGGTGGACTATATGAAGAAGAACGGCGCATCAGGAATGGAGGAAGACTCATTAACAACCTGCGGCATTATGCAGATGACACAACCTTGCTTGCTGAAAGTGAAGAGGACTTGAAGCACTTACTGATGAAGAGCAAAGACCACGGCCTTCAGTATGGATTACACCTCAACATAAAGAAAACAAAAATCCTCATAACTGGACCAATAAACAACATCATGATAAACAGCAAAAAAACTGAAGTTGTCAAGGATTTCATTTTACTTGGATCCACAATCAACACCCATGGAAGCAGCAGTCAAGAAATCAAACAACACTTCGCATTGGGCAAATCTGCTCAAAAGACCTCTTTAAAGTGTTGAAAAGCAAAGATGTTACCTTAAAGAGTAAGGTGTGCCTGACCCAACTCAAGGTATTTTCAATCACATCAAGAATTGATGTCTTTGAATTATGGTGTTGGCAAAGAATATTGAATATACCATGGACTGCTAAAAGAACGAACAAATCTCTCTTGGAGAAGTACAATCAGAATGCTCCTTAGAGGCAAGGATGGCAAGACTACATCTTACATACTTCAGACATGTTGTCAGGAGGAATCAGTCCCAGGAGAAGGACATCATGCTTGGTAAAGTAGAAGGTCAGCGAAAAAGAGGAAGACCCACAACCAGATAGATTGACACAGTGGCTACAACAATGCGCTCAAGCATAACAGTGATTGTGAGCATGGTGCGGGACTGGGCAGTGTTTCGTTCTGTGGTACACAAGGTCGCCATGAGTCGGAATGGACTCGAGGGCACCTAACAACAACACTTGATTACCTGGTACATATCCTTACCCTTCACACGCTTATCAGACTCATGTGTCATCAACAGTTGAGAGAAAGCATGCAACAGTTTCTACAGACAAACGTTCCCTTACTCTTCTGTAGTTTAGCTGACTTTCTGAGTAGAGTTGTTGATAGTATAAGCAATTGCTAATTAATAATTGCTAGTGAAAGTTGAGCAAAATGGAGGCTAAAATGATTCAGGTAGGAGGAGATCGATTTAGATGCAAAATTTCCTGTCTCTGATTTTAAAGCAAAGATCTTATTTTTAAAAAAATGTTATGTGATACTTACTATACACAAAATATTATGTGAAATATATGTAAATTATGAAACGTAAACACTCGTGACCCCATCATCCAAATTAAGAACCAGAGCACTGCCAGTGCTACTGCATCCATTCATGTGTGTCTCTTCATTTTCTTCCCTGTCTCTCACCCAAATGTAAACACAACTTGGGATTTTCTAATTTTCATTATATGGCTTTTTTAAAAAAATACTTTATTGCTTGTGTATATATGCCTACACGATATATTATTTACTTTTGCTTGTTTTTGAGCTTAATAAAATAGTAGCATGCTGTAAGTAGTCTTATGCAACTTGTTTTTTCATTTAGCATTTGTTTCTAAGATTCATTCATGGTATGTGCAATCGTAATTTATTTATTTTCACAGCTGTAGAGTATTCTATTGTGTGTTCTTCATAATACCTTTTTAAATATCTTTTCAACTTTGGGTATATTTGTAGTTATGTACCCTGTTTTATTCCTGATCTTATCATTTCTCTTTTTTTTTTTTTTTTGAGCATTCTCGCCAGAAATTTGTCAATTTTACTAGTTCTATTTTTTTTTTTTTAATTCTTTGGCTTTGTTGATCTTTTTTACTTTAGATTTGTTTTACATCACTAATTTTTGTTTTATTCTTTGCTTATTTGTTTTATTATTTTGTAACCTCTGTGGCAAGTAATCTCATCTGTAAAATAGAGGTAATAATAGTACAATATAGGCTTGTTCTGAGGATAAAATGAATCAATATACTGCAAGCTTAAAAAGAGTGCCTGGCACATAATGAGTGCTTTTTATGTGTTTCCTCTTATTGCCATTTTAATAATTTTTATTTATTTCCTTCCACTATCTCTGTGCGTATTTTGTATCTCTTTTACTAACTTTTTAAAAATGTTGCTTATCTCAATTGTTAGTCTTTGTTTTATAACATAAACATTCCTTCTAAGTTCTGCTTTAGATTCATCCCAGAATTTTTGATAGGTAATATTTTTATTTTAGTTCTGTTTAAATGTTTTCTAATTTACATGATAATTATTTGACCTATGGATTATGTGGAAGCATGTTTCTTGAACTCCATACCTGCAGAAATTTTCTAGTTATCTATTTGTTTTGATCTCAAGTTTAATTGTATTGTGGTCAAAAACTTGCTGTGTAATTATTTTGGTCACTTTAAGTTTGTTGAGAAGTGCTTTCTGGCTTGGTAACAGCAACTTTTTTTTTCTTATTGTACTTCAGATGAAAGTTTACAGAACAAACTAGCTTCTCGTTAAACAATTAGTACACATATTGCTTTGTGACATTGGTTACCAGCCCCAAGACATGTCAACACTCTGCCTTCTCAACCTTGGGATCCCTATTACCAGCTTTCCTGTCCCTTCCTGCCTTCTAGTCCTGCCCCTGGGCTGGTGTGCCCTTTTAGTTTTGCTTTGTTTTATGGGTCTGTCTAATCTTTGGCTGAAGGGTGAACCTCATGAGCGACTTCATTACTGAGATAAAAGGGTGCCTGAGGACCATATTCTCATGGGTTTCTGCAGTCTCTGTCAGACTAGTAAGTCTGATCTTTTTTTTGTGTGTGTGAGTTAGAATTTTGTTCTACATTTTTCTCCAGCTCTGTCTGGGACCCTCTGTTGTGATCCTGGTCAGAGCAGTCAGTGGTGGTTGCTGGGCACCATCTAGTTGTACTGGACTCAGTCTGGTGGAGGCTGTGTTAGTTGCGGTCTATTAGTCCTTTGGACTAATCTTTCACTTGTATCTTTAGTTTTCTTCATTCTCCCTTGCTCCCGAAGGGGTAAGACCAGTGGAGTATCTTAGATAGCTGCTCACAGTCTTTTAAGACCCTAGATGCTACTCATCAAAGTAGGATGTAGAACATATTCTTCACAAACTACTTTATGCCAATTGAGCTAGATGTTCCCTGAGACCATGGTCCCCACAGCCCTCAGCCCAGCAATTCAGTCCCTGAGGGAGTTTGGGTGTGTCTATGGAGCCAGTATTGTGTACTATCTTACCGTTCACCAAAGTTGGTAACAGCAACTTTTATAAATATTAGTTTCGTGCTTTAAAATAATGTATATTTTGTAATTGTTGAATGTGATCTTTCGTATATGCCTATTAGGTCAATTTTTTAGCTATGCTGTTCATATCACTTATATTCTTACTGATGATTTTGTCTTTGTGGTCAGCTTGTTCTATCAGTTATTGAGAGAGATATGTTTAAATTTTCCACTAAGATTATGGATTTGTCTATTTCTCTTCATAGTGTGTAATTTTTCTTTATATATTTTGAAACAGCTTCATTAGGTGTACACAGATTTAGAAAAGTGAAATCTTTCTGGTGAAATGAAATTCTTATCATTATGAAATAAGCTATCTCTCATAATATTTTTTCTTAAAGTCTATTTTGTCTGATATCAATAAGATGACATCTTTCTATAGTTAAAATTTATCTACTACATATTTTCCATACTTGTACTTTTAATCTTTGTGTATCTTTTTGTTTTAGATCTTGTATCTTATAAACAATATAAATGTGAAGTTTTTTTTACTTCCATCTGACAGTCTTTATCTTTCAGCTAACACATTTACTTTATCTCCATTTTTTTATAAGGCTATATTTGGAGGCAGAGCCAACATGGCTCCCCAGAGAAACATACCATGCTGTCCCCCTGCAGCAAAGACCCAAAAAACTACGTAAAACAGATGCAATCATCAATCCTGGAAACCCAAGCATCAAATGAAGGGATAAAGAACTAGATCAAACACCAAATGGAAGAAGAAACTGATGGAAAACAGAGAATGTGGAAAGATATGGAGTGGAGGTCACCTGCCAACTAACACAGCACAGTGTTGCCATCCTGAAACACAGCCAGCAATGATCCCTGACAGGGAAAAGGGAAGGCGACTTCACACGTTGCTTCCAACAGGAAACAGAGCACCTTGTAACTAGAGAAACACACTTTCCTACCCCTCCCCCTTCTGGTGAGCAGAAGCAAGAACCCCCGCAACTTGGCAATCCCCACCACAGGAATCTACAATATGAGGCCCCTGCCCCCTCCTGCTGTGTGACTTTTTTTCCCCCTTTTTATATTCTTTCTTCCTTTACTTTCTCCCTTCCACCTACCCCTGTATGCCACCTCTCCTCCCTTCCCACCAGCACCCTGGTCCATCCCACCCCACTAGTTGGTCCCTATCATACCACCATTTTTTCTTTTTCTCCATTTTCTTTCTCACTCCCACCTACACCTATATGTCACCTCCCCTCCTCCCCACTGGCCCTTCCCCGCACTGCTACAGCTACAAAGCCACAAGCCCATTGCCACCCTGTGTCCACCCCGCCCCCACTCACCAGCTTCTGTGGTGTTGCCATTTTTTTTTTTTTTCTGCCTCCCACCTAGCCCCATATACCACCTCCTCTCCCCACCGGCTTCCAGGTTCATACCACTCCAACTCGCTTGCCCCAACTGTGCTGCCATCTTTTTCTCTTTCTTCATTTTCTTTCTCGCTCTCACCTAGCCCCATATGCCACCTTCCCTCCTTCACATCAGCCTCCGCAGCACTATGGGATAGCGTGCCACCAGCACACTGACCTGCCACTGCCCCAGATCTACCCCACCCCACAATCCGGTTCCCAACATGCCACCGTTTATTTATTTGTTTTTCTTACTTTTAATTGTTTTCTTTTTATCTTCTTTTCTTTCCTTCTCCCACTTAGTCCTGTACACCATGTCCCCCTCAACCCCACCAATCCAAAGATTCACCCCACCCACACCTGCCGGGTCCTGACACATGATTTTTTTTTTCTTTTTTTCCTCTCTTTTCTTTTCTTTCTGTATCGTACCTAGCCCTGTGTGTTATCTCCTCCACTTCCCACCAGCCCTTGCCACATTGCCAAAGCTACAGTATCCCTGGTACTCAGGCCTGGCCCTGCACTAGGCCTGGGCTGCCCCTCCACTCCCAACATCAGACCAGCTGCTGAACAGTGGGAAGCGAGCCCATACCACTACCCAGCCAACACCACCACCCATCTAGCAAGAATCTGTGAATGCTTCCACACCACTAGACCAACATCAGGAGACAGAAGGAGCCCATCCAGTCCACCCTCAGCCACCTTGCCAAGCCAGTGTACAGGGAAGTGGGTTCACCCTGCCTGCTGCTGCCCTGCCTAATAGGATAAGGCAATGAGAGCTATCATGGTCACAGATGAGCAAGTAACAAGCACACCAAGCATGCCTGCCTTGACATAGCAAAACAAGACAAAAAGGTAGGATGAAACAAAAGAACATACAATCAATAAAGAGAGAAAATAATACCTTAATGTCTCAGAGACAGCAGACAATATCAAAGATATAAAAAAGCAGGGGAGGATGGCTCCAGTAAATTAACAAAATAAAGAATCAGACAACCTTCCAGTAGAAGAAAAAGCATTGGAATTAAAATATAGGGAATTCAAAGTATTAATATTTAGGGCTCTCCAAGAGAAGGTTTATAAGCAGAAATTTCCCAAATATCATGAAAGACAAAAAGGTGGCCATCCAAGAAGCTCAATGAATCCCACATAAGACAGACCCCAAAAGTCACAAAGACACATACTCACACTTACCAAAACCAAAGACAAAGAAAGAATCCTGAGAGTAGCTCAAGAAAAATGAAAAGTCACTTACAAAGGGGAAACAAGACTAAGCTCTGATTACTTGGCAGAAACTATGCTGGCAAGAAGGTATTGGGGTGATATATATAAAACCTTGAAAGAAAAAAACTGCCAATCAAGAATAATATATCCTTCAAAACTACCTCTCAAATATGATCATGATATTAGGACATTCATAGATAAACAAAAATTAAGGGGATTCATAAAAACCAAACCAAATTTACAAGAAATATTAAAGGTAGTCCTTCATTTAGAGAACCAACAACATGAGACAACAACCAGAGTCTAGGACACAGGACAGCATCAGCCAAATACCAACTGTGATGGTTAAGATTGTGTGTCACCTTGGCTGGGCCATGATTCTGAGTGTTTATATGTGATCACCCCTATGATGGGATCTGCTGTGAGCAGCAAATCAGTTGAAAGGGAGTTTCTTTGGGCATGTGATCTGCATCTGAATATAAGTGGACATTCTGTTTTTTGCCCTTTCTGGATCCTGCAGCTGCCTCCTGTTCATCTGACTTCCAGTTCTTGGGACTTGAGCTAGCAGCTTACCTGCCAAACTTGGGATTCATTGATCTTCACAGTCTGTGAGCAAGAGTCCTGCTCTCTGATCTGCCGATCTTGGGTTTGCCAGCCCCTGTGGCTGCGTGAATCAGAAGAAGCCTCTATCCTGATCCACAGACTTGGGACCTTCCAGCTTCTACAATCATGTGAGCTGTTTCCTTATAAATCTCTCTTTCTCTCTCTCTCTCTCTCTCTCTCTCTATATATATATATATATATATATATATACATACATATATATATACATACTGGTTTTTCTTCTCTAGAGAATCCAGCCTAAGACACAAACTTAGGTAAAGAACTCTCAATAATAAAATGAAGCTAAAAGATTTAAAACAGGGAAACAGAGATGTCAATCCTCAAATGACAACAATGTCAAAACAATAAAGGGGGGAATAAATGGTGTAAGTATAGAACTTTCAAATGGAGAGGAAGTCAAAGTGACATCAAGTAATAAAAGACTGGTTCAAACTTAGGAAGATAAGAGTACATTTCAAGGTAACCACAAAGAAAGTTAACAAACCCACACATCAAAATAAAAAGAAGAAAAATATAAAGACTCAGTAAACACAAAATATATAACAAAAGGAAAGAAAAGAAAATCTACAAATTAAAGAAACTCAGCACAGGAAATTTAGAGGAACAAAGAAATTGTCAGCACCACACACACACGAAGCACAACAATATAACAGCGATAAATTCATACCTATTGATAACCACACTGAATGTAAATGGCTTAAATGCACCTGTAAAGAGACAGAGTGGCAGAAAGGGTGAAAAAACACGACCCATTAATATGCTGTCTACAAGAGACACACTTTAGACACAAAGACATAAATATATTAATAATCAAAGGATAGAAAAAGTAACCAAAACGTGCAGAACTAGCAATACTGATCTCAGATAAAATAGACTCTAAGACAAAATCCACCATAAAAGACAAGGAAGGACATTATATAATGATTAAAGGGACAATCCACCAAGAAGACATAACCTTAATAAATGCACACCCAATGACAGGGTCAAAAATACATGAAACAAACTCTAACAGCACTGAAAAGCCACCCAAATAGCAGCAAAGTATACATTATTTTCCAACTCACATGAAACATCCTCCAAAACAGACTACATTTTAGACCACAAAACAACCCTCAATAAAATTCAAAACACCAGAATAATACAAAGCATTGTCTCTGATCACAATGCCATAAAAGTAGAAATCAATAACAGGAAAAGCAAGGAAGAAAATCAAATACATGGAAACTGAATAACATATTGCTTTAAAACTATTGGGTCATAGAAGACATCCAAGAGGGAGTCAAAAAATTCCTAGAATCAAAAGAGAATGAAAACCCATCATACCAAAACCATTGGGACACAGCAAAGGCAGAGCTTACAGAACAATTTATACCAAAAAATGCACATATCAAAAAAGAAGAATGAGCCAAAATCAAAAAGTTAGCACTACAACTCGGACGAATAGAAAGAGAACACAAAAAGAAGTCCACAGGCATCAGAAGAAAGGAAATAATAAGGATTAGAGCAGAAATAAATGAAATAGAGGATAGAAAAACAATAGAATCAACAAAACCAAAACCTATATCTTTGAAAATATCAACAAAATCGACAAACCATAGGCCAAACTGACTAAAGAAAAACAGCAAAGGAAGAATATAACCCAAATAAGAAATGACACGGGGGAAATTACAACAGACTCAACTGAAATTAAAAGGATCGTAACAGTATACAGTGAAACATTGTACTCCAACAAATTTGAGAGCCTAGAGAAAATGGACAAATTTCTAGAAACACACTACCTTCCTAAACTAACACAAACTGAGATAGAAAAGCTGAACAAACCCATACAAGAGAAGAGATTGAAGAGGTCATTAAAAAACTCCCAACAAAAAAAGTCCTTGCCTGGACAGCTTCACTTAAGAATTCTAACAAACATTCAGAGAAGAGATCAAGCCAGTACTACTCAAACTATTGCAGAGCATAGAAAAGGAAGGAATACTCCCCATTCATTCTATGAAGCTAGCATAACCATGATACAAACAGACGAATATCTCTCATGAATATAGATGCAAAAATTCTCAACAAATTTCTATCCAGTAGAAATCATACCAGGTATACAAAGAGAGTTCAACATTTGAAAATCAATCAATGTAACCCTCCACATAAATAGAACTAAAGAAAAGAATCATGTGATTATCTCAACCAATACAGAAAAGGCATTTGACATTCCTGATAAAAATAATAAAATAGGAATAAAAAGGAAATTCCTCAACATAACAAAGTGCGTCTAAACAAAACCAACAGCCAACATCAATCTCAATGGAGAGAGGCTGAAAGTATTCCCCCTGAGAATGAGACCAAGACAAGGATGCCATTTATCACCACTCCTATCTAACATTGTGCTGGAAGTCTTAGCTAGAGCAATAAGGCAAGAAAAAGAAATAAAGTTCATCCAGATTGGTAAAGAAGGAGTAAAACTACCCCTATTCGCAGATGATATGATACTATACATAGAGAACTCCAAAGATTCCACAAGAAAACTATTGGAACTAGTGGAAAGATTCAGCAGAATAGCAGGATACAAGATCAACATACAAAAATCAATCGGATTCCTATACAGCAACAAAGAGAACTTCTAAAGGAAATTAGGAAAACAGTATCGTTTATATTAAGATAAAATACTAAGGAATAAATCTAACCAGGGATGTAGAAGACCTATACAAAGAAAACTACAAAACATTATCACAAGAGACCTGCGTGAATGGAAAAACATAACACGCTCATGGATAGGAAGAGTCAACATTGTGAAAATATCAATTCTACCCAAAGTGATCTACAGATATATGCAATCCCAATCCAAATACCAACAACATTCTTTAACAAGACGGAAAAACTAATCATTAACTTTATATGGAAAGGAAGAGGCCCCAGAGGAGGAAAGCATTATTGAAGAAAAAGAAAAAAGTAAGAGGCCTCACACTACATGATCTCAGAACCTACTATACTGCCACAGTAGTCTAAACAGCCTGACACTGGTACTATAACAGACACACAGATCAATGGAACAGAATTGAGAACCCAGATGTAAATTCATCCACCTATACTCAGCTGATCTTTGACAAAGGACCAAAGTCCGTTAAATGGGGAAAGACAGTCTTTTTAACAAATGGTGCTGGCAAAACTGGATATCCATCTGTAAAAAAAGTGAAACAGGACCCATATCTAACACCATACACAAAAAGTAACTCAAAATGGATCAAAGACCTAAATATATAACATAAACAATAAAGATCATGGAAGCAAAAATAGGGACAAAGCTATGGGCCCTAATATATGGCATGAATAGAATACGAACCATAACTAACAATGCACAAACACCAGAAGATTAAACATGGTAACTGTGAGCTGCTAAATATTAAATGCATCTCATCAAAAGACTTATGCTCATCAAAAGACTTCACCAAAAGAGTAAAAAGAGAACGTACAGACTGGGAAAAAATTTTTGCTGCAACGTATCTGACAAGGGTCTCATCTCTAAAATCTATAGAATACTTCAACACCTCATCAACTAAAAGATAAATAATCCAATTAAAAACTGGGCAAAGGATACGAACACTTCATCAAAGAAGACATCCAGGCAGCTATCAGACATATGAGGAAATGCTTGAGATCATTATCCATTAGAGAAATGCAAATCAAAACTACAATGACATACCGTCTCACCCTGACATAACTGGCACGGATCAAAAAAACAGAAAATAACAAAGGTTAGAGGGGTTTCGGGGAGATTGGAACTCTTACGCACTCCAGGCGAGAATGTAAAATGGTACAACCACTATGGAAAACATATAATGCTTCCTTAAAAAGCTAGAAATAGAAATACCGTATGATCTAGCAATCCCACTCTTAGGAATATATCCTAGAGAAATAAAAATAGACATATGGACACCCATGTTCATTGCATCATTATTCACAATAGCAAAAAGATGGATGCAACCTAAGTGCCCATCAACAGATGAATGGATAACAAATGGTACATACACACAATGGAATACTACACAATGATAATGAACAATGATAAATCCATGAAACATCTCATAACATGAATGAATATGGAGGATGAATTATGCTGAGTGAAATAAGTCAGTCACCAAAGGAGAAATATTGTATGAGACCACTATTATAAAAACCCAAGAAAAGTTTTACACACAGAGAAAAACAATCTTTAATGGTTATGAGGGAGGGGAGAGGTGAGGAGGGGAAATCACTAACTAGATAGTAGACAAGTGTTAACTTCAGTAAGGTGAACAACAACACACAATAAAGGGAAAGGCAGCACAATTTGACCAAGAAAAGTCATAGAAGCTTTCTAGACACATCCAAACACCTTTAAGGACTGAGTTACTGGGGCTGAGTCCTGGGAACAATGATCTCAGGGAACATCTAGGTCAATTGACATAATGTAGTTCATGAAGAAAATGTTCTCCATTCTACTCACATTCTACTCTGGTGAGTAGTGTCTGGGGTCTTAAAAGCTTGCAAACAGCCATCTAAGATACATCTATTGGTCCCATCCCGTGTGGAGCAAAGGAGAACGAAGAAAACTAAAGACTCAAGGGAAATATTAGTCCAAAGGACTAATGGACCACATGAACCACAGCCTCCACCAGCTTTACCCCAGAAGAACTACATGGTGCCCATTTACTATCACTGACCACTCTGACAGGGATCACAATAAACTTGTTGCAGTTGATTCTGACTCATTGTGACCCTATAGGACAGAGCAGAACTGCCTCATATGGTTTTCAAGGAGCAGCTGGTAGATTCAAATTGCCAACTTTTTGGTTAGCAGCCAAGGAGGGTTGTAAAAACGGCATGAGTGAGGTGTCTAACCTTCTCTAACTTCACCAGGTGGAAGGAGAATCAAGATCAACAGCACACCAGCCCAGGGGCAAGGACGAGAAGGCAGGAGGGGACAGAAAAGCTGGTAATGGGGAACTAAAGGTGGAGAAGGGGAGAGTTTTGATATGTTGTGGGGTTGGCAACCAGTGTCACAAAACAATATGTGTATTAATTGTTTAATGAGATGCTAGTTTGCTCTGTAAACCATCACCTAAAGTGATAAAAAAAAAAAGCTCAACAGCCCAAGCCTGATTCCCATGAGGCAGAGGTCAGACATGCCTCCTTTCTCCACCATCTTTACTAATTCTGACACCAACTGTCCCTCTCACAGCACTCGACTTTTTTGCTGGGTTTGATAATTCATTGCAATGACCACACAGAATTCACAGACCATACTCAACAATTATAGGGTTTAATAGGGGAGTAACAGGTTACAGTTCAGGTCAGGAACACTCAGGATACAGTTTCTTTCATCAGGACAGCCTTTTCCCAGTCGTGCTTGCAGGCATACCTCTCCCTGCTGCTTGGTCTCTGCCCAAAGGCACTCAACTTTCTTTCTCCATAGGCCAGAAGCTCACCACGCCATCTTCTGCTGGGTCTCTGCAGCCAGGTCTCTCCTGCCACTGCTTCTTAGCTTCTTCAGGATTACAGCTTGCTCTCTCTCTTGGTCTCCTGCTTCCAGGAGCTTCTAAGTGCAGGGATCCCGGATCCAAAGGACATGCTGGATCCTGGCTGTTCTTCCATAGTGGTGGTGGGACTCGTCTCCTTCCCGCCTCTGAGGTCGCTCATTTCAAGTCTAGCGGGATGGCAAAACTGACCAACCCCTTTAGTGGGCTACGGTTACCCTATCTGCACAGTCCCACCCAATCACTTGGGTGGGAGTTACAAGACCATGGCTAGAAAGGTCACACACAAAAGTGATCTATTACACTGCAAGGATCCCTGACAGAACAGGAGAAAAATGTAGAACAAAATTTAAATTCACAAAAAAAGACCAGATTTACTGCTCTAACAGAGACTGGAGGAACCCCAAAACTATGGCCCTGGACACTTTGCTAATTCAGAACTGAAGCCACTCCCAAAGTCCACCTTTCGGCCGAAGAGTACACAGATCTATAAAAAAAAACAATAACACATGTGAGGAACATACTTCTTAGTTCAATCAAGAATACGAGCTCAAATGGGCAACACCTGTCCAAAAGCAAAAATGAAAAGGCAGGAAGGAACAGGAAAACTGGATAAATGGACACCGTGAACCCGGGGTGGGAAGGGGGAGAGTGCAGACACATTGTAGGGATTGCAACCAATGTCACAATACAATTTGTGTATAAATTTTTGAATGAAAAGCTAATTTGTACTCAAAACTTTCACCTACAGCACAATAAAATTTTTTTTAAAAGAATATATTTGGACTTATAGCTACAATCTTATCTTGTATTTCCTGATTGCTTTACTTATTTAGGTGTGTTTTAGATTGGGTATTTTTTTTCATTCCTTTTTTTCTGTATTAGTTAAGAAACTATAGACTCAGTTTCTATTATTTCTATTCTTTTATTGGATTGCATTAGTAATTGCGACATACATCTTATCTTTATAGCTCTGAATGTAATCAACATTTTTATACTCTTATTGAACAAATAAGCACCTTAGAATGCTACTCAAAGGGTGATTCACAGAATACTAACATTCAGCTAACTTCGTTACCGGTCAATGCTAAGCATACAAATAGAGAGTAAGCATTTAATTTTATTTTAAGTTGAGAAACTTTCATGGCATATGAAAGTATCATATCAAGCATATGATAAAGGGACTTGTCTTACTGAACAGAGTATAGACCAGTCTGAGTGCTATTGAACTCACTTTGTGAGTCAACATGGCACGAGTTATGTACCAGTAATGCATAGTAGGCCTATGTAACATCCTGTGAATTGTTAAGGTTGGTTTATCAATTGGAAATCAAAAGTGTATAAAATACAAATTTCTTTCATCAAAAGTAAAATTAATTATAATTTTAGAAGCTTATTTTTTTAAACTGGCTACTGATAAAAGACCACCACTAGTCTGTCAGTTTGTCATACAGTGGTGGCTTGTGCATTGCTGTGGTGCTGGAAGCTATGCCACCAATTTTTCAAATGTCAGCATGGTCACCCATGGTAAACAGGTTTCAGCGGAACTTCCAGACTAAGACAGACTGATATTTCAGTCACCTCATATGCATGCTGTTATGGGTAACATTGAGTTCCCCAAAAATATGTGTCAATTTGGCTAGGCTATGATTCCCAGTACCGTGTAATTGTCCACCATTTTTTTATCTGATGTGATTTTCCTATGTGTTGTAAATCCTACCTCTATATTAATGAGGAAGGATTAGAGGCAGTTATATTAATGAGGCAGGACTCAATCTACAAGACTCAGTTGTATCTTGAGTAAATCTCTTTTGAGATATAAAAGAGAGAAGTGAGCAGAGAGACAGAGGGATCTCGTATCACCAAGAATGAAGAACCAGGAGGGGAAGAAACTCCTAGACCAGCGGAAGATTGACGACAAGGACTTTCCCCCAGAGCCGGCAGAGACAAAAAGCCTTCTCCTGGAGTTGGCACTCTGAATTAGGATTTCTAGCCTCCTAGGCTATGAGACAATAAATTTCTCCTTGTTAAAGCCATACACTTGTGGTATTTCTGTTATAGTAGCACTGGATGACTAAGACATATGCGAAAGCCAGATAATGAATAAGGAAAAACAAAGAAGAATTGATAACTTTGAATTATGACATTAGCAAAGAAAATTGAACATACTATGGACTTTCGGAAGAACAGACAAATCTATCTTGGAAGAAGTACAGCCAAAATGCTCTTTAGAGGGGAGGTTAGAGAGACTTTATCTTATGTACTTTGGACATGTTATCAGGAGGGACCAGTCCCTAGAGAAAGATACCATGCTTGGTAAAGTAGAGGGTCAGGGAAAAAGAGGAAGACCAACAAGTGGAATGGATTGATACAGTGGCTGCAACAATGGGCTCAAATACAGCAACAATTGTGAGGATGGTGCAGGACCGGAAGTGTTTCTTTCTCTTGTACATAGTGTCACTATGAGTGGGAACGAACTTGATGAAACCTAACAACTGATAAAAGATTATTTTTAATTTGAATTTTGAAAATACAGCATCATTTCCTACATTTTGAATAAAAGTTAAAAATAAATATCCTGAGCTTGCTGAAATTGCTTTAAAAAGTTCTTCTCCCTCACAGATTGCAGCTGATCCAGAATCACGTGGAACAGAACATAAGACTGAGTACACTAAAGGACTACTATGGGTGTTATGTGGTAATACTGCTGATGTTTTAAGGTCCTACTTTCTGGATGTAAGAAATCATTTTCCTTCCTCCTAAATTACTCAACTAATGGGTTTACATATTATAACTCTCAAATTAGAAGTTTCTGTTGGTAAACTTAGCAAAGTTGTAAATATCATAACCAGAGAAGTGTCTGAAATTCAAGCTATGATTTTATAAAACATAATAGCATTAGATTTCCTGTTAGTCTCTCAAGGAACGATTTGTGCCTTAATAGACAAATGTTGCTGTATTTATATTATATTGTATTTATTTATTTCATTTATATTCTGAGGATTTGCAGAATGTAGTTGCTGTTGAGGTGCACGTACACAATTGCCCTAATATTATTGTTAATGTTTCTATTCTGCCTTCTAGTTCGCTGTATGATGCCTGGGATCTTAAAAACCAGACAGCACCCAATTACCATTTATTGAACTTTTTTGATCAAAGATTCTATAGTAAGATCATGATCCAAAGAACGGAACCATGAAAGAGTTGTAATTCTCCTGGAATCCAGATTTATGGCTTTCATGGAGGTTGGGGTAACCCACCTTTGAGTGAACTTTTGAACCTCAAACTTTGAGAAAAAAAGAAAAAAAAACTGATTCCTGAAGCCACTTTTGAGTCAAATAATGGTCCAGATAAGCTAGTAAGACCATTTTGCTTTGGGTGTTGTGCTTTTTTTATTTAATAATTCACTCCGTTTTGGGAAACTGACTCCAAAGATCAGACCAGGAACTAAGTTTAAGAAAATTGTGTATCTCCAAGAAACCAGGTTGTCAGAGGAGATCAACCTCATGGTTCAGACTCCATTTTGTCTTACACTCCACTTCTGTTTCTGAGAAAGTGACCCCTGACTGTTAATATGTAAACCAGGGAGGGGTAGCTTGCCCTTGGGATGAACATTTAGTATGTTTTAAATAGATTAACGGAAGACTTTCAACAGGAGAGGTCCATCCAGTATTATCTCGCTAATCATGTATTCTCTGATGAAAAGTTGTTTGTCACATGTAAATTTTTCTATACTTTCTGTTTTCTCTAGACAAACTTTTTGTGCTCCTTATGGATATATGTTTTTATGCGGTGGATCCAACTATACTAGTTTAGATGATCCCTTTCCAACTGACAGTGAGTTTACTTGGGCAATCTCTTATTTAGATTCCTGGTAAGTGCATGGGCAACGCACTTTGAGAACTTTAGGATAATCTTTAGCTATTCATAATAATGATGCTAGTAAATATTAGAAAGGTAATGTTAAAGTTGTTACACATTTTAAAATGAGAGACAGGAGAAAACCTATTGGTCCAACACTCAGGGTGGGGTTGGTAGCTTTAATTCCTACTTATGATATAGTTGAATTGGAGACATCTTTAAGAAATTTATCAATCATTATGGGACAAATAGCAGGCTAAGTTTCTAGTGGAATGGAAGCACAATAGCGATCTCCTGACCTTATTAGTCAAGGTGATATTGGATAATAGAATTGTCTTTGATTTTTTTATTAGCCAAAGAAAATGTAATATGAGCTGTAGCAAATATCTCCTGTTGCATCTGGATAAATAACAGGATAAGTACAACAACATATACATAGAATTGGACAGCAAGCTACTTGGTTACACACTGTAACACCCTTATAAACACTACATTTATTTGGTTGGTTATCATTAAGAATAAGTACATGGGCTAGATCACTGTTGTAAGGAATAGTAATATTCTTAGTCTGCATCCTGATAGTACTAGGCATAATAAAATTTACCTTCTATCATCTTACATACTTAAAAGTCAAAAGAAGGCCTCAGGCTAAAATGTTTATGTACATTGATTCTGCTCATTTTGGCAATGTGACTGATGAGAAATTCACTCTTACTTATGATCCTAGTGAAGAACCAGATGGTATCCGTGGAAAACCAGTACCGTTAGTTTAAAGAGCCTGCTATGGCTGCCATCTAGGAGTCCAGCTAAGTCCAGGTATTGATCATTGATGTGTTATCTCCGATCTCTGATCAGAAGGACTGAATGATTTAGGAGATAATATTGGAGCCATTATTCCTTGTCCTAGAATGTGAGCCAGCTGGAGCTGGACTCACAGGGACTCACAAGGACTCACAAGGACACATCAACTGGGCCCTGAGGTATAAAGACGATACCTAGGACAATCTTGGAAAATATCTTTTAGGGAACATTTCACATAAACAAATCATAAACAGCACAAAAGACCCATATACTTTCCACTCTTATCTTTCTCTGTCAGCATTTAGTGAATAGTAAGATTTGTTGGACTGATGAAGACCCTCCTGATTGTCCTTACTAAAACCTGTACCAATGATTGTTAAGAAAGATGATTCAAAATGTAGAATCACAATGACTTAACAGTTTTCAGCCAATCTATGAAAAGGTGAAGCTTTCAATGGTTTTGCCAATTTGTAATGTTAATATATACTGATGAATCTGTAGTGTTCCTCGGGCTCAGATAGATATGGCTCTGGCAGCATTCTTGTCCATTTCCTACTTTTGCCTTTTTGCATATATGCTGAATAAAACCTTTCTTTTTGCTTTACTATATTTTGTGATGTTTTTACCCTAGAACACAATTATCTTTAAACTATGAAAGTAATAATTGTACCTCCTTACCTACATAATTGTTAAGATTTCTTTGTCTTTGCAATCTCTTTAGCAAGTTGCTTGTGATGCATCACATTCTGGTAATGCTTATTCAATAATAAAACTTCTTTCTCTTCAAAAAAAAATTCTTCTCCCACCCTATCAACATGCTACATCCATAAGGCTGATTTCTCTACTATGGGTGTGATGAAAACAAAACAGACAACTGTTTAAATATACATTATCCCTACAAGTAGCATTTTTATCAATCTAATCTGTGTTAAATAAGTGCATAAACAAGAAACAAACTCATTTACCATATTAAAACTTTAAATATTGACATGCACAGATTCTTTCAAATTATGCATATATGTGTTTAATTGACTCACTAGTTTACTCATAACTTGTTTAAGTTATGCCAGAACAACAAAAATTTATCAACATAATAGCAATATTACACTTTCAATAAACAAAGCTTTTGTAATTCTTTTTGTCCCTATGTTTTGTTTGTTCTGATTACACATATTAGAATATAATTTATGTTTGTTTAACCTGATAATAAAATTAGAGTTTGCATTTATATGTCTTTTTTTTTCATTTTATTTTTGTAGTAATTTTTTTATTTTACAAAAGTATTGGCCTCGCATGGGTTGGGAAAATTAAAACTTGGTTCTTCATCACAGATAGTTAGAAAAGAACTGCCTTAGAATACTTTAACACCATTTACTACTACACAGTTAACATGCTCAGCTGCTAAGTGAAAGGTTGGAAGTTTGAGTCCACCCAGATGTGCCTCAGAAGAAAGGCCTGGTGATCTACTTCTGAAAAATCAGCCATTGAAAACCTTATGGAGCACAGTTCCACTTCAATACACAGGAGTTACCATGAGTTGAAATTAACTCAGCAACAACTAGCTTACTCTCATCTTCCAGAATTTATATTGTTGTCTGTTTTTATAAGCCCCATAAGACGTTATTACTATTGCTTAAAAACAGTATTTGTTTGTATTTACTGGCATATTTAGTGTTTTCTGTGCTCTTCATTTTTTCTTGTATTTTATATCTTTCTTCTCAGAACACTTTCCTTCTGCCAGAAACACATCCTTTAGAATTTATTTAGTGAAAATATGCTGGTGGCAAACTCTTAGTTTTTGTTTTCCTGAAATGTCTTTATTTTGTCCACATTCTTTAAAGATATTTTTCCTGGGTATAGAATTATAGGTTGTCAGTCCTTTTCTCTCAGCACATTGAAGATATTATTTCATTGTCTTTTAGCTTGCATTGTTGTTGAGAAGTCAGCTATCAGTTTATCATTTCTATATGAGTTATCTGTTCTTTTTCTCTAGTTACTTGTAAAACATTCTCTGTGATTTTGATGTTCTGAAGTTTCATTAAGATATGACTAGGATGGTGTTTTTGTTTTTATTGTTATCCTGTTTCAATTTCATTGGGTTCTCTGAGTTCAGGGATTGGCATATTTTATCAATTCTGGAAAATTACCAGGTAGTATCTATTTTAAGATGACAAGGTTTAACTATTTTAGCATGTTGTTGTTATTAGGTGCCATCGAGTCGGTTCCAACTCATAGTGACCCTATGTACCACAGAACAAAACACTACCAGATCTATGCCCACCTCACTATCTTTGTTATGCTTGAGCCAATCGTTGCAGCCATTGTGTTAATCCATCTCATTGAGAGGCTTCCTCTTTTTCACTGACCCTCTAATTTATCCAGCATGATGCCCTTCTCCAGGAACTGGCCCCTCCTGATAACATGTCCAAAGTACATGAGATGAAGTCTTGCCATCCTTGCTTCCAAGGAGCATTCCGGTTGTACTTCTTCCAAGACAGATCTGTTCGTACTTCTGGCAGTCCATGGTGTATTCAATATTCTTCACCAACATCATAATTCAAAGGCATCAATTCTTCTTTGGTCTTCCTTATTCATTTTCCTGCTTTCACATGCATATCAGGTGATTGAAAATACCATGTCAGGTGCACCTTAGTCCTAAAAATGACATTTTTGCCTTTAAACACTTTAAAGAGTTCTTTAGCAGCAGATTTGCCCAATGCAATACATCATTTGATTTCTTGACTGCTACTTCCATGGGCATTGATTGTGGATTCAAGAGAAATGAAGTCTTTGACAACTTCAATATTTTCTCCGGTTATCATGATGTTGCTTATTGGTCCAGTTGTGAGGTTTTTTGTTTTGTTTATGTTGAGGTGCAACCCATACTGAAGGCTGTGGTCTTTGATCTTCATCAGTAAGTGCTTCGAGTCCTCTTCAATTTCAGCAAACAAGGTCGTGTCATATGCATAATGCAAGTTGTCAATGAGTCTTTGTCCAATCCTGGACTGTATTTTTCTTCATATAGTCCAGTTCCTCACAGAATTTGCTCAGCACACATGTTTCCTGACTTTAAACCACACAGTATTCCCTTGTTCTGTTCAAACAACTGCCTCTTGGTCTGTGTATAGGTTCCACATGAGCACAATTAAGTGTTCTGGAATTACCATTCTTTGCAATGTGGTCCATAATTTGTTATGATTCAAACAGTCGAATGTCTTTGCATAGTCAATAAAACACAGGTAAACATCTTTCTGGTATTCTCTGCTTTCAGCCGCGATCCATCTGGCATCAGCAATGATATCCCTCCTTCCATGTCCTATTCTGAATCCTTCTCAAATTTCTGGCAGTTCTCTGTTGATGTACTTCATGCCTCTCCATTTTAGCTTGCCTCTCCCCAGTTTTAACTTCTTCTTCTAGAACACCAGTTAGATGTTTGTTAAACCGTCTCTATGGCAAACAGACTTATAAGGTGGCCCTTGACAACCCTGTTTCCTGGTGTTCATGCCCTTATGGGATCCCCTCCCCCTGGGTGTAGCCAGGATCTGTGAGTTTCTTCTAAGCAATAGGATAATGGCAAATATGATTACATGTTTATGAACACAGGATTACATTACAGAGTATTGTAGTGCTTCATCTTGCTGTAGTTGAATCTCCGTCTGTCTTCATTTCTGGCATTGAAGAAACAAGTAGCCACATTAAGTAACTCCATGTGGCAAGGAAGCCTGGGAGGCTTCTAGAAACTGAGGCTGGCTGGCAGCCAACAGCCAGCAAGAAACTGAAACATTCAGTTCTCAATGAGCTTCACAGTAAAAGGAGTTTAACCACAAGGAACCTAATTCTGCCAACAACTTGACTGAGCTTGGAAGGATGCCTATAACCGTAGCCCTTCTGATAAGATCACAACTCTGACCAACACCATGATTGCAGCCTTGTGAGACCCTAAGGAGAAGACCCAGTTAAGAAGTGTCAGGACTGTTGACCCACAGGAACTGTGAGATAGTAAATTTGCATTGTTTTAAGCTAATAAGATTGTGTTAATATTGTTACTAAGGAGGCCTGGTGGTGCAAAGGTTAAGCACTTGGCTGCTAACTGAAAGGTTGGTGGTTCAAACCCACCCAGTGGCTCCACAGGAGAAAGACTTGGAGATCTGATCCTGTAAAGATTACAGCCTAGGAAACCCTATGGGGCTGTTCTACTCTGTCACATGGGATCACTTTGAGTGGAAATTGACTCAACGACACCCAACAACAATATTGTTATACGTTAATAAATAGCTAATAAAAATCTCACTCCCTCCTTTATGTCTCTTGACAGATTTTTCAACTCTTTGTTTCATTGTGCTACGTTCTTCTTATTTAGGTCTATTATTTAGTCCACAATTCCCTCTTCACCTGTGTCTAGTTTTCAAGGTTTAACTATGAGTTTTTAATTTCAGTTGTTTTATATATATATATAAATAGTAAGCATTTCTTTATATTCTATTTGGTTTCTTTGTCTAATCTGATTGGGAATTCTTTATAGTTTTTTGTTTACATCATAATTTTCATGCTTGACTTTCTTGTATTACATGCTTTTAAACATATTCATATTAAGTCCTTGTCTAATAATTTCTTTATCTGAAGTTATTTCCTGCTTGTTTCTGAGACCTGTTGTTTTTGCTGGATTTTGTAGTTTTCTTTGTTTTGCTTGTATGCTTACTTATTATTCACTTTGAAGTGCTTGTCTTCCTTGGAATTTACTTGTGAAAATTTTTGAGGGCTGAGATAAAACTAGATTCCTCCAGAAAGGATTCATATTTGCTTCTGCCAACCTGCTGGGGCAGTACAAGTTTATACTCATTTTAAATTTTACTTTTTGCTTAAAGTTTTCTGGAAGCTGAATAGCTAATGTGATTTTGTGCTACAAACCCACATGGGGCAATTCTCATTCCAAATTCTCAGCAGCATATTTTCCCCGTCTCTGTTCACTGCCAACGTTTGAGATAGTTTATTACCCTTACAGTTGCCAGGCAGGTAGTTACTTCTATTCCATCATGCCATTGAGGGTCAAAACCTGAGGTAATTACTTCTGTTTCATCTTGTTGAGGGTGAAGACCTTTGGGATCCCAACTCTATACAAATATAGTCTCCAGTTAGATTCCCTACCTTGAGCAGCCTGTTTTTTCTCTTGTTCCCTATGCTCGGTGAGGGCATGTAAACAAAGTCTTAATTCACCACATGTTGCAAATGTTCTCAGAGTGAAAGCCAGCCCTAGGGCTCAGTTTACTTCTCCAGGTTTCTACCTTTATATGGTCACTGGTTTGAGAATTGCATTCTTATCAGCTCATCCATGCGCTTTAGAAAATATTTTGTACCTTTCCCCATGATTTTTAGTTATTTTCAGTGGGATCCAAAAACTAAAACCATCATAGTTACAAAAACTGAGCATTTCATGGCTATGAGCTCTGAGTGGACTTTTTGTTGTTGTTTTTATAAAAATATAAACAACAAAATATTTTCCAGTTAAACATTTTTCACATGTACAATTCAGTGACACCAATACATCAATTATATTGTGCAACCATCACTAACATCCATTGCCAAATCTTCCATCTCTACATGGACATTTTAAGTGAGTGCTTTTGCAAAACAAGGACATTTGGTAATTAAATACACAATTTCTTCAAAACAGCAAAGTCATTCTTCATGTGACTGTTTCTGTGTTACTACTATTTGGTAAGGAGCGCTGGTGGTGCAGTGACTAAGAGCTCAGGCTGCTAACCAAAAGGTCAGCAGTTCAAATCCACCAGCCACTCCTTGGAAACTCGATAGGGCAGTTCTACTCTGTCCTATAGGCTCGCTATGAGTTGGAATCAACTCGATGGCAAAGTTAAGTGCATATAGTTTTAAGCACAATGTTATGAAGGAAGTCCTCTAAGGGGCCAGGGGAAAATAATAGGAGGATGTTGTTTTAAAGAAACAAAGTTGTATTCAGGACAGTCAGCTTCTCAATATGCTTCACAATAAAAGGAATCTTGGTCAAATAAGTTTGGGAAATACTACATACTATATTCTCCTCTTGCAAGTTGCTGTCAAGTAAATTTTGATTCATGGAGAGCCCACATGTACAGAGTAGAACTGCTCCATAGGATTTTCAAGGCTGTGACCTTTCAAAACGAGATCATCAGGCCTGTCTTCCCAGGCACCTCTGGGTGGGTTCGAACTGCCAAACTTCTGGTTAGCAGTCAAGTGCTTAACCATGTGTGCCACCCAGGGAACCACAGTCTCCTCTTAGAGAATCATAAAATGTATTAACTTAGTAAGGTTGCAAGGAGTACTGAAATAAAGAAACCTATTTTACTGAAACTTACTTTAACCTGAAATTCTTTCTTTCTTCTGCTAGTCTCTTAGTTATCAGGTGCTGCTACAATAGAAATACCACAAATGGATGGTTTTAAAAAAGAGAAGTTTATTTCCTCATAGTTAAAGTAGGCTAAAAGTCCAAATTCAGGGCATCAGATCCAGGGGAAGGCTTTTTCTCTCTGTCGGCCTTCTTCTCTTCAGTGTTCCTCCGGACGAGGAGCTTCTCTACTCAAGGACCCTGGTCCAAAGGATGTGCTTTGCTCCCAGCACTGCTTTCTTGATGGTATGAGGTCCCCCTGTCTCACTGCTCACTTCTGTCTTTTATGTCTCAAGAGATTGCCCCAGGACACAATCCAGTCTTGTAGATCAGGTCCTGTCTTACTAACACAACTTCCACCCATCCTCCCTCATTAACATCATATAGGCAGGTTTACAAAATACAGGAAAATCACACAGTACAAGGAATCATGGCCTAGCCAAATTGATACACACATTTTTGGGGGGACATAATTCAAACCATGACAACTAGGATACTAGGGCCCCATTTAACTAAGCTTCTTTTAAGATGTTCTGCCATATTATATACCAAAGCTTGGAGAATTTTCAGAACATAACATCTCCCACTGTCTTAGTCTGGGTTCTCTAGAGAAGCAAAACCAGTAAAATGTGTATATATATACGTAGAGAGAGAGAGATTTACATCAAGTAAATGGCTCACACGGTTGTAGAGGCTGGAAAGTCCCAAGTCTGTGGATCAGATTGCAGGCTTCTCCTGACTCATGTACCTGCAGGGCTGATAAACCCAAGATCGGCAGGTAAGATGGCAGGCCACTGGCTCACAGGCTGTGGAGGCTGACGAACCCCAAGATTGGCAGCTCTAGTCCCAAGAACCAGAGGTCAGATGACAAGCCAAATGCATGATCCAGAGCAAGCAAAAACCAACAGAAAGTTGTCAGAAAGTCTACATATATGGATGTAGACCGCATCTCCAAGGAAACTCCCTTTCAGCTGATTGGCTGCTCACAGCAGATTTCGTGATGGAGGTGATTACATTACATCAGATCTCATTATGGAGGGGATTACATCATTACATAGCTGCCAAACTACATCATAACTGTCAAACCACTGAGAATCATGGCCCAGCCATGTTGACACACAACCTTAACCATCACACACGTAGTACTTTTCTCAACCAAATTTTTAGCGGATGAATTACAGAGAAATAAAGATAAAAGATTTCTAGCAAGAATCAGAATAGTGGTATTCCTAGTTTCCTCTTTCATCCTTGAAATGCCTTCTTCACTTAACTTCCAGGATAGTACACTCCCATTTTGCTTTTCTCTTACTGATTGATTGGTATGGATTGAATTGTGTCCCCAAAAAATATGTGTTGTAAATTCTAACCCCTGGAGAGTCATAGAAGACTCCTATACACATCCAAACACCTTGTGGAAGCGAGTTACTGGGGCTGAGGGCTGGGGACCAAGGTTTTGGGGGACATCTAGGTCAACTGGCATAACATAGTTCATAAAGAAAATGTTCTACATCCTACTTTGGTGAATAACTTCTGGGGCCTTAAAAGCTTGTGAGTGGCCATCTAAAATACATATACTGGTCCCATCCCATCCGGAGAAAAGGAGAATGAAGAAAACCAAACATATGAGGAAAATATTACTCCAAAGGAATAACAGACCACATGAACCACAGTCTCCACCAGACTGACCCCAGAATCAGATAGTACCTGGTTACCACCACCAACCACTCTGACAGGGATCATAATAGAGGGTCCCAGACAGAGCAGGAGAAAAATGCAGAACAAAATTCAAACTCACAAAAAAGACCAGACTTACTGGTTTGACAGAGGATAGAGGAACTCCCAAGACTATGACCCCTGGACATTCTTCTAACTCAGAACTGAAGCCACTCACCTTTCAGCCAAAGATTAGACAGGCCTATAAAACAAACAATAATGTACGTAAGAAATGTACTTCTTAGATCAATCAAGTATAGGAGACCAAATGGGCAACTCCTACCCAAAAGCAAAGATGAGAAGGCAGAAAGGAACAGGAAAACTGGACGAATGAGTAGAAAGGTAGAAAGTGCTGACACATTGTAGGAACTGCAACCAATGTCATGAAGCAATCTGGGTATAAATTTTTTAGTGAGAAATTAATTTGCTCTGTAAACTTTCACCTAAAGCAGAATTTAAAAAAAAAAAAATCCTAACCTCTATACCTGTGGAAAGGAGCCCTAGTGGCACAATAGTTAAGTGCTCAGCTGCTAACCAAAAGATTAGTGGTTAGAACCCAACAACCACCTGCTGAGAGACAGATATGGCAACTGTTGCCTGATTAGGGTCCATGCCCTAGAACAGTGGAGCCAATGAAAGAGAGAGAAAGTTTATTAGGAGGTGACACCAACGGGGAGCCCAACAGCAACATTGGCTGTCTTCATGGAGTCCCAAAAGGCAATTTTTACATCAGAGCTTATACATCATTTTTGTAAGGGTTATGTAGTGTCTTCAGACACGTACCCACAGATGATCGGATGAGTATACATCACAAGACAATTACAAGAAACTCTTTATTAGACTAAAGATAGGCATGCTGGACATCTGGACTCTAATCCTTATGTTTGTAACAGGCAAAAAAAAAAACATATAAAAATTTCTTGGCTGGCGGAATTGGCCTGTCCTGTTTACTCTGACTGAGATAAGGAGCAAGAAGAAAGTTACAGATCGAAAGCACCAGGCAGCCTTCCTAGCTGCCGCCTTGCAGGCTGAAGGTTATCTCCCAAGAGAACAAAGAAAAGGAGAGAGACCAAGGCCACAGGAGCCAAGAAGGACCCATACCCCTTTGGAAAGAGACCAGTGCAGCTGGTGTAATAAAAAAGGACATTGAAAGTGAGAGTGTACAAAATGCCAAGAAAAAAAACTTACAGGTTACTTAAAGTATCATTATGGTGTTAGTTATGACAAGCTCTCTATCGCCCATTTTGAAAAGGAGAAAACATGTTGCAAGGTATTAGGGTCACACACATGTTGCTTCCATAAAGATTACAACCTTGGAAACCCTATTGGGCAGTTCTACTCTGTCCTGTAGGGTCGCTGTGAGTCAGAATCTACTCCAGGGCACAGGACAACACACCTGTGAATGTAATCTCATTTGGGAATAGGGTCTCTTTGTTATGTTAATGAGACACCAAGAAAAAAGTTAACATCCTGCTAAAAGCTGTCGGAAACACCCCTATTATGAAAACAAAGAAGTGGGCTGTAGAGGGAACATGAACCATCCAAGGACTCATTGAGGTCATCAAAAAGTTCCTTAAATTTGTGGCCTCAGAACAGTTGTTCATTAGTATGTATCAGTCCTTTGTCCCTTCCCCAGACCGGGAAGTTGGAACACTCCATGAGTGGTTTGGCAGTGATGGTAAAATGGTCTCACTTTACTGAAAATCTCAGACTTGGGGATGAAACACAAAGAAAAACAGCTTGCAACTTAAAATCAATCTCACAAAGGAAAGAGCTCTGAAAAGCTTTGGTGCTTGTGGCAAGAGACTTTAAGGATAATGATCTACTATCAGCATGTATCAACTGTGCCAATGTTTATGCATAAGAAAATATCCATAAAGTGGACTCTCAAAACTGCAGCTTATATTAATAGGCAAATCCTTATAAAAGATTAGAGTATACCCATTGCTACTACAATCAGTAATCCAGATCTGCCTCCAAGGTATTGAAAAGGAGATTAAGACTATATAAAGCTTTTTCATTACCTGTTCTCAAAATGATGAAAATTGTTTATTTGTACTATTAGCATTCTGTTAGTTTTTTCCACTGTAAAAGTTTACTTATTAAAGGTTCCTTTTTTAACCTATTCAGGAAAGTTCAGTCTGTTTGGTTGACGGAATATGTTTTTTCACTTACATTTATATCTACTGTTATCTTCTTCTAAAACAAAGTAGCACATTCACCCACTGGCTTTATACTTTACATAGACCAAAGGACAGCAGCCCTGCTGGCAGAAAGCGTTAGGCAGCTTGGTTTAACTTCTTTGCCAGTGATAATAGGGGAAAAAGCCATTCCTGCTCGTTTCTAGTAAACAAGTAGCCAGGAGAGCAGGCATTCTGACAAACTGGAAGACTGCCTTAGATAATACTTATAGTTTAAATGAAGTATTTTAGTGGAAAACAAAGAATTTTACAAACTCTGGACAAATGCATCTCAGAGCCCTTTTCAGCCCTATCATGTAATGATTCTTGAATTCCAGTGATATAATTGGTTTTACTCTAATTACTGGAGTAATCCTAGCCACATGTTCTGAGTTTTTCATCATGCATTTTCAACTGAAGGAATAATTGAAAAATAGTCTTAGATTTTCTGTGTATTTCATGCCATGACTAAAAGTCAAAATATCATTTCACTGATGTTATTAGGTAATTGCTTAAAGTGAGACTTGATTTATTCCTTCATTCTGTCTTATGTTTGTAATGAAGCATTAAAAAAAAAAAAATTCCATTCATCTAAATAACAGATTTCCTCATAAAATAAACAATATCACCCATGAGTACTGTGTTGCTTTAAAAAATCATCTATATGAGACCAAATGCTCAACATTTACCCAGAAATGAAACAACCAGAATAGAAATAATGAGAATGTTGACACATTGTGAAAAATGTAACCAATGTCACTGAACAATATGTGCAGCAATTGTTAAATGGGAACCTAATTTGCTGTGTAAACTTTCACCAAAAACACAAAAAAATATTATAATAAACCAAAACAAAAAACCAGATTAGGCACAGAGAGAAGAAAGCACAGACAGGAAAAAATAGATACTACACCACATGAAGATTGCCAAGGAACCAAGGAACAGATGCTGAAAAGAAACAAGGACTTTCCCTCAGAGCCAACAGAGAGACAAAGCCTTCCCCTAGAGACAGTGCCCTGAATTTGAGCCCCTATCCTTCTCAACTGTGTAAGAAAACAAATTTCTGTTTACTAAAGCCACCCACTTGTGGTATTTCTGTTATAGCAGCACTAAGAAATTAAGACACTGATCCTTCCCAGACTCATTTGCTGATTCTCTCTCATCTACCAAATGCCCTAGTGGTCAGTCCTTTCACATCTCTATTTACACTTACGCACATAGTGATTTCATCCCGTCTCGTAACTTTAAATAATATCTATAGATTGAATACTCCCAAATTTACATCTCCAACCGCGACTTCTATCTTGAACCCCAGTCTCATATGCCCCATTATCCACTTGACATGTCCACTTGAGTGTCTAACAAGCATCTCAGAGTTACTAAGTCCAAGACCGAACTCCTGAACTCAAAACCTGCTTCTGCTGCAGTCTTCCCTGTCTTAGTTAATGTCCTTTTTTCCAGGAGCCAAAAACCTTGAAGTCATCATATTTAATTTCTCTCTTTTTGTAACAGTGTAAATTCAATCGAACAATAAATTCTATTAAACATACCTTAAAATATGTCCAGAGTAACACCAATTTTCTTCTCCTTCAGAGCTCCAACTCTGTTCCAGAACACCTTCAGCTCTTGCCTAGTTTACTGCAAAATAAAAATGAAAAGTTGATATCCAGTTGATTCCAACTCATGGTGACCCCATGTGTGTCAGAGCAGAACTATCCTCCACAGAGTTTTCAATGGCCGATTTTTTTTTTGAAGAAGATCACCAGCTCTTTCTTTTGAGGTGCCTCTAGGTGGACTCAAACCACCAACCTTTCAGCTAGTAGCTGAGCGCTTATATAATTTATGTTACCCAGGAACTTCAATAGCACCCCATTAAACACCAGTCTTCCATCCTTCCTTGCTCACAATAGTCAACTGTCATTACAACAACACAGGTCATTTTGCTAAAAAAAGCCAGGTCATGTCACCACCTAAACTCTTTGTTGGCTTTTCATCTCCATACAGTGATTTGTAAGACCCTATATGATCTTTATCCTCCGCTCTTCATTTCCTCTCTGACTCCATTTCCTTTAACACTTCCCTTTGGTTGGCCAATTCAAACTATACTGACTTCCTTTTACTTCCTCAAATGCCCCAGCAAGCTTCCCATTCAAAACCTTCGCACTTGCTGTTCCCTCTGCCTCAGTTGCTCTTCCCCTTGGATAGCTGTCTGTTTCACTTCCTCACCTCCACCAAGACTTTGCTCAAATATAACCTGTCAGTAGAGACCTTCCCTGGCCATCCTTTCTAAAGTTTAATCTCTTCCATCTGTACTCCCTATTTCCCTACACTGTTTGATTTTTCCCAAGGTGTTTATCAAACTTGCTATTTATTTTACTCATGTATTTTATTTTCTTCTCTCCTTGATTGGAAAGTAAGCTCTGTGAGGGTAGGGATTTTTATCTGTTTTACTGGCTGTCATATCCCAGTGCCCAGAAAATTCTAGAGACATACAAAATGCTTAAAATATTTTTGAATATATGCTTTTCATCTTAGCATATAACATGTGAAGGTAACGTATCATTATGAACCTTTTTAAAATCTGACATATTTTTTTTTTGTTTTAAATAACAACTACCCTGCCTGCACACAGAAAGGCTGCAAAAGTTATGTGCAGGTTGAATTTATCAAATAGAAACTCCTACTTTTTCATGTTCCCAGATAAGTACTCAGTGCAAGCCTTATAATTTTTTTTTTTTTCAATAAGAAATGTCTACTGCAATTCAGCAGGAAAAGAGAACTCCAGGTTTGGGATCTCAAAATATTTCTTATAGTGCCCAAGAGTCTTTGCTCATTTTAATTTTTCTCCATCTTTTGATCACAATTGTTTTCCTAATGTATGTGAAATTCAACAGTGGGGCAGTGGTATATAAGAAGAAAGTAGATTCTCCTTTTGAGGCGGAGATGATCACTTCTGACCCTGCCCCAATTGTTCAAATCCAGAATGGAGATATACAGGGAAGCTCTAGTTATTGAGTAATCAATAAGGCTGGTTCCTTAGACAAGTAAGTGAAATACTTTATTTAGTCCATTGGATAATATTTAATAATAATAACTTAAGATTGAGGGTAAGTTTCCTAAGCGTTGCTTTTTTGCTTAAGATGTCCTTCCATAGAGGCCTAGCAAACAGGGTAATTGTGTTTAAAACCCAGGTCATCCATGTTAAAATTATGTCTAAGTCATTTCCCAACACGGGCATTTAAATTACCTGTAATGATTAAGTATTAAGTCAACCAAAGGGTACACAGGTGAAAAGTTTCAAAAGGCCAACAAAGGAAGAAAGAAATTAGTATTGATTGCTTGCCTACTTTGTACCAGTCACTACACTGGGCAATTTCACGTGTGTGTGTGTGTGTGCACGTGTGTGAGAGAGAGAGAGAGACTGCTTATAACAGTTACTTGAAGTAGGCAATGTTATTTCCACAAGTGAGATAATTTGTCCAAGGTATCATATGACAAAAAGAAGATAATAGGAAGGTTGGTCTAATCGCGAAGTTTGTGACCTTTCTTGTTATGACGTTTTCCCATAAGATTTATGATGGGAAACTTTTAAATGGTAAATAGGTATAAGATTGACTCTGTCAATGACCTTAAGCTGAATCTTTGCTTTCACTTCCCATGAACTCGGAAGAATTCATAGCGAAACGTGAATTGAGGGGAGTTGTGTCTTCCCTCAGCCCAATGCTCAGCTGCCAGCTTCCCAGAAACCTAAGGAAATGAACCAAGTGAAGTTTAGAAGAGGAAATTTCAGCTTTAGCTTACAGTGCCTTATCAACACAGCAGCCAGAGTGGTATTTTTAAAATGTAAGCTTGATCTTATAGCTCCTCTGCTTAAAAACTCCAGTGGCTTCCCAGGGAGAAGCAGCACCCCTTACAATGTGTTAAAAGGGCCCATGTGATCTGTTACCTCTCCAATACAATCTCCTACCATTCTCCCCTTTCTCATGCTTCCCTAGCCAGACTGCTCCTACTAGGAATGCTCCCACCTTTCACTTGTTCCTTTCCACTTGTTCTATCTAGAATGCTCTTCCCACAAATAATCGCATTGCTCACTCCATTACTTTCTGCAGGTCTTTACTCAAATATTACATTCTTGAGAGTACTTCCTTGGCCACTCTACCTAAAATTACAATACCCTCCAACCCCCCAGCACTTCCTACCCTCCTTTTATTTTTTTTTAGCATTTGCCACTACATAACATCCTATATATTTTATATATCTGTGGGTTATGATCTTCCCTTCCCATTAGAACTTGAAATTAACAAAGGTAGGCATTTTGTGTGTTTTAACTGCTATCTATGCAATGCTCATACCAGTACTTGCCTATGTATTTCAATAAAAATTTCAATAAATTTGAAATTTGAGTATACTGCATTTTCAAGATTTTGAATAGTAAAATAATAAATTTGCTTCTAGTGAGCCCATTTAATTACACACTTTCTGATAGCACCTAATGAATTTTCACTAGGAAAATATAGCATTATGGGCATTAAGTGGTTTTTACCTCCGAGGCTATAACCTAAAGCCTTACAATTTTATAATGAAGATTCTGCATTTTCACCCTACCAGGAAGAGCTACATTATGCATGGTGTTATTCATATTTAATTACTTATAATTTGCTTCCTGAACCTTGAGATTTCAATCTCTGGGCCAAGACTTCCTGATGCAAGAATTTCCCAGATGTTCTTATATAAAATCAAATTTGACAAGATGACAACAGATATATGAATATTAAACTCTTGAATTGCTATCATGACTGAGAAATTAGGTCTAGAAATCTCCAAAATTATGAAAGTATAAACTATTAGGAATGGTTACAAATATATTAAAGAATGACACTAACTGGGAGGCAGGGCCAAGATGGCAGAATAGTCAGATGCTTCCTGTTGTACCTCTTACAAAAAAAATTTGAAAAAGACAAGTGAATCACTTATATACAATAATCTAGGAACCATGATCATCAAAGACAAAGCTGAGGAGTCGGGCTGAATGGCAGGGGGAAGGAGAGACAGTTCAGTAGCAGTGAAGAAGTGCCAGTCGTAAGGTAGCCAGCACCCTGCTGGCTGGGTCAGCCAGCGCATGCTGGCTGAGGTGGGCAGTAGCACTTGGGACATGTTTCACCATGTTGGTAGAGGCTGGGAGGCAGAGAGTCTGCACAGGCCTCTGGAGCTAAGGGGAAGCAGCACTGGGCCCGCAAAAGTTAAGTGCAAGTGTCTAATCTACAGCGTGGGGTCAAAATAACCCCTCCCCTTCTGGGACTTTCACAGCAGAGAAGTGCTTCTTTCCCATTGCCTACCCCAACCTCTCTCTGCTTGGATACCAGTACAGCAACATTCGACAACTGCCACATCCCCTAAGCCAGAACTCAGGGATAGCCACACCCAAACCAGTCTCGCGGCTTTAAAAAATTGCCACATCCCCCAAGCCGGGAACTCAGAGCAGGGACTGCCCCTTTGCCTGGGCACTGCCAAAAGGGGTTTATGGACTTGTAGTACCCTTCACCCCTGCCTAGACCTGTGTGGGCTAATTCAACACCACAGAACCACATCAGCAAAGAACAGTAAGGCATACACCTGAAGCCTATTTTCAACTACAGCAGCCAAGTAGGAGTTAACAATGTGTGACATTTGCCACCACCCTACCCATTAAGCAGAGTCCTCATCCACCCACATCAGGAGCCTGAGGGCTGGTGGCATCACACATTCCATCTACCCACCCACAACTGGGGTCCAAGACTAAGTGGTGCCTCACAGTCCCTACAGCCAACAGCATTGTTGCTCAAGGTCCAGCAGCAAAACTCACTCACCAATGTGTTCTAGAGGACAGGAACACACCCTCCAGCCAGGCACTCGGGGACAGCCGTCAGCCCCCTGCCTTACTCAGCTCATAGCCCCCTACTGCAGCCAGATACTTGTGCCAGCTCCAAACACCCCTATGCAGCCCTGCCTGTCTAGAACTGTAGGTGAGAGTCTGTATGATACACTTGGTGACCGACGAACTGGACACCTGAGCTGAATCCACCCAAGAAAAGTGAACAGACTCCTGGGCTCACACAACTAGTAGCTGCTCTAACCACCTAATGACAGAACATGAGAGCTTCAAAGATGCCAATAACCAAAGTAGCTCACACTCCCAGCGTACTTGGGCATATCAAAACAAAACAAAACAAAGAGCCAGGACACAGTAAGCAAATACACAATAAATAAATACAATAACTTATTGATGGCTTGGAGACAACAGTCAATATCAAATCACATAAAGAAGTAGGTCAAGATGGCTCCAGCAAGCAACTAAAATAAAGAACCAGGAAACCTACTGGAAGAAGAGAAGGTCTTGGAATTACCAGAATTAGAATTCAAAAAATTAATATACAGAGCTCTTCAAGATATCAGAAAGGAGATCATGCAAAATTCAGACCAAGCCAAGGAACACACAGACAAAGCAATAGAGGACTTCAGGAAAACAATACAAGAACAGAATGACAAATTTAACAAGCTGCTAGGAACCATAGAGAGATGGCAACTAGAAATCCAAAAGATTAACAATAAAATATCAGAGTAAGACAACTCAATAGAAGGTCATAGGAACAAAATTGAGGCAATGGAAGTCAAAATTAGTGAGATTGAAGATAAATCCCTTGACACCAATTTATCTGAGGAAAAACCAGAAAAAATAATTCTAAAAAAATGAAGAAACTCTAAAAATTATGTGGGACACTATCAAGAGGAATAACCTACAAGTGATTGGAGTACCAGAACGGGGCATGGGGGAGGATAACAGAAAATACAGAGAGAATTGTTGAAGATTTGTTGGCAGAAAACTTCCCTGATATAGTGAAAGATGAGAAGATATCTATCCAAGAAGCTCAACAAACCCCACACAGTGTAGATTCCAAAAGAAAGTAACGAAGACATATTATAATCAAACTTGCCAAAACCAAAGATAAAGGTAGAATCTTGAGAGCAGCTAGGGATAAACGAAAAGTCACCTGCAAAGGACAGTCAATAAGACTAAGCTCAGATTATTCGGCAGAAACCATGCAGGCAAGAAGGCAATGGGATGACATATACAAAGCCTTGAACGAAGAAAATTGTGAGCCAAGAATTATATATCCAGCAAAACTGTCTCTCAAATATGATGGTGAAATTAGGGCATTTCTAGATAAACAGAAATTTAGGGAATTTGTTAAAAAAAAAAAAAAAAATTACAAGAAATATTAAACGGAGTCCTCTGGTTAGAGAACCAACAATATCAGACAACAACCCAAGACTAGAACACAGGACAGAACTACCAGATATCAACCCAAACAAGGAAGTTGCAAAAATAAGTCAAAGCTAAAAGATTGATAATAGGGAAATGGAGATGTCAATATGTAAACAATGTTAACACTAAAACAAAAAAGAGGAACTAAATAAGGTAGTCATAGAACTTCCATACAGAGAAGAAGTTAAGGAGATATCAAAAAATAAAAAAAAACTGGTTTAAACTTAGAAAAATAAAGATAAATTTTAAAGTAACCACAAAGGAAACTAACAAATCTACCCATAAAAATAAAAAAGAAGAAAAACATAAAGACTCAGCAAACACAAAATGAACAATAATGAAAAAGATGAAAAGAAAATACACAAAAAGTGACTCAGCACAGAAAATTAAGTGGAACAAAGAAACTGTCAACACCATAAAAAAAAAATGACAGCACTAAATTCAAACCTATCAATAAGTACACTGAATATAAACGGACTAAATGCACCGGTAAAGAGATAGATAGTGGCAGAATGGATTAAAAAAAAAAAAAAAACATGATCTGTCTATAGGCTGCCTACAAGAGACACACCTTAGACTCAAAGACACAAACAAACTAAAACTCAAAGGATGGAAAAAAATATATTAAGCAAACAACAATCAAAAAAGAGCAGAGTAGCAATATTAACCTCTGAAAAAATAGACTTTAAAGCAAAATCCACCACGAACGATAAGGTAGGAAACTATATAATGATTAAAGGATCAATACACCAGGAGGACATAACCATAATAAATATATACTCACCCAATGACAGGGCTCCAAAATGCATAAAACAAACTCTAACAGCATTGAAAAGTGAAATAGACAATTCCACAATAATAGCAGGAGACTTCAACACACCACTTTCAGTGAAGGACAGAACATCCAGAAAGAAGCTCAATGAAGACATGGACAATCAAAATACTGCAATCAATCAACTGGACCTCATAGACATAAACAGAACACTCCACCCAACAGCAGACAAGTATACATTCTTTCCAATACACATGGAACATTCTCCAGAATAGACCACATGTTAGGCAACAAAGCAAGCCTTAACAGAATCCAAAACACTGAAATATTACAAAGCATCTTTTCTGACCATAAAACCATAAAAGTAGAAATCAACAACAGAAAAAGCAAGGAAAAAAAATCAAATACATGGAAACTGAACATCTTGCTCAAAAAACTACCAAGTTATAGAAGAAATCAAGGACAGAATCAAGAAATTCATAGAATCCAATGAGAATACAAACACATCTTACCAGTACTTTTGGGACACAGCAAAAGCAGTGCTCAGAGGTCATCTTATAGCAATAAATGCACACATCCAAAAATAAGAAAGGGCCAAAATCAAAACATTAACCCTACAACTTGAACAAACAGAAAGAGAGCAGCAAAAGAAACCCACAGTCACCAGAAGAAAGGAAATAATAAAGATTAGAGCAGAAATAAATGAAATAGAGAATAGAAAAACAACTGAAAGAGTCAACAAGACCAAAAGTTGGTCCTTTGGAAAGATTAGCAAAATTGATAAACCACTAGCCAAACTGACAGAAGAAAAACAGGAGAGGAAGTAAATAATCCAAATAAGAAATGAGATGGGTGATATCACAACAGACCAATTGCAATAAAAAGAATCACAACAGAATACTATGAAAAATTGTACCCAAAAAATTTGAAAACCTACGGAAAATGGACATATTTCTAGAAGCACACTACCTACCTAAAATAAGACAAACTGAGGTAGAAGAACTAAATAAACTTATAACAAAAGAAGAGAATAAAGAGGTAATAAAAAAAAAAACCTCCCAACAAAAGAAGCCCTGACCCAGATGGCTTGCCTGTAGACTTCTACCAAACTTTCAGAGAAGAGTTAACACCAGTACTACTAAAGGTATTTCAGAGCATAGAAAAGGGAAGAATACTCCCAAACTCATTTTATGAAGCCAGCACAACCCTGATACAAAGCCAGGTAAACATATCACAAAAAAAAGAAATTACAAACCAATAATCCCTCATCAACATAGATGCAAAAATCCTGAACAAAATTCTAGCCAATAGAATACAACAACATATCAAAAAAATAATCCATCATGACCAAGTGGAATTTATACCAGGTATGCAGGGATGGTTCAACATTAGAAAAACAATCAATGTAATCCATCATATGAATAAAACAAAAGATAAGAACCACATGATCTTATCAATTGAGGCAGAAAAGGCATTTGACAAAGTCCAACACCCATTCATGATAGACAGGAATAGAAGAAAATAGAATAGAAGACAGGAATAGAAGCTATTATAGAATAGAATAGGAATAAAATAGAAGACTAGACTAGAAGCTAAATTTCTTGACAAAATAAAGGAGCATTTATACAAAGCCAACAGCCAACATCATTCTAAATGGAGAGTTTGAAAGCATTCCCCTTGAGAACAGGAAACAGACAAAGATGCTCTTTATCACCATTCTTACTCAACGTTGTGCTGGAGGCCCTAGCCAGAGCAATAAGGCAAGAAAAATAAATAAAGGCCATCCAAATTGGTGAAGAAGAAGTAAAAGTATCCCTATTCACAGATGATATGATCTTATACACAGAAAACCCCAAAGAATCCACAAGAAAACTACTAGAACCAATAGAAAGATTCAGCAGAGTAGCAAGATACAACATAAACATACAAAAATCAGTTGGATTCCCATACACCAATAAAGAGAATGATGAAAAGGAAATCAGGAAAACAATAGTATTTGTAATAGCCCCTAAAAAAAATAAAATACTTAAGAATAAATCTAACCAGGGATGTAAAAGACCTATACAAAGAAAACTACAAGACACTACTGCAAGAAACCAAAAGAGACATACATAAGTGGAAAAACATACCATGCTCATGGATAGGAAGACTCAAGGTTGTGAAAACATCATTTATATCAAAAGCAATCTACAGATACAATGCAATCCTGATCCAAATTCCAATGGTATCTTTTGATGAGATAGAGAAACAAATCACCAACTTCATATAGAAAGGGAAGAGGCTCTGGATAAATAAAGCATTAATGAAGAAGAAGAACAAAGTGGGAGGCCTCACACTACCTGATTTTAAAACCTATTATACCACCACCCGCACGTGTCTGTCAGTTTGTTGTACTGTGGGGGCTTGCGTATTGCTGTGATGTTAGAAGCTATGCTACCAATATTCAGATATTAGCAGGGCCACTCATGGTGGACAGGTTTCAGCTAAACTTCCAGATTAAGACAGACTAGGAAGAAAGACCCAGTGGTCTACTTCTAAAAGAATTAGCCAGTGAAAACCTCATGAATAGCAGTGGAACACTGATATAGTGCCAGAAGATGAGCCCTCCAGGTTGGAAGGCACTCAGAAGACAACTGGGGAAGAGCCGCCTCCTCAAAGTTGAGTCAACATTAATGATGTGGATGGGGTCAAGCTTTCAGGACCTTCATTTACTGCTGTGACATGACTCAAAATGAGAGGAAACACCTACAAACATCCATTAATAATTAAAACATGGAATGTATGAAGAATGAATATAGGAAAATTGGAAATCTTCAAAAATGAAACAGAATGTGTAAACATCAATATCCTAGGCATTAATGAGCTGAAATGGACAGGTATTGGCCATTTTGAATCGGAAAATCATATGATCCACTATGCCGGGAATGACAACTTGAAGAGGAAAGGGGCTGCATTCATGGTCAAAAAGGACTTTTCAAGCTCTATCCTGAAGTACAATGCTGTCAGTGATAGGATAATATCCATACACCTACAAGGAAGATCAGTTAATATGACTATTATTCAAATTTATGCACAAACCACTAAAGCCAAAGATGAAAAATTGAATACTTTTAGCAGCTTCTGAAGTCTTAAATTGATCAAACAGGCAATCAGGATGCATTGATAATTACTGGTGATTGGAATGCAAAAGTTGGAAACAAAGAAGAATCAGTAGTTGGAAAATATAGCCTTGGTGATAGAAACAACGCCGGAGATCGCTTGATAGAATTTTGCAAGACCAACGACTGCTTCACTGCAAATACATTTTTTCACGAACACAAACTGCGACTATACACATGGACATGGCCAGATGGAATATATAGGAATCAAATCGACTACATCTGCGGAAAGAGAAGATGGAAAAGCTCAATATCATCAGTCGAACAAGGCCAGGGGCCAGCTGCAGAACAGGCCATCAACTGCTCATATGCAAGTTCAAGTTGAAAATGAAGAAAATTAGAACAAGTCCACGAGAGCCAAAATACAACCTTGCATATATCCCAGCTGAATTTAGAGGCCATCTCAAGAATAGATTTGAGACACTGAACACAAATGACTAAAGATAAGATGAGACGTGGAAGGACATCATACATAAAGAAAGCAAGAGGTCATTAAAAAGACAGGAAAGAAAAAAAAGACCAAAACAGATGTCAGAAGAGACTCTGAAACTTACTCTTGAATGCCGAGTAGCTAAAGCAAAAGGAAGAAATGATGAAGTAAAAGAACTGAACAGAAGATTTCAAAAGGCGACTCAAGAAGACAAAGTAAAGTATTGTAAAGAAATGTGTGGAGAGCTGGAGATAGAAAATCAAAAGCGAAGAACACATTCGGCATTGCTCAAGCTGAAAAAACTGAAGAAAAAATTCAAGCCTCAAGTTGGAATAGTGAAGGATTCTACGGGGAAAATATTAAATAATGCAGGAAGCATCAAAAGAAGACGGAAGGAATACACAGAGTCATTATGCCAAAAAGAACTGGTTGATGTTCAACCATTTCAAGAGGTAGCATATGATCAGGAACTAATAGTATTGAAGGAAGAAGTCCAAGCTGCACTGGAGGCATTGGCAAAAAACAAGGCTCCAGGAACTGATCTACTATCAACTGAGATGTTTCAATAGATGCAGCTCTGGAAGTGCTCACTTGTCTATGCCATGAAATTTGGAAGACAGCTACCTGCCCAACCTACTGGAAGAGATCCATGTTTATACCTACTCCTAAGAAAGGTGATCCAACAGAATGCAGAAATTATGGAACACAATCGTTAATATCACACACAAGTAAAATTTTGCTGAAGATCATTCAAAAGCGGCTGCAGCAGAAATCTTCAGGGAACTGGCAGAAATTCAAGCCTGACTCTGAGGAGGACATGGAACCAGGGATAACATTGCTAATGTCAGATGAATCCTGGCTGAAAGCAGAGAATATCAGAAAGATGATTACCTGGGTTTTATTGACTCTGCAAATGCATTCGACTGTGCGGATTATAACAAATTATGGATAACACTTTAAAGAATATGAATTCCAGAACACTTAATTGTGCTCATGAGGAACCTGTACATAGACCAAGAAGCAGTTGTTTGAACAGAACAAGGGGATACTGCATGGTTTAAAGTGAGGAAAGATGTGTGTCAGGATTGTATCCTTTCACCATACCTATTCAATCTGTATACTGAGCAAATAATCCAAGAAGCTGGACTATATAAAGAAGAAAGGGGCATCAGGATTGGAGGAAGACTCATTAACAACCTGTGTTATGCAGATGACACAACCTTTCTTGCTGACAGTGAAGAGGACTTAAAGCACTTATTGATGAAGATCAAAGATCAAAGCCTTCGTATGGATTATGCCTCAACATAAAGAAAACAAAAATCCTCACAAATGAACCAACATGCAACATGATAAACAGAGAAAAGATTGAAGTTGTCTAGGATTTCATTTTACTTGCATCCACAATCAATACCCATGAAAGCAGCAGTAAAGAAATCAAATGACACGTTGCATTGGGCAAATCTGCTGCAAAAGACCTCTTTTAAGTGTTGAAAAGCAAAGATGTCACCTTGAAGACTAAGATGTGCCTGACCCAAGCCATAGTATTTTCACTTGCATCATATGCATGTGAAAGCTGGACAATGAATAAGGAAGCTCGAAGAAGAATTGACGCCTTTGAATTGTGGTGTTTGCGAAGAATACTGAATATACCATGAACTGTCAAAAGAATAAAGAAATCTGTCTTGGAAGAAGTACAATCAGAATGCTCCTTAGAGGCAAGAATGGTGAGACTACATCTTGCATACTTTGGACATGTTGTCAAGAGAGATCAGTCCCTGGAGGAGGACATCATGCTTGGTAAAGTACACGGTCAGTGAAAAAGAGGAAGACCCTCACCAGGATGGATTGACACAATGGCTGCAATAATGGGCTCAAGCATAACAATGATTGTGAGCATGGTGCAGGACCGGGCAGTGTTTCTTTCTGTAGTACATAGGGTCGCCATGAGTCGGAACTGACTCAACGGCACCTAACAACAACAACATACTGCCACAGTAGTCAAAATAGCCTGGTACCGGTACAACCACAGATACGTAGACCAATGGAACAGAATTGAGAACCCAGATGTAAATCCATCTACCTATGGGCAGCTGATATTTGACAAAGGCCTAAAGACCATTAAATGGGGAAAAGACAGTGTGTTTAACAAATGGTGCTGGCATAACTGGATAGCCATCTGAAAAAAAAGGAAACAAGACCCATAACTCACACCATGTACAAAAACTAACTCAAAATGGATCAAAGACCTAAATATAAAATCTAAAGTGATGAAGATCATTGTCTTGGTCATCTAGTGCTGCTCTACAGGAATACCATGAGTGGATGTTTTTAACAAAGAGAAATTTATTCTCTTCACAGTCCAGTAGACTACAAGTCCAAATTCAGGGCCTCAGCTCCAGGAAAAGTCTCTCTCTCTCTGTCGGCTCTGGAGGAAGGTCCTTGTCATCAGTCTT
>NW_004443939.1:17984488-17999283 GCF_000243295.1 Trichechus manatus latirostris | reverse complement strand
ATGTGTCTCTGCTCGCTTCTCTCTTTTATATCTCAAAAGAGATTGGATTAAGACACTATCCAATCTTGTAAACCTCATCAGTATAACCTCATCACAGTGATAGTATTTACAACACATAAGGAGATCACATATAACCTCATCATAGTGATAAAGAGTATATAACACATAAGGAAATCACATCAGATTACACAATCATACAGTACTGGGAATCAAGACCCAGCCAAGTTGACAGATATTTTGGGGGGACACAATTCAATCCATAACACTCCTCCCTTTGGCCCCCCAAAATTAATGTCCTTGCAACACGCAAAATATACTCATTATATCATAGCAAAAGTCTTAACTCCAAGTCCAAATTCCAAAAATTCCTCTTCACCTGTGAAATCTAGAATACAAGTTATCTGCTTCCAAAGGTACAATGGCAGAACAGGCACAAGCAAGACATTTCCATTACAAATGGGAGAAGCTGGAGGGAAAGAAGGGATAAGAGGCACCAAGCAAGTCAGCAGAACACATTACATTAGCCCTCAAGTGTTTGAAAAGAATCTTCTGTGCTCCAAGACAATTTACACAATAGCCCTGCCCTCCAGACTCTAGGTATCAGCCACAGTCTCTGGATTCTGAGCGGAGGCCCCTTGGCCCTGGGCTTCAGCTCTGCCTTCCAGGCCCACTGCTCCCTTGGCTTTAGGCGCACCATTCTCCTAGTCCATCGGAGTTAGAACTCCACCCTTAGAACACCAGAGGCCATGGCTTCACCATTTGAAATCCCACAGGTCATGGCCATACCTTTTGAGACTGAGGCAGCTTGGCTTTTTGTGTTCCTTGTCTCTTCAGCTTCTGCTTCCTGTGGCCTCTCGGCCCTCGGGCCTCATGCCCACATCTGCCCTGCTGGGGAAAGTGGTCCAAAGCTCTGTAGCTCCACCAATGATAAATGCCCGGAGGCACCCCACTCTGCCAGGAAGCCTCCTGCACACAGGCACTCAGCTCCCTTGCTCCGTAGGTCAGCGAGCTTAGCTCTACTGATAAGTGCCCAGAGGCACCCCAGTCCGCCAGGAAGCCTCTTGCACACAGGCACTCAGCTCTCTTGCTCTGTGCGTCGGCTCCAGCGCTGTCTAGCACTGGACTCCTGGTTCTGCTGCTGCTGGTTCTCTGACACTGCTGCTTCTCTGCTGCTGCAGGTTCTCTGCTGCTACTGCTGGTCCTCTGCCACTGCTGCACCTCTATCCATTCACAGTTTTCAAAACCACTTCCGCATTTGAGGTATCTGTTAGAGCAGCACTCCCCTCTCAGTACCAAATTCTGTCTTGGTCATCTAGTGCTGCTGTAACAGAAATACCACAAGTGGATGGTTTTAACAAAGAGAAATTTATTCTCTTCACAGTCCAGTGATTACACAATCATACAATACTGGGATTCATGACCCAGCCAAGTTGACAGATATTTTTGGGAGACACAATTCAATCCATGACAATCATGGAAGAAAAAATAGGGACAATGCTAGGAGCCCTAATATATGGCATAAATAGTATACAAACCATAACTAATGATGCACAAACACCAGAAGAGGAACTAGATAACTGGGAGCACCCCAAAATCAAACACATGCTCATCAAAAAACTTTACCAAAAGAGTAAAAAGACAACCTACAGACTGGGAAAAAAATTTTGGCTACAACATATCTAATAAGGGTCTAATCTCTAAAATCTACAAGATACTGAACACCTCAACAACAAAAAGACAAATAAGCCAATTAAAAATGGGTAAAGGATATGAACAGACACTTCACCGAAGAAGATATTCAAGCAGATAACAGATATATATGAGGAAATGCTCAGGATCATTAGCCATTAGGAAAATGCAAATTAAAACTATAATGAGACACCATATCACCCCAACAAGCCTGGCACTATCCAAAAAACACAAAATAATAAATATTGGAGAGGTTATGGAGAGACTGGAACACTTATGCACTGCTGGTGGAAATGTAAAATGGTACAATCACTTTGGAAAACGATTTGGCGCTTCCTTAAAAAGCTAGAAATACAGTACCATACTATCCAGCAATCACACTCCTTGGAATATATCCTAGAGAACCAAGAGCCATCACAGAAAGAGATATATACACTCCCATGTTCATTGCAGCACTGTTCACAATAGCAAAAAGATGGAAACAACCTAGGTGAGCATCAACAGACGCATGGATAAACAAATTACGGTACATACACGCAATGGAATACTACACAATGATAAAGAGCAATGATGAATCCTCAAAACAACTCACAACAAGAATGAATCCTGAAGGCATTATGCTGAGTGAAATTAGTCAGTCACAGAAGGATAAATATTGTATGAGACCACTATTATAAGAACTCAAGAAAAGGTTTAAACACAGATGAAAGCATTCTTTGATGGTTATGAGAGTGGGGAGAGATGGGGAGGGGAATTCACTAACTAGATAGCAGACATAGATCAACTTTGGTGAAGGGAAGGACAACACACAGTACAGGGGAAATCAGTACAACTGGACCAAAGAAACAGCTAAGACGTTTCCTGAACATATTCAAACCCTTTGAGGGACAGAGTAGCTGAGACTGGGTCCTGGGGACCATAGTTTTGGGGGACATCTAGATCAATTGGCATAGCGAAGTTTATTAAGAAAATGTTCTGCATCCCACTTTGATGAGTGCCACCTAGGGTCTTAAAAGCTCACAAGCAGCCATCTAAGATGCATCAATTGTTCCCAAACCACTTGGAACAAAGGAAAATGAAGAATACCAAAGACACAAGGAAAATATTAGCCCAAGAGATAGAAGGTTCACATAAACCAGAGACTCCATCAGCCAGAGACCAGAAGAACTGGATGGTGCCCAGCTACCACCGATGACCCTCACCTCCCCCCACCCCCAACAGGGAACAAAACAGAGAGTTCTGGATGAAGCAGGAGAAAAGTGCTGAGCAGAACTCAAATTCACATAAAAAGATCACACTTAATGGTCTGACAGAGACTGTAGGAACCCTCAAAACTGTGGCCCCTGGACGCTTTGTTAACCCAGAACTAAAACCATTCCTGAAGCCCACTTTTCAGACAAAGATTAGACAGGACTATAAGGCATAAAATAATACTCGTGAGGAGTGTGCTTCTTAGTTCAGTCAGTTACTCAAGACCAAGTAGGCAGCTTCTGTTTAGAGGGAGGATGAGAAGGCAGGAAGGGACAGGAACTGGTTGAATGGACACAGGGAACCCCAGTTGGAAACGGGGAGTGCACTGTCACATTGTGAGTATTGCAACTAATGTCACAAAACAATATGTATATAAATTCTTGTATGAGAAATTGAGCTGTAAACTTTCACCTAAAACACACACACACACACACAAAAAGAATGGCACTAACCATATACACACATATGTACATTAGTATTTTTCTTAAACTTTTATACTATTCTCTCTTCTGTTTTTTCTAAGAATAAATGTATATTTAATTTCAACTAAAGGAGGTTTTAACTCAGAAAGATTAAAGTGGACTAATTTGCTTTGATTTAGATTTGATTTTAAAGGATGAGAAAAGGACAAGACTGTGCTAATTTTTCCTCCCCCCATATCTTGCAAATTAAAACCGTTAGAATACAGGAGAAGCGCAACTCCTATTTAATCACAAATTCAACAGGCATGATTCTAGACTTGAGCAAAAATATTCTAAGCCTTCGGAAGACAGAGCATATAAATGACCATCCTCACCAACAAAGACGCCGTTTCTGAGGGAAATGAAAGTGAAGGAAAAACTACAAATGAAAAGTTCTATGAAAAAAAAACCTTGTTCTAATGAAGAACTTTCACCTGTTTCTTTCTACTATCAGTCCCTACCATTTACAGCATCAACCACACCATAACACCAAATTTCAGCTTCAGACTTTGAGGCAGTTTTCATGCTTGTCTATTCCTGGTTTTCATTTGATGTTGTTAGGTGCTGTCGAGTCAGTTCTTGCTCATAGTGACCTTGTGTATAACAGAACGAAATGTTGCCCAGTGCTGCACCATCCTCATGATCATTGCTATATTTGAGCCCATTGTTGCAGCCACTGCGTCAGTCCATCTCATTGAGGATCTTCCTCTTTTTTGCTGACTGTCTACTTTACCAAGCATGATGTCCTCCTCCAGGGATTGGTTCTTTCTGATAACATATCCCAAGTATGTGAGTCTCACCATCCTTGCTTCTAAGGAGCATTCTGGCTGTATTTCTTCCAATACGGGTTTGTTTGTTCTTCTGGAAATCCACGGTATATTCAATATTCTTTGCCAACATCATAATTCAAATGCATCAATTCTTCTTCGGTCTTCCTTATTCATTGTCCTGCTTTCATATGCATATGAGGCGATTGATAAAACCGTAGCTTGGGTCAGGCACACCTTAGTCCTCAAAGTGACATCTTTGCTTTTCAACACTAGAGAGCTCTTTTATAGCAGATTTGCCCAATGCAATACATCATTTGATTTCTTGACTGACGTTTCCATTGGCGTTAATTGTGGATCCAAGTAAAATGAAATCCTTGACAACTTCAATCTTTTCTCTGTTTACCATGATGTTGCTTATTGGTCCAGTTGTGAGGATTTTTGTTTTCTTTATGTTGAGGTGTAATCCATACTGAAGGCTGTAGTCTTTGATCTTCATCATAAGTGTTTCAAGTCCTCTTCATTTTCAGCAAGCAAGGTTGTGTCATCTGCGTATCACAGGTTGTTAATGAGTCTTCCTCCAATCCTAATGCCCCATTCTTCTTCAAGTAGACCAGCTTCTTGGATTATTTGCTCAGCATAGAGATTGAATAAGTACGGTGAAAGATATAACCCTGACTCATACCTTTCCTGATTTTAAACCATGCAGTATCTCCGCTTGTTCTGTTCAAACAACTGCCTCTTGGTCTACGCACAGGTTCCTCATGAGCACAATTAGGTGTTCCGGAATTCCCATTCTTCACAATGTTATCCATAATTTGTTGTGATCCACACAGTCGAATGCCTTTGCATTGTCAATAAAACACAGGTAAACATCTTTCTGTAATTCCCTGCTTTCAGCCAAGTTCCATCTGACATCAGCAATGATGTCCTTCATTCCACGTCATCTTTTGAATGTGGCTTGAATTTCTGGTAGATACTGGTAGATATGCTGTATTTTTCCCCATACAACCCCATGTAAGAAAACTGACCCAAGTCATTGTTTATACGTGTTGCATTTATCCAACTTTGAGCCATTATTTTCTTAAAAAGAGATGTAAAACTAGAGTCATTATTTTATTTCTAAAATATACTCATTTTCTTTTTTACAAAAGTAATTCTATTTTGCCATATTTACAGTAACGTAATGTTTGTAGAAAGAGCCCTGGTGGCACAATGGTTAAGCTCTCAGCTGCTTACTAAAAGGTTGACCATTCAAACCCACCAGCTGCTCATCAGGAGAAAAGACCTGGCAATCTGCTCCTGTAAGGATTACAGCTTAGAAAATCCAATGGGGCAGTTCTACTCTGTCATATAGGGTCGCTGTGATTTGGAATAGACTCTGTGGCACACAACAACAACAAATGTTCATGGCTGATGGTTACAAAGAATAATGTAAGTAAGTAACTGGGTTTGAATCCAGCATAAGAGGATATAATAAACTTACATAGATAACAGAGAAGTCCAATGCTTATGAAAAAATATTCCTTTAAGAACATAAATCACTAGAAGAGGTTTATGAACCAATTAATAGACAATTTCCATACAGAAAAGAAGTCCCTTGGGCAATTAGGCCTTTATTCACTTAAGGGAATGTAACTAAATGAGGGCAGACCAATATTTGCAAGAATGCCCTGAATATTTACCTCCTAGTCCTTGACTCTAATGATTCATGTGGTTTCATTCCATTATCTGTATACATGGCAAATTTACTTTTGTAAGTGAAAGTTCATGAAAAGATGCACCAAGTATCATTTAAAATGAGTAGCATTTTTCCCATCTTGCCCTAAAAGTAGATCAATTTAATACCGATTATGCTCAACTGGTAAGATTTTTATGCTATGTACTTACGTGTGTATTTGAAGCTCTATGAGAATTGTTATTATTAATAATGATCATTATTATTAATAATGATCAAGTAACAAGTTTAGCACTCTGATGTTTTCTTATGTGAATTCTTTGGGGTAGACTAATTCTTAAAGCATCTTGTCCATTTGCATATTTTTTGAAATCCCTAAGAAAAAATAGATGTCAATGATTCATGGGAAAAAAAAAATGATTCCATCACCCATTTGAGGATTACAAAGTGATTTTTCTAATTCCTACACCTCACCTTAAAATGGTAATGGCAATGTAATAAGAAGAGCTACCATTGTTCGAGTGCACATGTCATGCTGGGTGCTTTGTTTACAGTCTCTCTAATGTGAAGGATGATTTTGCAAGCTATGTAGAAAATACAGATTATTTCATGAGTGCAAAATCTGAGGCTTAGAGAAATTAAATGACTTGCCCAAGGTGACAGTTAAAAAATGGCAAAGCAGGAATGTTGAACCCAGTTCTCTTGAGTATCCTTTCCATTGAACTATGGTATAATTTTTTGTAAAATGTATCTCAATTGATACTCGTTGCTGTCGAGTCAATTCCAACTCATGGTCATCAAACCTCATCTTCAATTTCTGCCCAAGCGAATCTCTAGTCCTTCATTTCAAAGTACAGTCAGTATTTGATTTTGCAGTAGCATCCCTTTACCCCCAGTTACCGTCAAATGTAATCTGGTATAATTTTTAAATTAAATAGGTTTTCCTTTAATTATTTTTTTAAGAAATTCAAAAAGTCTCATTAGGAAATTGAAGACACTTGGCTATGTTGTAAACAATGACTGAAATTGTTGATTTAAAGAAATTCATATTTAAAAAATTAGTCTTTTTCACTTTACAACCCATAATTTAGACTGAATATACATTTTGATTTTTTAGTAAAACAATTTACTTACCCCTCACTATTTCCTTACCTGCCACAGATAAGAATATATTTTTTGATTTTAGCTAATCAATGCGATAACTTTTCTATTTCTGCTATGCTTTGCAATTATGGTATTGGTGAAGAATATTGAATATACCATGGATTGCCAGAAGAACAAACAAACCTGTCTTAGAAGAAGGACAGCCAGAAATCTCCTTAGAAGGGAGGATGGAGAGACTTTGTTTTATTTACTTTGGACATGATATCAGGAGGGACCAGTTCCTGGAGAAAAACATCATGCTTGGTAAGGTAGAGGGTCAGAGAAAAAGAGAGGAAAACCCTCAACAAGATGCATTGACACTGTGGCTGCCAACAATTGGCTCAAACATAGCAATGATTGTGAGAATGTCCCAGGACTGGGCAGGGTCTTGTTCTGTTGTACACGGGGTCACTATGAGTTAGAACTGACAAGACAGCACCTAACAACAACATGCTTTGAAAACAGAAGGTATTCAAAGCAATTGTTAACAACATAAATAGTATGTATTACCATATTTCCCACCGTGCATTAGTCAGTTTTTCGTACTGAGGCGGCTTGTGTGCTGCAACCTTGAGTATATCTCACCTGAATTTGGAGACCATCTCAAGAATAGATTTGATGCATTGAACACTAATGATAAAAGGCCCCATGAGTTGTGGGATGACATCAAGGACATCATGCATGAAGAAAGCAAAAGATCATTAGAAAGACAGGAAAGAAAGAAATGACTAAAATGGATGTCAGAAGAGACTCTGAAACTTGCTTTTGCACGTCAAGTAGCTAAAGTGAATGGAAGAAAAGGTAAAGTAAAAGAGCTGAAGAGAAGATTTCAGAGGGCGGCTTGAGCAGACAAAGCAAAGTATTATAATGAATACTTGAATATTTGGAAGCACTCATTCATCTCTGCCAAGAAATTTAGAAGAGAGCTACCTGGCCAACTGACTAGAACAGATCCATATTTGTGTCCATTCCAAAGAAAAGTGTTCCAACAGAAGGCAGAAATTATCAAACAATATCATTAATATAACATGCAAGTAATTTTGCTGAAGATAATTCAAAAACAGTTGCAGCAGTACATCAACAGGAGCTGCCAGAAATTCAAGCGGGATTCAGAAAAAGAGTTGGAATGAGGGATGTCATTGCTGATGTCAGATGGTTCTTGGCTGAAAGCAGAGAATACCAGACGAATGTTTACCTATGTTTTATTGACTGTGCAAAGGCATTCGACTGTGTGGATCATAACAAATTATGGATAACGTTTGGAAGAATGGGAATTCCAGAACACTTAATTGTCCTCATGAGGACACTGTAGGTAGCCCAAGAGGCAGTTGTTCAAACAGAACAGGGGGATACTGCTTGGTTTAAAATCAGGAAAGGTGTGTGTCAGGGTTGTATAGTTTCACCTTACTTATTCAATCTGTATGTTGAGCAAATAAGCTGAAAGACAGGACTATATGAAGGAGAACATGGCATCAAGATTGGTGAAAGACTCATTAACAACCTGTGATATGCAGGTAACACAACCTTGCTTGCTGAAAATGAAGAGGACTTGAAGCACTTATGATGAAGATCAAAGACTACAACCTTCAGTATGGATTACGCCTCAACATAAAGAAAACAAAAATTCTCTCAATTAGACTAATGCAACATCATGATAAATGGCGAAAATATTGAAGTTGTCAAGGATTTCATTTTACTTGTATCCACAGTCAACACCCATGGAAGCGGCAGTCAATAAATCAAACCACATATTGTACTGGGGAAATATGCTGCAAAAGACCTCTTTAGAGTGTTGAAAAGCATAGATGTCTTTTTGAGGACTAAGGTGTGCCTGACCAAAGCCATTGTATTTTCAATCACCTCATACGCATACAAAAGTTAGACAGTGAATAAGGAAGACCGAAGAAGAATTGATGCCTTTGAATTATGGTGTTGGTGAAGAATACTGAATATTCCATGGACTGCCAGAAGAAGGGAAAAAGTCTCTCTTGGAAGTACAGCCAGAGTGCTTCTTGGAAGGGAGGCTGGGAGACTTCGTCTCATGAGCTTAGTAGTATTTATCACGTTTTAATTTTTCAGGCTGTAAATTATAATATGCTTTCTTCTATGATTTTATAGTTTTATTTAGATGTTTCTCCTCAAAGTTAAAACCCTTTTGATTAGACTGGATGCTTCTCTTTACAGAGTCTTCTACAAGGAAAATTTTATTATCATTTTTAGGTTTTATTGAGTGCCTGAAATGAGCTCTAGAAAATTCAGCCTATTGATAGTTTGAAATAGAAGGCAACAGGACTCATTTTTGTTCAGTGTGTATATCACTGAAATATAGTATCAGAATCATTTATCTCAGCATCACAACTATCTGGAGCACAGCTGAGTACTAAAAGCAAAAACATAAATAAATAAATAAAAACAAAGCAAAGCTTAGCGTAACCTTAATCTTAACCAAAACAAACCTTAAGCTTAGAGTGTAGTCTCTTTTGGGAAGCCAAAATTGACGCTGTAAGCCCACGGTCCTGGGTCGCTGTTCTTTAGTTACAGGAAAACCTTGAACATTAAAGCTAATTGCGTTTAATAGTAAATATAATTCGAACTAGCTTGCCTCACCCTCCTCACCATCTGAATCTCCTCATCCCTTTTGTATTCACTTGGGGTCATTCAGTTTTACCTCCCTGCATATCTGTATCTGTAGTGTCATGGCCTAAATTCAGGTCTTCATTCTATGGACTATGGTAACTATCGCCTCAGTAGCTCCAGTCTCATCTCCCCTCTAAGGTAACCACCAAAGCAGTCCTGTTATAAAGAAAATAGAATTGTATCACTCTCCAGCTTAAAAAGTTTAAGGGATCCCAATTACCAAAGCCCAAGCAAAGGGTAGCTGACCTCTGGCTTTGCTCAGAGGTTTAATGTGATGTGTGACTCATGAATGTCTGATGTTCTTGAGCCTTTGAAAAGGCAAAGAATCTGCAGGTTTAGGAAAAGTTCTTCTTCCTTGGCCTTGCATAATCTTAGCTTCAGAAGTTGAATGCTTTTATCACTTTCAAAGCATAAACTTCTATTAAGTATAAATTTATGAATTTTTTCCAGTCTTCAAAATCCAGTAACTTTTATTGCTTTAATAGAAGAAGTCTTACATTATGAGTATTTTGAAAATCATATTCCAATATCTGATACTGGTACCTGGTTGAATACTCTTAAGCTTTTGTTAAGAGGTTATTAGAAATATTTTAAACATTTCATTACAAAAATTTTAATATAGACAATTTTCAAAATGACAGCAGAGAATATTTAAAAGCTCAGAAACAATTTGAGTCAAGGTTTAAGTAAATAAAAGCACTTGATAGTATGATTTAAAAAAATCATTCTGTTTTTCTCCAAAATAAAAGTGCAATATCATTCCCTCTATTCTTTTCAGTATTTTTTTTAAGCATATAGATACTAGGAAGATAGGTTGCAACCAGAAAGCAATATTTGGCATATTCTCTTTTATTCTATAATATGCTCTTTGTTTGTTTTTGTCTTATTTTGTCATAATTCTAAGACAGAGACTTTTATATTAACTATTGATTTTTCATGGACTGAAATAGGTGAAGAAAGAAGATACATGACAACTCCATCTTCTTGCAGGTCACAAATAGGACAGTTGAAGGGTACACAGTAGTCTGTAGATAAATTTATACTTTACCTTTGACAAAGTATGACCGAACCAAAAACCAAACCAGTTGCCATCGAGTCAATTCCAACTCATGGTAACCCCACGTGTTTCAGAGTAGAACTGTGCTTTGTAGGGTTTTCAGTAACTGATTTTTCAGAAGTAGACACCAAGCCTTTCTTCTCAGGTGCCTCTGGGCGGACTTGAACCTCCAACCTTTCAGTTAGCAGCCAAGTGTGTTAACCATTCACACCACTCAGTGACTTAGCAGCCATTTAATTGTATGGAAATTCTGCTTAAGAGTAAAATAAAAATCAGACTCTCCTTATAAGGTGGGGCAGCAGGCAAGGCATCCAAGCGCGGATGCCCATAATTTACTGTCCCTTGGAGTTTTCTCTCTGATTTCCTCAGTTCTCCACTCTGGCCTCAGATGAACCCTGTACCACACTTAAAGTATTATGATAACTTAATACAATATAATAACCATATCAGTCATAGAAAAGGCATTATATGTACAAAATCACAGGGGAGTTGTTTCCTTGCAGATAGTGGGAGCATCTGGTCTTGTTCATCTGGATGCTTTCAGCTATAAGTGTCAGAATAACAGACTAAATGTGGTTCAACTATAAACACATTGCCATCTAGTAGATTCTGACTCATAGTGACCCTTTAGGACAGAGTAGAACTTCCCCCATAGGGTTTCCAAGGAGCAGCTGGTGGATTTGAACTGCCAACCTTTTGGTTAGTAGCCGATCTCTTAACCACTGTAATACCAGGGCTCCTGGTTCAACTATAGGGAGGTTATGATGTCTTATAAAGAAGTATGGAAGTAGAAAGTTTCAAGGTGAGTTCAGTTATCAGAGTCCCAGGCTCAATGAGATTCTCTCTTTCTCTCCCGACTTCCCTCCCTCTCTTCTTCTTCTGCCTGGATGAGTCTCACAGCACTCTAAAAACAACCTTACAGGAGACTGCTAAAGCTCAGAGAATAAGCTGCTGACACATGGGCATGAGATCTGAGTAAATGGGCCCCGGTGGGAAGGTTAGAAATGAGTTTTTCCTATATAAATGTATTGGATTCACAGTCAGCTGTCACTCATCTGGGAACCAATTACACAGTTTGAAGAGTCAAGCTCAGCTCTGCTTCCTCTCCCACCAGCGTCCTACATTTTTATCTTTCTCCTTAACAGAAGGGAAGCAAATAAAATCATGCTACTCTAATCAATCACCTTTGTAGCTGATTAATAGATTTCATAAACATTCCCTGAGGGAGAAATTTGATATACAGTCTTTGAGGATGTCTATGGATTCTGAATCATAGCTTTTTTTGAGAGCAGATGCAATGTTTTTATTTTAATTTGGCAATTCTACGTCATTGAACCATTCTTTTTTTCCAACTTTTCAAATCATTCTTTTTCAAGGCCCTCATTTGAATTTATCGCATAATAGAATTAGCAAGGTAAATGAAGAAGTAAAGAAAGAAATAGGCATATCTGTGTAATCAACCTAAATGATTTTTTTTTAAGACAGAGTTGAGTATAGTAGGCTTAATAATGTGCCCCCAATGATATTCATGCCTAGAAGAGATGGGAAATAACCCTAAAGCCTTTTCACTCCGTGCTGGAACCTGTGAATGTTACTTTATATACTTAAAAGGACTTCAAGATGTGATTAAATTAAGGTTCTTGAGATGGGAGATTATCCTGGATTATCACAAGTGTCCTTTCAAAAGGGAGGCAGAGGGAAATTTGACTACAGAAGAAAGAAACGTGGTATGATAATGGAAGCAGAGATTGGAGTTATATGCTTTGAAGATGCAGCAAGATAACACAAGCCAAAGGAATATAGGCATCCACTAGAAGTTGAAAAAGGAAAGGAAATGGACTTTCCCCTTAGAATCTCCAGAAGGAACATGTCCTACTAACAGTTGACTTTAGCTCACTAAAACTGATTTCAGACTTCTGGTCTCCAGAACTATATGAGAATAAATGTGTGTTGTTTTAAGCCACCAAGTTTGTGCTAATTTGTTACAGCCATCATAGAAAACTAATACCTTAACTTTTACTGTGCATTAATTTTTAAAGACTAATTTCCAAGGAAACAACAAAGTTTGGTAGAAAATGAAATAAACTTGAAAACAAATGAAGGGATTTTTAATATCAGATATTCCAACTATTAGCTGTAAGCTTGGAGATTGTTCACTAGTCTAAGGGGAAAATTATTAAACCTCTCTGAACCTGTTTACTCATCCTTGAGAGGAATAATAATAACTATTTTATGAGATTAATGAGAAAATATATGAAAAAATATAAAACAAGATAAAGACATATGCTATTTTTAACATTAGTGGTCATGAAGAGGCAAAATGATATATTGCAAGAGGTATGAGTATTGAAATTAGACAGCTCTGAATTTAAATTCTAACTTGATCACTAGCTGTATCTATGACTTTGAGAACTTGAAACTCTCATTCAGCTTCTCCATTTATAAAATGTGATTCACCAAATTTAGCTCATTAGGTTATGTGAGGAGTAGATTAAATATTAATGTAAAAAAATGTATTGTGCTAGGTGGGAACAAAAGTGAATGTTCTTAACATACCTCTTCTTCTTCCGTCCTCTCTCTTCCTGACCTTCTCAGCTGTCACTGCATTTTGCATCCCTGTGGCTTCCAGTGATCCTGCTGCCTATCTAAACGGACCTGAGGAGAAGATGGGATGAGAAGTGGGCAAGATCTAAAAGTTTACAATTAAATGTTTTCACTGAAAACACCAGGCTCTGGAAAAAACCACATAACATAAGATTCTATTTCACGAAATGATTCCCATATCCTGGCTGATGGCTCACACTAGCAAGGATTTGCTTATCTGGTTTCAACAAATTCTATTAAGAAAAAATGCTGTAGACAGATGGATTCCCAAGACTCTGTGCATGCTGGAGCCAGCCAAATTTGGCAATTATATTATAATTTTCATTCCATATTTGTACATTCTACTATAACTAAATGTGTCCACCAAGATTTCAGCAAATTATAAGGAAAAAGAGAAATCGAAAGAACACTGGCGCTGGGGTCATTCAGAAATTGGTTTGGATTCAAGTTCAGTCACTTAATGAACTGTGTAACCTTGAGTAAAGTTCTGGTGCTTAATTTCCCTTGCAGATAGTGGGAGCATCTGGTCTTGTTCGTCTGGATGCTTTCAGCTATAAGTGTCAGAATAACGGACTAAATGTGGTTCAACTATAAACCCATTGCCATCGAGTAGATTCTGACTCATAGTGACCCTTTAGGACTTAAAGTTTAAAAATGGAGATGATAATAGTGCTAGTGTTCCAGATGGTTGCAAGGGTTAGAGATAATGACTGTAAGATACTTGCTTGGCACATAAAAAATAAATGTAAATATACTATTTCATTATAAGGAGTTTTCTGGAGTGTAGACAGGACTTTAAGAGATAAGTTTGAGTACAAAGGATATCAGAAAGTCTCAGTGAGTTACAGAGCAAAGAATGAAAGGTTGAACTCAGTAGGAAGACAGGTGAAAATAAAACAAGTAATATGTCTGGAACAATGTTCTGAGATATGTTTATCTAACTTAAAACCAAAATTAGTGAAGCATTCATGAGCCTCTCTCAAGTTCGTTACAATACAAAGTCCCTGATATCTAAAGAAACGAAAGAAAACTTTAGTCATTCCTAGCTTTTCCAGGTTGACTACAAAAGAACTTCTTCCCCATTTATCCACAGAATCTATGAGATAGGGTAGAAGTAGCCGTGGACCAGGGTTCAGGACCAATGGCTTTTTGTTTAAGTTCTGCCAGTGAGTTATTGTGGCCAATTTCCCAAGAGAAGAGAGTCGACAAAAAAACAGTTTGAATCGCTTGCCCAAAGATAGTTGTATAGGTTAGAATTAGTTTCACTGTATACAACAAAAAACCCAAAGTAACATTGGTTTAAACAAGATAGAAAAGGTTCTTTCTCACACTCCTCTTTTATCATCATCATCATCATCTTTGCGCTTTGCTATTTTTTTTTTTTTAATATTTTATTGTACTTCAGGTGAAGGCTTACAGAACAGATAGTTTCCCATGTAACAGTAACACACATGCTGTTTTATGACATTGGTTAACAACCCCACAACATTTTAACCCTCTAAATTCTC
>NW_004443939.1:17951059-17974979 GCF_000243295.1 Trichechus manatus latirostris | reverse complement strand
ATTTGATGTTCTAGGGTTTCAGGATTGTTGATTCTCTGTTTGGCTTAGTTTTTCGGATCTTTGTTGTGGAGGGACGGCGTGGTGTTTCTGCCTAGAGCGCCATCTTGCCCTCGGTTTTTTCGCACTTTGCTATTCTTGATGCACATATTTCATTCTCAAGATTTCTCATGGTCTAGGGTGTCTACTGGAGCACTCATCATCACACTCACATTTCAAAGAGCAGGAAGGAGGAAATGGCGAAGGGGAAAATGAGTGCACTTCCCACTGAGTCAGCAGCCTAAACAAACAAAAAACTCAATGCTGTCAAGTCGATTCCAACTCATAGCGACCCTATAGGACAGAGCAGAACTGCCCCATAGGGTTTGCAAGGCTGTAATCTTTACAGAAGCAGACTGCAATATTTTTCTCCTGAGGAGTGGCTGGTGGGTTGGAATTGCCAACCTTTAGATTATCAGTTGTGATGGTTAAGATTGTGTGTCAACTTGGCTGGGCCATGACTCTCCGTGTTTTAACTAATCACTCCCATGATTGAATATACTGTGAAGAGCCAATCAGATGAAAGGGAGTCTCCTTGGGGGTGTGGCCCACATCTGTATATAAGCAGACATTCTGGCTTCTTGCTCTCTCTGGATCCTGCGGCTGCTTCCTGTCATCTCATCTCCCATTCTTGGGACTTGGGCTGTCAGCTTATCTGCCAAACCTGGGATTCGTCAATCTGCACAGCCTGTGAGTGGGAGCCCTACTCTCCAACCTTCCGATCTTGGGCTTGCCAGCTTCTGCAGCTGTGTGACTTGGGAGAGGCCTCTACCCTGATCCACGGACTTGGGTCGTTCTAGCCTCTACAATCATGTGAGCTGTTTCCTTGATATAATCTCTCTCTATACATATATTTATACACTTTACTGGTTTTGTTTCTCTAGAGAACCCAGCCTAAGACATCGGTCAAGCACTATAACCACTATACCACCACAGCTCCTGTCAGCAGCCTACCAGAACTTAATCACATGGTCAAATCAAATCTCAAAGAGGCAGCAAAAGTGGTACTTAAGCTGGGCATATTGCTTCTCCAAATGGTATTGATGTACAGTAACTAAAGAAAAAGAGATGAAGAGACATTTGGTGGCAATCCAAGAAAGAGACGGGAAATAACCCTGGAGCCTTTTCACTCCATGCTTTAGTGATGTGTTTGTTTTAAAATATGTCCAGAAACTCTTTGACACCCCTTCCTTTAAAACGTTGACCGTAATTTCCCTCCCCTTGAGTAGGGGCAGTATTTGGTGATTCTAATGAATAGAATATGGAAGACATAGTAGTGTTGGACTTCTGAGACTAGATCTTAAAAGGCATTGTGGTTCTCTCTCTTTCTCGGTCTCTCACCACTTGCTTTGGGAAAGCCAGCATCTATGTCACGAGGACACGTAAGCAACCTATAGAGAGACTCACATGGCAAGGAACTGATGTCTCATGCCAACAACAGTGTGAGTGAGTCCTCTTTGTAAAATATCCTCCAGTGAAGCCTACCAGTGACTGAAACCCATACTAATGTTCAGATGCGGTCTCACAAGAGACCCTGAGCCAGAACCACCTGGCTAAGCTACTCCCAGATTCCTGATCCAAAGAAAGTTAGAGATAATAAATGTTTGTTGTTTTAAGCCACTGAACTTTTGGAGTAATTATGCAGCAAGATAACCAATACAAATGGCTAAAATATCTAGAAACCAAAAGAGAATCTGACATGCTTAGCTCATTTTTCTAGTCATCAAATATTTATTGATTACTTACCATGGACCAGGCGCTGTTCTAGATATTGGAAGTAATTCTGGTGGATAGACAATAAAGAAACAACATACATAAATAAATAATAGGATACCATGAGAAAAAATAAATGCATGTTGCATCAGTGGGAGTCTTAAATGCAGACAATAGAATTCATTCTTGTTGTTTCAGCAGGAAGGGATTTATTAAGCATTCCTAGAAAATTCATAGTACAACCCCCAGAACTATATCACAAAACTGGCCTGAGAGGGAACTGTTGCTGCTGTTGCTGCTACTGACCTTTGTACCTTGCTGCTTTTGCTGCAGTCACAAAAGTTGCCTTTGCTCCTGCCAACCCAGAAGCCCATGCCCCTGCTGCTACTTGCATTAGCAAAATGAATGCCCATGCCCAGCCTGATTGTCACACAATGCCTTCTAATTCAAAGCCTTCCATCTAAATGGTGGTATCTGCAATCCAGTGGCAAGAGAGGGTGGGAACTCTAGATTTTTTTTTCCCCCTCCTTAATTCAAAATTAAAAAAAAAAAAAAAGGAGTCTACATTGTATTCACAATATAGGAACCTATGAAAATGAGGAGAGAGTATGCAAAAGACTTGGGACAGTCACAAATGACATATACTACACAGCTACCCTCCACAGGGGGGTGGAGAGTAAAGGGGTATTATTTTATGTAGGTGGACAGTGATGGTTCACTTCCATGCAGGAGACCCAGTTTAATTCCTAGCCAATGCACATTAGCACAGCCACCACCCATCTGTCAGTGGAGGCTTGTGTGTTGCTATGATGCTAAACAAGTTTCAGTGGAGCTTCCAGACTAAATTGGACTAGGAAGAAAGGCCTGGCAATCTACTTTCAAAAAACAGCCAATGAAAACCCTATGGATCACAGTGGTCCAATCCCACTGTGCATAGTGTCAGCATGAGCTGCCTTGACAGCAGCTAACAGCAACAATATTTTATGTAGAGTGGTTGGAGAAGGCTTCCCTGAGAATGATATTTGTATAGAGAACTGGTGGAAATAAAGAATTAAGTGCAAAGGCCTTGAGGAAAGAGCACATTTTGTGTGTGTGAGGTACAGCAAGTAGGCCAGTCTGCCTGGAACAGAATGAATGTGAGCCAGGAGACCAGCGAAAGGAAATGAAGTCAGAGAGCTAGTGAGGAGCCAGATCATCTATATTATTAACTATAATCCAAAAAATGAAACTGTTGATGTCGAGTTGATTCTGACTCATGGTGACCCCATGTGTTGCAGAGTAGAACTGCTCCACAGGGTTTTCTTTTCTGTAATCTATATGGAAGCAGATCACCAAGCCTATCTTCCATAGCACCACTGGGTGGGTGCAAACAACCAAGCTTTTTTATTAGTAGTTGAGTGTAAACCATTTGTGTCACCAAGGGAAACCATTAACTATAATAAGGGAACATTTAAAGTCAGTTTATCAGTTCTTCTATTTGTTTAAGTGAAGGTTATTAAGTTATAAATTCAGGGTAGGTGAAAGAAATTATTCCTTGAATTAAGCTCAACATTAGTGGCTTTCAAAACCTTTGCCCTTTGCCAACTCTCTCCTCCACATCTGTCTCCACCTTGAAGTAAGTATACTTACGTACTTTCCACCTTAATTTCATTCAGTTTTCTTTCTTTTAAGATCTGTTTTGTTGTTGTTGTTGTTTGTTTGTTTGCTTGTTTTAATTTAATGCATCAGAGGTCCTTACTTTAGACTGGACACTACAGAACTATTTACAGAAGATGCTAACGAAGCTCCAGGAGAAGAACTCATCCTAAGGAAAAAGAGTCAGGGCACACTATTTAGATTCACAGACAAGTAGGTAAGGTGGAACAGAAGGGATGATTTAGATACCACCATGTCAGATTCTCCTTAGAACTAAACACCCAGGATTAATACTTGCACCCTAAGGCAAACAACTACAATAAAAATGAGTGAAAAATCCAAAGACCTTCATTGGTACAAGATGGCAGCTCACTGGTGTCAGAAACTTAGGCAGTGGTGAGCAAGGACACACATTACTGGTGAAGAGATAGAAGATGAGTGTTATAGAAATAAACGTTGCCAGTAACCAGGAACAGGTGTTCATTTTTAGCACACCATGTTGTTAAAAATAGAAGACATCAAGGAGACCTAGTGCAGGAAATGAATTAAATTGGCCAACATGAGGTAGTTGAATAAGCCTATGAGTCAGAAATGAGATCTGAGAAATCCCTGCTCTACTTGGGAAAAACATAAAAGCTGATAGTTTTCATAGATTGGGAGGGAATGAAGCCAGAGAGGTGACAACAATTCTCAGATGTTAAACAGACTATGTTACAATCATGCCTAAATCTTAGAAGATATGCAATTCCTCTGTGATAAAACAGTGTGTTTTTAACATTTTTAAGAGAAGAAGTTGTTGTGGTAAGAAAGTCCAGGAGTAGGGATAAGGGTTGGGGAGATGTTATTAATGTCCTGTAGTTCATCTCAGCTGCTCTGCTTCTTCCTCAAAGCAAAGTTACTCACTTCCCAAACCTATTAACATCTATGTAGACAGATAAAGCCTCTACGAATAGGTGTTCATGTTGTGCTTTGCACAAAGACATCCTATCCAAGAGATACATTTTACACCAGCCCTAGGGTTAAGAAGTTGTTTTTTATAACTCTCCCCACTACAGTTAACACTTACATTGTTTGAGGGTAAAAGTTATTTTTTTCCTAAGTCTAGGAATTTGATTTGTATATGGGCTACAATTCTATAGAATTATAAGCCAACATCAAATATCTATGAGGCTACCTCATCAGGCCTCTGACACTACTTGGAACTCAGTCTGCTCAGGCACCTTGAATCAAAAATAGTCAATCCAGTTTTGTCCAATTATGTCCCTTCTTTATGTCATCTTCAAGAACTCGGTTGAAGACAAGATTCTCAACCATTGGGCTCTCTCTCCCATTCTTTGTTTGTTTTCCATATTCTTCTTCTCAAAGTCTTTCATCCTCAATTCACAGTGAATTTCAGCATTTACATGGATGGCCTATGAAACAACCTCACTCCAAAGTTCTGTCCATACTTAACTCCACTCTATCCACAGCCCTCCTCAACTTCCGAATCTCAGGGCTTCACCGCACCATATTTTACAAATAGACTGTTTCCTAAACCCAATTACTCAATTTGAGTATGTTATCTGTATTCTGCTGAATTTCTCCTTCTATCCTCCAGGTATCTTAACTTTTAATTCATATTTTCTATCTTCTTCCATAAGAAGCCCTGGTGGCACAGTGATTAAGTGCTTGGCTGCTAACGGAAAAGTCAGTGGTTTGAATCCACCAGCTACTACATGGGAGAAAAATGTGTCAGTCTGATTCCATAAAGATTTACAGCCTTGGAAGCCCTATGGTGCAGTTCTACTCTGTCCTATATGAGTTAGAATTGACTCAACAGCAACGGGTCCATCAAGACTGGAGGAAGACTCATTGACAACCTACAATATGCAGATGACACAACCTTGCTTGGTGAAAGCAAAAAGGACTTGAAGCACTTACTGATGAAGATCAAAGACTAGAGCCTTCAGTATGGATTGTTGGTGTTGTTGTTAGGTATCTTGGAGTCAGTTCCAGGTGATAGCAACCCTATGTGCAACAGAATGAAACACTGACCAGTCCTGCACCATCTTCACAATCATTGCTATTGTTGAGCCCATTGTTGCAGCCACTATGTCAATCCATCTCCTTGAGAGTCTTCCTTTCTTTTTTGCTGATCCTCTACTTTACCAAGCATGATGTCCTTCTCCAGGGACTGGTCCCTCCCAATAATATGTCCAAAGTACGTGAGGTGAAGTCTCACCATCCTCTCTTCTAAGGAACATTCTGGCTGTACTTCTTCCAATGCAGATTTGTTCATTTTTCTAGCAGTTCATGGTATATTTTGTATTCTTCACCAACACCATAATTCAAATGTATCGATTCTTCTTCAGTCTTTCTTATTCATCATCCAGCTTTCGCATGCATATGAATTGGTTGAAAATACCATGGCTTGGGTCAGGCGACCTTTAATTCTCAAAGTGACATCGTTGCTTTTGAACACTTAAAAGAGATCTTTTGCAGCAGATTTTCCCAGTGCAAAAGGTCCTTTGATTTCTTGACTGCTGCTTCCATGGGTGTTGATTGTGGATCCAAGTAAAATGAAATCTTTGAAAATCTCAACTTTTTCTCTGTTTATCATAATGTCGTTTATTGTTCCAGTTGTGAGGATTTTTGTTTTCTTTATGATGAGGTGTAATCCATACTGAAGGCTACAGTCCTTGACCTTCGTAAGTAAGTGCTTCTAGTCCTCTTCACTTTCAGCAAGGAAGGTTGTGTCATCTGCGTATCGTAGGTTGTTAATGAGTCTTCCTCCAATCCTAATGCCCCATTCTTCTTCATATAGTCTGGCTTCTCAGATTATTTGCTCAGCATACAGATTGAATAAGTATGGTAAAAGGATATAACCCTGACACACATCTTTCCTGATTTTAAAGCACACAGTATTCCCTTGTTCTGTTGGAACTACTGCCTCTTGGTGTTCCAGAGCTACGATTTTTCGCAATGTTATCCATAATTTGTTACTGTCCACACAGTCAAATGCCTTTGCATAGTCAATAAAACATAGGTAAACATCTTTATGGTATTCTCTGCTTTTGGTCAAGATCCAGCTGACATCGGCAATGATATCCCTCATTCCATGTCCTCTTCTGAATCCAGCTTAAATTTCTGACAGTTTCCTGTCTATGTATGGATTACACCTCAACATAGAACAAAAATCTTCACAACTAGGCCAATAAACAACATCATGATAAATGGAGAAAATAATCAAGTTGTCAAGAATTTCATTTTACTTGGATACACAATCAATGCCCATGGAAGCAGCAGTCGAGAAATCAAATGGCATAGTGCATTGGGCAAATTCGCTACAAAAGACTCCTTTAAAGTGTTAAAAAGCAGAGCTGTTATTTTGAGGACTAAGGTGCACCTGACACAAGCCATGGTATTTTTAATCACTTCATATGCATTCAAAACCTGGACAATGAATAAAGAAGACAGAAGAAGAATTGATGTAGTTGAATTATAGTGTTGGCAAAGAATATTGAATATACCATGGACTGCCAGAGGAATGAATAAATTTGTCCTGGAAGAAGTACAGCCAGAATTCTCCTTAGAAGAGAAGATGGCAAGACTTTGTCTCATGTACTGTGGACATGTTATCAGGAGGGACCAATCCCTGGAGGAAGACATCATGTTTAGTAAAGTAGAGGGTCAGCAAAAAAAAGGAAGACCTTTAACAAGTTGGAATGACACAGTGGCTGCAACAATAGGCTCAAACACAGCAACAACTGTGACAATGACACAGCACAGGGCAGTTTCATTCTGTTGTACACAGTGTCTCTATGAGTCAGAACCAACTGGACAACACCTAACAACAACATTTTTTAATATACTTGTTTGGCAGTTTGAATCCATCCAGCCTCTCTGCATAAGAAAGGCCTAGTCATCTGTTTCTGTAGACTGTTGTTTTTGTTGGTAGGTGCCGTCGATTCGATTCCAACTCATAGCTACCCTGTGTACAACAGAATGAAACATATATACACATATATACAAGCACACATGCACACACACAAACACCCTTTTTGTTATTTGTATATTTAACAATCATAATTTGTCAGTCGCTCAGGCTGTAGGCTCAGTTCCCCACTTAACCAATCATCCTCAAATTTAATTACAGCCAAAAAAACTCTGTGGAGAAGTTCTACTCTGTAACACTTGGGGTCTTCATGAGTTGGAATCTACCTGATGGCAACTGGTTTATTATCAATAGACTGTTATTATTTGCTCATCTTTATTTATTTATTTATTTTTATTGCATTGAACATAAGCATGGAACTACATTCCTCAAAATCCTCTTCTCCATATAGTTTTGGGTTGGTACCTGCCAATGCAAAGCCCTCATATAAAATTTGGAAAGTGGAATAGAAGAAAAAGCTGTTATTCTCTGAAAGCATCTGCAGCCAGATGCTTCTGCAGATCTAAGATTCACAACAGGTTCCTAGCTCGCTCTTGAGAACCACCTACTTCACTGCTACAGGGTAGGGTAGTTGATAAAAGCTTCCCAGCGATTCTTCAAAATTTTAATGGCTTCCAGTGAGCTCCAAAAAACCATGTACTTTAGTGACTCAGACTGAGATCATCAGTGGCAGCTTTAATGAGCTACAATCCCCCCGTTCTTCCAAGGCTATAAAGCCTCTAATTGCTTGAATTAACTTTTCAAACATGGAGTATATGGAGCAGTTTTTTGTTTTTCTGACTGAATCTTGACTGATAAACCAAGGAAGAAGTGACCACTCCCATATTAATGCATACACTTTAGCATATACAGACATTGATCACAGTATTTATGAGCTTGTTGTATTTATTTGTTAAGGTATCTATACCCCTCCCCTCTACCACCACTCAGCACACTCTAAATCCATTGAGGGTAGAGCAATGCTCTTATCATTTTTGTATTCCTAGCACTTAGCACAATCCCCAGAATAGCAAGATTAAATAGAAACATTTTCTTTTTTGACCATATCCAGGGTCATGCACCACAATTGTAAAATTAGGTCAAAGTCTCTTTTTCTCCAGAAACAGAGGACAGGACATTGACTTCTTCCTGCAGGTACACAATATTTAATTTTTTTAGACTTCCACATGACCGACCAATGACACTGAATTGTACATGTGGAAATTACTGAATTGGTGTTATGTTTTCAATAACAAAAAAAGAAAGAAAGAAAAAAAACTTTCACATGACTACTGACTCCTCTTCCCAGGGTTTGTTCTGCTCTCTCTTAATGAGTAAGAGAAAAATACCTCTACATCCTTGCAATGTTTGTGGAATATATCCCCTTCCACGTATATATAAGCACACATGCACACACACAAACACACTTTTTGTTATTCGTACATTTAACAATCAAAATTCATCAGTCACTCAGGCTGAAGGCTCAGTTCCCTGCTTAACCAATCATCTCAAAATTCAATTTACTATCTTTCGACCTCTGCTGTATAAAAACTTGCTATACAAATGTTATACATAACATTTTTTTAAAGCATTGAAGAATCATAGGCAGAGGATAAATCACTTTAATGTATCCCTATATTTTTGTACAAGCATGCCTGATCATTCAGCCTTGCCTACAATAAAAATGTCAGTTGCTCTAAATTTTCCCATTGTTTGGGGGCAGTACAATGCCCAGATCCTGTTTGGCTGGATTGGATGATATTGCTTTCACAACTTCTGAAAATCTGGTCAGTCCTGATGAGAGTCACTACTTGGGCTTGAGCATAGTAGGTCTGTTTGCAGTGCTGCCATCCAAATGTCCATACTTCCTGGGGTTACTCAATAGCTGTTTTTTAAATTAATGAACAAATGAATGGATAATAAATCAAGCACATCTATATCTACACTTGAAAAGTCTTTCTTGTAGTGTCAAGAAAAGCTAACAGAAAATGAATACTTCTTAATCTCTACTGAACAGCTGGTGTTTTACCTACATTATTTTATACAATCACGCAAACTAGATAGCATCCTCCCCATTTTACCAATGAGGAAAGTGAAGTTCAGAGAGGTAGTTTACACAGCTAATAGTAACAGAAGTGGCATTTGGACAGAGTTCTAGCTGAATCCAAAAACCCAACTTTTTCCTTAACAACTACCTCATGCTGTTTCTCTAAGAATTCAAGTGGAGCTTTAGAATTTCCTCAGAACATCTTACGAAGGATGACATGTAAGGTAAAATAGGTTACTTGTGACTTCCAAGTTTTAAAGGCATCAGATATACCCTATTTGTCAGAAAAATCTATCGTTTTCAATGAAAGCCTGGCCCATAGTATACATTCTAAAATATTTATCAAATATACTAAATGAATAAGAAATTCAATGTTTTGGTTTTACATATAAATTAGAAGTGAGGACTACAACATGGAAAAATAAAACACATACAGTATTTGTTTCCTTTTTTCTTTTTTTCAGATAATTTTAGTCATTTACATCAACTGCAGCTTCATATGTACTATATAGCTCCTTGTCCAGAGTCCACAGGTAACCATAGTAACAGAGTGACAGTAACGTCACACAAGTGTAAGGTGCACTGCTGAGAGGTAAACATGCTACTCAGTTAACAGTACTGGCTGTGATTTTTATAGTCTCCTTTGAGTTATCAGTTAACAGTACCGGCTGTGATTTTTTTATAGTCTCCTTTGAGCTATCAGTTAACAGTACTGGCTGTGATTTTTATACAGTCTCCTTTGAGTTATCAGATAACCAAAGGGAAGTTCATTGGACTTCATTTGATCTATGCATTAGTGTAAAGTCAAAATAGACATCCTAAAAATTTGGCAGTCACAAAATTCTCTTATGAGTCAGCAACCAGTAAGTAGTTTGAAAGAGAAGCTCCCAGAGCTTCCTTCTCATGATGCCATCTAAGACACTCACACTACCTTCCTTGTTCCTAGACATTAATAAAAACAGACTAGCTTAGGAGCCGTAATACATGGCATAAACACAATACAAACCATAAGTAACAATGCACAAACACCAGAAGAGAAACCAGATAACTTGGGAGCTCCTACAAATCAAACACTTATGCTCATCAAAAGACTTCACCAAAAGAGTAAAAGGACAACCTACAGACCGGGAAAAAAAATTGGCTATGACAAATCAGACCAGCGTCTAATCTCTAAAATCTACAAGATACTGCAAACTCTCACAACAAAAAGACAAATAACCCAGTTACAAAATGGGCAAAGTATATGAACAGGTACTTCGCCAAAGAAGATATTCAGGCCACTAACAGACACGTGAAGAAATGCTTACGATCATTAGCCACTAGAGAAATACAGATCAAAACTACAATGAGATATCATCTCACCCCAACAAGGCTAGCATTAATCCAAAAAACACAAAATAATAAACACTGGAGAGGTTGTGGAGAGACTGGAACACTTACACATTGTTGGTGGGAATGTAAAATGGTACAACCACTTTGGAAATCGATTTGGAGCTTCCTTAAAAAGCCAGAAACAGAAGTACCACACAATCTAGCTATCTTACTCCTTGGAATATATCCTAGAGAACTAAGAGCCGTCACACGATTAGATATATGCTCACCCATGTTCGTTGCAGCACAGTTCACAATAGCAAAAAGATGGAAACAACCTAGGTGCACATCAACAGACAAATGGATAAACAAATTATGGTATATCCACACAATGAAATACTACGCAACGATAAAGAACAACGATGAAGCCATGAAACATAACATGGAGGAAGCTGGAAGTCATTATGCTGAGTGAATTTGGTCAGTCACATAAGGACAAATATTGTATAAGACCATGATTATAAGAACTCAAGAAAAGGATTAAACACAGAAGAAAACATTCTTTGATGGTTACAAGGGTGGGGAGGGAGGGTGAGGGTTATTCACCAACTAGATAGTAGATAAGAATTATCTTAGGTGAAGGGAAGGACAGTACACACTACAGAGGAAGTCAGCACAACTGGACTAAACCAAAGCTAAGAAGTTTCCTCAATACAATCAACACTTTGAGGGACACTGTAGCAGAGGTAGGGATCTGGGGGCCATGCTTTCAGGGGACATCTAGGTCAATTGGCATAACAAAGCATATTAAGAAAATGTTCTGCATCCTACTTTGGTGAGTGGTGTCTGGGGTCTTAAAAGCTTGCAAGCAGCCATCTAAGATGCATTGATTGGTCCCAACTACCTGGAGTAAAGGAGAATGACGAACACCAAAGACACAAGGAAAATAGTAGCCCAAGAGACAGAAAGGGCCACATAAACCAGAGACTTCATCAGCCTGAGACCAGAAGAACTAGATGGTGCCCGTCTACCACCAATGACCGCCCTGACAGGGAATACGACGGAGAGTCCCGGATGGAGCAGGAGAAAGCTGGGGTGCAGAACTCAAATTCCAGTAAGAAGACCAGACTTAATGGTCTGATTGAGACTGGAGGACCTCTGGAAAGCATGGCCCCTGGTTTCTCTGTCAGCCCAGAACTAAAATAATTTCCGAGGCCAACTCTTCAGCAGGGATTGGACTGGACTGAGAGACATAAGGTAATACTCGTGAGGAGTGTGCCTCTTAGCTCAAGTAGATGCAAGAGACTAAATGGGTAGCTTCTGTCTGGAGGTGAGATGGGAAGGCAGAGAGGGTTAGGAGCTGGTTGAATGGACATGGGGAATCGGGTGGAAAGGAGGAGTGTGCTGTCACAGTATGGGGAGAGCAATCAGAGTTACATAATGTATGTATAAATTTTTGTATGGGAAAAAATTTTTAAAAATAGACTAGCTTTTAATGATAATGACAATACTAGCTAACATTTATTGAGCACTAACCAAGTTGTACTTTACCTATGTTATCTCATTTAATCATCACCTTACAGGGTTCTCTCATCTCCATTTTACAGACAGAGAAAAGTGAGGTTCAGACTTACCAAAATCAGACATCTAGTAAGTATCATTTCCAGGACTCAAGTATGAGTCTGTCTGATGCTGGAGATCCCACACAAAAGCAGTCTTATTCTTATGTAACTAGCCTTTCATAGTTTCATCAGTAAGCTGATCGAGTTTCAAAGCTCTGTGAGTAGTTTAAGGAGAGAGCATTAGAATTACAAGAGCTTGGTTAAGTCGTTCTTTGCCTGAGTACTTCTGTGCAGTTAACTTGATAGAATAGTATTATTAAACATAATTTGTTAATTGTTTATCTCCTTCCACTGGGCAGATACCTGGTCTTTTATGTTTATAACTGGATCTATCACCTAGGATAGTGCCAAACACATAGTAGGTGCTCAATAGTTGTTGAGAGAATGAATAAATGAATGAATGCTGAACTTTCAAGAATTATACATTTATAGAACTATATTTGTATTAAAATTTTAAATCATTAATGATGTTCCTCACAAATGTATGGCGTTTCGAATGTCAGAGAATATTGGATATACCTTAAAAATGAGAATTTGCTTTTATTTAAGTGAAGGTAGAATTGTGTAGAACCTCATTTATCATAAGGAAAATATTTTTATTCAGTGGTTTCCATAATTTAAGATTTTAGTAAATTTTCAAAAAATATATTAAATTAAAAAAGATTAAAAGAGAGGCATAGATTTGCCAACTTCTTATTTTGTAAAGTGAGTATTATTTTTAAAACCAACCAAACAACTACCTCTATTTCATCTACTTCAACCAGTATTTCATAAAAGAAAAGACACTTACCAACCAAAGAACTAGAGAGAAACAAAGAACAAGACAGGATCTCAGAATAAAAGAAATGGTTACCAAAAAAAGAGAAAGTAACCTTACATTAACATAACTATGTAACATTATTCTTATTTTTCTCAATTTGCTGAAAATGGTTGAAATTTCTAACACGGACTGGCACCGATTCCCCAATAACTTTTTGTACTAACGGAGAAACCAAACCAAACCTGTTGTTGTTGCATCGATTGTGTTACAGAGTAGAATTGAGCTCCATAGGGTTTTCCTGGCTGTTGTCTTCATGGAAGAGGGTCACCAGGACTTTCTTCCACATAGCGGCTGGGTAGTTTCAAATCGCCAACCTATAGGTTAGTAGTCAAGTGCAAAACATTTGCACCACCCAGGGACCTTTTTTGCACTAAAGTCTTTTAAAAACTACTAATCATTTCAGTCTGTTTTCTGAAAAATTGGCTCTGATTCAGAAACTCATACTGAGCACAGTATGTTGGATATTTGCACAAACATCAACCTTACCCAGCATGCTTGGAGGCAGGTATTTAGCTCCATTTTGAGAATTAGAAAACTGGCACTGAAAGAAACAATTCATACAAAGTCATACATAGACAGCTACTGTGGAGACTGCTCTTTCTACAAGACATATCTTTACTATGAGATCTTTCCTAATTACCCTTACCCTCACTTCTATCTTTGTTAAAGGAAGACTCTTATTTCTTGCTCTTTTCTGCCTTCACACTACCTGGTACTTCTATCATAACATCTCTTTGTTATTATTATTGTTGCTGTTATTTGCCATTGCATCAATTCTGACTAATGGCAACACCATATACATCAGAACAACATGTTGCCTGGTCCTGTGTCATCTTCACAACATGTTTAAGTCTATTGTTGCTGCCACTGTGTATTTTGAGTGCCTTCCAATTTAGGAACTCATCTTCCAGCACTATATCAGACAATATTCTGTTGTGATCCATAGGGTTTTCATTTGTTAATTTTCAGAAGTAGATTGTCAGACTTTTCCTCCTAGTCTGTTTTTATCTGGAACTTCACTGAAATGTGTCCACCATGGGTGACCCTGCTGGTATTTGAAATACTGGTGGCATAGCTTTCAGCATCATAGCAACACAAAAGCCACCACAGTACAGCAAGCTGGCAGTTGAGTGGTGGTAACAACTCTTACTGGACTTGTATTTGGTTATGTCTGTCTCCTAAGACCAAGCAATGAGTTCCTTGAAAGGCAGAAACAATCTCATAGTCATTTGGTGTCTCCGAAAGCTAACAAAGCCCTTATCTGAAGCAGTTCCTCAATAAATTTTGGTTGAGTGAATAAGTATCTCATTTTTCAGTAAAAATGAAGTTTAAAGCATAATTAGTCAAACCGATGTTTAAGTTTGTACTTACCAAGAACTCCCCACACATTTTTCCAAGAGTGGCAAAATATGCAACATCATTTTAGCGGGTTCTTTACCATCTAAGAAATGTATATTTTCAATATAAAGCAAAGGAGGTTTTAGCTTTAAAGTATTTTAGAAATTCACAGATCAAACACCATTACTTTATAGATGAGGAAATAGAGGGCCAGAAAGGTTAATGGACAATGAGAGGCCACCACCCATATCTCCAAACTCCCAGCTCAGTGTTCTCCCTTCTGTATCACACCATTTAAATAATGTCCGTATCACTAGTCAATTATCCTCACCTGGAAAGACTTCAGTCCTGACAATTACAATTAATTAAATATGCTATTCCTGGGTCATTACCCTTCAGTGTTGTGTTCCTGAATTATAGTTTTGCATAGCCATTGATGCCTGGTCTGACAATCCTCATGTTAAATTAATTTCACACTTGCAATAGACCCTCAAATAGACCTGGAAAGAGGCTTGAGAGCAGAGAAAATATTTATTTTTAAATTTAGTTGTCAAGCATTTGAGTGCCTATTCTGAGAAAAGATTGGTTTTCATTTAGGTAATAGCAACTAATATTTAACAAATATTAGGTAGTTCAAACGTATACCAAGTTAATAATTCATTAATTTATAAGATTTCTAGATAAAATAACAATGTAGTAGGTTGAATAATGATCCCTAAAAAGTATGTTCAAGTTCTAACCCCCGGAAGCTGTGAATGTGACCTTATTTGGAAAAAGGGTCCTTGGAAATGTAACTAAGTTAAGAATCTCAAGATGAAATGACCCTGATTTAGAATGGGGCCTAAATTCAATGGCAGGTGTTCTTATAAGAGAAATGGAGAGAAATATTTTTGAGGTGGAGACATAGAGTAGAAGGCAATGCAAAGACAGAATCACAGATTGGAGTTATACACCTACAAGCCAAGGAACTCCAAAAATTGCCAGCAGCCACCAGAGCTATGAGAGACACAGATTTTCCCTCAGAGCTCCAGAAGGAACCAACCCTACCAACATCATGATTTTGAACTGCTGGCATCCAGAACTATGAAAGAATAAATTTCAGTGTTTTAAGTCAAAATATCCACTTTATGGTATCTTGTTACAGCAGCTGTAGGAGATGAATACAATGGCCAATATTTGGGGCATACTTATACTATAGGGTAGCTATGAGTCAGAACCAACTCGACGGCAACAGGTTTGGTTTGGTTGGTTTTTATACTAAAAAATTATTTGTTGTTTAGCCAAAATTCAAATTTAACTGGATATTCTATATTTTTATTTGCTAAATCTGGAATTCCTATTAATTCAACAAATATTTATAGGAGGCTTACTGTGTGCCAGGCCCTTAAAATACAACAATAAACCAAACAGAATAAGCCCCTGCCCTCACAGAGCATATATTCATATCTTGGGGAATTTTTATTAAGGATAGACAATACATAAGGTGGAGATGAGTAATATGAAGAAAAAATAAAGCAAGATAAAGAGGTAGAAAGTAACAGAATGAGGCACTGTAGATAGGGAGATTAGGGAAGACCTTTATGTGGAGGTAATATTTGAGCCAAGAACTGACTAAAGTGAGAAATGAGACATGCAAACAGAGCCACCGCTTATCACACAGTAGAAGGCACCATTCACATTTTACGCGAACAACATGGCACCCCAATATGCAAATATGTAAGGAAAGTGTTCCAGACGAAGGGAATGTAAAACCCCTGGGTTTTATAATCTTAGTATATTTGATGAGCAAGATGTCGAAGAGTAATTGAGACAAAAAGTATTAGGAAATGAGGCTGGAGATAGATGATACAGGTATTTTTAGATAATGGTTAAGTCTTTAGATTTTAGTCTAAATGTTACAAATAGGGTTAGAACAACAGAGTGACATGATCTGGTTACAGAAGCAGAGAGACTAGTCAGGAGGGTTCAACTGAGGTATCATGACAGCTTCAACTGTAGGAGGTGACAAGTGGTCAGCTTTGGGACATCATTTGCTAATTGATTGAAACTGGGCATCAGAGAAAGAGAAGAATTGAGGGATTATTTCAAGATTTTTTTATCTCAGCAACTCAGTGAATGAAGTGCCATCTACTATAATGGGGAACACTAGAAGATGAGTAGGATTACAGGAGAGTGAGAAATCAGAGGTTCTACTCTGTTCCTTAGGGTCACTATGAGTAGGAATCGACTCAGTGGCAATGGGCTTTGGGTTTCGTTAAATTTAAGATACCTGTGAGACATCAATCAGACATTAGAGATAGTCTATAATCCAGGGAGAATTCTGGGCTGAAGACATAATTTGCATATAATCAGTATATAGATGCTACTAAAGTCCAGAGATGAGATCATCTAGAGAGTGAGTGTAGATAGAGAAATGAAGTCATCTGAGGACTAATGACCGGGCACTGCAATATTTAAAAGTCTGGAAGAAGATAACATAGCAAAGAAGGCTGAGAAATGGCAGTACATGAAGGAGTTCATGTGAAGTTATCTCTAAAGCCAAGTAAAGAAAATTTCAAGAAGGAGAAAGCGATAAACTCTGTCATATGCTTTTGAAATGAGGATTGAATATTGACCGCTGACTTTAGCAATGTGGAGATCTTTGGTAACTTTGATAAGAATTGTTTTAGAGAAATGATGGGGATGCAGTCTTGATTAGAGTGATTCCAAGAGAGACTGGGAAGCAAAGAAGGCAAGAGAGTATCTATAAACAAATTCTTGAGGAAGTTTTCTATAAAAGGTAGAATCATGGGATCATAGCTAGAGGGGAATGTAGCATCTTGGGAAGGTTTTTTTGTTTTTTTATTTATTATGGGAGACATATAATGTTTTTATGCAGATGGGGAAAACCAATAACATAGGAATGAGAGTAGGTAGTTATAGAAGCAAGCACTGTGGATAGGCAAGAGAGGTTTGTACTGAGTACTGGGGCATGATTGACCTAAGATAGGTACATTGACTACTACTGAAAAATAATAGGAAGGAAGGCAGTGGATATGGGCTCAGAAGCATTCAAGTTAGTGGAATTAGTAACAGGATAAGGAAGTTCTCTTCAGATTGCTTGCATTTTCTCAGTAAAATTAGAAGCGTGGTCACCTACTGATAACAGAAAGGAAAAAGCATTAAGGACAGTAAAAGAGTCTTCTCAGGGAGTGGAAGAGGGATAATTGACTAGAAAAATGTAATAGGATTTGCATTTCAATTTTTTATCCAAATCATTAACTTTATATAAGACCACATGTATTTAGTAAAACGTAAAAACACCTGAGGATTAACAAATTCCATCTGTTCCAATGTCCAAATAAAGCACAATGTAAGCTCTATGAGAAGAAGGATTTTTGCCTACTTTGTGCCATGGTGACCCACTGGTTATGTGCCACATCTGCTAACCAAAAGGTCAGCAGTTGGAATCCACCAGCTGCTCTTTTGAAACCCTATGGGGCAGTTCTACTCTGTCCCATAGGGTCACTATGAGTCAGAATTGACTCAACGGCAAAGGGTTTTTGTGTATAGCAGATACTCAAGAAACATTTGTCAGATGCATTAGTGAATGAAGAGCCACAGTATCTTTGGCTTGTTGTTGTTGTTGTTACAAATGTCTACTCACCCACAAATTAGTCTTCTCACTTTGCCCTCATCCTATTGCTGTTAGGTGCCGTCGAGTCATTTCCAACTCATAGCAACTCTATGTAAAACAGAATGAAACACTGCCCAGTGCTATGCCATCCTCACAATAACTGCTATGTTTGAGTCCATTGTTGAGTCACTGTCAATCCATCTCGTGGAGTGTCTTCCTCTTTTTGCTGACTCTCTACTTTACCAGGCATGATGTGCTTCTCCAGGGCCTGATTCCTCCTGATAACATGCCCAAAGTACATGAGATGAAGTCTCGCCATCTTCGCTTCTAAGGAGCATTCCGGCTGTACTTCTTCCAAGACAAATTTGTTCAAATTTGTTCCATGGTATATCCAATATTCTTCGCCAACATCATAATTCAAAGGCACCAATTCTTCTGGGGTCTTGTTTATTCACTGTCTAGCTTTCGCATGCATCCTAGTGCATTTTTAATAGCTCTTTTCTAATTGATCTTCTTAAAGATATGTGACCATTTTTAAGAAAACATTTTGTGGTTTACATTCATCTATTTTCAATTCACTAAACCATTGTTTTAAAGTCACTAATGGAAAGTTAAAGAGTTTCATGGACTAAAAGGCACTTTTTGTCAAAATTACATGAACAGAAAAGAATGAGAAGTTTGGGCTGAGTTCAAAATTTTAAGCTCCCAAGGAAAAAGAATCTACAAGACTTGAGATTATAGTTTCTCATATTCAGATATTAAACACATGAAATTCAAGGGTCCAGAATGGATTAAAGTAATAAACATTTTATGTCAACTGTGAAATGTACTAAAAGACTCTTTTAAACCAAAATTCCTCTAAATAGCCTGCTTAGTAACCATATTTTTTTATCTTAATGTGTTTGTTTATCTATAACAACAGCAGAAATTTTATAAAATCCCAAGTTATTTCAAATCTTTTCACAAAATGGATGGTTTTGTGTTTAATGATGAGAACAGAAGGTCTGCTACTCTGCAACCACAACAACATATTAATCTTATTCTTTCTCACAAAACTGTTTAATAAACACATGAAATACGTATAATTTTGCTTGGAAACAAAGAAATGCAAGTAAAAGCAATAAGGCAGCCTTTCACCTATTATAAAGATGATGAACATCTCTATGATATAGATTTTCCATATCTTTTGTGATTTTCTTAGGTTAAATTCTTCAGTATGGGATTACTGGATGAAAAACTGTGAGAAATTTTATGACTTTTGAAATGTATTGCTAAATCCCTTCAGAAAAATAATATAACATTACTATATCACTGAAGGTACAAATTTTATAACTTGCTACCGTCATTGGCTATTTAGTATTTTTTTAATCTATTTTTTACTTTACAAACAGTATAATTCACTCTTGTTGTATAATTCTATGTTATTACTAATGCATGGAGTCATGTAACCACACCAAAATCAAGATACAGAACAAGTCCATCACCCCAAAAAGTACTCTTGTGCTGTCCCTTTGTAGTCAACTCTTCTCCCATCCCAACTCCTGGCAATCACTATCCTTATAATTTAATTTTTCTAGAATGTGATATAATTAGATCTATATAACATGATCCCCTTTGGGTCTGGCTTATTTCACTTGGCTTAAGGCATTTAAAATATTGTTGATGAATCAATAGTTTGTTCCTTTTATTGCTGATTGATATTCCATTGTGTGGATGTACCACAATTTGTTTATCCATTGATCAGTTGAGTTGTTCCTAGTTTTTGGTGATTATGAATAAAGCTGCTATAAACATTTCTATAAGGTATGTGTGAATCTAAGTTTTTATTTCTCTTGATTTACTTGAAATTTTTTACAAGTCTTTATCTCATGTTGATTCTGAGGTTTTAACCCCTGGTAGAAATTCAAGTTGTCCGGAGGGATACTGGTACCCCAATTTGAGCATAAGTCTTCAGTAAAACCATACCTAAGATAATGTACATAAAGTTCTTGGACTTGGTTAAAATTTGGAAAATACTAGAGATGTGAAGATACCCTCATAAATAAAATCAATTGCAAAACCTTAACATATTCAGACTAGGTAATATGTTTTTCTTTTACAGAAATAATGATCCTAGCTTTCAAAACTTCAAAACTTGCTTGAGTGCTTCTACTGGTTGTGGGGAAACATGTAAGAAGACACAAAAGCATCTAGAGGCATAGTGAGGGGGGACAGAAGGGACTTGTCCCTGGATGCAAGTCCAAGGGGATGCCAGATGAGGCGCAGAATGACATTCTAAGGTGCCACAAATATGAAAGGCACCTGACTGAGGCAGCCAGACAAGAGGGGGGAAGGTGTTTCTGCTGGCACATCACTGCTATTAGTGTCTATTTATCTTGAAATTGAGGGGGAGGGGCAATTTAGAGATTGCCCCTGGGTGCTCTTTACACTTGCTAGGCCTCTGAAACCATCTTGAGTTTAAAGTTCCCCAAATAACTTGAATTCTGAATGATTCAAGTCAATTTCTTACAATCTTTTGAATTCTGAGAATAAAATAATAATAGTAAGAATTGTCCCTGCCTACAAGAAATTCACATATTCATTGGGAAAAGTTATCTTGTGCCTGGAGAGATAAATATCAATTCAGAACAGAGATTAAAGATATCAAAGGAATGCAATAGTTAATGAGTAGTGGGACCCGGGCAGACATGGCTGTGACAGCATGTTTGTCCATTTTCCCCTTCTTGCGTATTCTGTAATATTCTTTGGACTTGGACAGGCATGGCTCTAGCAGCATGCTTGTCCATTTTCCCACTTTTGTCTGCTCTGTAATATTTCCTTGGACTCAAGCAGACATGGCTCTGGCAGTGTGCTTGTCTGCTTCCTACTTTTGCCTTTTTGAATATAGGCCAAATAAAACTTTCTCTTTGCTTTACTAAACTTTGTGACTTTTTTTCCTACAACAGTTAATGGCGTAGTTGGCAGGATATCTGAAGCTACAAATCCAGTCGACCTAGAGGAGACCTGGACTGCAGAGCAGAAGCTAGCAAAAAAAAGTACTGTAAACACACCAAAAACAAGATACAGAACAAGTCCATCACCCCAGAAAGTACTCTTGTGCTGTCCCTTTGTAGTCCATGTCCCTTCAACACTGACAGGATGAGTGCTCTTGGAAAATAAGTCTTTGCTTATTCTTTCTTGTTCTCTTTCTCATGTTTTCTTAAGTTTTGTTTGGCATATTTGTTTGAAAACCTGGTTGTTTGATTAAGGAGAATCTTTCTTAGATTTTTGCTTGATAATTTGGTTAAGAGTGACATTTAGTAACTCTTTTGGTGAACTACAGTTTAGGTCCAGATTTGGGCGTTTGAAACATTAAAGAGGTAATTCTATTTACAAAGAGCTCTGAGCCACTATCAGCTGCAAAAATTCAGTCACAGGTCGACCAGTAAAAGCCATTAGGGCAGTCGCCGGCACTTATCACAAGCATTAAAGACGCCAGTGAAAGGATAAGGTGGTCGCAAGACAGGAGAGAGCTCTAGGCTGCCTGCCATCTGCAAGAAAATTCTTGCTCGATGAAGGTACACACTGATCTAAGCGAAACACTGTCCAAACCCTGCAGCGTTCCTCATTAGGGTTCTTTTTGTGGCTCAGAGAAAACCTGGAAAATAGTGCTCTGTTTTGCCAAATTCTCAGGGGGAGGTGGCATCTCCTGACCTGTGTTATGAAATTTGAGGGAGAAGTGGTAGTTCTGTACCTTTTTTATGATACAGTTTCTCAATGAAGAATCACAATGTTAAAATTAAAGTCATCAGTAGCTACTTTAAAGTACTTTCTGATTGGAGGAAGTAGTATATTTAAGGCCTAAAATAAGAGACTAGGTCTCTAGCCAGCAGAATGACTTAAGTTCAAAAAGAAGGAAATCAGAAGCTTAAACCTTAGAGCTTAACATCTTTAGTAAGTAAGCCTGGATTTCCCCTCTGCTACCGAGACACTGGTCTAGGGACCATATTTTAAAATGCTATAAACTGAGTATACTAGAAGTAATTTGGAAGATCAGTGACCATTTTGGGAAAATGAGCTTTCATTTGTGTTGTCTTTTCTCTTTGGGGAACTTTGCTTGATGCTCAGGTTTTGTCAAAGTGTCTAATATTCCTCCATCTGAGACTCTGGCAAGTTAATAAGTTTTATCTAGAACCCGTTTTTTGTGTTGAATTGAGTCAATCTTACCAAAAATTGCTGCATACACTTTAAGAGACTAGGATTTCCATATCCTTGTTTTGTGTGGTATTGTCTGGTAAGTTTATGTGATCTTTCTGTCTCATTTTGTCCTGAGAGCTTGCTTCTGGTCTAGAGCATTGTGTCTAAGTTTCTGTCTTGTATCAGGTAGGAGGCTATGGCTGAGAATTGCTTTTTTAGTTTTTTTTTTTGTAAGGTTATCTTAGAACCTCAGTTGTTTCCTCATCCAAGAAAAACTGCTTCATGTGTCTGTCTTATGATCTAGATTTAGTAGCTACTTGGAGAAACTTCAGTATAAATCTGCCTATTGGAAACTAAGATCATTATGTTCTACACTATGTCAATCTTAAAGGCAAAACTTTTCTAAGTAACTTAAGCTAGATATTATATGAAATGTGTTTTATTTAAAGAAAAAGGATAATTTTGTCTTAAAGTAAAAGCAGCAGTTCCAGAATACTAAAGGGAAAGAAATTAGACATTTTGCCAACTTATGTAAATGAATTGGAATGACCTAATCTTCTACCATGAATTAAAAGGTAGGTATGGCGGGGCAAGATCAGGCCTCCTCAGCCCCCAGTTCCCAGTCTCTAAGGTCATATAGCTCCAGGGAAGCTTCTGAAAGAACTTTTCCTACTAGGTGGAGACCCTTTTAAGCCAAAAGATAAGAAAAATTGCCACTTGTCTGTAGTTATCAGATATTGGGTGGATCTCAGTCACAGAACTGTAAACAAGTTCTCTCTATTGTAGGGGAACTTTAAGAAGTCAAGAAACAGAAATCACAATGAGACACACCTGAAATGGCCTGGAAACATGTTTCCAGCAGTAGCCAGAGACTTAAGGTTATATCCATATCAATGAATTGGTCAGTTGAGCAGAGACTTTGTGATTTCCAAAGCCAGTTGATTAAATCTTTAAGGGCTAAAATTAGATTGGGGAAAACATGAGAAATAGTAAAAGCTGAATGAAAGCTTGGAATATTTTAAAAAAACTTTATTTCAATTACAGTTATGTTTTATAATATACAGGTTTAAAATAATTTCTAAGACCTTTTAGGTACCTTATTAACTAAACTGAGTAAATAGATATCATCAGAATTTAAGCTTATAAACTTTTGCTTTTTATGCCACAAGAGAAAGGATATATATATATGTGTATATTTGGGTCTGTGTCATGGATTGAACTGTATCCCCTAAAAATATTTGTCAACTTGGCTGGGTCATGATTCTCAGTATTGTATGATTGTGTACCATTTTGTAATCTGATGTGATTTTCTTGTGTGTTGTAAACTCTTATCACTATGATGTAATAAGATGGATTAGCAGCAGTTACACTGATGAGGTCTAAAAGATTAGATGGATAGTGTCTTAAGCCAATCTCTTTTCAGATATAAAAGAGAGAAGTGAGCAGACACATGCTATGTTAGTCATCTATTGCTGCTCTAACAGAAATAACACAAGTGGATAATTTTAACAAAGAGAAGTTTATTCTCTCACAGTGCAGTAGGCAACAAGTCCAAATTCAGAGCATCTGCTCCAGGGGAATGCTTTCTCCATCGGATCTAGAGGAAGGTCCATGTCATCAATCTTCCCTTGGTCTGGGAGCTTCTCTGCACAGGAACCTCAGGTCCAAAGGACACACTCTGCTCCTGGCACTG
>NW_004443939.1:17912622-17950787 GCF_000243295.1 Trichechus manatus latirostris | reverse complement strand
ATAAACTTCTCTTTGTTAAAGCCATCCACTTGTGGTATTTCTGTTACAGCAGCACTAGATAACTAAGACAGAATTTGGTACTGAGAGTGGGGTGCTTCCCTAACAGATACCTAAAACGTGGAAGCAGTTTTGAAACTGTGAATGGATAGAGGAGTGGCAGTGGCAGAGGACCAGCAGCAGCAGAACCAGGAGACAAGTGCAAAAAGGCACTGGAGCCAACTCATGGAGCAAGACGGCAGAGTGCCTGTGCACAGGAGGCTTCCTGGCAGAGTAGGGTGCCTCTGGGCACTTATTGGTGGAGCTACAAAGCTTTGGAACACTTGCCCCAGCAGGACAGATGCAGGCATGAGGCCCAAGGAGCCAAAAGGCCAAGAAACCAGGAAGCAGAAGCTGAAGAGACAAGGAATGCAGGGAGCCAAGCTGCCTCAGTCTCAAAAGGTATGGCCAGGACCTCTGGGGTTTCAAAGGGTGGAGCCATGGCCTCTGGTGTTTCTAAGGGTGGAGTCGCCACTCAGATGGACTAGGAGAATGGTGCACCTAAAGCCGAGGGAGCAGAGTTGCGGTCCCAGTGGGCCTGGAAGGGGGAGCTGAAACCCAGGGCCGAGGGGCCTCCACTCAGAATCTGGAGAATGTGGCCAATACCTAGAGTCTGGAGGGCAGGGCCACTGTGTAAATTGTCTCAGAGAACCATTATTATTTGCAAAGCCTTGAGGGCTAATGTAAGGTGTTCTGTTGACTTGTGTGGAGCCTGTTATCCTGTCTTTCCTTCCAGTTTCTCTCATCTGTAATGGAACTGTCTAGCTTGTGCCTGTTCTGCCATTGTATCCTTGGAAGCAGACAACTTGTATTCTAGATTTCACAGATGAAGAGGAATTTTTGGATTTTGGACTTGGAGTTAAGACTGTTGCTATGATATGATGGGGTGAATATGTTTGGCATGCTGCAAGGACATAAATTTGGGGAGGCCAAAGGGTGGAGGTCATGGATTAAATTGTATCCCCCCAAAATATCGGTCAGCTTGGCTGGGTCATGATTCCCAGTATTGTATGATTGTGTTCCATTTATAAAAGAGAGAGGCAAGCAGAGACACATGGGAACCTCATACCACCAAGAAAGCAGTGCCAGGAGCAAAGCATGTCCTTTGGACCTGAGGTTCCTGCACAGAGAAGCTCCCCGACCAAGGAAAGATTGATGACATGGGCCTTCCTCCAGAGCTGACAGAGAAAGTGTTCCCTTGGAGCTGACGCCCTAAATTTTGACTTGAAGCCTACTGGACTGTGAGAGAATCAATGTCTCTTTGTTAAAGCCATCCACTTGTGGTATTTCTGTTACAGCAGCACCAGATGACTGAGACAGTCTGCTAATGAGTGAGTTCATTTTTGCCATTTAAAGGGATGTACTATAAGAGGTATACAACAAAGACGATGTTTAAAAGAATTATTAAAGAAATTTATTTGATAATGGTCAAAATTTTATCTGTCTGACTAAAGTTTCACGGTTTAATTTATGAGATTTTTAGGAGCTTTAATGTTAAATAGCATACAAAACAAAGAATTGGGTTTCTTGCTGTTAAAATAAAATTTTCTTTGATTTCTGAGTTGAGTTAATTTATTCTTTGTGTAATCTGCCTCGAAGACAAAAGTTCGGTCTCTCATTAGGATAAGACTCCTGGATCTGAAAATCAAGCCACATGGCTTTCGGAAGAAAAACTAAGGTTTTTACCTTTAAGATCTTTGGCTAAATAACTTAAGTATTGTTTCTCAGTGACCTATAATCAGCTCCTGACAACTCTGAAACTTCATGGAAAGTCACAAATTTTTACAAAGGAAAAGTGCTTAAAAGGTTTATTTAACTTGTTATAAATTACATGGAATGTGTTGAAAAAATCAAGAGAAGTGCTTGATTCTCTTTGGGTTAAGATTTATGTGTTAGTATTTCCTCTTATGTTTTTGCCTAGTATTATACAGCAAATGCATAATATTATATCATAATTTTATTATTATTTCTTAATTGCTAACTTGGTCACAACTTTATCAAAGCCAATGGTTTGATTGCAGAATTCACATCATTACCTATGAAGTTTTTTTTTTTAATTACTATTCAGGTATTTAGAGATTTGATAATCTTGGTATATATTCTTAGTATATCCTGACTATATGGTATTTTGTCTCAAAATTATTACGTATTATATCTGAAGTTCTTTAAAAATAGTTAATGGATATATTTGGAAATATTTTTATCTAGAGTTTGTTTTTTTAACTGATTTTATTTAGCCTCTATGTTATGCTTGTAATTAAATTCCATCAGTTCTTTCACTATTAAGAGTATTATTTTTATAAATTAATCATGGCCATATTAAGTTTTGTCATCTGCATATAAGTTTTTACTTTGCTGATTTGTTGAATGTTTGACCAAAATATCTCAGCAAAAGATGGACTATAATGGACTTATGAAAAAGACCGTGACTAGACTCAATCAAGACTTCAAGAACTCTTATGCAGAAGCTGACAGGTTCATAGACTGCAGCTGATCCAGAATCACATGGAACAGAAATTAACTACATAAGACCAAGTAAACTAAAGGGTACTATGGGTTTTATGTGGGAATATTGCTGATGTTTTAAGGTCTTACTTTCTGGATATAAGAAACTATTTTCCTTTTTCCTAAATTATCTAGCTAATGAGTTTAAATATTTTAACTCTTGAATTAGAAATTTCTGCTGGTAAACTTAGCAAAGTTGTAACTATGAATTTACAAAATAGAATAGTATTAGCATTCCTGTTAGTCTCTTAAGAAACAGTTTGTGCCTTAATAGATAAATGTTGCTGTATTTATAGTAATACGCAATCTGCGATTTTGCAGAATGTAGTTGCTGTTGAGGTATGTAAAAAGCAGTTACTGATGCTGCTTATGTGTAAACAAACACCTCATAACATTTGTTTCTTTGGTGCAAAGACATTAGGGTCATGGTTTCATTGGTTATTTCAGACATTGGCTTAATATTATTGCTAGAGTTTTTATTCTACCTCCTAGTTCACTGTATGGTGCCTAGGATCTTAAAAACCAGATGGTGCCCAATTAGCATTTATTGAGCATTTTTGATCAAAGATTCTATAACAAGATTATGATCCAAAGGAAGGAATGACAAAAGAATTGTAATTTTCCTGGAATCCAGATTTCTGGCTTTCCTGAAGATTAGGGTAACCCACACAGGCCTTTGGGTGTCGTTTTGAACCTCAAGCTTTGAGAAAAAAACTGGTTCCTGAAGCCACTTTGAGTCAAACAATGGTCCAGATAAACTAGTAAGACCGTTTTGCTCTGGGAATCATGTTTTTTTTTGAAAAGATCAGTCTGTTTTGTAAAACTGACTCCAAAGATTGGACTGAGAGTTATGATTTAAGGTAAATCAGTAATTTATTTAATCCGTCTTCAAGGCAGTGCTATGAAATACCTGTCTAATATTTGTAATCGAACTCTCACCCTCTTACTATGCAAAAAATTATGTATCATAAAGAAACCATGTTCTCAGAGATCAACCTCATGGCTTAGACTCCATTTTGTCTTAGGTTCCACTTCTGCTTCTGAGAAAGTGACCCATGACTGTTAATAGGTAAACCAAGAAGGGGCAGCTTGCCCTCAGGGAGAACACTTAATGTGTTTTAAAGAGATTAACTGAAGACCTCCAACAGGAGGGGTCCATCCTGTATTATCTTGATAATCATGTATTCTTTAATGAAAACTTGTTTTCCACATGTAAATTTTTCTATGTTTTCTGTTTCCTCTAGACAAACTTTGTGTGCTCCCTATGCATATAGGTTTTTGTGTGGTAGATCCAACTATACTAATTTAGATGATCCCTTTCCAACTGACAGAGAATTTACATGGGCAATCTCTTGTTTATATTCCTGATGACTGCATGGGCAATGCACTTTGGGAACCTTACGATTATCTTTAAATATTCATAGTAATGATGCTAGTAAATATTGGAAAGGTAATGTTAAATTGTTACACACTGTAAAATGAAAGTCAGAAGAAAACTCATTGTTCCAACACTCAGAGTATGGTTGATAGCTTTAATTCCTACTTATGGTATAGCTGAATTGGAGAAATCTTTAAGAAATTTATCACTGAGATTAACAGCAGATGAAGCTGCTAATGGGATGAAAGCACAACAGCGATTTCTGACTTCATCAACCAAGGTGACATAAGATAACAAAATAGCCTTAAGATTTTTTATTAGTCCAAGAAAGCATAGTCTGTGCTGTAGCAAATACCTCTTGTTGCATTTGGATAAATAACACAGAAGAAGTAGAACAAGGTGTACATAGAGTTAAGACAGCAAGCTACTTGGTTACACACTGTAACACTATTACAAACACCAGACTTAGTTGTTTGGTTACTATCAGGAATAAGAACATGGGCTAGATCACTATTGCAAGAAATAGTAATATTCTTAGTCTACAACCTGATAATATTAGGCATAATAAAATTTATCCTCTATTGTCTTACACATTTAAAAGTCAATAGAAGTCCTCAGGCTAAAATGCTGATGTACATTGAGTCTGCTCACTTCGGCAATACAATTGATAAGAACTTACTTAATAACCTAATGAAGAACCAGATGGTATCTGGTGGAAAACCAGCACTGTGAGTTTAAAGAGCCTGCAATGGCTGTCATCTAGGAGCTCGACTAAGTCCAGGTATTGGTCATCAATGTGTTATCTCCAATCTCTGATCAAAAGGAAGGAATGATTTAGGAAATAATATTAAAGTTATTATTTCTTGTCCTTGAGCATAGAGAATGTGACTGGAGCTGGAGCTGGGCTCACAAGGACTCACAAGGACACATCAACTGGGCCCTGAGGTATAAAGACAATAGCTAGGATAGTCTTGGAAAATACCTTTTAGGGAACATTTCACATAAGCCAATCAACCAGAACACAAAAGACTTTCCACTCTTATCTTTTATCTTAGCATTTAGTGAATAGAAAATTTCTTGGATCAATGAACACTCTCCTGACTGTCCTTACTGAAGCCTGTACTAATGATTGTTAAGAAAGATGATTCAAAATGTAGGATCACAGTTTCTAGCCAATCTGTGAAAAGGTGAAGCTTTCAATGGTTTTTTCCATTTGTAATGTTAATATATACTGATGACTCTATAACATTCTTTGGACAGGGCTGTGGCAGCATGCTTGTCCCGTTTCCCTTCTTGCCTATTCTGTAATATTTCCTTGGACTCAGGCAGACATGGCTCTGGCAGCATGCCTGTCCACTTCCTACTTTTGCCTTTTTGAATATATGCTGAAAAAAAACTTTTTTTTTTTTTTGAATAAAACTTTTAGCTTTAGAAAAAAAAAAAGAGTTAATGAGTACTAATGGAGTTCAGAGTTGGGAGCTGGGGGAAAGACTTGTGGGGACAAATGAGCAAGGGCAAAGTTTGCTGTGCCTTAAAGAAGAGACAAGGCATTTCATTTGAAGTAGGGTCCTTCTTCTATACCTGATACATCCTGAAGTGTGAAGGCAAGCTCTTGGCACTAAATCTTTTCCCTGTCCTTCTACAGAGCTAGAAATGAGTCACAACACCACTAAAAATAATCAGCACCGAAATAATAAAATACAGTTGGCTGTGTATCCAGACCACATCATTAAGTGTCCTCTTCTAAATCTGTCTGATAGTATCCATATGATAGATTACACAACATCACTACTAAATTTGGAGAACATCAGCAGAGGAAAATAAAGACCAATAAGCCATTCCCAAGTAAAGCCATCTGATTCTATTTGTAGAACAAGCTAATCAAAGTCAGATGTAGCTAAGTCTCAATTCACATATAATTTTACAAGCAGAAAATAACTGTTTTTCTGAAATACCAAAAGAAATACACTTTAGCAAATTTCCCAAAATATGCTCACCTAACATGTTATATGAAAATCATAAGTTCATATAAAATATTTTTGCATAAAAAAGCACAGGGACAAGTACATATCCCTTCCACTTTCCATATCTCCCTGCCTTTCCCAGTTCTTTTCCTTCCCACTAGTCCATTTCCACCCGTCTCATTCCTCCTTCCCCATGGACACGTATCACTAACATGCACAAAGTTATGAAGGAATATTTACTTTTAAGCTCACAATACATGGTTTCTAGACAACTAATCACCAAGAAGCACAAGTATAACTATTTGATATTAATCACTGAATTTTAACTGTGAATAAATAGTATACATATATATGCATAAAGTTGTCATAAATTTATTCATTCAATCAATATGGCAAATAAGTATATGTCTACCATGCACCAGGCACAAAGAATACAGAGATGAATTATACAACCCTTGTCTTCACTGGGGAGCCCTGGTGGTGCTGTGGTTAAGGGCTTGGCTGCTAACTGAAAGGTCGGCGGTTTGAACCCACCAATCGCTCTGTGGGAGAAAGATGTGGCAGTCTGCTTTGGTAAAGATTACAGCCTTGGAAACCCTATGGGGTAGTTCTACCTTGTCCTACAGGGTCACTGTGAGTCGGAATCAACTCGACAGCAGTTGGTTTGGTTTTTAATTTGGCCCTCATTGTGCTAAGTCTAATAGTGGAGTCAAAGAGATAAAACACAGTTATGATACAGTGCAACATGCAATGAAAGAGGAAGAGTAATGCCCAGTGTATTATGAAAACACAGAGAAGGCTCACCCAACCCAGACTGGGTTAGTAAAATCTGTAAAGAAGAGAATATGTTAGCTGAGTCCTGAAAGGTAAACAGGAGGGAGCCGGATAAAATAATCAAAAAGGGGCATCCCAGTCTGAGGATACAGCAAGTAAGAAAATGTATTTTTGTGGAACTGCAAATGGTTTTATAAGACTGACGTTTAAGTTGCATTTGGAGGGCCTCTATAACAAACTTAAATTTACCTTTTTAGCTTACAAGATTCCCAACTTTCCACTCATGACACATCTCTTTCTTTCCTACAAGTCAAGCATTTTTTAATAAACATGGAGTTTAAACATTAACAAAGGAAAATAAAGACTAATAAGCCATTCCCAAGTAAAGCCATCTGATTCTATTTGTAGAACAAACTAATCAAAGTCAGATGTAGCTAAGTCTCAACTCACATATTTTACAAGCAGAAAATAACTGTTTTTCTGAAATACCAAAAGAAATACACTTCAGCTAATTTCCCAAAATATGCTCACCTAACATGTTATATAAAAATCATAAGTTCATATACAATAATTTTGGAGGATTAAACATGTGTGCCTACCATTTCTCTAAGTCCTGGCGATGCTGCATGGGGTCAGTAAGGTAGCCCTCCCTCAAGAGACTTTCTGTGGCAGAGTCTGCCAGTGCTCACTTACCATCCTTCTTGCCTCTTCTTCCTGAGCACATACTTGATTCATACTCCCTAGCCTTCTTGTTGATAGGAGCCCTGATGGTGCAGCGGTTAAGAGCTCAGCTGCTAACTAAAAAGTCAGCAGTTTGAATCCACCAGCCACTCCTTGGAAAACCTTATGAGGCTGTTCTACTCTGTCCTATAGGGTCACTATGAGTGGGAATTGACTGGACAGCAACAGGTTTTTATTTATTTATTTACTTTTTAGCCTCCTTGTTGATAGGTTTCAGGAAAATGGATGTGGGCAGAAGTGATATATACTGCTTTCAAGCCCAGTCCATAAAAATCTGCCACACACAAAGTTCCATTCTCGCTCTTCCCTTTCTACAGTGATCTAAGGGACCACACAGGCTGAAGGTGGCACTACCACGAGATAGAAGGAACTTGTGTTCTAGAATAACTGCTTGGAGCAGAGTCCCTCCACCAACCCCCACTGGACTATGCCATGAGCACAAAACAAACTTGTACTATGTTAAGCCACTGAGGCTTTAAAGTTGTGTCCTTACAGCAATTAAGGCTGACAATTCTAGTTCAGAGTGTTTGTTCTATCTTTTAAACCTATATTCACCACTGTATGTGTTTTTCACTTGGATTTTGATCATTAAACTGGATCAGCCACAGAACATATTAATTTTTGCAACTTCTTCAGGGAAATCTCTAGTGCCTACCGCCCACAGCTCTATACCGACTGATTTGAACTAAATTTCTGTGTCCTGCTGCACATTTGCTCTGGACAAGAAAAATCTCCTGGTTTCTAGTCCTGGGACCTTTCAGAAAGAAAGAAAAATCTCCTAAAAGTATATTTATTACTTATGCACATTGTCAGAGATTTCTTACTGGATGTTGCTTATTATTTTCCTTAGTCATTTGGGCATCTTTCTCATCTTTCTTTTCCTCTTCATTTCACTATGATCATCTTACACTGCTGCTTCCTTCTATCATTATGCATTTTAGCCTAATAACCAGTAACTTATAATTCATTAGTCTACAATTTAACACAGTTTAATTATTTTTAACAGGAAAAAAATCTTAAATTATTATCTTTAAATCATTTTTATAAGAATATTTTTTGAAAAAAGTATCAATGCTTGTTGTAACACGTGAAAAAAATGCAAAGACATTAAAGAACAGTAAATAATCTCTTCTCCATTCTCCCTAATTCTAATGACCAACTTGAACTTACTATTTTTTACCTTCAAATTTTACTTTATTAAACATTTTATTATGAAATTTATACCTGCTTGGTGAAACGATGAAAGATATATAAAAATAACAATCTCTCCTTTATCCTCCTTTCAATTCTTCCACCCCCAGGATTAGCCATGTTTGTCAAAGGTGTGGTGTATATCCTCCCAACCTTCTCCACACTCAAACAACAGAATACATACTTTTTTCAATTTTTTATAAAAATTTGATCTATATTTTTATCCATAACTTGCTTTTATCACTTAACTATATATCCCAGGCATTCCTTGAGGACAATAGATATAGATCTGATTAATTCTTTTAAGTAGCTATCTAATAGTCCATTGACTGGATGAAACAAATTTATTTAACCATTTACCATTCCACTACTGATGAATATAGACTTCGTTTATAGTGAGTGAGTGTGTGTGTGTGTGTGTGTGTGTGTGTGTGTGTGTGTGTAGTGGGAAGAATGGAAAGGAATCACCACTATAGACAATATTGCTTTAAACATACTTGTACATAGAAGTTATATTCAAAATATTTAATGGCTGACATGACAAAGAAACAAAAATCAGAAAAGATATACAAACAACCAGCTGGTACCCCATACCCATGCTTAATGTGATTACCAGTTTTACTTTTGTATTCTTTTTTTTTTTTTATATTGCTGCTTTTGTTTCTATAGCATAGATTTCCTCAGAATATTATTGTCCAGGATCCAGTTGTTTATTGCTGCATAACATATCCCTCCAAAGCTCAGTTGTTTGAAATAATTATCTTACTATCTTTCTCAGTGTCTTTGCTCTGGAATTCAGGAAGAGTTCAGCTGGAAGTTTGTGACTTTGGATCTCTCATGTGGTTGCAGTTAGATGGGGACTGGAGCTGGAACACCTGGGGGCTGGTCAGACACCCCTGTCTCTTCATGTAGTCCAGGGCTTCTCCATGAGATCTATAGTACGGGCTAGCTCAGGCTTCCTCACAGCATGGAGGCCTCAGATAGTTGGACTGTTTTATAGAGTAGGTTAAGGCTTCAAGAGAAAGTATTTTAATGAACAAGGCAGAAGATTTGTGGCCTTCTGTGACCTAGCTGTGGAAATCAAGCAACCTCACTTCCATCGCATTCTGTTGATTACAGGTAAGTGACAAGCCTGTCCAGAGCCAAAGGGAAGGGAATTAGACTCCATCTCTTGATGGGAGAGTAGTTAGGTTCTGCAAGAATATTTGGGGCAGGAAATATTATTGTGACTATCTTTGCAAAACAAAATCTGCTACAATCCTCATTCTGGCCATAACAATTTATATCCTTTGTGCATGCAAAGTATGCTCACCTTCACCAAAAACCTCACAAAGGTTTCATCTCCTTATGGTTTCAGGCTCTAGAGCTAGGATTTTATCATCTAAATCAGATCCAGGTGCAGATGAGGTGCCTTGGATGTGGTTCTTTAAGTACAGATTCTTTAATACTTGTTAGCTGAAGACCTGTGACCTAAAGACACAAATTATCTGTCCTACACACATTCAACATTCAAAGATGGGACAGTCATAGGAAAACGAATATAGATGCATTCATTCAAAAAGGGGAAAAATGGGAGGCATGCAGCAGACACTTGTGTATACCAACTTTGAAAGGCCTGCAGGAACATGTCATGAGTTTCTAGATTAGGGCCCAGTACTGCTACCTGAGACTGAGTATGTGGAGCTCTGGACTTTACCCTATGGGGTCTTACTTCTGTCCTCTGAGTCATCTTTTCTTTTCCATAAAATGTAGCCTGAGTTGAGTACACCAGTGTTCAGTGCCACACTATCGCAAATGTCAAAAGGTAGAAACAAATGAAGTGTCCATCAACAGATGAATGGATAAACAAGATATGGTATATACATACAATAGAATATTATTCATCCATAAAGAAAAATGAAGTTCTGATACATGTTATGGCGTGGATGAGCCTTGAAAACATTATGCTAAGTGAAATAAATCAGACACAAAAGGACAAATACTGTACGGCCCCACTTGTATGAAAAATCTCAAATAGGCAAATGAACAGAGACAAAAGTTTATTAGTGGTCACCAGGGGCAGGTGAGAGGGGCACCAAGTTTCTGCTATGGGTAAGGGAAATTTGGAAATGGATAGTGTGATAGTAGCACAATTTGATGAACCTAATTAATGTCACAGAATTAAGCACATAAAAATTATTGAAATGACAAATGTTTTGTTACATATAGTTTTATCACAATAAAAAAAGTACTTTCAGTTGAATAATTTTCTCAGTTTAATTCTTGCCTATAGAAGTTCAGGTGTCAAAAGACCTTTTTACATTTTTTACTGTCTGTTCCTTTCAGTCCTAGCTGACACAATTCCTTTCAAAATTTTGAAATTGTGGGCTTTTGTGTATTAATTTATAATCTACTGTGTTAGACAAAAGCCTCACTCAAAGAACTCTTTGAGTTAAGTCTTCTCTACCTGGGGTTCCCTGTGAGGTTGCCGTAGTATATAGCCCTGGAGGTTCTTAGAAGCCCTACTGTTTAATGCAGAGGGCCTTTGAGGCAGTGCCTTAATGTCTTTACAAGGCCTTTGTCTGATTCAAAGGGTCTATGAGGCACGTTTCTCATAGGAGTGACATCAGATGCTCACGTCCAGTCTTTTTTACTTAAACTTTAGTTACCAGTCTAATAGCCATGGTCATCCAATTTGTCAGCTTCCTGATGATCTAAGCAAAAAAGTAGAAAGTAGAAGAGGTAAGAGTGACACGACTATGGTCAGACAAACTCACAGTAACGGGCTATCGCAGATAAACGTCAGACACAGGAAGACGCTGAAACACTACAAAGAAAAAAATAAAAACGGAGAAGTCTGGGCTATTTAATCTTACCATAAATAATATTATATCCTCAGTAGTATCTGAGATCAAGGAGTCATAGTGGTACAGTGGTTAACCAATAGGTCGGCAGTTCAAATCCACCAGCTGCTCCATGGGACAAAGATGTGGCAGTCTGCTTCCATAAAGATTACAGCCTTGGAAACCCTATGGGGCAGTTCTGTTCTGTACTGTAGGTCTCTGTGAGTCAGAAACAACTCCGTGGCAACGAGTTTGATTTGGTTTTTACAACCTTAGATCCATCATGAAAACCCCAAGCGACCGAAGAGATTAGCTGACATTCATTCTGGCATTGTGGTTAAGAGCACAGCTCCAGAAATAAACCCTCAGGTTTTAATTCCAGCTCTGATAAGTCCATGATTGTGCACCCTTAGGAAGAATTTTATGGCTGTGCTTCAATGCTTTCATGTGTGAGATAGGGATAATAATAACACCTATCTTATGGGGTTGCTAATAGGGTTAAGTGATATAATACACACAAACTGCTTAGAAAAATACCTAGAACACAGTAAGTATTCAATAAATGTTAGCTATTATTGTCATTTTTATCATTTACTTTAGATTAGTTGGCTTTAGAAGATAAAACATTTACAAAGCATTCCATCACAAATGACTAAAATGTAAATCATTTAGGGCTGAAAGAGGTATGTTCCAGTTATTGGAAATATCCACTTATATGGAAAAATCTCACTCTTAGGTTTTATTTTTTGTTTCATTTTCTCCCTCTGCACCATTCTTTCTTGAATAATGTCTGAGTACTACTTACTTGCCTGGTCTTCTTGTTGCTGTCTCTTTGCATCCCCAGGATAATCTAGATCTCCTTGACTTTGTGGTTCAAAATGTTCTGACAACATTTCTTCCATCTACTGACATTTGGGGACATTAAAACCCAAAAGCAAAATAATTTGTTCAGGATTCCTTTTTTAGCCAACAATTCAAATATTCAAGATCTTACAATTCTCTCAAGATAGCTTCTCAAATTACTTCAGGCTGCTTTTATCTTTTCCTTCTCTACAGCATTCCTGATGATTAAGATGGTCATTGTTATTGCTGTTGTTAAGTGCCCTCGTGTCAATTCCAACTCATAGCGACCCTATAGGACAGAGTAGAACTGCCTCATAGGGTTTCCAAGGAGCGACTGGTGGATTTGAACTGCTGACCTTTTTGGTTAGGCTGAGGTCTTAACCACTGTGCACCAGGGCTTCAAGATGGCCATAGCTTGAATCTAATTCTTCCTTTTTGTCTTCTTGGGAGAATCCAGGGTTCTATACCACATATCAGAAGAGAAAACATAGTATGTGTCATAAATTGTTAGATTTTAATTTTTCCTTATGAAATACCAGTTATAAATTTCACATAAATTGAATTCATATTCCCTGTTCTTAGGTTTTCTAAATTTGCCAAAATATTTCTTTGATTTATTTCTCTAAAAAAAAAAAAAATGGAAGAAACACCCCCAAGAGATGGAAGCAAAGAAAAGTATTATCTGTTGAGGGCACATAAAATCTACAACTATCACCAAAGAAGACATTTAAGCTGCTAATAGACACAAGAAGAAATGCTTGCGATCACTAGCCATTAGGGAAATGCAAATCAAAACCACAGTGAGATGCCATCTCACCCCAATATTACTGGCACAAATCAAAAATACAGAAATAACAAATGTTGGAGAGGCTGCTGGGAGATTGGAACTCTTATGCACTACTGGTGGGAATGCTTAATGGTACAACCATTTTGGAGAACGACATGGCATTTCCTCAAAAAGCTAGAAATAGAAATACTATATGATTCAGCAATCCCACTCCTAGGAATATATCCTAGAGAAATAAGAGCCATCACTCGAATAGACATACACACTCATGTTCATTGCAGCATTGTTCACAATAGCAAAGAATTGGAAACAACCTAGGTGCCCATCAACAGGTGAACAAACTATGGTACATACACACCATGGAATACTATGCAACCATAAAGAACAATGACGAATCTGTGCAGCATCTCACAACATGGATTAATCTGGAGGGCCTTATGATGAGTGAAATAAGTCAATCACAAAAGGACAAATATTGTATGAGACCTCCACCGTAAAAACTCATGTAAAGATTTACACGCAAAAAGATACAATCTTTGATGGCTACGAGGGAGGGGAGAGGTGGGAGGGAAAAACACTAAATAGACAATTAGGTAAGTGGTAACTTTGGTGAAGGGTAAGAGTACACAGTACTGGAGAAGCCAGCACAACTCGTCCAAGGCAAGGTCATGGAAGCTCCATAGACACATCCAAACTCCCTGAGGGACCAAATTACTGAGCTGAGGGCTGTGGGTACCATGGTCTTGGGGAATATCTAGCTCAATAGACATAACATAGTTTATAAAGAAAATGTTCTACATTCTACCTTGGTGAGTAGTGTCTGGGGTCTTAAAAGCTGGTGAGCAGCCATCTAAGATACTCCACTGGCCTCACTCTGTCTGGAACAAGGGAGAATGAAGAAAAACAAAGACACAAGGGAAAGATTAGTCTAAAGGACTAATGGACCACAATTACCACAGCCTCCACCAGACTGAGTCCAGCACACCTAGATGGAGCCAGGCTACCACCACCGACTGCTCTGATAGGGATCACAACAGAGGGTCCCAGACAGAGCTGGAGAAAAATGTAGAACAAAATTCTAACTCAAACACACACAAAAAAGACCAGACTTATTGGTCTGACAGAGACTGGAGAAATCCTGAGAATATGGCCCTCGGGCACATTTTAGTTCAGTAATGAAGTCACTCCTGAGATTCACCCTTCAGCCAAAGATTAGACAGGCCCATAAAACAAAAGGAGACTAAATGGGCACACCAGCCCAGGGACAAGGATGAGAAGGCAGCAGGCATCAGGAAAGCTGGTAACAGGGAACTCAAGTTCGAGAAGGGAGAAGGGGAGAGTGTTGACATGTTGTGGGGTTGGCAATCAATGTCACAAAACAATATGTGTATTAATTGTTTAATGAGAAACTAGTATAATAAAAAAATTTTTTTAAACAAATAAATAAAAATTTACAACGAAAAGAGACATTAGATGTTGTATGTCAAACACCCTCATTTTACAGAAGAAGATAAGGAAACTGTGTCTAAGGAATTTCAACACCTGACCTAAGGTAAAGATTTAGTGGAAGAACTGTGATGAAAGGAATTGGTGCGCATAAGAATGCAGTGAACTGCTTGGTTTTGCTAGCTCTTCTTTAATGATAAATACTTAAGGAGTTTTCACATCTAAACTGCTAGCATACCAAACAGTCTCTTTCTAAATTCCATGTATCAAAGTCAACCTATTCTACCCTTTGGAGAAGAAGGGAAATATGAGTAAATATGAGTAAAATTTCCTCATTTATACAAATCTTACTGCATTCTTTATTAACATCTTTGTTTAAATCTTTCAGTACACTACTAACTGGAACCTTGAAATAGGAAGAAAGGCAGTCACCATTGAGGAGGGTCCAGAAACTGTTTTGTCTCTACATAGTCTATAAAAATTCAGATTTCCTAAGTGAGTTAAGACCAGGGATAGAGACAGGAGTTTTACACTCCAAAATGTCCTAAAATGTCCTGCTGCTTTAACCTTAAACCATTACTTTTTTACTTCTTCTATTACCTCTTCCATCATTACCTGAATCCCTGCTGTGCTCAAGGAAATTTTTCCGTCTTCCCTAAATCTATATCAATGTCCGCTTTGACAGTGATGCAGCATGCTAAATAATGGGGAGGACTTGGCAAAAGTTGTTTTAATAGAAAGTTGTTTTACTAGAACATAAAGCTGTTTTGCTAGAAAGTTGTTTTATCTCACCCAATCCCAGTGTCTGGAAACACCAGGCCCTTGCCGTGTAAAATTAGTAGGACCATATTTCCGTATATTTGCTTATTTCTGTGAATGTAGATGCAAAGCAGTAAATTTTTATTAGAAATCTTTATTTTAAAGACTCAAAAGCGCATGTTGCAAATTAAACAGCTTAGATATAAATAGGACTGGCATTAGACTTTACATTACACCGCTACATGTTTGCTTAGCAGTTTCTCTCCCAGGAAAATAGGAATGGCGCTGCTTCTATTCTAATGTTGATAACTCTGTCTTTATTATTTTCCCCTGGAATAACTAAGGTTTTACCTTTCCTGAAGAACAAAGGACCAGGAAATAGCCTTCACAAATGATAACAGATTGTAAACACTGAGTAGCTATGAACCTGAAGATCCATTATCTGAAGCTTGCACCCCTATTATGTCCTAATATCAACCCAAAAAATTCATGTCAGTGATAATAATCTTAATGCATATTACCTATCTCCCTGTAACAACTTCCAAGAAGCACTTCCAAGATACTGCCTAATTAGCACCATTATCTTTCTTTCTTGGGACACACCAAATCCATGCAATTATTTGCCTCAATCTGTCTATAGCAAGAGAAAAATCTTAAATGAGGCTATTTAACACCTGGCTGCTGGGGGAAGGTGAAATATCCTGCCGGACATCTGGCTGTAGCAAAAAAAAAAAAAAAATTATTAGGCATGTGATTAACTGGGAACTGCTATCAGACTTTAGGTTAATGACACAGAGCCATCAATTGCACAGCAACAAATTAAAATTAGCAAGGCAGGGACCAGAACTGAGAAACATTGAGGTGCAATGGGCTTGGCTCTGAGCCAGACGGGAAATCAATCCTCAAGGACCATTTGCCACCTAGAAGAAGCACAAATGTTCATTTCCTAATAACAACAAGAGACGACATTTCTGAAGGTAGGCAGGCCACCAAGGCAGCTCTGACAATCTCAGGCAACACAAGGGCTGCATATCAGGCTTGGCTCCCCCTGAGTCAGAGAATCGTTTTCAGTTTTTACTCTTTTTTTTTTTTTTTAACTTTGGTGGAAAATTGATCACTTGAATCACTTCAGAGACACCTCAGGATTAAGTAATTGAAAAATGTTTACTGTTTTTACTCCTGCTAATGTTGTTATTTCAAGGGAGAGATTTGATAATACAAAGTAAAAAGAAGAATGAGTTTTGTTTAAGAAAGTTTCTCCACACAGTGTATACATGTATCAGTGAATGAATGGACTGAGGTGATGGTTTGCTGGATCTCTAAATTCCAGCCATTGCTCACAGAGGGTAGGGAAGACAGCTGTGAAAGTCTCAGGCAATAAGCAGTGTGGGACTAGGACCAATCCTAGATCCATTTGTGAGGTAGACGCAACACTCTCCTTTCCCAACGCTGTGGGCTTTTGCACTTATCCATATGCCTGTTGCTGCCCCCTGGTGGCCCAGCCAAGTCTCTTTCTTTCCTCCAATAAAAACTCACCTGACCTGTGTCCCTCAGGGTCCTGCTTACTTCTTTACAGAGTTATACAAAGAGAGGACTTTCCAGCTGAAAAATAATTTATATATCACACTCTTTTTCAAGCCCAAATAACAATAAAGGCAAATATTTTCAGAATGTGATCATTTTTAAGTAGCAGTATCTTACATTTATGTATTACATTCACATTTTGCTTCATTTGATCTTGTGTATGTGTACATACATTTTATACATATATATCTATACATAGAGATATATACACTCCCATCTATAGTATGTATGTGTGTGTATTATTGTTTTTTTGTTAGTTGTCATTTTGTTAGTTGCCATGCAGTCAGCTCCAACTCATAGAAACCCAACGTACAACAGAATGAAACGTTTCCCAGTTCTGTGCCATCTTCATGGTCATTGGTATGCACAAGTCCTTTGTTTCCACTACTGTGTAGTGTCTTCAAACCTAGGGGGCTCATCAGTATTCCACTGTGATCCATAATTGGCTATTTTTTGGAAATAGATGACCAGGACTTTCTTCTTAATCTGTTTTAGTTTGGAAGCGTCACTGAAACCTGTCTACCATGGGTGACCCTGCTGGTATTTGAAATTCTTGTTGCATAGTTTCTAGCATCATTGCGACAAGCAAGTCACCAGAGAACAACAAAATAACATGGTGGTGGTAGTGGTGGTGGTGGTAGCAGTGTGCATGTATTCTTCATAATAATTGCCATTTATTGAGCCATTACTAGACGACTGGTACACCTATTGCATCATTTGATTGCAATAACTTATAATTTTACAGATGAAGATATGGACTGAAGAAAATGCTTTTGGGTCCTAAGAAACAGGGATACATGAGTTGTAGAAAGATGAAAGGAGTAGAAGAATGTGAAGAAATAAGAGGAGTGCAGAATAAAGAGTTTTTCTCGACAGGATCTGGACTTTTTTTTAATAGGGTGTTTTTTTGTTTGTTTGTTTGTTTATCTACTTAACCTTCAGAGAGGTCCTATCCAGGGTTACACAGTAAGCGGTAAATCTTAAAGTTGAACTCAGTCTTGTCTAAATGCAAGGCATCTTGACGGTTATAGTGACTATTATGGAATTTGGCAAGAGAACCCAAGAATGTCCAAATCCACTCCTAACCCTTCCCTCCATGAAATCCGTAAGATAATTTTATACATAGACAAAAATGACTGGCCAAAGAACTCTTGAATTTAAACTGAAGTTCCCTAGCTTGGTGAACTAGGCTGGACAGCATGGAGAAATTTCGTGCTTATACTGCAGGTAGCCTAGAGCTAGACATAACAAGCTAAAGAGCATCCTTCTGGGTCCTGAGATAAAGGGAGAAATGAAGACGAAAGGAGGAAGGGATGGGAAAGAAATAAGAGACAATACCAGAAGAAGAGCTTTTCTCTACGTCATGGATACAAGATTGTTATCGATTAAATTGTGCTCCCCCCCAAAAAAAATATATAATGAAGTCATAATCCCTGTACCTGTGAACGTGACTTTGCTGGGAAATGTTCTTGTTGTTAGGTGCCATCAAGTGAGTTCCAAATCATAGTGACCCTATGTACAACAGAACGAAAAACTGCCCGGTCCTGTGCCATCCTTACAATCATTGTTATGCTTGAGCTCATTGTGGCAGCTACTGTGTCAATTCTTCTCATTGAGGGTCTTCCTCTTTTTCAATGATCTTCTAATTTACCAAGCATGATGTCCTTCTCCAGGGACTGATCCCTCTTGATAACATGTCCAAAGTACGTGAGATGAAGTCTCGCCATCCTCTCTTCCAAGGAGCATTCTGGCTGTATTTCTTCCAAGACAGATTTGTTCGTTCTTTTGGCAGTCCATGGAATATTCAATATTCTTCTCCAACACCACAATTCAAAGGTATCAACTCTTCTTCGGTCTTCCTTATTCATTGCCCAGCTTTTGAGTGCATATGAGGGGATTGAAAATACTCCGGCTTGGGTCAGGCACACCTTAGTCTTCAAGGTGGCATCTTTGCTTTTCAACACTTTAAAGAGGTCTTTCGCAGCAGATTTGCCCAATTCATGCATTGTTTGATTTCTTAACTCCTGCTTCCATGGATGTTGATTGCGGATCCAAGTAAAATGAAATCCTTGACAACATCAATCTTTTCTCCATTTATCATGATGTTGTGAGGATTGTTGTTTTCTTTATGTTGAGGCCTAATCCATACTGTAGGCTGTAGTCTTTGATCTTCATCAGTAAGTGCTTCAAGTCCTCTTCACTTTCAGGAAGCAAGGTTGTGTCATCTGCATAACACCGCAGGTTGTTAATGAGTCTTCCTCCAATCCTGATGTCCTGTTCTTCATATACTCCAGTTTCTTAGATTATTTGCTCAGCATACAGACTAAGTATGGTGAAAAGATACAGCCCTGACAGACACCTTTCCTGACTTTAAACCATGCAGTATCCCCTTGTTCTGTTTGAACAACTGCCTCTTGATCTATGTACAGGTTCCTTATGAGCACAATTAAGCGTTTTGGAATTCCCATTCTTCCCAGTATTATCCATAATTTGCTATGTTTCACACAGTCCAATGCCTTTGCATAGTCAATAAAACACAGGTAAACATCTTGCTGGTATTTTCTGCTTTCAGCCAGGATCCATCTGACATCAGCAATGATATCCCTGGTCCCACGTTCTCTTTTGAATCCAACTTGAATTTCTGGCAGTTTCCTGTTGATGTACTGCTGCAGCTGCTTTTGAATGATCTTCAGCAAAATTTTACTTACATGGGATATTGATGATATTGTTTGATAATTTCTGCAATCGGTTAGATCACCTTTCTTGGGAATAGGTATAAATATGGATCTCTTCCAGTCAGTTGGCCAGGTAGCTGTCTTCCAAATTTCTTGGCATAGATGAGTGAGCACCTCCAGTGCTGCATCCATTTATTAAAACATCTCATTTGGTATTCTGTCAATTCCTGTAGCCCTTATATTTCACCAATACCTTCAGTGCAGCTTGGACTTCTTTCAGTACCATAAGTCCTGAAATGATTGAACATTGACCAATTCTTTTTGGGACAGTGACTGTGTATTCCTTCCATGTTCTTTTGATGCTTCCTGTGTCATTCAGTATTTTGCCCATAGAATTCTTCACTATTGCAGCCCAAGGCTTGAATTTTTTCTTCAGTTCTTTCAGCTTGAGAAATGCTGAGTGTGTTCTTCACTTTTGGTTTTCTATCTCCAGGTCTTTGCACATTCCATTATAATACTTTATTTTGTCTTCTTGAGCAGCCCTTTGAAATCTTCTGCTCAGCTGTTTTACATCATCATTTCTTCCATTTGCTTTAGCTACTCGACATTCAAGAGCAAGTTTCAGAGTCTCTTCTGACATCCATTTTGGTATTCTCTTTCTTTCCTGTCTTTTTAATGAGCTCTAGCTTTCTTCATGTATGATATCCGTGATGGCATTCCACAACCGGTCTGGTCTTCAGTCATTAGTGTACAACACGTCAAATCTATTCTTGAGATAGTCTCTAAATTCAGGCAGGATATACTCAAGGTCATACTTTGGCTCTCATGGACTTGTTCTAATTTTCTTCAGCTTCAACTTGAACTTGCATATGAGCAATTGATGGTCTGTTCCACAACTGGTCCCTGGCCTTGTTCTGACTGATCATACTGAGCTTCTCCATTGTCTTTTTCCACAGATTAAGTCGATTTGATTCCTGTGTATTCCATCCGGTGAGATCCAGTGTATAGTTGCCTTCTATGTTGTTGAAAAAAGGTAAATGCAATGAAGAAGTCGTTGGTGTTGCAAAATTCTATCATGCCATCTCTGGCATCATTTCTATCACCAAGGCTTTATTTTCCAACTACTGATCCTTCTTCTTTGTTTCCAACTTTTGCATTCCAATCACCAGTGATTATCAATGCATTTGATTGCAAGTTTGATCAATTTCAGACTGCAGAAGTTGGTAAAAATCTTTAATTCCTTCATCTTTGGCCTTACTGCTTAGTGTGTAAATTTGGATAATAGTTGTATTAACTGGGCTTCCTTGTAGGTGTATGGATATCATCCTATCACTGACTGCATTGTACTTCAGGATGGATTTTGAAATGTTCTTTTTTGACAATGAATTCAATGCCATTCCTCTTTGTCACTACCAGCATAGTAGACCATATGATTGTCTAATTCAAAATGGCGAATACCAGTCCATTTCAGCTCATTAATGCCTAAGAAATTGATGTTTATGCATTCCATTTCATTTATTGATGATTTTCGATTTTCCTAGATTCATACTTGGTACATTCCACGCGCCAATTAGTAGTGGTTGTTTGCAGCTGTTTCTTCTCCTTGCTAGCCCTGCCACATTAGCAAATGAAGATCCCCAAAGCTCGACTCCATCCACATCATTAAGGTGGACTCTACTTTGAGGAGGCAGTCTTCTCCAGTTGTCTTTTGAGTGCCTTCCAACCTGAGGGGTTCATCTTCCGACACTATATCAGACAATGTTCCATTGCTATTCATAAGGTTTTCACAGGCCAATTTTTTCAGAAGTAAACTGTCAGGTCCTTCTTCCTAATCTATCTTAGTCTGGAAGCTCATTTGAAGCCTGTCCACCATGGGTGATCCTCTGGTATTTGAAAACCTGTGGCATAGCTCCCATCATCTCAGCAACTTGCAAGCCCTCACAGTATGTCAAACTGACAGATGCATGGGGGAATTATCAAACTTGAGAGTGATTTTGGGAACTCTCTGAACTTGCACCAGGCACAAGAATACTTAATGTATGTTCATGCATGCAATTACAAGCTTATTTCCCTTGCCATGTTTTTTTTATAATGGGCAAGTATTATTGAGTATTATATTGATATGTACATGGAGAAAAATACTGTTTATGAATCACTTTTAATTCTAACCAAGGCTATTGGTGAACTTTGCATATATTAAACCTGTGCTTAACCGGTCCAGTTTTAAAAATGTTAAAAAAAAAAATTTTTGGAAATAGGGTTTTTCTTCTGTTATATTATTGAGGTCATAATGAAGTATGATGGGTCTTAAACTTAATCCTTTCTGAGTGTTGTCTTATAAAAGAGAGTACAGACAGAGACACACAGAGAGAAAAGACCATGTGAGGATCTGTCTACAAGCCAAGGAACGTCAAGAAACACCCAAGGCTGCAAGAAATTGAAAGAGACAAGGAAGGAACTTCCTCTAGAGCCTTCACCCTGATTTGGACTTATAGCCAGATAACATAGTGCTACTGATACTTTGAATTTCAACTTCTAGCCCCCAGAATTGTGAGATAAGTTGAGAGAGACTGAGTTGTATGGTGATTAGGAACATGTCCACTGGAATTTAATTTCTGACTACTTGAGTTCAAGTCCAAGCTCTGTAACTTACCAGCAGCTCTCTGACTTTGGGCAAGGTCCCAAACATCTCTGGACCTAAGACTCCATATCTATAAAATGGGGATGATAATTATAGCATCAACCTCATTTACTTATTGTGACATTAAATGCATTCATACATGTAACAGGCTTATAATAGAAGCTGGTACAAATCAAGCCTATGTAAGCATTTGCTATCATTTAATCCTTCCAGAGTGTCTTAGTCATCTAGTGCTGCTATAACAGAAATACCATAAGTGGATGGTTTTAATGAAGAGAAGTTTATTTCCTCACAGTTAAAGTAGGCTAAAAGTCCAAATTCAGGGCATCAACTCCAGGGGAAGGCTTTTTCTCTCTGTCGGCCTTCTTCTCTTTGGTGTTCCCCCAGACAAGGAGCTTCTCTGTGCAGGGACCCTGGTCCAAAGGACGTGCTCTGCTCCTGGCACTGCTTTCCTGGTGGTATGAGGTCCCCAGTTCTCTGCTTGCTTCCCTTTCCTTTTATCTCGCTAAGGTAAAATGTGGTGCGGGCCACACCCTAGGGAAACTCCCTTTACATTGGATCAGGGATCTGACCTGGGTAAGGGTGGTGTTATAATCCCACCCTAATCCTCTTTAACATAAAATTACAATCACAAAATAGAGGACAACCACATAATTCTGGGAATCATGGCCCAGCCAAATTGATACACACATTTTTGGGGGACATAATTCAATCCATTACACAGAGTTATCCAGATTTATAGTAAATAGGATACATGTTCATCACAATTAATCATAAATAGTAAAATTTCGGTTGACATAATAAATGAAGTAAAAAACTTCAGGTCCTGTGGGGGGAAATATTACATGTGTAAGTGATGGCAGGAGAGTGGATATAGACGCAGGTATTTTAAGGATGAGAGATAACATATGAGAGACAGTATGTATAAGGTAAATACTTAGTCATTCTGTAAAATGAAAAAACCCTGTAAATATTTTTGCATTTTGCAGATTCCATCATATTTCTCCTTCAAACCTTACTGTCTCTAAAAAAAATTCTTAGTATTTTTTCCAACAGCTTCCAGAGAAACTGTTTCAGGGATTATGGAGCAAGCTGAAGGAGGGTAGAGAATCTGAGGAGGCTTTTATAGGCTGTATGCTATAAATGAACGCCAAGAGAAGAGATAGCAGGAGCTTTAATCTACTTAGTAATTTTAGCATTTTTTGTTCAGTGATAAGTAAAATAATTTTAATGTAAGTAAAGCAAAACAAAATGAAGATTTCTATAAACTTGAACACCAGCATCTTAGTTATCTAGTGCTGCTATAACAGAAATATCACAAATGGGAGGCTTTAACAAACAGAAATTTATTTTCTCACAGTTTAGGAGGCTTTTTGTTGTTGTTGTTAGGTGCTGTCAAGTCAGTTTCGACTCACAGCGACCCTGTGTGCAACAGAAAGAAACACTGCCTGGTCCTGTGCCATCCTCACAATCTTTGTTATGCTTTGTTATGTCAATCCATCTCATTGGGGGTCTCCCTCTTTTTTAGTGACCCTCTACTTTACCAAGCATGATGTTCTTCTCCACGGACTGATCCCTTCTGACAATATGTCCAAAGTATGTGAGACGAAGTCTCACCAGCCTCGCTTCTAAGGAGCATTCTGGTTGTACTTCCAAGACAGACTTGTTCATTCTTCTGGCAATCCATGGTATATTCAGTATTCTTTGCCAACACCGTAATTCAAAGGCATCAGTTCTTCAGTCTTCCTTATTCATTATCCAGCTTTCATATGCACATGAGGCAACTGAAAATACCCTGGCTTGCATCAGGTGCACCTTAGTCCTCAAAGTGACATCTTTACTTTTTAACACTTTAAAGAAGTCTTTTGCAGAAGATTCGCCCAACGCAATACGTCATTTGATTTCTTGACTGCTGCTTCCATGGGCTTTGATTGTGGATCCAAGTAAAATGAAATATTTAACAATTTCAATCTTTTCACCATTTATCATGATGTAGCTTATTGGTCTAATTGTGAGGATTTTTATTTTCTTTATGTTGAGGTGTAATCCACACTAAAGGTTGCGGTTTTTGATCTTCATCAGTAAGTGCTTCAAGTCCTCTTTGGTTTCAGCAAGCAATGTAGTGTCATCTATCTGCCTACCACAGGTTGTTAATGAGTCTTCCTCCAATCCTGATGCCCTGTCCTTCATATAGTCCACTTTCTCAGATTATTTGCTCAGCATACCGATTGAATAAGTATAGTGAAAGGATACAACCACTGACACATACCTTAGGAGGCTAGAAGTCTGAATTCAGGGTGCTGGCTCTAGGGGAAGGCTTTCATTCTCTGTTGGCTGTGGAGGAAGGTCCTTGTCTCTTTGAGCTTCTGCTCCTGGGTGATCTTCAGGTGGCTCGGCATCTTTCTTACCCCATGTCTCCTCTGCTCACTTGTTTAATCTCCTTTATATCTCAAAAAGATTGACTCAAGATACACCCTACACTAATCCTGTCTCATTAACATAACAAAGACAGCCCATTCCCAAATAGGATTATAACCACAGGTATAGAGGTTAGGTTTTACAACACATATTTTGGGGGGACATAATTCAATCCATAACAACCAGTGTGGGGGAGAGTACAGGGAACAGGCCATGTAGAGAGGTGGGTTACTAGGAGCTGAGCATCTAGAATAGAGATCATATAAACCAAAAAACCAAACCCGTTGACATCGAGTCAATTCTAAGGCATAGTGACCCTAAAAGACAGAGTAGAACTGCCCCACAGGGTTTCCAAGGAGCGGCTGGTGCATTCGAACTGCCAACCTTTTTGTTAGTAGCCATACTCTTAACCGCTGTGCCATCAGGGCTCCAAAGATCGTATACCCAGCCTGAAATGACCTCTTATACCAATGCAGTGAAGAGCATTAAGTAGTTAACAATAATCTGGAGAGAAGAACAAACTTCAGTAATAATCATAATTTGCCACATTTCGCTTGAATTAGGTTTAGCCATTTCTCTTCGTTCTAAATAATTTCTCTAGAATTTTCTGTGATATTTCCTGAAAGGCAATTAAATGAAAAGAATCTTAGAGACATGTTCTCAGCCTAGATTATAATCATCACTTTCCCTGATGTACACAAGAAACACAAATGATTTTTTCCCTCTGCAATCATACCTAGTGATGGGACTCTCATTTGTAAAGGATGCTGTGTGCTCCTCCATTTCTGTATAATTTTTATTTAATTTAACTCCATAATGAACCAAATCAACTTGAGCCATTTTTCCTACACCAAGTATTCTAGATTTCTCACTCAAACATTTTCTTTATTTCATTGGAAATGTATCTAATCTTTAAAGTTAGTCTAGATGATTTTAGAAGAGTGAATTATGTAATTTTTATTACAATTAAGAAAAAAGTAATAAATTTAATGGAACTAGAGGGATAAATCTTAGTATATTAATTAATATCTTATTCCCAATCTAGCTGTAATCAAAATATCTATCTTCCTTGTAGTATTCTTGTACTATCTTCTTTGTCATGTCCTTGGATTGCATATTAAATAACAAATTGCAATGATGGTGGTGGTGGCGATGGTGGTGGTGGTATTTATGATAGCATCATAATTCCATCAGAAGGAAGAAGAACACAATTTAGTTGTTGTATAACAGAATTTTATCTCACCACTCTAAATACTATTAAATTTAGCAGAAAATTTCAAGTCTATAGCGAGATAACACAAAGCAAAATGGAGATCTGACAACAGATATTTAGATGAATTAAAAATCCAAATCCAATAAGTCAGACTGCCTATGTCTACTCTGATTTTGACTTAAACTTCTTCCTGTCTGCCTACATGGATCAAAATAACCGGGCCCATACCAAATTTTCAGTTAACTTGGTGCTATGTGCACATAGTCTATAAGCCTGGGGACATAACATTGTTGCATCTAAGGTCATTTTTGAATGAAAGTTGTCTTGACTAGCGTGGCTTGACCAGGGTGCTGAAAGTTCCTGTTGTGATTCCAGAGAGCTCACTCTCATCAAAACTGATTCAAGACTTGGAAGCTGTAATGATGATTGGATCAAGTCTTGAAGGGAATCTCACAGTGTCAGGAATCATTTTAAGAACACTCAGAAGACCCTTGGAAAATCCTTTCACAAGGAGATTTTATAAGTTTGGTCTAGGAAAAACTTCCTTCTCTTGGGAAAGAGATGAGATAAATCATGAAAATTTTTTTAAAGCCACTGAACATAATTTCCCCCAAAGAAATATATACATATTTCAACAAAGGGGAAGGTAGGGAAATATGTACTGACCTGCAAAATTTCATGGAACTTCTATGTCCAATATCATACTTTCTTGTCATGTTAATGCTTCTGTTAGAGAATGAGGCCGGTGTGTGGGAAGAAAGCTGTCGCCCAGTATATTCAACGAGGTAAAGAAATTTTGATTGACATTTGTATAGCTAGTTTTGTTGCTGCTAAGCCACAGCAGCAAAGAGACCAAAAAGTACACTGGCTCTAACAAAATAGGAGTGTCTCTGTCACATAACAATCCAGAGATTTGTAGGTGATACAAGGTGAAATAATATCATCATCATCAAAATCATCATCATCATCATCATCTATTTACCTAACGTGAACGTCCGCTCTTCAAAGTCATTCATGATCCAGGTTTACTCTTTCTTATTGTTTCACCATCTTGGAATCATGGCCGTCCGAGGATTAAGAATGTTATACCTATACAGTTCACATTTCCCTAAGTATCAAGTGTAGCTACCTTCACATCTGTTGTCCTAGAATGGTTTCCGCCTTTCTTTTAGGCGACATACAGAATATATCTCATTTTAGCATGCATTAAAGACGTGGGTAAGAGATCCAACTGCCAATGTGTAGAGTAAAACCCTGATCCTTACGAAAGAATTTGTTATGGAGGAGAAGAATAGAGAAGAGAGAGGGCAAGAGGGTCAGTAGGTATGGGCCTCACATGTGTAAGAGACTTTAGACTATATGTATGACCTCTTTTAGACATAGTAAATTTTTTCAAGTAATCCACCATTTTTGCAATTTGACTTTTTTTTTTTCTAGTTTTCAATTCGTTGGGAATCTCAAATGCTATAAATGGAAGATTTAAGACTCCATAAGCATAAAAGGAACCCCTGGGACAAAAGGGGAAGTTTGCAGATGCAAGTTAATTTACCCTATCTCTTATAAAATGTTTCCTCTAAACTACTGCCAAAACATGTTGGTAGCAATCATACAGTATTTGGAGTAAATTGAAAGTGCGGAAGATATTATGATGCTGTGCTAGAAGGAGGGGTTTATTTAAAACTTATTTTTTTTAAATATGCAATTTTGAGACAGGTTTAAAACACCACATTGCCTTCATCCCATGTTGCTTAAGCAAAATATGTTGATTCTTGTCTTCTTTCAAATTTGTCTGAAAAACTGAAAAACTGTAACTTTTGGCACCAGTGAAAACATTCTGAGCCCAAGCCAGGGATTTAAAATCTTTGTTGAGATGATTTGTTGACATGGGGGATGCCAGTTAATTCAAATGAGAGAATCCATCACCTAGTTCATAGGGTGACCAAATTCCAAGTGCATACATGTTTCAAACACAAATGATTTTCTGGACTTAATTCTGTCAGAAATTCGCCAAGCCATTTTGGAAACCAAAACCAAGCTTTTTCATCCTTTTTCTCAGGAATATGGACACTTTCTATTCCGATGTAAGACCACAGAGTGCTTTGGTAGTCATTCCTGCAAGTAACGTGAAGATCCAAGGTCTGACATGCTAGCAGATGTGACTAATGAACTTGAGGAAAAATTAAGACCATCAAGCAAACAAAATAATCAAAGAAGTCTGAAATCAGGACTCAAGTAAAGTGATACTACCACAAGCTCTTGTATAGCTAGCAGGACTTTTGACTATTCCACGGGAATAATCTCAGAATATTGCATGACAGGGAAGAGAAGACCTTATATTCAAGATTAAAACTTCTGGAAACCAGGTAGACAACATGGCAAAAGTGATTGTATGCATGAGAGATGCAAACATGATTTTAAAAAGTAAAAAGAAAGAGAAAGGAAAGAAAGAGGAAATGGATGGAGGGAGGAAGGAAGGAAGGTACATAAAGGGGCAACACTTTCAAATACCACAGGAAGCATATACTTGGGATTTACAGCCTTCATATTTGCAGGCTTCACATATGAAGCAAATGCTGCTGCATTTATAGGTGGGTGAACACTCTGACTTTGCTTTCTAGGCACATTTTTATCTACATTAAAATTGAAATAAAATATATTTCATCCTGCATGTCAACTTTGCCTGAAGTGCTATGTTAAATAAGATAATTTTGAATACCTGTTTGGTACAGAACAGTGAGCATAGAAACGGAGTTAGTAGTGACAAGAATTCCACATACATTCCATCATCCTTTTGTTCTCCTTGTGACAGGACACATATACAAGATGATCGGTCAAGGTTAGAAGTTTTGTTTATAGTCGTGGTTGGTGACTCTGCATGAAAACAAATGATTTTATAAATACCTTTCCTTTTAGCCTCATATACTGACATTGAACTGGTTGTTTTCTTCCTGGGATGAAGTAATGATTGATGAGCCAGGTTTGGAGCAATATTGAGTTAGCCACCATTTTGGAAACAAACTCCTTTTCCTTATGCGCACTACAACAGGTTGTTGTTGTTAGATGCCATTGAGTCAGTTCCAACTCATAGTGGCCCCATGTATAAGAGAATGAAACATTTCCTGGCCCTGTGCCATCCTCACAATAGTAGGCATGTTTGAGCCTGTTGTTGCAGTCACTGTGTCAATCCATCTCGTAGAAGGTCTTCTTCTTTTTTGCTCACCCTCTACTTTACCAAGCATGATGTCCTTCTCCAGGGATTGGTCCCTCCTGGTAACATGTCCAAAGTAAGCAAGACTAAGTCTTGCCATCTCATTTCTTTTTTTTCTTTTTTAATTTATTTCTATTGTACTTTAGATGAAGTTTTACAGAATAAATAGTTTTTCATTAAACAGTTAGTACACATATTGTTTTATAACAATGATTAACAACCCCACGACATGTCAACACTCTCCCTTCTCAACTTTGGGTTCCTTATTACCAACTTTCCTATCCCCTCCTGCCTTCTAGTCCTTGTCTCTGGACTTTTGTGCCCCATTAGTTTCATTTTGTTTTATGGGGCTGTCTAATCTTTGGCTGAACAGTGAACCTCGGAAGTGACTTCATTACTGAGCTGAAAGGGTGTCCAGGGGCCATTCTCTTGGGGTTTCTCCAGTCTCTGTAAGGCCAGTAAGTCTGGTCTTTTTTTGAGAGTTAGAATTTTATTCTACATTTTTCTCCAGCTCTGTCCGGGACCCTCTGTTGTGATCCAGGTCAGAGTAGTCAGTGGTGGTAGCCAGGCACCATCTAGCTGTACTGGACTCAGTCTGCTGGAGGCTGTGGTAGTTCTGGTCTGTTAGTCCTCTGGACTAATCTTTTCCTTGTATCTTATTTTCTTCATTCTCCCTTGCTCCCAAAGGGGTGAGACTAGTAGAGTATCTTAGATGGCTGCTCACAGGCTTTTAAGACCCCAGAGGCTATTCACCAAGGTAGAATGTAGAATATTTTCTTTATAAACTGTTATGCCAATTGAGCTAGATGTTCCCCAAGACCATGGTCCCCATAGCCCTCCACCCAGCAATTCAGTCCTTCAGAGAGTCTGGAAGTGTCTATGGAGCTTCCATGACCTTTCCTTGTACAATCTGTGCTGGCTTCCTCAGTATTATGTACTGTCTTACCCTTCACCAAAGTTGCCACTTATCTATTGTCTGTTTAGTATTTCCCCCTCCCTTCCCTCCCATCCCTCATAAACAACAAAGATTGTTTCTTTTTGTTGTAAACATTTTCAAGGGTTTTTACAGTACAGGTCTCATACAATATTTGTCCTTTTGTGATTGACTTATTTCACTCAGCATAATGTCCTCCAGTTTCATCCATGTTATGAGACGGTTCACAGATTCATCATTGTCCATCTCGCCTCTAAGGAACATTCTGGCTGTACTTCTTCCAAAACAGATTTGTAAAGTAGAGTGCATTAAAGAACTCTTCAAAACACAAAACTCATAGCAAGAGTTTTTCTTTCTGTTTTACAATACGAAAAAGGAGGATATGCATTACATATGCTAGCTATTATAGAAAAAAGCCCTATAATTTAGCCCATGGGATCTCAACCAGGCTGCACATTAGAATCTCCCAGGGATTTTAAAAATATACTTACACTGAGACCCCATTCCAAACCAATTTAATCAAAGTTCTGAGGTGAGCTCAACCTTCCATATTTTTTAAAAACTTCTAGGTGATTCTAATATGCATGCAAGATTGTGAACCCCTGATTTAAATCAGTCAAATAGCATAAGAAAATGAGCACTCAACCATAAATATGATCTAAATTCTAGTCCCAACTGTGCTATGAATTTGATATGTGACATTTAGTAAGTTACCTAACTTCTTGAGTTCTTAGTTTTGTCAAAATTAAAGTGAAGGAATTAGATTAGGTCATTCAACAAACATTTTCTTTGTAAAGGAACAAAAGGAACACACCATAGCATGCCTTACAAGCCCTCTTCTCCACTGCAATTTTTTGGGCCAAGTCTGCCACTCTCAACTTCCCCGTTTTCATCCCATTCTTGTTGAATCTATTTTAGATCCTCAACCTCCTATAAACTCTCCCTTGCTTCCTAGTCTTCATATGTTGTAGCCTCTCATTAGGGAACACTCCTAGGCCCTCTCCTTTGTCACTCTACTCAGTCAATATCATCTGTCTAACTTCATACCCTTTTGACTTTATCCCAAGGCTGTTTTCCTTAGAGGTCATAAGCTATTTGCTAGCAACAACTGAGTCAACATGCTTCCTTGTTCATATCAAATTGAGTTCTTCTTTTCCAGGAGCCTCAAGGAAACCTCTCCCCCACATTGGCCTAAACTGGCTTAAGAAACACCAGTGTCTGAATCAATCTGTCAAGGAAGGATAGAATTACCATGACTGACTTAGACTGACCTTCTGCAGTGGAATCGATGTTAAGGGGTCAACTATAACACCGACTAAAAGGGCTATTAAAAATTTGTTGGATGAGCATATGAATGAATTTTGCTAGCATCTAGGAAGAATACAAAGATGAATAACACAGATTCTCTGCTTAGGAGGTGCTCACAGTCCTATGGAGGTGGTAGACATGTGAACAGATGGTCATGGGGCAAATGGTAAGTTCTATAATGAAGGTATTAACAAAGTGCACGGAAGTCAGAGAGAAGAAAGCAAGTAAGGGTACCAGGAGGAGGAGCAGAAAATTTCTCAGAGGAAGTGGCATCTGAACTGGTATCTAAGGTCTCTTCTCTTCTCTGATTCTATTCAATTAAACATGTGGCCAACTCTAATTTATATAAACAAGACAGGTTAAAAGCTTTCCATGGCCAAATATTCAATATTTAAAGTGTAACGCTAATAAAGTAAATGTGCTGAGTCTCAATAAAATGATTTGCTTTGTTTAATAACTCTGGTTATGCCGATACATATTTTTTCTGGGTTTTCTTTACCACAATGCTGATCCATGATATTGATCGCCTACTAAAAGATTAAACTTCATATCCTGGTAGTGCTTGAGTCAGTGGTTTGAGTCTAATGGCTTTTCTTCTACATTAGCACAAAGAAGCATATTTTAGTGGCTTTTTAATGAAGAGCAAAAAAAAATTCAAGGTTAAGACAATTAGAACAAGGCAGTATGAGCACTTAGAACAATCTGTGAATTAATTGTGCATCCCTCAGGATAAAAGGCCACTGGATATTTCAGCTATGGTTGTCAAACCTGCTGAATATCAGAATTACTTGGAGAGCTTTTAAAAATACAGATCCCTTAATTCCAGCCCCAGGTAAATAAAATCTATGAGATAAAGCCAACACGTCCTTAAAAAGGTAGTAGATGGTCATTAATCCCTTGCAATATATGCTATATGATAGTGTAATATATGATAGTGTCATTATGTCATAAAAAGTACTTGGAGCTAGAAGTTCCAAGATTTGGGTTCTATTGCTAGGCCCTACTCAAATTAGAAAGATTCCCAACCTGAGCCCAGTCATTTCAATAACTTATCTTCTCTAAGTTTCAGTTCATCTGCCTCATAAATTTATTTTCAGAGTGAAAAGCAATCTAGATAAGAAAGCATTTAATTTTTCTTTTCATACAAACCTAAAATCTTATTAACACATACTGGAGGAGGTGAGATAGAATGTGAACCTTTCTAAGCAATACTTTGCAAGGAGTTCTAGCAGCGATGAATTCCCCCAGGCGGATGAACCTATCATAAGAAGAGTCCTTTGAGGGATGACCATGAGGTCAATTTTGAGACAAAATATGGTTAAAAGTTTCAGTTGTCCATATTACTTCCCATTCCCAACAATTACTGCTTCTGAAAGGTCATTTTGGAAGGGTCAGGAAATGAAAATACATGCATCAGAAGACACTGAAAACAGCGGAACTTCTTTCCCATAAACTCTACAGATGGGTACTTCAAGGTCCCAGTGAGAAAAGACCTTTAAACTCTCTTATCCTTCTACATCAGGATAATAACTGTGGGAAGGAGTGGAAGAGAAGATCATATTTTAAAGAGACAATTAGGGGTGTAGGAGGAAGGAGGAGAATCTTGTTACACTTTCCCACAAACCCTAGACAATTTTACAAGGAAAGCACGTAGTATGATCATGATACGAATATAGGGCCAGTTCTCAGAACATTTAAGAAGTACAACTGTGTTTTCATCCCTCCTTCCTTTACAGTCTACTTCTCCTATGGAACCTCAATAGGCACAGTGATTTTGGTTATCACTGGCTGCCCAATGCAACGTATTGTGATGCTCCATCCAGTTTTTCGTTACCAGGCATGACCTGATGTGTTCTCAAACTCTTTAATCCTCTTGCTATTATATCAGCAAGACACAAATATAAAGGTTTAAAAATAAACAATTTCTCCCAGCTAGAGTATTATGGTCTGTCTGTGATCTAAGAAGTAGAGAACAAAGACCAAGTGTGAAAAATTTATGGGGCATATGTCAGGTGACAAGTGAAAATGCTGGCTTTAAGTAAAGGTGAGAGCAGTTCATTGTCACAGGAGAGAAGGAAGAGCATATGGGTAGGAATGAAGGTTGAATAGACATTTGGTAAAGGAAAGATGACTTAATTGTCTTATGGTGGTTCTCATTTCCTCAGGAAATGAGTAAATTTGCCACTTGGAGGTAGAAAAGGAGTGACTAATTTTGGAGGTTAATGGAGAGAGAAGGTGTGAAGGCACTGCAGAGTTAGAAAGCAATTTATTACGGAACTCTAGTGAAAGACACTGGGTAGTTCTGAGGTCACAGTTGAGATCTGTGGTCATAAACTCAAAGTCAGACCAGTTAGCAAAATTAAGTCTTCGTAACTTCAGACACATTCCAAGCTGCTCAGGTATAGTGTGGAGAAGGCAGAGAATTGGTTTGACCAGGTAAGTGAGATGGAAGGAAAAGGGGCAGGAGAGTTGAGACTGCTGACGGTGGATGTGATAGAACATGGAGTCTAACCTGGGCAAGAAGAAAAATGGAAAAGAAGAAACACTGGAAAGTTAAAAAAAGAAAAAGGGTGGGCGGGGGGAGCTGGTCTGTGTGAGGTTAAAAAAAAATGTTCACATGTGCCTGTTGGAGTAAAGGAGCTAGGAAGGAGAGAGATGGTGGGAAAAGATTAGGCTGCTTAAAATTGAGACTTCAGGTGTGTTGAATTTACTGATCGTGACAATATCCAAAGTAGCATTTTTTTTCAAACTCTTTAGACCACAACTCTCAGTAAGAAAGGAATTTTACATACATAATCAATATACACATGAAAAGTTTCACAAAACAAGACTTATCCTTAAATGCAGTCTGATATTTTCAATTCTATTCCATTCCTATTTTTTTAAATGTTAGCTATAAATTAATGTCAAGACCCACTAATAAGTCACAATCTACAGTATGAAAATCACTGATCTAGGATAAGTTCAGAGTACCTAGGTGGCGCAAATGTTTAAACATTTAACTATTATCCATAAGGCTGGCAGTTCGAACCCACTCAGAGGTGCTTCAGAAGATAGGACTGGTGATCCGTTTCCAGGCACTGCCTTGAAAACCCTACGGAGCTCAATTCTTCCCTGCACACATGGGTTTTTTGTTTGTTTGTTTTTTGGTTAGGATATTTCCAAATAAGCTAGATAAGATAAGGTAGAATAAAAGACTGTTAGAATTAAAGAAGACATGAACCCAAGAGGCCAGAGTGTTTAACTGATCATTTTCATTGATACTGAAGTTGCCAAGAATAATCATAGAAGTAGTGATAGAAAACAATTAAAATTAGCCAAATAAAGAAACTTCATAATAATTAATCTTTCCTATAAAAATAAAATCTTCATAATAAATGAATGAATAAGTAAATAAACAAATGGTAATATATTGCCCTTTATCCACTTCAAATCCTTCTTGGAAGTGGTATGACCAAATACATTTAAATTTTAATTAATCAGTTAACTAGATGTCCACCTACTTAAATATTTGAGAGCCTTCTGCAGGTCAGGAACTGTGCTAGGCTCTGTGTAGTTATACATTATGAAGGAAAAAAAAAAACTTGGTTCTACCCTAATGTAGCTTGAAATCTAATGTGGAATATAGACTTTGAACAAATAAACATATAAATAATAAACAGAGTTTCAGCTTTTGATAAGAGCAATAGCGTGCTATGAGAGAGAACATGAATAGAGGAAAGGGTATTTGGGAAGTCCTCTCTGAAAGAGTGATGTTTTAGCTGAATCTCCCAAAAATGAGAAAAAGTTGGCCATACAGAAAATGAGCACATCCATTGTCTTCCTGTGCCTTATCTTCTTTATCCGTGAAATGAGAAAGTTAGAATAATAGAATCTCAGGATGGGAAGGAGTGTAACAGGCCATCTAGTCTAACAACACTTCTGATTCTTGAATCTCCTCCAAACTATCTTTGCCAAAATGTCCATACTGTGGTGAACTTGTTCTCCGTAAAGGGCAGTTATGAAAACTGTTCCAATTAACATTATAAAGATTTTCTTATATGTTCATTCATTCACTCACTCCTCACAACTACCCTATGAGAAGTATTATTATCTTTAATTTGTAAAAGAGAAAGTAAATGGAGTTGGCCTTTATACACAATAATACTAGTAACCTCCATCTCTAGGACTCGTCCTTTGAGCTGTTAATAATGGCAAGGATTTTTTTCCCTGACACACCAACATGTGCACAGCAGCTGGCTAGGGTTAAGGGACAACTACAGGGTCATGAGACAATGTCTTCGAGTAGCCATCTGGCCCTGATTCAGCCTGAACTCACAACCATGACATCATTTACATCAATTTAGTAATAAATGTTTCATTCCTTACTTGTCCTCATTCTTTCCTTTCAGTCAGCCCTTACCGAGTTCCAAACCAAAAAAACCAAACCAGTTGAGTTGATTCCAACTCATGGTGACCCCATGTGTTTTAGAGTAGAACTGTGCCCCATAAGGTTTTAATGGTTGTGATCTTTCAGAAGTAAGTCACCAGGCCTTTCTTTTTAAGTGCCTCTAGGTGGACTTGGACCGCCAACTTTTCAGTCAGTAGCTAAGCCCTTAGCCATTTGTGCCACCCACGGATTCTGCTATTGAGTTCCGCTAGATACTAAACCCAGGAATAGAGATAAAGTTACAATTCGGCCACCATCCAAGTACTCACAGATTAATAGGAAGGGAGAAAACTAAAACAGAAGTTTTCATACCAGGCATTGTGAGAAGTGCAATGATAAAGGTAAAAGTACAGGCTGCTAAGGAAACACAAAGCAGGGGTACATACATAGTTTTCTAACTTTATGTCAAGAACAGTGTTTTACAATCTCTTAAACACGTGTTGCCTTTCGATAAACATTCACATTTCAAGTCCCTCCCACAAAAACAGTTCTAATAAACCCCTAAAGAGACATGCCTCCATTGAAAATTGCAATATTTTGTTTTCCTACCAGCATTTATACGAATTGTAATTCAATTTACACAAACAATAGGATTTTTGTTTCTTTTTTCAAGTCAAAACAAAAGTTGTTTTTAAACCACTTGACACCACCATCACCCCATATATCTTACAAAAGATTCCACTAAAATTCATGGGAGGGTTCTTGTGTGCTCTCTTACCCAGTACACCTCCTGGAGAATCACTGGGCTGAAGGGATGTTAAATATGGAACAGTATTGAAATAACAATATAGAACATTTAAAACAGTGATTCTCGACCTTGACTTCTCTTTAGAGGCTTCTGGAATGTGTTTAAAATATTGCAACGCCTGCTCCATAACAGATAAAATCAAGTCAGAATGGTAGGGTAGGGGTGAAGCCCATGAAAAAGGCACTGGATTTTGTTTAACGTTTAGGTAATTTTGATGTGCAGCCAGGGTTTAAAATCACTGATAGAAATATGTTATTTCTGTTTTTGTTTCTGCAATGGTGTTTTGACCCTCCTGATACTTACTTTGGGGAAGGCTACTCACTTTTACTCACTAGCCCCGTTACCTCATTGATTAACAAACAAAAAAAACCAAACTGGTTGTCGTCAAGTCGATTCTGACTTATAGAGGCCCTCTATAGGATGAGTACAATGGTTCCACAGCGTTTCCAAGGAACGCTCGTAGATTTGAACTGCTGACCTTCTGGTTAGCAGCTGTAGCTCTTAATCACTATGCCACCAGAGTTTCCACCTCACTGATAAACTATTGCAATTGCCTTCTATCTGATCTCTTTACTCTTAAGTCTCTCTACCTGTACCTGGTTGTTCACGTTATCATTCATTCAGTACAGCAGTCTGCAACTCAACATCATCCAAGCACCTATTCTACGTCGAGGCAGTGCAAAGAACACACAATGATGAAAGTCATGACTGCTGCCCTTAGGGATGTCTAGTCTAAGAAGGAAGACAAAAAGTATGACAGGAAGATTGCCCTCTGATGGCATAGGGGAGGCATGCACAAGGAGTTATGGGGGCACGGGAAAAGGGACATTAACTGTACCTGGGCGGAGAAATGAAGAGGACACCTCAGGTTATCAGGGAAAATGATACTTTACCTGAACTTCGCAAAAAGTTGACATAAATTGTCAATGCTCAACTCCTTAGAAGACCACCAGAAAATCCTATAGATCAAGCAAAGCTGAATTTATTAGACTTGTTGCAATAATGAGTAATACCACTTTCACAGTCTTAGTAGTATCTCAGAATAGTAAAGCCAAGGGAAGACAGAGGGTTTTAAGGCCTGGGCTGGATGCTTGTAAGGTGGATATTGCAAGACAGGGAACTGGACGGGAACGAACGGAGTTTATAACATAATAGCCATGGACTGGTTTTGAAGCCACACTAGACGATCAAGCAGTTTGTCTTAGACAGTAATTTCAGTTAGTCTGTAAACCTGTCTTCTGGGAACATGTATTTCCTAAAGCAAGTAGCTAAGTTACTTTTGCTTGTTCTCAGTATTGTATAATACAGGAACAGGAAATATGTCCAATCCCAGTATTTCTTACCACAGAAATATGAAATTTTATTGGTTTCAGTACTAATTAAAGAAGTGAAGAAGTGGAAAGAAATGGACAAGGGCAGTGAGATTAGTATATGGAAAGACAAAACAATAAAAACAGAATATGCTCTAAAAATCTCTCTCTTCTGCCTTCTGAATCAAGTTCAAACTTTTCAACTTGGCATATAAGGCACTCTAGTATCTGAAGCCCTACTGGCACAACCGTTAAGAGCTCAGCTGCTAACCAAAAGGTTAGCGGTTTGAAAGCATCCAGCTGCTCCATGGGAGAAAGATCTGGTGATCTGCTTCCATAAAAATTACAGCCAATTTCAGAAGAGCTTGTACCAGTATTACTCAAGCTATTTCAGAGCATAGAAGAGGAAGCAACACTTCCAAATTCATTCTATGAAGCCAGCATAACGCTG
>NW_004443939.1:17895191-17912522 GCF_000243295.1 Trichechus manatus latirostris | reverse complement strand
GGGTTGACATGTTGTGGGGTTGTTAACCAATGTCATAAAACAATATGTGTACTACTGTTTCATGAGTAACTATTTGTTCTGTAAGCCTTCACCTGAAGTACAATTAAAAAACATTTATGTAACCAAAAAAAAAAATTACAGCCAAGAAAACCCCATGGGACAGTTCTACTCTGTCACATGGTGTCACTATGAACCGAAAATCGACTCAGCGGCACCTAACAACAGTATCTGAACCACCTTACCTCTTCAGTATTATTTTCTGTTCTTCCGCTACAATGCAGCCAAGAAGAATTAGTCACCATTCCTACTATTTCGTGCCTTTGCAGTGTTCGTGCATCTACATGCAATGAGGATCAAATCTCAACTCTAACATTTTACCAGTCATGTGTCCTTGAGCAAATATCTTTAATAATTTGTTTCCATTTCCTCAGCCATAAAAAGGAGATAATAAAAGTATCTACTTCATAAGTAGATACTAATAAGATAATCTGTCAGTAAACAGATATGTATTGAGTACCTTCCAGTGTCAGGCACTATTCTAGACAAAAAGACTGTCAACTGCCTGCATTCAAGGAGCTCAGAGTCTAGTGAGAAAAATATATATATAAATAAATTACATTTAAAAAAATAAACAAAAAAATTAATTCCTTTTTTTCAGATATGCTATGAAGACAAACAGTGGGTAATGTGATAGAGAGAGGGTCACAGTGTTGAAGGGATAGTCTGCATTAGCTAGGAGGTTACAAAAGGTCTCCATGAGGAGGTAGCATCTGATGAAGAGACAGTCATGTGACAATCTTGAGGAAGTGTGTTTTGGGTGAGGGAAATAACAACTGTAACTGTCCTGAGAATAGAAAGATGTTAGTGTGTTCAAGAGCTAGAAAGAAGGCAAATGTGTAGTGGGTGAAGATGAAAAAACAAGGATTTGAAAGTAGAGGGGTAGACAAGATCTTGTAGGAGCGTGTAGGCAATGGTAAGCAGTCTGGATTTTATTCAACTTGTGAAGAGAAACTATTAAAAGGTGATAAGCTGGAAAACGGTATTATTTGATTTAAGGTTTATACATGTAGGCCCTTAGCATAATGCCTGGTAATTGATAAAGGATCAATAAAAATTACTTATGATTTACTGGTAATTATTAGCTATCACTCCACTTGTAATGCATTATTCCATCCCCACAATTTCATAACAAAACGTATGGATGTCTCCACAAAGCCTTCTGTGATGACCTTCTTCACATGTCAATGATATTTTAGTAGATGCTAAATATTGTGAATGTTATGTTGTTGAACAAATGCATTATGTTGTCTTCCTTTAAAGGGTATTGATTTTTGTTCTGTTAGGCAGTTAATTCACTAGAAGGTCAGCTTGACCCTGTTGGGACTTTGTGTTTAAGTTTTGTTAAAGCAGGTTTAGAATAGCCCTCACTCTGCGGCTAGGGCAAACTTATTCTTAAAATGTGACCTTTCTGGAGTTCCAACTAATTGTTTGGAGTGTTCTGGATACTCAGAACACTAGTGTCACCCAGCACTGTGCAACCCCCAGAATCTCTGTTCTGCTCAAAAAAACAAACAAAAAAAAACCCTGTAGCTGTTCTCAGCAAGACTCATGAAGTCTCATCTGGAGCATCTGTAGCTTTCTTAGTTTTCAGCCAAAAACTCAAAGGGACCCCTATAAAGATTTCTGGAGAGCCTTCTCTGCACAGATCCCTTTTTTCTGGGATCCTTCTCCACAAATTCCATACACTCAGCATCCCCAAATTCTGAACTCCATTTCTTCTATCCAGCAAGACTATTGTTCTTTGGCCTCCACTTCCCTATGCCATGGCCTGGAAAGTCAAAAAGGGAGAAAGCCTGGATCAATGCTGAGCTCACTTTCTCTCAAGTATTTCCCTTCTCTCCAGGATGGCTGTGCTGCTCTGTGGGTTGCTCAATATCTGGAAACTTCATACATTTTATCTAGTTTTTTAGCTCTTTATTATAGAGGGTCTCATCCTGTTACTCCATCTTAGTTAGACCTTTCCTTCTTTTTTATGTGACACTCCTTACTCTGCAATTACCTTCCCAATCCTCTCCCTCTTCATTTTCATAGCCCAACTCTAACCCTGCTCTTTGACATAAATGCTCCCTTGTTTCTCAAACTCAATTTCCCCTCTGCCTGGACACCTGTAGCCTTTATTAACTCATTTGACATTGATGAAGGACAAAAATTCAAGGAGAAAGAACAATGGTCTATAGTACAATTTTTTAGAAGAATTCATTACTCCAAAGCTTTTCCTCGGAACTACGCAAACCTGATTAACAGAACAAAATCTTGTTTTGAATAAGTATCATATAAAATTAACAGTTGAAATCAGGTACAATGACTGTTACACAATCATTTTCATTTTCAGAAATTGCATAAATTTTTCATTAGAGTTCATTTATATATACAGTATATGCATTTTTTAAACTATTTTAACAGCTGCAATAAACTCTAACATGCATACTCAAATGTGTTATGGACCAAATTTCTAACATATTGGAGAACACCAACTTGGCAAGGGCTGCCAAGCTAACTTTCCTTTGTGCAAAGGTCAGAATGCAGATCCTCCTGCCAATTCTATACCAATACTTGACTTTCTTTTAAGTGTGTCACTTATTAGCCTTTGTACTGTTCTTTTTGTGAATTGCATGTTTGTTTCTATAAAGGTTGACAAGCATGTCGCTATTACTAACATGAATGAATCAGACATTTCTTCATACAATGCAGCCAAAAGAAACTACAGAAATAAAATGGATGCTGAGACTAACATAAGACAGCAACTGCCACACATAAAATCCAGTTTCAGATTACTGAGTATGATGGTTAATGTTGTGTGTAAACTTGGCTGGGCCATGATCCTCAGTGGTTTGGCAGTTATGATGTAGTTTGGCAGTTATGTAAAGATGTAATCACCTCCACCATGAGCTCTGATATAATGTAATCACTTGCATGATGAGATTTGCTATGAGCAGCCAATCAGTTGAAAGGGAGTTTCTTTGGGGGTGTGGCCTACATCCAACATATATGGACTATCTGGCAAAGTTTGCTGGCTTTTGTTGGCCCTGGAGCCTGCATCTAACTCATCTTGGGACTTGAGCTAGCAGTGTATCTGCTGAGCCTGGGATTTATCAGATTCTACAGCCCCTGAGCCAGCAGCCTGCCATCTTTCCTGCCAATCTTGAGTTCATCAGCCCCTGTAGCTACATGAAACAGCATAAGCCTTCAGCCTTCAGCCTGACCCATGGACTTGGGACTTGCCAGCCTCTACAACTATGTGAGTCATTTCCTTGAGTTAAATCTCTCTGTCTCTTGTCTGTCACTGTCTCTTTCTTTCTATATATATATACATAAATATATACTTATTTATATGTGCGCATATATATATATATATATATATATATATGTACGCTCCACTAGTTTTGCTTCTCTAGAGAATCCAGCCTGAGACACTGAGTTCATCAAAACTGTCTCATTGTTCTCATTATTTGGCTTTATTGTAAGTAAATGTTAAACACCTGAATTTACGAAAGCAAGTATTATTAATAAAATATTGCTTTTATATATTTTATGAGTTTTATATATTGGAAGTCCACTTAAGATTTCATTTATCATTAAAAAGAATTCCTCTGCCAAAAATTATTTTGAAAACCACTATTTAAGATGAACAAAAAGTTTCATTGCTCAGAGAAGGACTGATTATGGTTTAAATGCCTTGCTTTTCCCTAGGCCTGTCTTTTTTCTTTCTTGCCTCTGAAGGCTTCTTATCCCCTATTTCTACCTCCTGTGACATGCAGAAAGCTGCTCTTCATTGAATTTTCATGGCCGTCATTTCTAGTAACACAAGGATGTATCAAAATTTAATTAATGTTTCTTCTATTGGTAAATGGTTAATTTTTTCAGTATTTCTTCCTCATAACTAACACTATCATAAACGTATTAGAGAATATAAATTGTTTCAGCTTCCAAGCTGTGGAGTATTGGATAGAAGCTACAAATATATTTCTTTAAAGACTTTAGCAAATTATGTCAGTAGAAAGTGAGAGCCATCTCAAATTGGAAAGTAAATAGTACCTTATGGGCACCTGCCCAATTTTAATTTCATAGAAGAATCTCTGTTGTTCAGGTCATGCACACTAGCCTACTACACATTTGCATTCCTTACTATTTCTTGCATTTCTTGCTCCAGGAAGCCTTCCTTCACCTTCAAGGCTGGATTGGGTGTCCTTCCTGTGTACCCCTAGAGTCCTCTTTGCTTTTCCTTTTTGTAGCTCTTGGAACACTGTAGCATAATTGCCTCTTCATGTATCATCAGCCTCCTTCCTAGACTGCATGTACTTACCAACTGAGGTTTTATCTTATTCACAGATATATTCCCCAGAACCTAGGACAGTGTCTGGCACGTGACAAGCAGTCCATTCTATGCTGCATGAATTAGTTATCTTTATTAACATACTGACTACATATCCTTCTCCACATCATTAAAATTCACAGAGGTTTTGTTTTCATTTTTGTTCTGCCAAGTAAAGCGGTGTTTAGCACACTTCATGGCACATAAAAACTAAAAACCAAACCCATTGCCGTCAAGTCAATTCCAACTCATAGCGACCCTATAGGACATAGTAGAACTGCCCCAAAGACTTTCCAAGGAGCAGCTGGTGGATTAGAACTGCTGATCTTTTGGTTAGCAGCCAAGCTGTTAACCACTTGCACCACCAGGCACATAGACATACAAATAATATTTATACAAAATAATATTTTAAACAATATTTAATATTTTACATAATAATAATACACGAAATAATATTTTTGAACATTAATTAGTCCATTAGTTTACAAAAGATGACCCAATATTCCAGAACAAATCCATTCAATCAGGTTTCCTATTTAAAGAGCTGGGAATTACAAAAAGCTCCAACAATCAGTTTATACATTTGCTAATTTGATGTGTCCATTTTTCCTTTCAAATCCTTTGAGAGATGGGTAATAATCACTACCACACTAATAGATTCACTGGCTTGTATGGGGCCTCTTCCATGTTATTGTCTGAAGCAAATCCTGTCAACAAAGACAAGAGTTTAGATAGAGGTCATCATCAGATCCTGCAGTTCAAGCTGTGAGGCTTCTAGAACATGAACACTGACTGGCAGTCCTTGGACTGTCGATGGCCAGTAAAGTAAAAGACAATGGAGACAGAAGGACAGGCAGCTACAGGAATGCCCTTCAGGATAAGTCACCTTCAAAATGCAGGTCTGATAAACCAGCCAGAGTCTATGGTCCTTTTTATTTGTCCCTTCCTTCATATTAAGTGGTTACAGCGCGACTGCTAACCAAAAGGCTGGCACTTCAAATCTACCAGCCGCTGCTTGGAAACCCTATGAGGCAGTCCTACACGATCCTATAGAATCATTATAAGCTGGAATTGACTCAACGGCAACAGGTTTCGTTGGTTTCCTGCATATTAGAAGGGTTACTGACTCATAGCGAGTCTATAGTACAGAGTAGAACTACCCCATAGAGTTTCCAAGGAGCGCCTGGTGGATTTGAACTGCTGACATTTTGGTTAGCAGCCATAGCACCTTAGCCACTATGCCACCAGGGTTTCCATTAGAAAGGTTAAGTGATGACTATGACCAACAGCATAAAGCATGAATGCAGAGGGCAACATAGAGGGCTAAAAATCTTGGCTTGATATTCAGGATTCCCCTCAATCAAGCCCCAACATAATTTTCTAGGTGTATTGCCCTCTACAGTCCAGAAAATACCCAGTTCTCAGGCACTTCAGTGGGTATTCAGAATTCAAACACAGGCCCTATGTGAAAGGAGACATCCTAAGGGAAAAGAAGACTATTTAGTTTACAGACTATCAGGCTCACAGTTATGCAACCTCAGCCCCCATCTCAGCACCCCTTAAGGCAGAGCCATTATGAAGTAGATTGTATGGTTTATGTTTCCAGAATGAAAGAGGAAATAATCTGAGTGGTAGATGTGTTGGTGATTAATTCTTCTCTCTCAGCTTTATTCTTCCTTAGCTCTGTGTCGACATCAGCTCTCTCATATAATTTCTTAAAAATTACTGCAATTAGACATTTAAGGTGGAGCTAAAAAACACAAAGAACTGTGAACATACAGTTGTGCTAAAAAAGAACAGAATCCAGGAGCTTTTATCTTTTTAATTCTGTCAGCCACCTGAGGAAACAGCGTGGTATTATAGGGAGAAAAGAAAAAAAAATAGGAAGGAGGAAGGGAAGAAGGGCAGGAGAAAGGAAGGGAAGAGGGCAGGAGAAAGGAAGGAAAGAAGAGAGAAAGGAATAATAATTATGTATATAAAGGAGCCCTGGTGGCACAGTGGTTAAGTGCTTGGCTGCTAACCAAAAGGTCGGTGGTTCAAACCCACCAGCTGCCCCACAGGAGAAAGATGTGGCAATCTGCTTCCATAAGCATTATGGCCTTGGGAAAATTATGCTGCTTTTCTACTCTCTCCTATAAGGTCCCTATGAGTTGAAATCAGCTCGACAGCAATGGGTTTTTTTTAACGGAATAAAATATCCAATTAACAAAAAAAAAAAATACTTAGGAATACCATACCCTTAACAGGTAACGTGCAAGATTTATATAATTGAAAATTTTTAATTCTGAGTGATATTTAACAATCTTTACTAAATAGAAAACTATATCCTGTTTTTGAAAAGAAATACTCAATATTGTAATATTCTATAATTTTTAAACTAACCTAATAATATTGTGTATATATAAAGGAGCCCTGGTGGCAAAGTGGTTAAGCACTCAGCTGCTAACCAAAAGGTTGGCAGTTCGAACCCACCACCCACTCTGAGGGAGAAAGATGTGACAATTTGCTTCTGTAAATGCTTACAGCCTTGGAAACTCTATGGGGCAGTTCTACTCTGCCCTACAGGGTCGCTTTGAGTCAGAATCAACTCGACGGCAACAGGTACATATGTATATATGTATGTATGTCCCTGGGTGACACAAGTGGTTTGTGGTTGACTGCTAAACTAAAGGTTGGTTGTTCAAACTCATTCAGTGGCTCTCAAGAAGAAAGGCCTGGCGAACTGTTTCCATAAAGACTACAGCCAAGAAAACCTGTGGAGCTAAGTTCTACTCTGCAACGCATAAAGTAGCCATGAATCAGAATCTACTCCACAGCAACGGGTTTAGTTTATTTTTTTGGTGTGTGTGGGTGACTATTTGGTGGTGGTGGTGGTCAAACAGGGATTTCAGTTGGACTAGACAATATGTTTCTAAAATTTATGTGAAAACATAAAAAGACGAGTCAGAAATTTTCTGAAAAAGATAATGAGTGAGGTCTAACCTTATCAGATATTAAAACATACTTACTGACCCAGTTATGACTGCTGCATAAGAAACCAGCCTAATACTTAATGATGTAAAAGAGTCATTTAATTATTGTCATGAAATCTGTGGGTCAGGAATTCAGACAGAGCATAATATGGATTGGTGATTTTGCTGCACAATGTCCAGGGCCTCAACTGGGAAGACTGAAACAAATGGCAGTGGCTTAACAGCTGGGGGTTGAAATCAGAGGCATCTTATTCACGTGTCTGGCACATGGGCTGGGATGATTTGAAGACACAGCTCAGCTGGAGCTCCTACACATGGTGTTTCCATGATGCCAGACTAGAATATTCCTAGAAAGAACCACACACTCACATAGAAAAAAAAAAAGATGAATTGCCTCTGAACAATGTTAAAAAGTAGTTAATATAAAAAATAAACCTAGGTGAATTTACATCTACTTACTATATGCTTAAAGCCCTGTTGGCACTTTGGTTAAGAGCTCGGCTGCTAACCAGAAGGTCGGCAGTTCAAATCCACCAGCTATTCCTTGGAAACCCTATGGGACAGGTCTACTCTGTCCTAGAGGGTCACTATAAGTTGGAATCAACTCGCCAACAACCGGTATATGATTGATAAATGAACAGACACTTCAAGTTTCTTTCTATTTAGCTGAAATTTTTTTAGGTTAGTATGGTGATAAAGGAAACCCTGGTGGTGTAGTGGTTAAGCACTACGGCTGCTAACCAAAAGGTCGGCGGTTCGAATCCACCAGGCGCTCTTTGGAAACTCTATGGGGAAGTTCTACTTTGTCCTATAGGGTCGTTATGTGTCGGAATCAACTCAACAGCAACAGGTTTGGGTTTGGTTTGGTTTGTTGTGATAAAAGAAGTCTTGGTGGCACAATGATTAAGTGCTAGGCTGCTAACCAAAAGGATGATTCAATCCCATCCAGCAGCTCCACAGGAGAAAATACCTGGCAATCTGTGACTGTAAAGATTATAGCCTGGGAACCCTAATTAGGCAGTTCTACTCCATCCTATAGGGTCATTATGAGTTGGAATCAACTCAACAGCACACAACAACAACAACGTGGTGATAAAATCATTTGTTGATGATTAGAAACTGTATTGCTGATTTTTTTTAATGGAAAAAGAATTATTGCTTGATTTTTTGAAGTGTGTTGCATTGCCTGTGAATGTTTTCATTCCTTCTGTTCTCACCAATGGATTCCATTATATCTGCTCTCTGAGAGAGACCACATGAACACCAAATGAGAACATGATGTCATTAAGTTAGCAATGTATGACTTTTATAGATGAATGTAAGTTCCAATACACAAAGTAAGGTGAAAGTTATATGCATATTATATGGTGAAGTCAAAGGAAATTCTTACATATTCCCAAACATTTATGCTTAGAATTAAGTACATACAAGGGGGTTCCCCCCTCTTAATTTAATAAAACCAGTAGTAGTATTTTTTCAGGTTCATTTCATGGTTAACATTATTGCTTCCTACTTGACCCAAGTCAGGGTCTCAGCTTCTAGGTAGGGTTGTATATATAACACATAGAGATATCAATTAGGCCTTTCTTTCCAATGCAGAGTCCAAGTCAGGCCGCCTTTATCAAATGAAAACAGACAAATTACAGAATGAGCAGAGCCAAAGACTGAAAATGGTAAACTCGGTGATGCTTGAAGACAGAGATCAAGTCGCCTAATTTTGGATCCCTAGTATTCAGCAGGGTCCCTAGCTCACAGAAGGCACCTGTATGCTTCTGCCTGCATAATTATTACTATTCTTTATAGAACCACCACCTACTGTCATCTTCATCCTTCTGGGTGAATCTCCTGTATTAGTCATCACCTGTCTTAGTTATCTAGTGCAGCGATAATAGAAATACCACAAATGGGTGGCTTTAACAAATTTATTCTCTCACAGTTTAGCAGGCTAGTAGTCTGAATTCAGGGCACCAGCTCTAGGGGAAGGTTTTCTCTCTCTGTTGCCTCTGGAGGAAGGTCCTTCTCTCCTTTCAACATCTGTGGGCCCAGCATTCCTTGGAGATCTCATGTGTTTTGGCATCAATCTTCCCTTTGATCTAAGAGGTTCTCAGCACAGGGACCGTGGATCCAAAGGACACTCTCCACTCCTGGCTCTTCTTTCTTAGTAGTAGTCAGGTCCCTCTCTCTCTGCTTGCTTCTCTCTCCTTTTATCTCTTGTAAGATAAAAGGTGATGCAGGCCACACCCTACAGAAACTCACCTTACATTGGATCAGGGCTGTGGCCTGCGTAAGAATGTTGAATCTTACCCTAATCCTGTCTCATTAACATAACCTAATCCTGTCTCATTAACGTAAAGGACAACTCACTCCCAAATGAGACCATAACTGCAGGTATAGAGACTAGGATTTGCAACACATCACAAAATGGAGGACAACCACAAATACTGGGAATCATGGCCTAGCCAAGTTGACACATATTTATAGGGGACACAATTCAATCTATGACACCACCTATCCTGACCTTTACCCAGCTGGACTCTGCCTCCTTTGCCTCACATGGTCCCTGGGCCAGCAGTTCATTCTCCAGATGAGGGTTCAATATACTTCAAACTTTGCTAAGCCTGGGTTTTTTTAAAAATCCAGTCTGGTATTTTGACAAACTTAGGAGTCTCTTGGTTACTGCTGCATGATGTTGTAGTTGTTATCTGCCATGAAGTAGGCTCTAGACTAATGTACAACAAGATTGGATCATTGTGATCCATACTGTTTGTTTTTAATTTTTATTTGTTTATTTTGCTGTGGTTGTTGTTTTTGTGACTTATAGAGACCACATGTGTTACAGACTAAAACTGGCTATAATCTTTATGGAAGCAGATTGCCAGGCCTGTTTTTTCTGCGGTGCTACTGGGTGGGTTCTAATCACCAACTTTTTGGTTACCAGCTGAGTGCAAACAATTTGTGCCATCTAGGGACCTTGATCCATAGGATTTTCATTGGCTGGTTTTTGGGAGGAGATTACTAGGTCTTTCCTTCTAGTCCATCTTAGTCTGGAAGCTCTATTGAAACCTGTTCAGCATCATAACAACATGCAATCCTCCACAGACAGATGGGTGGTAGCTACACTTGAAAGGCATGCATAATTTGTATGTATCCTATGAGATTCATGGCCCTCTAAAACACAGCATTAATACTATTTACATTGACTTAGCTCTTAATTGTTGATTTTGCTTCTAGCAATAAACAATGGCATATCAGTTTATCTTGTGCTCTTCCATGCCTCCCAAGTTGGTATTTGCCAATTCAACAAATTTTTCTTAAGTCTCATCTGTTAACCAGGCACTATGCTGAGCATTATAGGTGATTTTAAAAAATGAAATAAACACAGTATCTCCCCTCAGCAGGCTTATAGTCCAATGATCAGATATCAAAAAACTCCCAACTAAATATATTACAAATGTAATGCTATAGTTGTAATAATTAGTATACCTATAGCAGATCCATGACACAGAGGAAAATTCAGGCAAAAGTAGCCTTAGAATTAACTGGAGAGATATTCCAGCAGGAGAGGAAAACATGCTCCATTTTCTTGGAAAATTTGGGAAGCAGTTCAGGTTAAATAAATTAAGTATGGAGCTGAGACAACCCAAATTATTGGCAGCCTACGAGTAATAGAAGGGTGTAAGTGGAATGTCCTCAGAATACTGCTATGTAAGACTCAGGAAGGCATGCTGTGGGATCAAAAAATAAATATCTAAATAGAAAATACGTCACCACAGACTCAGCCTTGGTGTCAAATTCTCAAAGAATTTGTTGTCATGCAATTGTCTACTCTTACATATGAATGACATGTTGTCATTGTGCGCCATCCAGTTGGTTCTGATTTATAGCAACCCTGTATAACAATAGAATCACCACATAGGGTTACTTAGGCTGTAATATTTATGGGAGCGGATCACCAGTTTTGGTTAGCAGTCAAGCGCTTAACCATTGTGCCATCAGGGTACCCTTATGACATAGTCTTGTTATGTATTAAATGTATAAATATCATTCCATAGTGAATGCCAGTCTGTATTTCAAATTTCCATAGTGCTCCAAAGGACACTATGACAACATTTGCAACTTTCCATGAAATGATTATCTGGAATTACAAGTAAGCACTGACATTGATTTTACAATCTGGGAAATAAATTCCACAATATTGTGTTAAATATCATAGCATCTCAAAAATTCAAAAGTATTCATGTTACAGGAATGTCAAGCCCAACCTTAGTCTGGGTATATACAATTACGTCAATCCTGAAGTAAATAAAAGTCATTTATGCTGGACAATTGTTGGAATGAGGAAGAACAGAGTCAGCCATACAGGAATTTTCAAAATCAGGACACCTCTCTACCTCCCTTCCTTCAATATTTACGACTGTCATCTTCTGTGCTGGAGAGCTCTCTTCCTTCTATGTTGTTCACTGTTACAGCCTGAGGCTGAATACGGTGCTTGGCACATAATAGGCAAAAAGCAATACTTGTTATTGTAACATATTAGAATATGATGATAAAACTTATTTTCCTTAAGGGCATGTCTAATAAACCTTTAATTTACCATTTCCAGGAACTGTACTAAGCATTTTATATTTGTTATCATGTTATTCTAAAAAAAAGGAGAGAGATAAAAATAAATAAAAAAAAAAAAACTGGAATAGAAGGTATTATCATTTCCATTAGACAACTGTTATGGATTGAATTGTGTCCCAAAAAAATACATATTGGAATCCTAACCCCTATACTTGTGGATGTAATCCCATTAGGGAACAGGGTTTTCTTCCTTAACGAGGACGTATCAGTGTAGGGTGTGTTTTAAGCCACTTTTGAGATATAAAAAGAGCAGATTAGACACAGAGAAGAAAAAATGGAAGGGAAGATGCATGCCACTTGGAGAATGTCAAGAAATGCCAAGAACATTAGAGAAGCTGAGACAAGGATTTTCTCCCAGAGCGGACAAAGAGAACTTTCCCATAGAGCCAGTGCCCTGAATTGAGATTACTAGCCGCCTAAATTGTGAGACAATAAATTTCTGTTTGTTAAGGTCACCCACTTCTGGTATTTTTCTTATAGCAGTACTAGGAAACTAAGATAACTAAGAAAACTGAGGCTTAGAGAGATTAAGTAACTTACCCATGTATACACAGGGAAGAAGCTCGAATTTGAATCCCAGTTCAAACCGCTATGTGACTTCTTCACTCTGGTCTGTGTTGGACTATCTTCTATCTATAATTCCACAACGAGCCTTCTTCACTCCAAGCGCATACATTAAAGAGAAATGGTAAGGTGACAAACAACTTTTAAATAACAAATACATATAAGAGAATCCTCACAACTCAGCAAAGATACAGAAGATCTAAAGGCCAAAATCAACCAACTTGACCTCATAGACATATACAGAACACTCTACCCAACAGCAATAAAGTATACATCTGCTTCCAAAGCACATGGAACAGTCTCCAGAAGACCACATTTTAGGCCACAAAGCAACCCTCAACAAAATCCAAAACATTGAAATAATACAAAGCATTCTCTTTGATCACAATGCCGTACAAGTAGATATCAATAATAGGACGAGCAAGAAAAAAAATCAAATGCATGGAAACTGAATACCACCTTGTGTATAAACAACTGGGTACTAGAAGAAATCAAAGAAAGAATAAAAAAATTCCTAGAATCAAATGAGAATGAAAACTCGTCATATCAAAACCTTTGAGGAGCAACTTCCGGCAACATGGCACTCTAGGCAGAAGCACCATGCTGTCCCTCCACAGCAAAGATCAAAAAAACTAAGCAAAACAGAGAAAACAACAATCCTGAAACCCTAAGCATCAAATGAAGAGATAAAGAACTCAGCCAAGCACCAAATGGAATAAGAAACTGACAGAAAACAGAGAGCAAAGAGACATGCATGCAGAGGTCTCCTATCAGCTAATGCAGCACGGATCCACCATTTTAGACTCCTATCAGAGACCAGTGAACAGCAGGTACAAGAAAGCAGCTTCACAGAGCTACCAGAAGGAGACAGAATAACCAGTAATGAGCGATATACGCTTTCCCACCCCCTACCCTTCTTCACCCCCACTGAGCCTCCTCTGCTTCCCACGGCCACAGTCTCTTGGCCGGGAAGCACCAACTGCTTGGATTCCACCCACCTGCACTGGCTGACTCCCTGAACGCCATTTGTTGGCTGCTGGTGTTGCTTTTTACCGCTTCTTTTGATTTCTTCTTTACCTCTCACCACCTCCCCCTCCTTTCATTCAAATACCAGGCTCCGTCTTTGCTTCTTTCTGAAAGGCTGTGAAATGCCACTCGAATGTAAAACTGCTTCCCGGACCGTGCTGCCAGGCTGGTGGGATCCCGGGGCTTTTTTGGTTTGTTTGTTTTGAATTGTTTGTTTGTTTTCTTTTTCTTTTCTCAAATTGGGAGCCCATTCTAGCCAGGCAGTACTGTGCAGCTTGGGACCTACCCCCTTAGCTTGTGCAGATGTGCAGAGAGATCCCTGAGAACATTTTTTTTGGAGGGGGGGTTTCTGTTTTTTTTGGGGGGGTGGTCCCTGTTCTTTTTTTTTTAAATTGTTTTCTTTTCCCTCTTTTTACCTTTTTGTCTTTCTTCATTACTCAGTTTCTCATCTCTCTTCCCTCTTTTTACCTTTTTGTCTTTCTTCATTACTCAGTTTCTCATCTCTCTATACCTGCCTTCTCTTCCTGTCCCTTGAATACCTGGCACTGACACCTCTATGCCTTCTAGCCAGGCTGTACTTTAACACCTGGGAATAACTTCCCCAGATCTTGTAGCTGCACCAGTGGGATCCCTGGGAGATTTTCTTTTTTCTTTCTAATTTTGATTTATTCATTATTTTCTTTTCTTTACTTTTTTTCATCTTCTTCCCCTTTTTGTTTTTCTCCATTTCATAGTCTCTCATCTCTCCACTCCAACGGCAAGCTCCCCTAGCACTCTTTTCTGTTTGTTTGTATGTTTTTGGCTCCTGTTCCTCTCTCCTTTTTCGCATACCCATCTTAGCTCTATGCATCACAATCTCTTCCCTCCATCCTGCCTACCTGCACCATGCGCTTAATAGCACACCACCAAGCAGCACAGGCACAGCCTACCAGAATCTGCCCTGCACTGATTACTGGCCCACCATGGTGACGGTAGTGCATGCTACAAACAACCCATCACAGCAACTCCTCTTCAGCTAGACCTCCCCTGCTGTACAATATCTGAGCGATTGACCCTGCCAATTGGAGAAGGAGGCAAAAAGTATCATGCCCACAGACGAGCAAACAACAAAGAACACACAGCCAGCCTGCCTGCTCAGACATAGCCAAATAAAACAAAAAAAAAGTATGAAACAAACAAATCTATAATCAATAAAAGAAAAAAATAACTACCAAATGCCCCGAAGACAGCAGATAATATCAAAACATTTACAAAAACAGGACAGGATGGTTCCAGTAGGCATCAAAAATAAAATACCAGATGTCTTTCCAGTAGAAGAAAAGGCACTACAACTACCTGATAGGGAATTCAAATCTCTAATACTCAGAATCATCCAAGAGTTGAAGCAAAAAGCAGACAAAAATGAGGAAAAAAATAGACAAATTCATGGAAAAGGCAGACAAAGTCATGGAAAATACAGACAAAAGAGGGAAGAATTCAGGAAAATAATGCAGGAACAAAATGTCAAAATAAATTCACAACTAGAAATTATACAAAAACAACAATTAGAAATCCAAAAGATAAACAAGATTTCAGAAATGGACAGTGTCATAGAAGGGCTGAGGAGCAGATTTGAAATGGTGGAAGACAGGATCAGCAGAATTGAAGACAAACATTTGGATACAACTATGTTTGAGGAAAACTCAAAAAAAAGAATGAAGAAAAATGAAGAGACCCTGAGAATTATGTGGGATACAATCAAAAGCAAAAATTTGCAAGTCATCAGAGTCAGAACAAGGGGAGAAAACAGAAAACACAGAGAGGACCATTGAAGAACTGCCAGCAGAAAACCTCCCCAATATCATGAAAGATGAAAAGCTGGCCATCCAAGAAGCTCAATGAACCCTGTATAGGATAGACCCCAAAAGAAAATCATCAAGGCATATCATAATCATACTCGCAAAATGAAAGACAAACAAAGAATCCTGAGAGCAGCTTGAGAAAAACAAAAAGTCACATACGGAGGAAAAACCGTAAGACTAAGCTCAGATTATTTGGCAGAAACCATGCGGGCAAGAAGGCAACGGGATGGCATATATAAAACCTTGAGAGAAAAAAATTGCCAGTCAAGAATAATATATCCTGCAAAACTCTTGTTCAAATATGATGGTGAAATCAGGACATTCCCAGATAAACAGAAATTAACTGACTATGTAAAAACCAAACCAAACTTACAAGAATTATTAAATGGAGTCCTTTGATCTGAGGACAAACAACTTCAGCTCACACGCTGAATCTAGGATGCAGGATCGTACCAGCCAGATACCAATCTAGGAAATGAACTCTCAAGGACTATCCAAAACCAAAAGAAATACAACAGGGAATCAGAGCAGTTAATCTGTAAATGACAACATCACAACAATAAAAGGGAATAAATGGTGTAGGTATAATGGAGAGGAAGGCAAGGCGATACCAAGTAATAATAGAATGTTTTAAACTTAGAAAGATACGGGTAAATTTCACGGTAACCACACAGAAAGTTAACAAGCCTACTCATCAAAATAAAGAGGAAAAACATAAAGTCTCAGTAAAAACAAAACCTACAAAAACAAAAGAAATGAAAACTAAAACCACAAACAAAAGGAATTCAGCACAGAAGAATAAGAGGAACAAAGAAAATGTCAGCACTACAAAAAAAGCACTACAAAATGACAGCAATAAACTCACATCTATCAATAATTACACTGAATGTAACAGAATGGATTAAAAAAAAAAAAGGATCCATCAATATGCTGTCTATAAGAGACACACCTTAGAAGCAAAGATGTATATTTATCAAAAATCAAAGGTTGGAAAAAATATATCAAGCTAACAATTACCAAAAAAGAGCAGGAGAGGCAATACTAATCTCAGATAAAATAGACTTTAAAACAAAATCCACCATAAAAGACAAAGAAGGACACTGTATCATGATTAAGGGGACAATCCATCATGAAGACATAACCATAATAAACATCTATGCAGCTAATGACAGGGCTCCAAAATACATAAAACAAACTCTAACAGTACTGAAAAGAGAAATTGACAGTTCCACAATAATAGTAGGAGACTTCAACACACCACTGTCTGTAAAGGACAGAACATCTAGAAAGAAACTCAAAAAAGACACAGAAGACGTAAAGGGTACAATCAGCCAACATGTCCTCAAAGACATATATAGAACACTCCACCCAACAGCTGCAAAGTACACATTCTTTTCCAATGCACGTGGAACATTCTCCAGAATAGACCACATCTTAGGCCACAGTGCAATCCTCAACAAGATCCAAAACGTTGAGACAATACAAAGTATCTTTTCTGACCACAATGCCATCAAGGTAGAAATTAACACTAGAAAGAGCAAGGAAAAAAAATCAATTACATGGAAACTGAATAACACTCTGCTTACAAACCACTAGGTAATAGAAGAAATCAGAGATGGAATAAAACAATTCCTAGAATCAAACAAGAATGAAAACACATCATACCATAACCTTTGGGACACAGCAAGGCAGTCCTCAGAGGACAATTTATAGCAATAGATGCACACATTAAAAAAGAAGAAAAGGAAAAAATCACAACATTAACTACAGAACTCGAAAAAATAGAAAGAGAACAGCAAAAAAAGCCCACAGCCACAAGAAGAAAGGAAATAATAAAGATCAGAGCAGAAATCAATGAAACAGAGAATAGAAAAACAATAGAAAGAATCAACAAAACCAAAAGTTGGTTCTTTGAAAGAATCAACAAAAT
>NW_004443939.1:17877375-17894062 GCF_000243295.1 Trichechus manatus latirostris | reverse complement strand
AATAGCCCCTAAAAAAATAAAATACTTAAGAATAAATCTAACCAGGGATGTAAAAGACCTATACAAAGAAAACTACAAAACACTACTGTAAGAAACCCAAAGGGATCTACATAAATGGAAAAACATACCATGCTCATGGATAGATAGACTCACCGTTGTGAAAATGTCAATTCTACCCAAAGCTATCTACAGAAGTAATGCAATCCTGATCCAAATACCAACAGCATTCTTTAATGAAATGGAAAAACTAATCACCAACTTCATATGGAAAGGAAAGAGGCCCAGATAAGCAAAGCATTATTGAAGAAAAAGAACAAAGTAGGAGGTGTCACACTACCTGATCTCAGAACCTACTATACAGCCATGATAGTCAAAACAGCCTGGTACTGACACAAGATAGACACACAGACCAAAGGAACAGAATTGAGAACCCAGATATAAATCCATCCACCTATTGTCAGCTGATCTTTGACAAAGGACCAAAGTCCATTAAATGAGGAAAAGAGAGTCTTTTTTAACAAATGGTGCTGGCAAAACTGGATATCCATCTGCAAAAGAATGAAACAGGACCGGTTCCTCACACTATACAAAAAAACTAAGTCAAAATGGATTAAAGACCAAAATATAAAACCTAAAACAATAAAAATCATGGAAGAAAAATAGGGACAACACTAAACAAAAACCAAACCTGTTGCTGTCTAGTCGATTCCAACTCATAGCAACCCTATAGGACAGATTAGAACTGCCCTATAGGGATTCCAAGGAGCAGCTGGTGGATTTGAACTGCTGACCTTTTGGTTAGCAGCCAAATTCTTAAGCACTGAGCCACCAGGTCTCCTAGGGACAACACTATGGGCCATAACACATGACATGAATACAATACAAACCATAACTAACAATGTACGAACACCCGAAGACAAACTAGATAACTGGGAGCTCCTAAAAGTTAAACACTTATGCTCATCAAAAGACTTCACCAGAAGAGTAAAAAGAGAACCTACAGGCTGGAGAAAAAATTTTGGCTACAACATATCTGACAAGGATCTAATCTCTAAAATCTACATAACACTTCAAGTCCTCAATAACAAAAAGATAAATAATCCAGTTAAAAAATGGGCAAAGGATACAAACAGACACTTCACCAAAGAAGACATTCAGGCAGCTAACACACGCGAGGAAATGCATGCAATCATTAGTCATTAAAGAAGTGCAAATCAAAATTACAATGAGATACCATCTCACCCCGACAGTACTGGTACTAATTTAAACAAGCAGAAAATAACAAATGTTGGAGAGGTTGCAGGGAGATTGGAACTCTTAGGCACTGCTGGTGGGAACATAAAATGGTAAAACTGCTATGGAAAATCATATGGCATCTCCTTAAAAAGCTAGAAATAGAAATGCCATGTGATCCCACTCATACCAGCAGTCCCACTCATAGAAATATATACTAAAGAAATAAGAGTTGCCACAGGAATAGACATATGCACACCCATGTTCACTGTAGCGTTACTCACAATAGTAAAAAGATGGAAACAACCTAAGTGCCCATCAACAGATGAATGGATAAACAAATTACGGTAAATACACATAATAGAATACTACACAATGATAAAGAACAGTGATGAATCCACAAAACATCTCACAACTTGGATGAATTTGGACAGCATTATGCTGAGTGAAATAAGTCAATCACAAAAGGAGAAATATTGTGTGAGATCACTATTATAAAAACCCAAGAAAAGGTTTACACACAGGAAAAAATAATCTTTGATGGTTATAAGGGAGGGGAGGGGTAGGAAAGGGAAATCATTAACTAGATAGTAGACAAGTGTTAACTTTGGTGAAGAGGAAAGTAACACAACTTTAACAAGGAAAATCACAGAAGCTTCCTAGACACATCCAAACACCTTGAGTGACCAAGTTACTGGGGCTGTGGGCTCGAGACCATGGTCTCAGGGGATATCTAGGTCAATTGACATAATATAGTTCATAAAGAAAATGTTCTACATCCTACTCTGGTGAGTAGTGTTTGGGGTCTTAAAAGCTTGCAAGCGACCATCTAAGATACAGCTATTGTTCCCACTCCATCTGGAGCAAAGGAGAATGAAGAAAACCAAAGACACAAGGAAAACATTAGTCCAAAGGCCTAACGGACCACATGAACCACAGTTTCCACCAGCCTGACCCCAGAAGAACCAGATGGTGCCCGGCTACCACCACCAACTGCTCTGACAGAGATCTCAATAGAGGGTCCCAGGCAGAGCAGGAGAAAAATGTAGAACAAAATTCAAATTCACAAAAAAAAGACCAGACTTACTGATCTGACAGAGACTGGAGGAACCCCCAAGACTATGGCCCCTGGACACCCTGATAACTCAGAATTGAAGCTACTCCTGAAATCCACCTTTCAGCCAAAGATTGCCTAGACAGGCCTATAAAACAATGACACATGCGAGGAACATGCTTCTTAGTTTAATAAAGCATACGGGACCAAATGGGCTACACTTGCCCAAAAGCAAAGATGAGAAGGCAGGAAGGGACAGAAAAACTGGGAGAACAGACACGAAGAACCCAAAATAGAAATGGAAAGACTCGTGACATATTGTGAGGATTGCAACCCATGTCACCAAACAATTTGTGTACAAATTTTTGAGTGAAAAACTAATTTGTGCTGTCAACTTTCACCTAAAACATAATAAAATAAAAAATAAAAAAGAAGAATCCCTGTGAATATACATCAGGCCATTTAGAAATGCTGACTCTCTCATTCTAAGAATGACGGCATTCTCTGGCATTCTCCCATTAATGATTAACTTTTTGCTCCTTCAATTATACATCAAGGAAATAAACATTATGTCTCTTAGAACAATAGTAGGAACATCCCTGTCTGAAATTTATCCCAACAGGGAGAGGTCAATGAGGGCAGACTGTCTTCTAAAGGATTATGCACTATTCATTTCTAATGTTATGGTGTCTGTTATTTTCCTAAGAAGGAGCCCTTGTGGCACAGTGGTTAAAGCGCTCACCTCCTAACTGAAAGGTAAGCAGTTTGAACCCACCAGCCTTTCCACAGGAGGAAGATGTGGCAGTCTCCTTCCATAAGGATTTAGAGCTTTGGAAACCCAGGCAGTTCTACTCTGTCCTACTGGGACGCTAAGAGTTGCAATCGACTCAACGGCAGTGAGTTGGATATTATTTTCTTAAACTACATTATGTAAGGAAAAGAAAAAAACATTTTTAAAAATTAATATCAAGTAACTCTAATACATTTTTTGCATCATTAAAGGTAAAAGGCTAAAAGTTACCTTCTGGCTTACAAACTCCTTTACCTTCTTCGAACAGGAAGTTCACAGAAAGAGATATCTGTGTCATTTTCTGGACAGAAAGCTAATCAATTCCAGAGAGGACCTTGGTCAAAAGACATGCTCTAAGGAATCGCTGAAAACAACTTCCAATGGTTATATCCATTCTCTTACTGAGCTATAGTTTCACTAATATATTGTCTTAAAGTAAATGGAATAGTGTTAAGGACAGCAAGAAAAATGACAATCTGGAGGTTGGTGCTTGCAAAGTTTACACTCATTTGACATAGTCTATAATAACAATTCATATTTTTTCAAATTCATATTTTTCATTATTTTGATGTTTTCAATTTATTCTGAGCAAAAATATATCATATAGTCAGGTCTTTTTGTGTAACATTTTACTAATGCTTCTGTAATGGAATTTTAGGAAGGAAATGTTACTGGTTTCATTGTATATTAAAAAAGGTTAATGCGTGTCTCCACTTTTTCCTTATAAAACATGCCTAAAGTTGAACTTAAGTAGACACTCTACAGCAGTGGGTTTGGTTTTGGTTTAAAGTTAGATTAATGTCTTTGGGGATATAAGTGTTGATTTTCTGACACCTAATATTTACCAGTGAAATTCTATTAAAGGGTGAAATATTAGCTTTCTTGGCTTTCACTTGCTTCCTACAATGTAATGCTGAAGCACTATATCACTTAGTCCTCTCACCTTCTACTGCCAAATCCATTTCTCAGAGTTACAGGATAGAAAGAATGTATCAGAGATGATTTCTAATGTGTTAGATTATTAAAAATTAAATCCTCAGAGCTCTCTTTTACATTTATTTATATTGCCCGGGCACTTGGGTTAAGAGCAACTCTATCACCACCTTAACCTTGAATTGCCTCATACCCAAGGTTGAAGAACTGTCTCACAGTCTGGGAGTTTAAAACAATAATGTAAATTATTGAGTCTTAAAATGGTGACTTCATCTATTACTTCATGAGGGATAATTTTGCCAGTAAGAATCAGCATCGAGCTGGTTCCAACTTCCCCATTTGTTTCTGACACCAGCCATCGCACAGCCCTCTCTCTCTCTACTGGGTTTGATAATTTGTTGCAGTGTCCACAAAACTATGGAAACACCATATCTGGGAAAACAACTTTAATGTAACAGATAAGGATATAAACAGAAAAGATATAAATGAGGAAATGCAAAGGGCAAAGGTTGGGAGGGATCCCAGCACGGAGCCTCAACATCTCAAGGAGACTTGCTTACTTTTCCTGAAAGCCAATGTTCATTCTCACCTATCAAGAAACTTTCAAACAAGAAACTCAGTGACATCACTCTGCGGGCTCAGCTGCTGGCTGCTCTTCTAGGTGGACTCTGCTGTTGGTTGCTCCTCTCAGCCAGCTCCAGGACAGTTCTAGGCCAGCCCCACCTCTAGACCAGCATCATGACAGCTCTAACAGCAGAACTGCTGTGTGGGGAGACCCTGCTCAGGGCACCCAAGCTTTGTGCTCTGCTTCAGCCCCACACCACTGCCTCTGCTATGTAAGCAAGGCTCTGCTGCCACCACCACCACCATTTCTCCCTGTTGCTGCTGACAGATCCTGCTTTCTACCGGGTCCAGCTATTTACCTGGGCCCAACTTTCCATCAGTATTATAGCTCTTCTTCAGTGTTACAGCGCAGTGTAGCAGATCCTATACCAAGTCTGTGAATTCTTCGGTGCACGTCCCCTGGTTCCAAAGGACACACTCTTTCCCAGCTCTTGTCAATGAGGAAACCACAAAAATCTCTGCCTTTTAACCTTTTATAGAGGCCATTTCTTGTCAATTTCAAGGCAGGGGCCTTCCCAGCCAGACTGGACCCCAACCAATTCTCCTAGCTGGACCAGAGCCCAACGAACCTTAGATTACCCAGAAAATGTCAACCAAATCAGGCCTTGTCAATTACCACCAGGCCAGACCCAACAAAATTAATAAAGCATCAAGTTGTTTATAGTTTACCAGGAAGTGTTAATCAACTCAGGAAAACTTCTCTCAAGTTATTTATTCCACAAACCCAGGGGAAAAAGTCCACATGTTATAGATTGAATTGTGTCCCCAAAAAATATGTGTTGTAAATTCTAACCTTTATTCATATGGTTTGGAGCTCTGGTAACAAAGTGGTTAAGAGCTCAGGCTGCTAACTAAAAGGTTGGCAGTTCGAATCCCCCAGCTGCTCCTTGGAAACTCCATGGGGCAGTTCTACACTATCCTATAAGGTTGCTATGAGTTGGAATCAACTCGATGGCACACAACAACAGCAATACCTGTGGTTATAATCCCATTTGGTTTTCTTTGTTATGTTAATGAAGCAATATTAGTACAGAGTGTGTCTTAAGTTAATCTCTTTTGAGATATAAAAGAGTAGATTAATCAAGCAAGGAAGGAAGCAGAGATGGGGGAAGATGGATGCCAGGCTACATGAAGATCACCAAGGAATGGAGCAGCAGAAGCAGAAAAGAGACAAGGACCTTCCCCCAGAGCCGACAGACAGAGAAAGCCTTCCCCTAGAGCTGGCGCCCTGAATTTGGGCTTTTAGCCTCCTAAAGTTGATAAAATAAATTTCTGTTTTTTAATGCCACTGACTTGTGGTATTTCTGTTAAGTAGCACTAGATAACTGAGACACCACATAAGGGAGCCCACTGCACCACACTTTAAACAAATAACCAACATCACAAAGGGCAACAGACTAAATCCTGGAATAAATTAGACTCAATGCAAAATACATCAGGTAGTGGACACTCAGTATGACTCAGTGTTCACTCTCTGTGTCATGTGCCATCAAGAAAGGTGTTTTTATCACAGTAATTGGCCTGGGCTGGCTGAACAGATTTAAGGACATGGGTAAAAATCATTAACAAAAACAATAAATTGCAAAACTTCCCTAAACATAAACATCTGAAATTTAGCCCTTTTGTTATACACTAGGAAAGGCAGGAGATCCTAGGATACATATGCAAAGAGTTTTAGTATTTTCCTCTTATATTCATAGAAAGAACCGGTGAACCAGTAATACTGCAGCAATCACCAAACAACTTAGTTTGTTCTATGATATTAATTGATTGTGTAACTTTGTAAGAAGTTACTTAACCTCTCTGGCCTAAGTCTATTTGGTTGTAAAATTACTGAATTTACTACATCTTCTAGGTCCTGTTATATCTTTAAAAATCCAAATTTCTAGTATAATTTGTTATGAAGCATGTAATACAGGAACTTTGTTTTATTCACTGCTGAATTTGAACACCTAGAATAGTGTCCAGCACATACTAAGTTGTCCACAACTATTTCTTGAAAGATGATAAGCACCAAATACATGTTTGTTGATGAATATAAATTCATTCACATAAAGCATATACCCTTTCAGCTTCTTACTGACTATATTATTCACATACAGTGAATATGTGTGAGTTATTTTATTTTAGAAAACTCTCAGAGCACCACCAGCTAACTTTCATGATACCAAAAAAAAAAAAACACGTCACAAGTTAATCAATAAGGACAATGTTTTCTAACATTTTTTACTCCATACTATACATAAAAAAAACTAATCCATTGTTGTCCAGTTGATTCCGACTCATAGAGACCCTATAGGACAGAGTAGAACCACCCCACTGGGTTTCCAAGGAGCGGCTGATGGATTCGAACTGCTAACCTTTTGGTTAGCAGCCAAGCTCTTAACCATGCACCACCAGGGCTCCCATACTATACATAGAGATTAATATATGAGCCACCACATGTTGTGTAGCAGACCAAGATCATCAGTGAAAAGTGGTGAGTACTTGGGGGAAAGAAAAAAGTATACAAAGACATTTTTTTAAAAGGCTTTGAATCTTTTGGGAAAATGTTTGGTTGAATTCCTAGACTTCTGAGTTAAAAAATGTGAAGTTAACCAATTTTGAGATCAGATATTTGGACATTTAAACCAAAAAAATCTTATCATGGCCTTGGGAATGTCTGACAGAGTGAGTTAATCGTAGGCCATTGTCTTTCAATCACCTCACATGCATGAGAAAGCTGAACAATGAAAAACAAAAAAGAAGAAGAATTAACGCATTTGAATTGTGGTGTAGGCAAAAAAAATTGAATATACCATGGACTGCTAGAAGAATAAACAAATCAGTCTTAGAAATAATACAACCAGAATGCTCCTTAGAAGCAAGAATGGTGAAACTTCGAATTACTTACTTTGGACCAGAGGCATCACTAGGGAAGTGTGGGGGTGAGGAACACACTGGGTGACACTATCAGATGGGATGACACCAAAATGACTGTCTATAAAATTTTCGTGGAGTGTTTCAGCAGAAATTTATTATTTTTTATAAAAATATCCCTATAGTTGCTTATAACGACAAAAAATCTTTCATAAGCCCAGCTTAAATGTATCAATATACCTACAAGGCTAAAACTCTGTACCAATTTCTTTTTTGAACCTTCTAATGTGCTCCAGTCAGACCTGTCATTATCACCCAATTACAATGACACTTTGAAACACACAGTTTCATCTGCACGTGTTAACAAGCACACACTGTTGTTTTCATTGCTGCTGGTGTTTTTATAGTTGCTGATTTTGTCAAATTTTCTGGTGTTTTAGCTACAACTTAGTGTAGAAAAACAAAGAAGTCACTTTGAGGACTAAGGTGTGCTTGACGCAAGCCATGATATTTTCAATTTTCTCATATGCATGCGAAAGCTGGACAGCGAATAAGGAAGACTGAAGAAAAATTGATGCCTTTTAATTATGGTGTTGGCAAAGAATATTGAATATACCATGGACTACCAGAAGAATGAATAAGTCTATCTTGGAAGAAGTAAAGTCAGAGTGCACCTTGGAAGTAAGGATGGCGAGACTTCATCTCACGTACTTTGGACTGTTATCAGAAAGGATCATTCTTGGTGAAGTAGAGGTTCAGCGAAAAAGAGAAAGACCCTCAATGAGATGGATTGTCACAGTGGCTGCAACAATGGTCTCAAACATAGCCGTGATATCAGGATGGTGCAGGACCCAATAGTGTTCCGTTCCATTGTATGTGGGGTTGCTATGAGTCAGAATTAACCTGACAGCACCTAACAATAATAATAACAAATTCTTTTGAAGAACGTATAGATTTTTTTTTCCTGATTTCTTTCCTTTAATCTTATTTCCTTCCAGCTGAATTGGAATCCCTGAACTTTTCAAATGTTTTTTTCTATGTTTCTTGCATCTCCAAATCTCTTAACCATAGCACCCACCCTACCTCTCTATCTTCATTCCCTAACAACCTCCACCTTTCTCACTCACCTACAACACACCAGCCTCCATGCTGTTCCTCAAATATGCCAGGGAGCTCATGACTGATGGCTTTTGCATTTGTTGTTTGGCTTTTGCTTTTGCCTGGAATGTTCTCTCTCCTCCACCAAATATCACATGCCTAATTCTCTCACTGCCTTCAAACCTTTGCTTAAATGGAAACTGGTCAATGTGCCTTCCCTAAAGTTCCTACTTAATACCGCAAACTGTTTACTACACCTCACACTTACCCTGCTATTTTTTAGCATCACCTTCTAACACACTAGATAATTTACAGTTTTTTTTTTTGTTTATTGTTTCTTGTTTATTGTCTGTCTCACTCCTCTACAATGAAAGTTATATAAGGGCTGGGATCTTTGTCTCTTTTATTTATTAAATACCCCAAGGCTTAAAACAGTGCCTGTTATATAATAGATTCTCAATAAGTATTCGCTGAATGAATGAGCATCTCAAAGAAATAAATTCTTAGAGTGAAATTTCTCAGTCAATGATTTTAAAGATTTTAAAATCCAGGTGCTTATAAGTAAATTAAAGAGTTTATGCTTATTATAAAGTTTATCTAAGCCAACAAAAATTATGGCCTTAAAACAGAGGTGATTAAAACTGTGCAGGCTTCCCAGAGGACTCAATAGTTCTCTAGACTTCCCTCTCAATAGTTACTCCTCCTACAATCACTAGCCACAGACATCTATAAAACCTCATCTCCAAGGAGCAGCGAACATCTTCCAATTCTGATCTACACACTCAAGAAGGTCCTTAAAACTAAAGTTAAGGGAATATGATACCCGCTATTCCAGACTTAATGGTGATAGTCCAGAAGTTTTGTTCAATGGACTTTATGTATGGGACACTTGGAGATAATATTCTCACTTTCCTTTTCTAGATTGGTATTATTTGCCTGTTTCAACATACTTAGTTCCAACCCAGGATACTGATCCTTATCTTGGAACTACATCTTTGTTAGCCCATCTGTCTGATCAGGCTTGGCATCTTCTTCTGTTCTATTTCCTCCATTTTGTTCTGACACCCAAAAGATGGGCCTCTAAATTCTTGCTACCCATGTTCTACCCATGATAGGCGGTTGTTGTTGTTGTGTGCTGTCATGTTGATCCCAGCTCATAGCGACCTTACATGACAGAGTAGAACTGTCTCATAGGGTTCTCTATGATGTAATCTTTATGAGAGCAGATCACCAGGTCTCTACTCCCAGGGAGTTGCCAGTAGGTTCAAAGCCAACCATTTTGTTAGCAGCTGAGCACTTAACCATTGTGCCACCAGGCCTCCTTCCATGATAGAATGCATGCCATATGATTTATCATGTTAGCTGGACCTGCCATGAGGAATTACTACCCCATACACAAACGAACATAAATCAAATATAAATTAATTTATTGAATATGTATATAAAACCCTAAGGTGTACGTGTTCTTAATTCTCTGACCAGTCAAGGCCATTGACATATTACTAATATGTACAATTATATCTCCTCTCTTTTTTCTAAGCCTGGTCCTCATTTAATGTCACTGTATATTTCAGAGAGTTCTTTCTCTCTTTTGGCATCTCACTTATTACTGAAAAAAGTTAAGCTTGCGCTAAATTGTTGCCTGTTTGTTTTGACCCTTTGAGTAAATGGAGAGATGAAACTAATACTTTCCCTCCTTTACGTGCTCGATGGTTTTTTACTATACACTACTGGGTTTAATTTCTTCTCACTGGATTATAATTTCATCTCTGTAAGCCTCTATAATGTCCCTGTATGGCAAAAACATTTTGTGCTTGACTCCTAGCCAAAAGGCTGGCAGTCTGAATACACCCAGAGGTGCCACAAAAGAAAGGCCTAGCGATCTGCTTCTATAAAAATTACAGCCAATCCACCACAAAGGATAAAGAAGGACACTATATAATGATTAAAGGGTCAGTACACCAGGAGGACATAACTATAATAAATATTTACGCACCCAATGACAGGGCTTCAAAATACATAAACTCTAACAGTACTAAAAAGAGAGATAGACAGCTCCACAATAGTAGTAGGAGACTTCAACACACCACTTTCAGTGACAGACAGAACATCCAGAAAGAAGCTCAACAAAGACATGGAAGATCTAAATGCTACAATCAACCAACTTATCTCATAGACATATACTGAACACTCCACCCAACAGCAGCCAACTGTACTTTCTCTTCCAATGCACATGGAACATTCTCCAGAATAGACCACACATTAGGCCATAAAGCAAGCCTTAACAAAATCCAAACCATCAAAATATTACAAAGCATCTTTTCTGACCATAAAGCCATAAAAGTAGAAATCAATAACAGAAAAAGCAAGAAAAAAAAATCAAACACATGGAAACTGAACAACAGCTTGCTCAAAAACTACTGGGATATAGAAGAAATTAAGGATGGAATAAAAAAATTCATAGAATCAAATAAGAATGAAAACACATCCTACCAGAACCTTTGGGACACAGCAAAAGAGTGCTCAGAGGTCAGTTTATGGCAATAAATGCATATATCCAAAAAGAAGAGAGGGCCAAAATCAAAACATTAACCCTACAACTGGAACAAGTAGAAAGACAGCAGCAAAAGAAGCCCTCAGGTACCAGAAGAAAGGAAATAATAAAAATCAGAACAGAATTAAATGAAACAGAGAATAGAAAAACAATTGAAAGAGTTAACAAGACCAAAAGCTCGTTCTTTGAAAAGATGAACAAAATTGATAAACCATTGGTGAAACCGACAAAAGAAAAACAGGAGAGGAAGCAAATCACCAGTATAAGAAATAAGATGGGCGATATCACAACAGACCCAACTGAAATTAAAAGAACCATAATAAAATACTATGAAAAATAGTACTCTAACAAATTTGAAAACCTAGAGGAAATGGACAAATTTCTGGAAACTCACTACCTACCTAAACTAACACAAACAGAAGTAGAACAACTAAATAAACCGATAACAAAAGAAGAGCTTGAAAAGGTAATTTAAAAACTCCCAACAAAAATAAAGCCCTGGCCCGGATGGCTTCACTGGAGAATACTACCAAGCTCTCAGAGAAGAGTGAATACCACTACTACTAAAGGTATTTCACAGCATAGAAAATGATGGAATACCCTTGAACTCATTATATCAAGCCAGCATAACCCTGACACCAAAACCAGGTAAAGACACCAGAAAAAAAACAAAATTAAAGACTGATATCCCTCACGAACATTGACACAAAAATCCTCAACAAAATTCTAGCCAATAGAATTCAGCAATATATCAAAAAAATAATTCACCATGATCGAGTGGGATCTATACCAGCTATGCAGGGATGGTTCAACATTAGAAAAACAATCAATGTAATCCATCACATAAATAAAACAAAAGACAAGAACCACATGATCTTATCTATCGATGTAGAAAAAAAGCATTTGACAAAGTCCAGCACACATTCAGGATAAAAACTCTCAACAAAATAGGAATAGAAGGGAAATTCCTCAACATAATTAAGGGCATTTATACAAAGCCAACAGCCAACATCATCCTAAATAGACAGACTTTGAAAGCATTCCCCTTGAGAACAGGAACCAGACAAGGATGCCCTTTATCACCACTCTTAGGCAACACTGTGCTGTAGGTCCTAGCCAGAGCAATTAGGCTAGAAAAAGAAATAAAGGGCATCCAAATTGGTAAGGAAGAAGTAAAAGTATCTCTGTTTGCAAACAATATGATCTTATACACAGAAAACCCCAAGAATCCACAAGAAAACTACTGGAACTAATAGAAGATTTCAGCAAAGTTTCAGGATACAAGATAAACATAAAAAATCAGTTGGATTCCTTTACACCAACAAAGAGAACTTCGAAGAGGAAATCACCAAATCAATACCATTTATAATAGCCCCCAAGAAGATAAAATACTTAAGAATAAATCTAACCAGAGACATAAAAGACCTATACAATGAAAAATACAAGACACTACTGCAAGAAACCAAAAGAGATCTGCAGAAGTGGAAACACATACCTTGCTCATGGATAGGAAGACTCAACATTGTGAAAATGTCAATTCTGACCAAAGTGATATACAGATACAATGCAATCACAATCCAAATTCCAATGGCATTTTTTAAGGAGATGGAGAAACAAATTACCAACCTCATATGGAAAGGGAAGAGGCCCCGGATAAGTAAAGCTTTACTCAAGAAGAAGAACAAAGTGGGAAGCCTCACATTACCTGATTTTAGAACCTATTATACCACCACAGTAGTCAAAACAGTCTGGTACTGGTACAACAACAGATATATAGACCAATGGAACAGAATTGAGAATCCAGACATAAATTCATCCACCTACGAGCAGCTGATATTTGACAAATGCCCAAAGTCCATTAATTGGGGAAAAGACAGTCTCTTTAACAAATGGTGCTGGCATAACTGGATATCCATCTGCAAAAAACTGAAACAAGACCCATACCTCACATCATGCACAAAAACTAACTCAAAATGGATCAAAGACTTAAATATAAAATCAAAATGATAAAGATCATGGAAGAAAAATAGGGACAATGCCACGGGCCCTAATACAGAGCATAAACACAATACGAACCATAAGTAACAATGCACAAGCACCAGAAGATAGACTAGATAACTGGGAACTCCTAAAAATCAAACACTTACGCTCATCAAAAGATTTCACAAAAAGAGTCAAAGACAACCTACAGACCGGGGGAAAAATTTTGGCTACGACAAACCCGACCAGCATCTAATCTCCAAAATCTACAAGTTACTGCAAAACCTCAACAACAGAAAGACAAATAACCCAATTAAAAAATGGGCAAAGGATATGAACAGGCACATCTCCAAAGAAGACATTCAGGCAGCTAACAGACACATGAAGAAATGCTCAAGATCATTAGCCATTATAGAAATGCAAATCAAAACTACAATGAGATACCCTCTCACTCCAACAAGGCTAGCATTAATCCAAAAAACACAAAATAATAAATGTTGGAGAGGTTGTGGAGAGACTGGAACACTTACACACTGTTAGTGGGAATGTAAAATGGTACAACCACTTTGGAAATCGATTTGACACTTCCTTAAAAAGCAAGAAATAGAAGTACCATATGATCCAGCAATCTCGCTCCTTGAAATATATCCTAAAGAAATAAGAGCCATCACACGAATAGATATACGTAATATATGCACACCCATGTTCATTGCAGCACTGTTCATGACAGCAAAAAGATGGAAGCAACCTAGGTGCCCACCTCAGATGAACGGATAAACAAATTATAGTATATTCACATAATGGAATACTACGCAAGGTTAAAGAACAATGATGAAGCCGTGAAGCATCTTATAACGTGGAGGAATCTGGAGGGCATTACACTGAGTGAATTTAGTCAGTCACAGAAGGACAAATTTTGTATAAGACCACTATTATAAGAACTCAAGAAAAGGTTTAAACACAGAACAAAATATTCTTTGATGGTTACTAGAGTGGGGAGGGAGGGAGGGGGTTATTCACTAACTAGATATAGTAGACAAGATTTATCTTAGGTACAGGGAAGGACAGCACACACTACAGGGTAAGTCAGCACAACTGGACTAAACCAAAGCTAAGAAGTTTCCGAATACAACCAAACACTTCAAGGGACAGAGTAGCAAGGGCAGAGGTCTGGGGACCATGCTTTCAGAGGACACATAGGTCAATTGGCATAACAAAGTTTGTTAAGAAAATGTTCTGCATCCTACTTTGGTGAGTGGCATCTGGGATTTTAAAACTTAGCAAGCGGCCATCTAAGACGCATCAATTGGTCCCAACTCACCTGGAGTAAAGGAGAATGAAGAACACCAAAGTCACAAGGAAAATATTATCCCAAAATACAAAAGGGCCACATAAACCAGAGACTCCATCAGCCTGACACCAGAAGAACTGGATGGTGCCCAGCTACCACCAATGACCACCCTGACAGGGAATACAACAGAGAGTCCCTGATGGAGCAGGGGAAGGGTGGGGTGCAGAACTCAAATTCTAGTGAAAAGGCCAGACTTAATGGTCTGGCTGAGACTGGAGGAACCCCAGAAAGCATGGTCCCCAGACTCTCTGTCAACCCAGAACTAAAACAATTCCTGAGGCCAACTCTTCAGACAAAGATTGGACTGGACTGTGGGGCATAAAATGATACTCGTGAAGAGTGCGCTTCTTAGCTCAAGTAGATACATGAGACTAAACGCGCAGCTTCTGTCCAGAGCTGAGATGAGAAGGCAGAGAAGGCCAGGAGCTGGTTGAATGGACATGGGAAATCTGGGGTGGAAAGGAGGAGTGTGCTGTCACAGTATAGGGAGAGTGATTAGGGTCACATAACAATGTATGCATAAATTTTTGTATGACAGACTAACTTGAATTATAAACTTGTGCTTAAACTACAATAATAAAAAAAAATTACAGTCAAGAAAATCCTGTGGAGCAGTTCTACTCTGTAACATATGGAGTCACTATGAGTCTGAATCAACTTGGCAACCATAAGGAGTCCCTGGTGGCACAAAGGGTTAAGTACTTGACTACTAATCAAAAGGTTAGAAGTTTGAGTTCACTCAGAGGCACCTCAGAGGAAAAGAAAAAGGTCACAACCTTGAAAACCCTATGAAATGCAGTTCTACTTTGCACACATAGGGTTCCCACAAGTCAGAATCAACTCACCGGTGACTTGTTTTGTTTTGTTTTTTAAGCCTTTATATGTCTTGTGTTTCATAGGGCAAGACTCATTGTGCAAGACTGAGCTCACAGGATAAGTCAAATGTACAGAGACTAAAGTCTATTAGTGGTTACCAGAGGTTGGAGGGAGAGGGAAAGTGGGGGTTATTGCTTATGGAGTACTGAGTTTCAGTTTATGGTAATAGAAAAATTGCATTGATTAAAGGTAGGGTTGCACAGCTGATCACTGTAATTGCTGTCAATAAGCTGCACACCTGTAAAATGTTGAATTGGCAAAAATTGTGTGATAGGTATATTTACAACAACAACAACAAAAACATCAAACATCTCATGGGATTTGGTTCCTTGGTTTGGAGGTTTAGGGTCACAGGTTCATGGAACATTCCAGTTAATTGGCCAAATAAAATGTTTAGTGTTTCTGTCCTACCTACTAGCATGTTGTATAATTCCTGAGGTCTTAAAAGCTTGCAAGAGGCCATGTGAGGCACAATAATTGGTCTCATTTGCCTGGAGCAACAGAGAAAAAAGGAGAGTCAGGAATAGTAGAAGGAAATGGATGTGTGGCTAATTGCCTCCATGAATAACTGCCTCATTTGCCATGAAAGTAGAACTGGATGGTGCCCAGCTACCATTCCTGAACATTTTGATCAAAGATTCTATAGAAGAATCCTGATCAAAAGGAGGAAGATGCAGAACCAAATTTCAAATTCTTACAGACTACAGACTTTCTGGAGCCATGGAGGCTGGATGAACCCCCAAAACTATTGCCTTGAGATAATCTTTAAACCTTAAACCAAAAATATCCCCTGAAGTCCTCTTAAAACCAAACAATAGTCTAGCTTAACTAAAAAAGAACACCTGCATTGAGCATTACGCTTCTTTAACATCTATCTATACGGGATCAAGTTGACAACAGCAACTTGAAAGAGTAGATAGGAACTTTGGGGGCAGTGAGTTTATGTTAATGGGGGAGGAACAAGTCAGAAAAGGAGGGTGAGGATGGTTGCACAACTGGAAGAATGTAACCAATGTCACTGAACAGCACCTGTAAAAATGAATTGGTGTATGTTTAGCTGTGTATATTCTCAACAACAACAAAATAAAATAAACTATTAAAAAAAAAAAATGGAACATTCTCCAGAATAGATCACATCATAGGCCACAGAGAAATCCTCAACAAGATCCAAAATAATTCAAAGTATCTTCTCTGACCACAATGCCATCGAGGTAGAAATTAACAATAGAAAGAGCAAGGAAAAAAATCAATTACATGGAAACTGAATAATACCCTGCTTACACATCACTGGGTAATAGAGGAAATCAGAGATGGAATCAAAAAATTCCTAGAATC
>NW_004443939.1:17849618-17876185 GCF_000243295.1 Trichechus manatus latirostris | reverse complement strand
AGCAATAAGGCAAGAAAAAGAAACAAAGGGCATCCAAATTGGTAATGAAAAAGTTAAACTGTCCCTGTTTGCAGATAATATGATGCTATGCCTAGAAAACCCTAAAGACTCCACGAGAAAACTACTGAAACTAATAGAAAGATTCAGCAGAGTAGTGGGATACAAGATAAACATACAAAAATCGGTTGGATTCCTATACACCAATAAAGAGAATGACAAAAAGGAAATAAGGAAAACAATACTATTTATAATAGTCCCTAAAAAAATAAAATACTTAGGAATAAATCTAACCTGGGATGTAAAAGACCTATACTAAGAAAACTACAAAACACTACTGTAAGAAACCCAAAGGGATCTACATAAATGGAAAAACATACCACGCTCATGGATAGGTAGACTCTACATTGTGAAAATGACAATTCTACCCAACACAATTTACAAATACAATGCAATCCTGATCCAAACACCAACAACATTCTTCAAAGAGATGGAAAAACTAATCATTAACTTTATATGGAAAGGGAAGAAGCCCAGGATAAGTAAAGCTCTGTTGAAGAAGAAGAATAAAGTAGGAGGACTCACCTGACCTCAGAACCTACTATACAGCTACTGTAGTCAAGACAGCCTGGTACTGGTACGACAATAGATACATTAACCAATGGAACAGAATTGAGAACGCAGATGTAAATCCATCCACCTATGGTCACCTAATCTTTGACAAGGGCCCAAAGTCCTTCAAATGGGGAGAAGACAGTCTTTTTAACAAATGGTGCTGGCAAAACTGGATATCCATCTGCAAAACAATGAAACAGGACCCATACCTCACATCATATACAAAAACTAATTCAAAATGGATCAAAGACCTAAATATAAAGCTAAAAACTATGAAGTTCATAGAAGAAAAAATAGGATCAATGCTAGAGGCCCTAATGCACGGCATTAACAGGATACAAACAATAACCAACAACGCACAAACTCCAGAAGATAAACTAGACTACTGGGATCTTCTAAAAATTAAACACTTATGCTCATTAAAAGACTTCACCTAGTCAACTCCAAGGTTCACCGTTCAGCCTAGGAGTGGACAGCCACATAAAACCAAATGGGACTAATGAGATCCAGCAGTCTAGGGACAAGGGCCAGAAGGCAGAAGGGGACAAGGAAGCTGGTGATAGAGAACCCAAGGTTGAGTCAGGATAGTGTTGATGTGTTGTGAGGTTGTTAACCATTGTCATAGGGCAACATGTGTACTAACTGTTAAATGGGGAACTATTTTGTTCTGTAAGCCTTCATCTAAAGTGAGAATAGCAGCACAATTGGAAGAGTGTAGTTGATGTCACTGAACTGTGTGTGTAGAAATTTTTGAAATGGTGTATCTTTGGCTATGTATATTTTCACCAAAAGAAAAGATTGAGAAGGGAGAGGGTTGACATGTTGTGGGGTTGTTAACCAATGTCATAAAACAATATGTGTACTACTGTTTCATGAGAAACTATTTGTTCTGTAAGCCTTCACCTGAAGTACAATAAAAAAAAAAAATGACTTCACCAAAAGAGTAAAAAGAGAACCTACAGATTGGGAAAAAATTTTTGGACGTTACAAGTCAGACAAAGGTCTAATCTCTAAAATCTACAAGAAAATCCAACATCTCTACAACAAAAAGACAAATAATCCTGTTAAAAAATGGGCAAAGGATATGAACAGACACTTCACCAAAGAAGACATTCAAGGGGCCAACAGACACATGAGGAAATGCTCACGATCGCTAGTCATTAGAGAAATGCAAATTAAAACTACAATGAGATACCATCTTACCTGGGCATTACTGGCACAAATCAAAAACACTGGAAATAACAAATGTTGGAGAGACTGTGGGGAGATCGGAAGTCTTATGCACTGCTGGTGGGAATGCAAAACAACACAACCATTTTGGAAAATGATATGGCACTTCCTCAGAAAGCTAGAAATAGACATACCATTCAATCCAGCAATTCCACTCCTAGGAATATATCCTAGAGAAACAAGAGTCGTCACTCGAATAGAAATATGAACATCTATGTTCATGGCAGCATTGTTCACAATAGCAAAACGATGGAAACAACCTAGATGCCCATCAACAGATGAATGGATAAACAAACTATGGTATATACACACAATGGAGTACTATGCAACGAGAAAGAACAACAATGAATCTGTGAAGCATCTCATAACATGGATGAAACTGGAGGACATTATGCTGAGTGAAATAAGTCAATTACGAAAAGACAAATATTGTATGAGACCTCTACCTTAAAAACTCATGGAAAGTTTATATACAAAAATAAATAATCTTTGTTGGTTACGAGGGATTGGGGGGGGACTAAATAGACAAGAGATAGGTGTTAACTTTGGTGAAGGGTAAGACAGTACACAATACTGGGGAAGCCAGCACAACTTGTACAAAGAAAGGTCATGGAAGCCCCACAGACACATCCAAACTCCCTGAGGGACTGAACTACTGGGCGGAGGGCTGTGAGGACCATGATCTCGGGGAACATCTAGGTCAATTGGCATAACACAGTTTGTAAAGACAATGTTCTACATTCTACCTTGGTGAGTAGCGTCTGGGGTCTTAAAAGCCTGTCAGCAGCCATCGAGCATACTCCTCTGGTCTCACCCCTTCAGGAGCAAGGGAGAATGAAGAGAACATGATACAAGGAAAAGATCAGTCCAAAGGACTAACGGATCACAGCTACCACGGCCTCCACCAGACTGAGTCCAGTACAGCTAGATGGTGCCTGGCTACCATCACTGACTGCTCTAACTGGGATCACAACAGAGGGTCCTTGACACAGCTGGAGAAGGATGTAGAACAAAATTCTAATTCACAAAAAAAGACCAGATTTACTAGCCTGACAGACTGGAGAAACCCTGAGAGTATGGCCCCCAGACACCCTTCTAGCTCAGTGCTGAAGTCACTCCCAAGGTTCACTGTTCAGCCGGGGACTGGACAGCCCCATAAAACAAAAAGGGACTAATAAGGCACAGCAATCCAGGGACAAGGACTAGAAGGAAGGAGGGGACAGGAAAGCTGGTGATAGGGAACCCAAGGTTGAGAAGAGACAGTGTTGACATGTCGTGGGTTTGTTAACCATTGTCATAAGGCAATTGTGTGTACTGTTTAATGAGAAACTATTTGTTCAGTAATCCTTCATCTAAGTACAAAAAAAAAAAAGGAATTATCTATATGATTAAATTGACAACAGCAACTCCAAAGGTATGATGGGAAGCCTAGGGGGCAGTGGGTTGAAGATAATGGTGATGCAATAATTTGGAAAAGGATAGTGAGAGTAGCAGCACAACTGGAAGAATGTAATCAATGTCACTGAATTGTACATGTAGAGATTTTTGAAATGGTGTATCTTTGGCTATGTATATTTTCACCAAAAAAAAAGGTCCTCCAAGGTTGAGAAGAGAGAGGGTTGACATGTTGTGGGGTTGTTAACCAATGTTATAAAACAATATGTGTACTGACTGTTTGAGAGACTATGTGTTCTGTAAACCTTCACCTAAAGTACGATAAAAAAATTTCAAAAAAAGGAGTTAGAGGTGTGTGCAGTCTTTTTAAGGAATGAATAAATAATAATTTAATCAAAGGAGGTGGAGGTCAAGGAAAGAGCATTTTCAGGGAAAGAAGAAAACTAATATCTATTGAAACCTATTATGTGTCAGGTTCTTTACTTATATTGTCTTGTGTAATCCTCACAGCAACCTTATAAAATAAATATCATTGTTTTGCAGATAGAAGCCTCATAGAGTCAAGGAATTTTACCAATGTCCCATAGCTATTAAGTAGCAAAGCCAGAAGTTTAGTCCATATATTTCTGACACCCCAATCCCTGTTCTTCCACCGTCTCCATATCACACCAGAAGTGCCAGAAACTTCTTCTCTCCTGGCACACACTCACTCCCAACCTTTCCTTTATCTCTTTGGTTTCTTTTCTGACCCTCTTCCCATTAATTAGTTGATCCAACTTAAGCCACTCAAATGAACACTAAGTCACCCCAATTCCATTCCTTTCCTTAAGTACAGTGCACTGTGTACTAGGCTTTGAAGAAGACAAAAGCATCAGACAGAAGTTTTGCTCACGAACATCTAAAAAATCATATTAAAGACCACACATATACATTCATTCTGTCATTCATTGAACACATATTTATTGAGATTCTACTGGGTGGCATTCATGTTCTAGAAAAAGGAGAATAAATCAGTGAATATAATACATTACAACCCCTGCTCTCATAGAGATTATGGTCTATTGGGGGAGGGTATTAAGGAGGACACAGACAATAAATAAAATAAACACAAGTAAATCTATGGTGTGTTAGATGATGATAAAAGGGATAGAGAGTGGACAGAGATTGGGGAAAAGGGCTGGCTATTACTCTAAATAAGACGATCAGGCAAGGTCTTGTAGAGAAGGTAACATTTCAATAAAGACTGGAAGGAAAGAAGGAGTTGTGTGCATTTAGGTGGGAAAAGGATTCCAAGAATCTCCAAGTGTGAAGGCCCTGAGGAGGTAAGATTATGAAGCACTATAAGTAACAGCAAACAAGCCAATGTGTCTAGAGGAAAGTAACTCAGCAAGGGTCATATAAGATAAAGCCAGAGAGGCCACATTTTCAGTGTTTTATATTTTTAGGAGTTTGGCTTTTATTCTGAGTGAGATGAGAAGCCATGAAGGGTTTGAACCAAGGAAGGACATGAACTGACTTTTATTTTAACAGAATCACTCTGACTGCTTATTGAGAATGTATTGTAGGGGGACAAGGGCAGAAGCAGAGAGACCCGTTAAGAAGTGATTGAAAATACAGACACACACACACACACACTCCAATCTACTTCTAGGAGTTTCACTCATTCATTTTTTATTCTCTCATATAATAAATATTTATTGGGAATCCTCTATGTGCAAAGAACTATGAATGATACATAAACCATCTAGCCCTCTCCTTAACACTCACAAAGATCTTTAAGGAGGGGAATCTGTGCAAGTATTACACAGTGTTCCCTTCCGGTAAGACCTGACAAAGCCTTGAAAAAATTTTGTATCTTTAATACTGATCAAAGTAAGGACACACAACAAAAGAGACCAAGTTTCTGGGGTTGCCACACAATCACTTTACTGCATATGATATTATTCCCAGAACTGCTGCATATTTCTAAAGACAAAGTATCTTGTTCATAAAAGTAAAACTGCAACCCTTAAAAAAAGAGCACAGATAATAACAGCAAATACTTTCATTGAAAGAGGAGATTTCCAGGAATTCAAGAAAGAACTACAGTCATTTTCCCTACTAGGAAATATACATAAATATTATTCAAAGTCTCTGCATCCTAAGATTCCGGGGAAAAGATCTTCATTTTAAAATAACACTGAGGATGATCTGAAGGCTCAAAGCCCCAAGAAAATCCTGACAATGCCTAGGGTTGAGGTCATATAACAGGAAGACTCTCTAATCAGAAGGTAAGTAGATCATAAAAGCATGGGGTAGAATGATGAAACTTCTTAGCTTTAGAAGATTTTCTATATTGAAACATCATCTAAGAACAGCACTGAATTTGCAAATGGTGTATATGCTCACTTCTCCTGTGATTTTAGGAAAAGAAACAGATTCCATTTCTTTTATGATCTCCTCCTGCTTGAGGTAAGAGGCTGTGGGACCAAATCAAACCAGTTGCCATCAAGTTGACTCCAACTTACAGAGACCTCATGTGTGTCAGAGTAGAACTGTGCTCGATAAGGTTTTCAATAGCTGATTTTTCAGAAACAGATCATCAGGGCTTTCTTTCAAGGCCCCTCTAGATGGACTCAGACTGCCAACCTTTCAGTGATCAGCCAAGCACATTAACCATTTGTGCCACCCAGGGACTCCAGAGGTTTGGGGAAGGGAAGAATAAACCAGATTTTGGAAAGAAGCATGACTTTGAAGGTTGAGTGCCATCTGTTTCATACCTTGATGCTTTGTTAATGCAGTTTCCTCACTCATCTTTCTTTAATTGGCTCACTCTTATGTATCTTCAAGTCTCCTCTTAGGTACGTCTCCAGCAGAAGCCTTCAATGAACCATGAACCTCCCTGAACCTCTCTAGTATCTAGTATGTGTCAATATTATTACTTACTGTAATTGTGTTTGCCTTGCCTACAAGCGTATAAGCCCCTTGATAATACAGATGCTTATTCATCTTTATACCTCTAGAACCCAAGATGGTGCTTAACAAATAATCTATGTTCAGTACATGTTTATTAAGCTAACCAAGCTGATATGGCACTGGTATTCACAACCAATACACAGGAATGCTATAATATATCTAGTATATCAGTGAGGCTCCCCCGGACCACACTATTTACAAATGGAACCCACCAAGCACACACAATCTCTCTTTGCTTCTTTATTTTACTCCATAGCATTTATCACCCTCCAACATGTCACATATTTTACTAATTTGTTTATTGTCTTTGTCACCCCTCTAGAATTAAGTTCCTTGAGGGCAGGAATCTTTGTTCACTATTGTATATTCAGAACCCGGAAGAATGTCTGGCATATAATAGGTGCTCAATAAATATTTGTTGAATGAATGAATAAACTGGAAAGCAAGACTGGTAGGAAATGAATGGAAATGATATATGGAATGTAAGTAAGCCTTAAGGTCTCTTCCGGAGTCCCTGGGTGGTGCAGTTAACATGCTCACTGCTAGCCAAACGGTTGGTAGTTCGAATCCAACCAGAAGAAAGGCCTTACCATCTACTCCTGAAAAATTAACCATTGATAATCCTATGGAGCACAGTTGTACTCTGACACACTTCGGGTTTCCATGAGTTGGAATCGACTCAGCAGCAACTGGTTTAGTGTTTTCGTTTTTGTTTAAGGTCTTTTCTAGGAAATCTTTAAACACAGACCAGAAACACCACCATAACTTCTCTGCCTGCAAAAATATACAAGCCCAGAGATTGAGCTGGCACACCTCTCAGGACATTCTAGCTCTTCCATACAAACTGTAATACGAAGCAGCATGAATACAGACAAACAAAAGCTGAAATTATCAGAGAATTACTTCTGTTTTATCTATAAATCAATCTTCTTGAAATGAGGAAAGAGAGACAACAGGTTAGCCAAAGCATTTTCTGACACTGTATTTATTAAACAACAACAAAACATCACTCAGAATTTGACAAGGGCAGTGCTTCAGAAGCTGGTCCTTCTCACTCAAAAGAACTATGTCTAACACTTTCCTGAACTGTACTTGGTGTAAATCCTTTGGTTAGCCTAACCATGAGGTTAATTTAATAGAACTGCCAATCTTATCGTACCCTAGAAGAAACAATAAAGGAAATAGTGACAGGATCATTATTAAGCTTAAAACTACCTGCCTTGCTTTAGCAATCTCTAAAGTCCTGTTTTCAAGCTCTTAAAAAATTATTTGTAACAAACTGGGCTATGTGACTTTATCTGATTTACTTTGTCTAGTTTCACCTATTACCCACAGTTAGATTATAAGAGACTGATAATGTCTCATGATTTGGGTTATTGCTTTTAGAGAACTAGGAGGAGGAAAGTAATTTAGTTCAAATAATATTACTTAGAACTGCAGTATTACAAATGAGAGTTGAGTTCAAATAACAAAGGAATAATGCCTAAAACTAAAAACAAAGACTTAATATAGAAACACTGAGGTTTCAACAAAGAAAATTAGAACTTACAAAGCACAGTCTTAGCATTCTTATATATTCACTTGTTTATTCAGCAAATATTTAGTTGCATACTAGGTTGTTAACTGAAAGGTTGGAGGTTCAAATATACCCAGAGGCATCTTGGAAGAAAGGTCTGGAGATTTACTTCTGAAAAATGAGTCATTGAAAACACCCTGGAGTACAGTTCTACTCTGAAATACACTGGGTTGCCATGAGTCAGAGTTGATTCAATGGCAATAGGTACTAGTATGTGCTATGTACTGGTAATGCAGTGGTGAATGAATCTCCTGACCACCTATTTCTTAAAGAATAATTCTCACAGATAAACCTTAATTAGGGGCTAATTTCAAATCAGATAAATTCCAGGCTATCCAAAAGCAAAATCTAAGAAACAGGAAAGGGAGTATATGGATTAAGGCAAAATGAGAACTTGCAAACTTGCCCCTAAATCAAATGCAAATGATTCATAGATAATGAAATCAAATTAGCATCAAAAGTACAGGTAGCACCCAGTTCACAACATATTTGAGTTACAACAAACCACACTTATGATCATTTGCTTTTTTTTTTTTGGACATTTTATCATTAGTAATATGTACTACATACAATGTTGCAGCACATAATTTGCTGTTGTTATCATTCTCGTACCAACATCCAAAGACAAATAGAGATCAGCTTTATAAAGATAGTGATAATAAAAGACAATAATAATGAAAACTATTTTTAAAAATGAGGTATTCAACTTATGTCAGAACTGACTTATGATGGAGTCATTGGAAAGGAACCTCGTCTTTAAGTCAGGGACTACTGTACTAGGGAATAATATAGCTTAACTTACAGTTTTTCTTAATACACAAAAAATAATGACAATTAGTACTGGTTTCTTATGACAAGTACAGTACTTAGCACAACAGTTTCCCTTGTGGACCCTTGAAAATATGTGGCTCCGCTTTTCGTTCTTCTTTTACCAATTCAAAGCAAATGCTATTCACCATACGTGAAAATAAAAAGCTTTGTCAGCAGAACTGTGAATTAATATAGGGGTCTTCAGACATTTCTCATCCTGTAATTCTCTTCTCTCATCACTAATGATATCACTCTGCCTCTTGTCTTAGGCTGGGTTCCCTAGAGAAGCAAAACCAGTAAAGCATATAAACATATATAGAGAGAGATTTACATCAAGGAAATGGCTCATGCAGTTGTAGAAGCTAGAACGTCCCAAGTCTGTGGGTCAGGATAGAGGCATCTCCTGATTCATATAGCCACAGGGGCTGGCGAACCCAAGAGCAGCAGGTCAGAGAGCAGGGCTCTTGTTCACAGGCTGTGAAGATCAATGAATCTCAAGATCAGCAGGCAAGACCACAGCTAATCTGCCAGCTCGAGTCCCAATAACTGGAGGTCAGATGAACAGGAGCCATCTGCAAAAGCCCACAGGACTTGCCAGAACACCCATTTATATTCAATGCATGCCACATGCCCGAGGAAACTCCCTTTCAACTGATTGGCTACTCACAGCAGACACCATCATGGAGGTGATCACATCATTATATGACTGCCAAACCACTGAGAATCGTAGCCTAGCCAAGTTGACACACAACCTTAACTGTCACAGTCCACCGCTTGTCAACTTGGTACCTCTACACACCTCCTTAAACCATACATCATCTCTGAATAAAGACAATTATAAAGTCATACTTGTGCCTAACATGATACAATGAACACACATACAACCAAATATGCACTAGCCCTGTGTTCATCTTATATTTTACAAGTGAAGAAAATAAAAATATTTGATGCACACATACAAAACAGAAATACTCATAACAATTACAGTCCTTGTTTCTCAACTAGTCACATGATTGTAACTGTATTTAGAACTACCTTCTTCCACCACCATTCTGTATTCCCTTTGCCCTCAGCAAGCACCTCAGCTGGTTGTAGTTCTTTGCCTGGTGGGGTGACCCAAACCTTCATTCCTGAAGGGTCTGGGCCATTAGTAGGCATGTTGGAATTGGGCTTCTGTAGTTTTCCATTGACTTTAATCACATGGCATGGTAGTACTAAGAGATGCCCTAAGGGATCTCTTGCATTCCAAACATTCTCTTCTTTACCTCCTTTATGGATTATCAATCCAATTTCCTCTTGGTAATCAGGATTAATCACACCAGCCAGTACAGTAGCTCCCTTCTTTGCCTGTTGATCCAGAAGCATAAGGAGCCTAAACTGACGTGGTGGCATTCTTAGCTTCTAGCACAGTGGAATCAGTGATGTGTCTCCAGGTGGGAGCATCCCTCTCTTTGGATCTAAGACCTCTATACTCGCAGAGAATAAGGTCACGGGGACAGAAAGCAAAAATTTTTGGAGTGGGTTACTAGCAGTAATAGTGAGTGGTGCCACTCCCATTTCCACCCCTTGATTCCTGGACCCATGAATCCTGGCTCTGGGAGAAACAGCACCATATATTGGATTCTGATTTAGAGTATATACAGCCTCCTGGAGAATGCTGCCCCAACCCTGCAAGGTATTGCCACCTAGATAGCACTGTAATTGTGTCTTTAGAAGGTCATTCCATCATTCTATCAAACCAGCTGCTTCAGGATAATGGGGGACATAGTAAGATCATGAATTGCATGAGCATGGGCCCACTGCCACACCTCATTTGTTGTGAAGTGAATCCCTTGATCTGAGGTGGTGCTGTGTGGGATGCTACTATGGTGGATAAGGCATTCTGTAAGTCCATAGATGGTAGTTCTGGGAGAATCATTGCATGCAGGGAAAGAAAATCCATATCCAGAGCAAGTGTCTATTTCAGTAAGAACAAAACACACCGTTTCCATGACAAAAGTGGTCCAGTGTAATCAATCTGCCACCAGGTTGCTGGCTTATCACCTCGAGGGATGGTGCCATATTGGGGATTCAGTGCTGGCCTTTGCTGCTGGCAGATTGGGCACTCAGCAGTGGCTGTTGCCGAGTCAGCTTTGGTGAGTGGAAGTCCATGTTACTGAGCCCATGCATAAGCTCCATCCCTGTCACCATGGACACTTTGTTCATGAGCCCATTGAGCAATGACGGGAGTGGCTGAGGAAGGAGGATGACTGGTTTCCACAGAAAGTGTCATCCTATCCATTTGGTTGTTAAAATCCTCCTCTGCTGAGGTTGCCTTTGGTAAGCATTCACATGGGAAGAAATATCTTCACTTCTTTGGCCCATTCAGAGAAGTCTATCCCTACCTCTTCCCCATATTTCCTTTTCTCCAATTTTCCAGTCATGTTCCTTCCAAGTTCCTGACCATCCGGCCAAACCATTGGCCACAGCCCATGAATTAGTATATAATCACACATCTGGCCATTTCTCCTTCCAAAAAGTGAACAACAAGGTGCACTGCTAGGAGTTCTGCCCATTGGGAGGATTTTCCTACACCATTGTCCTTCAGGGAGGTCCCAGAAAGGAGCTGTAGTGCTGCTGCTGTCCACTTTCCAGTGGTGTCTGCATATTGCACAGAACCATATGTAAATCAGGCACCAGTTTTCTCTTCTTCAGTCAACTGATCATAAGGAACTCCCCATGAGGCCATAGGTGCAGAATGGGAGTTGGAAGGTAATGTGACAGGAGTGAAGAACATGAGTATTTGGGCCATTTTCTTATGCAATTTACTTCTGCCTTCAGGTCCTGCTCGATCTCGTATATACCACTTCCACTTAATGACGTAATGCTGCTGTGCACATCCAACTTTATGACTCTGTGGGTCAGACAACACCCAGTTCATGATGGGCAACTCAGGCCACATGGTGACTTGGTCTCCCATGGTTAAGTGTTCAGGCTCTACTAAGGCCCAGTAACAAGCCAAAAGTTGTTTCTCAAAAGGAGAGTAGTTATCTGCAGAGGATGGCAGTGCTTTGCTCCAAAATCCTAAGGGTCTGTGCTGTGATTCACCAATAGGGGCCTGCCAAAGACTCTAAACAGCATCTCTATCTGCCACTGACACTTCAAGCACCATTGGATCACCCAGATCATATGGCCCAGGGGGCAGAGCGACTTGTACAGCAGCCTGAACCTGTTGCACAGCCTTCTCTTGTTCTGGGCCCCACTCAAAACTAACAGCTCTTTGAGTCACTTGATAAGTAGGCCAGAGTAGCACACCCAAATGAGGAATATACTGCCTCCAAAATCCAAAGAGGCCCATTAAGTGTTGTGCTCCTTCTCAGTTGTGGGAGGAGCCAGATGCAATAACTTATCATTCACTTTAGAAAGAATATCTTGACATACCCCACACCACTGGACACCTAGAAATTTCACTGAGGTAGAAGGTGCCTGAATTTTTGTGACATTAATTTCCTACCCTCTAGCATGCAAGTGTTTTACCAGTAAGTCCAGAGTCATTTACACTTCTTCCTTACTAAGTCCCATCAGCATAATGCCATCAGTGTATGGACCAGTGTGATATCTTGTGGAAGGGAAAGGTGATCAAGGTCCCTGCAGACTAAATTATAACATAGGGCTGGGGAGTTGATGTACCCTTGAGGTAGGCAAAATGAAGCCTTGCCAGCTGAAATCAAATTGCTTCTGATGGTCCTTCAAAACAGATATGGAGAAAAAGGCATTAGCCAAATCAATAGCTGCATACCAGGTACCAGGAGATGTATTAATTTACTCAAGCAATGAAACTACTTCTGCAACAGAAGCTGTAATTGGAGTCACCACCTGGTTCAGTTTTCGACAATCCATTGTCATTCTCCAAGACCTATCTGTTTTTTGCACAGGTCAAGTAGGTGAGTTGAATGCGGATGTGGTGGGAGTCACCACCCCCACATCCTTCAAGTCTTTGATGGTGGCAGTAACCTCTGCAATCCCTCCAGGAATGCGGTATTGCTTTTGGTTTACTATTTTCCTAGGTCGGGGCAGTTCTAATGACTTCCACTTGGTTTTCCTACCATAATAGCACTTCCTCCATTTGTCAGGGATCCAGTGTGGGTGTTCTGCCAGTTTCTGAGTATATCTATTCCAATTATTCAATCCTGAATTGGGGAAATCACTACAGGATGCATTTGGGAGCCCACTGGACCTACTGTGAGATGGACATGAGCTAAAAGTGCATTAATAACCTGACCTCCATATCCCTTACTCTGACTGGTGGGCCACAGTGACATTTTTTGTCACCTGGAATTAGTGTCAGTTCAGATCCAGCATACAGTAAGCCCTGAAAAGTCTGATTATTTCCTTTTCCCCAATGAACAGTCACTCTCGTAAAAGGCCATAGATCCTTTGGGGAAGGTTGGGCAGTGTTTTGGAGTCCTTCCTCAAGGGAACCCAACCTCCTCTTAATTCAAGGGGCTGTAGGTCTCTAAACTCACTCAAGTCTGGGAATTGATTGAGAGGTCATGACTCTATTCTGGAGATTCAAGTTAGACAGCTATTTACTTGTCCTAGAATTTATCTGCTTGTACAGATCAAGTAAATATTTAGTAGATTTCCTATCTATTTCACTCCTAGGGACACCTAGGAGTCAATGCCATAAGTCCATACAAATCAGACTATTCTGATTACTGCTTTGAATCCACTGTCCATTACCTGTAACCTTGCCCACCTTGTCTTTGTTGATTGAGTGCAGCCACTTGGCCCCTAATACCACGGGGTCCAATCAGCCCCATTGTAGTTAGCTGTCTTAATCCAGTTAGGGCCGTTCCCACTGTCAAATCTGACTTACATAAAATAGCAATCACAGCAGTCTTCAAGGATGTTGGGGCTCCCTTGACAAATTTGTTCCTCACAGTTGTGGTAAAAGGTATATCCTCTGGGCACTACACATGTGGGTCTGTGTGTCTAACCTGATGAATACACTGTAATGTGCCAATTTCCCTAAGCCTTTGTATACCTTCTTCTACAGTATACCAAGGCAAGTCAGGTACTTCAACTTGATTTAATGTAGGTTCCGCTTAATCTATGCTTCAGCAACCCAGCCAAATAAACTATTAGATCCTTTCCTAACTTCTCAAGCTGAAATATTGAAAGAATAATCTGTGCTTAGTCGGCCCATATCAATAAACTCAGACTGATCCATCTTTATGTTCCTTGCACCATTATCCCACATCCTTAATAGTCATTCCCACACATATTCCCCAGGTTTCTGTTTGTATGTATTAGAAGAGTCAAGCAGTTCTTTTGGAGTGTAGTAAAGCTCCTTCTTGGTCACATTTTGTACTTCACCTTTTGAGGCTTGCTGAGACTTAAATCTAGTTGTAGGTCTAGAAGCCAAAATAGGTAGTGGGAAAATGTTTTGAGAACATTCAGCATTGTCTTGTAAAGTGTCTGCCTCAGGCAATGTCCCAGGCAATGACTCAGACAAAGGCTCTTTATACACAGCTGGGTTAATCTCATTAGATGGGGGTTAAGGGGCTAATGGTTTTACTGGAGAGGGTGGATTAGCAGACAGACATAGAATAATCTCTTCAGATGGAGTGCGAGGACTGGTTCTGTTGGCAGGAATGATTCAATGGAATTTAGGGGCTCAGTTTCTCCAGCTTTCTGATTATCTGCCCATATATCCCCATCCCAAGTTTCTGGATCCCATTTCTTCCCAATCAATGCCCTCATTTTAACTTCAGACACCTGTCAAGGTTGGCAATTGAGTTGGTGTTGTAATTCAGCCACTCTTATGATAAGACTTTGGGTTTGGTTTTCAACAATATGAGCTCTGTTACTACAAGAAATAAGACTACCTTTCAAAGCACAAGTGGAAACTTTGAGGTCATTTATGCAGCACTTGAGCTTTCACTCTGAAGCCTTGAGCTCATCTCTTTCTTTCAGCAGTTTGTCTAGCAAAAGTAGGACCAACCAACCAGCTTTTTTATACTTCTCATTGTGACAAAATTGTAGAAAGGTATCACACGTGTGATCACCCAGAGCCTCACCTTTCACCAATACCTGGTCTATTGGTGGTGATATTTTGCATATTTGTATTGCCACCTTACACCATGCATTAGCAGTGCCCTCTTTACTACTGACAGCAGAGTCATCAACATCTTTAAGACTTACCAGACTTGAGAACTGGTTTAGAAAACTCATCCTTACAATTTTATTTCTCTAGAACCACTTTTGGTACCAAATGTCTTAGGCTGGTTTCTCTAGAGAAGCAAAACCAGTAAAGCGTATAAATATATATAGAGAGAGATTTATATCAAGGAAATGGCTCACTCATTTGTAGATGCTGGACCATCCCAAGTCCGTGGGTCAGGATAGTGGCTTCTCCTGATTCACATAGCCACAGGGGCTGGCGAACCCAAGAGCAGCAGGTCAGAGAGCAGGGCTCTTGCTCACAGGCTGTGAAGATCAATGGATCTCAAGATTAGCAGGCAAGACCACAGGTAATTTGCTAGCTCATGTTCCGATAACCAGAGATCAGATGAACAGGAGCCATCTGCAGGATTCAGAGTGAGCAAAAGCCCACAAGACTTGCCAGAACATCCACTTATATTAGATGCAGGCCACATGCCCAAGGAAACTCCCTTTCAACTGATTGGCTACTCACAGCAGACCCCATCATGGAGATGATCACATCATCATACAACTGCCAAACCACTGAGAATCATGGCCTAGCCGAGTTGACACACAAGCTTAACCATCACACCCCTGTATTTTACCACGTGGTGTAATGGCAAAGAGTATTGGACCAGGAATTAAAATGTCTGTTTTAGGCCTGGATCCATCACTAATTACCTCTGTGAACTGTATATGAACATGACAAGTTACTTAACATATCATTGACCTCAGTTTTCTCATCTACAGAATGGAATAATGTCTACCTTCACTACCTCACAAGGTTGTTATAAAAAAACAAATGACATAATGTATTTGAAAGAGTCTGAATAAACTGTAAAGCGTTGTATAATTTTAAGTTAAGGTGGAGAGGGAGAAAAAAACGTACAGTATTAGATACATGCACTTCTGTGGACAGAAGAGAGGTGATAAATTTGAGAAACATTTGAGCCCAGATATCTAGGTCATATTCTCAATTTTGCTTTCAACTTACCCAAAAATCAGGAACAATAAGCTTCACTTCACTTTTTTTTTTTATTTCATCTTGATTTAAATGGTAAAAATAAAAATTATAAGTCACAAATCAGAAATGTTAATATTTTTAAGATCTTGTTAGCTGTCATCAAATTGGCCCCCAACTCATCATAACCCTATGCTTGGTCCTGCACCATCCCCATGATCATTTGTGGATTGCACCATTGTGATCCATAAGGTTTTTATTGGCTGCTTTTCTGAAATAGATTGCCAGGTTTTTCTTCCTTATCCTTCTTAGTTTGGATGCACCACCGAAACCCGTTCAGCATCGTAGCAACATACAAGCTTCCACTGACAGATGGACGGTGGCTGTGCATGAGATGTATTCGCCAGGAATGGAACACAGATCTCCATATGCTGTTGTTAGGTGTCATCGAGTTGGTTCCGACTCATAGCAATATGGAAGGTGAGAATTCTGCCACTAAAGCACCAACACCGCCTTTAAAATCATAGTTCCGATATTATAGGAAGAAAGGCCCATAGGCACAATTCTCATGGGTGGTTTTGTTTCTTTGCTTGCTTGCTTGCTTGTTGCACTCTGATAATAGGTTTACTTGGCAGTGGGTAGGGGAGGTGAAGGGCAAGTTTGCTTGGGGGAGAAAAACCTACATTTTATTAATTTACTTTTTTATTGTACTTTAGGTGAAAATGTACAGCTCAAGTTACTTTCTCATACAAAAATATTGTACGTCACGTGTTGTTACGTGACATTAGTTGCAATCCCTATAATGTGACAGCACACTCCCCTTTTCCATCCAGGGTTTCTTGTGCCCATTCAACCAGTTCCTGTCCCTTCCTGCCTTCTCATCCTGCCTCCAGACCGGAGCCGCCCATTTGGTCTCATGTATCTGCTTGAACTAAGAAGCACACTCTTCACAAGTATTATTTTATGTTTTATAGTCCAGTCTAATCTTTGTCTGAAGAGTGGGCTTCAAGAATGGTTTTAGTTCTGGGTTAACAGAGCGTCCTGGGAAAACCTACATTTTAAATTAATACTGCCACAGGTAACAAAATGATTCATAGCGATTTCTTGTTATATCTGAGCTTTTATCTTCTCATTATGCCAAAAAACTGTAAATTAAATAATCATCCTTTAACTTAATAATGAGGAGACAAAATGGGCATAGTGGTTAAGAACTTGGGCTCCAGCAACCCATTGCTTGTGTTAAATCCTGACTCCACCACTTCATATCTTTGTCAGGTATCACCTGGGTAAGGTATTTAACCCATAAGCGCCTCTGTTTCCTCATGTATAAAATTAGGATAGCAATAGTAGCTGCTTCATAGTGAAAACTCAATAAGTTATTAGACAAAAGAACTTAGAAAGACTCTTGGTACATAATAAGCACCCACTGAATTATTATGGGGCAAATACAAGTCCAATACCTAGGTTTTCCTTAAAAATTGTATTGACATTCAACAGTATAAGCAAGTAGAAAGTATGATTAATAAAATATCACTGTATGTAATTGGTATCTCTATTATATCTCTTTTTAGATAATCATACTGGATTTGAACAAAAGGATTTTTAAGTTAACATCCCAGCAAGACCTCCAGAAGTTAAAAATTGTTGGGTGTTTATTACATATTTAACAAATTACTATTCAAATTTAAAAAAAAAAAAACCTCTTCATACTTTGTTATATATTTCACATTTTACTACAGAAATCTAGGAGTCATCCTTGACCTTACCTCTTCCTTTTCATCCATCTTCCTCCTTAATTCATCACCAAGCTAAGTCATGTACACTCAATATACCTGCCAAATATATTCACTTCTCTTCATCTCCATGGCCATCAACCTACCCAGGGCCAGGTCATGACATTTACCCATCCCACCAAACCAAAACCAAACTCACTGCTGTCGAGTTGATTGTGACTTATAGCAATCCTATAGGACAGAGTAGAACTGCCTCATAAGTTTTCCAAGGCTGTAAATCTTTAGGGACAGACTGTCACATCTTTCTCCCGTGGAGCAGCTGGTGGGTTTGGACCACTGACCTTTTGGTTAGCAGCCAAGCACTTTAACCACTGCACCACCAAGGCTCCTCATAGATCTCACAATCGTTAATAATTTGATGCCCCTCAAAACAATATCCTTTAAATATTTTTCAAATATATGCTTAGAAAAAAACAGACTATTGCACTGGAAAAGGAAAACAGTAGGAGGGCAACTGGCAACAGCGCCACTCCAGTTCTCCCATGCAATTCAATTCCAGTCCCAGTCAGCAAAACAAAATCTCATTCTTAAATGGCAACCATCTATCAATACTAGAGCAAGTTTCTTGCTGGAAAGAGGGGGAGGGAATATTGTCTCAACCCTTACCCCTACTGGCCTATCAAATATTTCTTCCCCCTACTGGCCTATCAAATATTTCTTCAAACCACAAGTACTCTCCCTGAGAAGAATTCTATTCAATATAATCTTCTCCATGTTGATGCATTTACACTACTTTTTAGCGCCCCTTAATTATTGATACCCTGGAAAGCTGCTTGGGTGGTGCACCACTTCATTGAGCTCTAACTTTCGTCCTAATGACCTTTACCTCTCACCTGGACAACTAACTCCTAACTGAATTCTTCTATCAATTCCTGAGCCCCTATAATTCATCTCCACACTGCAGACAGAGTGAGATTTACTAAATGTCTAACTATGTTACTCCCCTGCATAAAGCATGCTGATGGCTTCCCATTTATCTTAGGATAAAATACAGAATCCTAAACACGATCTACAAGGCCTTCGTGATCAGCCCAAGCCTCTCTCCAGTCTCATCTTATGCCATTCTCTCCTTTATTTTCTGAGCGCCAGCCCTGCTTCCTTCAGTTCCTCCAACACACCGCATTCCTTCCCACCTTGGGACTTTTGCATGTGTTGTTTGTTGCTTCTGTCTAGAACGTTTTTTCCCTTATTTCCCCCATTTTTTTTACCTATCTCTTCCTTGACCCGTTAGACTAGGTGAAGTCCCTATAATTTAATTCTCCAAGTACACAGTACTTCTTTTTCAAAGCACTCATCCCAGTCTTTATTAATTATTAATTATCTGTATATGTTTTTAACACCTGTATACTCTCCTGAAATATAGGCTCCACAAGGGCAGGAATTGTGCATATCTTGTTCATTATTCTACTCTAACATCTACTATACCTTGTCCAAAGTGCCATAGTCAAGCTCCTGAGACTTGGACGTGATCTTTTATCATAGCCTCTCTGTCCAGGTCACTTTCCATTGCTCTCTAGCTTGGGTTCTTTTCCACCTGAAAAATTCCTATATACCCTCCAAGGTGCAACTCAAATGTCTCAGTTTCCTACTGATGCCTTAGCAAAAATACCACAAGTGGGTGGCTTTAAAGAGAAAAAAATTATTTTCTCACAGTTTTAGAGGTTAGGAAGTCTAAATTCAGGGCATTATCAGAACCATGCTCTCTTTGTGTCTCTGGGGGATCCTTGTCTCTTCAGTTTCAGAGGCACTAAGTGTTTCTTGGCATTCCTTTACTGCTTATAAAAGCATCTCTCTCTGTCCTCACATCAATCTGTCTTCCCCCTGAGTGTATGTCTCCATGTCTGTTTTCCCTTTTCATAAGATATCACTCCAAATGGATTAGGTTTAGGACCCACTGTACTCCAGTTGAACCTCATTAACATAACAGAAAAACTGTTTCCAGAGTCACAGGCACATGGTTACTACTTCAACATATCTTTTTTAGAAGATACAATTCAATCCATAACACTCAAAAATCACTATGTTGTCGTAATACCTTTACCTATCACCCATGAGAAAAAACAGATTTTACTCCATTGATCAACAACTATATACATCTATTACAACACATGACAAATTCTAGTACAAATTCTGTGGACCTAACTCTCATACTAGACTGTGAAATCATCAAGGACTGTCATCATTATTGAAGTCACTCATTCTCTTCCTCAAATATTTCTGGCTTTACTCTTTCTGGGTATGTGCTAAAGCTACATTTTTCTACTCCCTCAAGGGAGGAGTAGAACTTTCTTTAGTCAATGAAATGCTTTGCAACTTTCTTCAGCCAATGAAATGCTTTCAGAACCAGTGTTCCGTTTGACACATGCCCTTTCTTTCATCCATGGTGACTAGCTACATTCCAGATAGTGACTACTCCACTGGCCTGAGTCCCAGAGTAAAGACAATATGGAGCAGAGCTCCAAGACAAATCACAGTGGACATTAGTGTGAGCAAGAAAGAAAGCTTGTTTTAAGCCACTGAGATTTTGAGGTTGTTTGCACTATGTTATAATCTAGCCTATCTTGACAAATACACTTTTTTTTAACACTAGTATATATCTAACACCTGGTCCAACACTTGGCACATAGTAAGTGCTCAGGAAATGTTTGTTGAATTGCCTTGAAATTGATCATGTCTTATGAGTCCTCAACAGCAACGGGCTTGGTTGTTTTTTTGTTTTTGTTTTTTGTTTTTTTTTTGGTATACAGCACAGACAAATTGTATGCTTTATGATTTATTCTTTTTTTTCTGCTCTCAACAATGCCAGTAGTTGTATTTCCTCAAGCAGATCCAACTCTAAATAACCAGACTAAATTAATTCATCTAAAAAAAGGCAGTCCAATTTGCGTTGCTTGGTCAGTAATCTCATTCATTATTTCTCAACTTTTGATGTGCATCAGAATCACCCTGTAGCACATTTATAAAATATAGATACCTGGACTCCATCCTCAGAGAATCTGAATCAGGAGGCTTGGAGAAAAAGCTATAGTAGGAAAAACCTCACATGTGATTCTTATGCACAAAATAGTTACAAATCGCAGATATAATCTTTTGTTTAAAATTTGTCTAAGTTAGGTTGAACATAATGCAGATCCGGTGCCTTTTTTCTGCTTCTTCAACACCAGACAAAAACCTTTCATAAGAAAGCATAAAAGAATAAAAGAAAAAGCAAGCATGGTAATGGAAAAAACTTCATCCAAAACTTCCGATTTCAGACTCTGGTTTATATTTCAACTGAATATTTCCTTGTGTCCCATCTCCCAGCTTCCTTTCAGAATCCACTTGAACTAAAATGTCAAGTGTTAGAGAGGATACAGCCCAAGTGAAGCTCTTATACACTGTTGGTAGTCCTTTAAATAAACCAGCTGTCATAGCTTTGATTCTGACTCATGGTGACCCCATGTATGTCAGAGTAGAACTGCTCTATAGGGCTTTCAATGGCTGATTTTTAGGAAGTAGATCACCAAGCCTTCCTTCTGGAGGTGTCTCTGGATCGACTCAAACCTGCAGTCTTTTGGTTAGCAAGTGCATCACTCAGGGACTCCACTAGTCCTCCTCTAATGTCACACAGCAGAGGGGGGATGGTACCTCTTTACTGCCAGTTGGGTTTGGAAGCCCATGTCCCCCATGTCTTCTCCAATGACACTGCAGTGAACTGAACCACTGCACTCCCTAGTGAGAGTGGAACTCTAAGCTCTCCACAAAGCCTTTGCTGGCGTGAGTGAAGTGAAGCCATAGGGGTGTGTGGGGTAGAGGGGATGGGGAGGGTATTTGGCTAGAATACAGCAGTTGCTGTCTAAAAGTGTTCTGTCCTGCTAGGCTGCTCCTTTTCTGGTCCTTTCGCTAGAGAAAGCAGGCATTTATTGGGGCTTTTTTTTTTTTTAATTCAGTGTCTATTAGTGTTTCTGAGGCATTGGTGGTTCAGTGGTAGAATTCTCCCCTTACCTGTGGGAGACCCTGGTTCAATTCCTAGCCAATGCACCTCATGCACAGCCACCACCTATCTGTCAGTGGAGGCTTCCATACTGCTATAATGTTGAACAGGTTTTAACAGAGCTTCCAAACTCAGAGTGACTAGGAAAAAAGGCCTAGTGATCTACTTCTGAAAATCAACAGTCCAGTCTATAACCTATCATGTGAATGATGCAGGATCAGGTAGCATTTCATTCTGTTGTACATGGGGTCACCAGGAGTCAAGGACTGACTGCATGGCAGCTAACAACAACAACAATTAGTGTTTCTAGATCCTGGCTTCTTGAGTTCCAAGTCTGGAATATGAAACAAACAAAAAAAAACAGAGAACTCATCACCTTGTTGTTCCTCAGGTCCCAAGGACCCTAGTCATTCTGTCTTCTTCTCTCCTTCTTTCAGAATCTCTTTTATTTGTTTTGTATATATAATGTCCAGGCTTTTTAATTGTTCTTAGAAAAAGAATAGGGAAAATTATTTTTATCCCATCTTCCCAGCAGAAGTCTCTGTAATTGATTTTTTGGTCCAACTACGTTAACATTATCAATGACCCCGTTCTCATTGGTAAATGGAACTTGGGTGATTCATGGCAGGCAGTGGTAAAATAGTTACTTAAATTGTCACCTGTAGTTATCAAATATCAAATGCCTAAAGAAGACAAGGCTCTCGTTGACCAGAAAGCTGCTTCCATTAGAATCTTTTAATGAAAATAAAGACTTTAATGGGGTTTGTTCTTCTGCCCTCTTTCCTGTGTAACCTAATAGACTGCCAGCTTTGAGTGGGGTCCAGAACAAGAGAAGGTTCAACAACAGCTCCAAGTTAAAACAGGTAAGCTGTTCTTCCACTTGAGCTATATGTCCCAGCAGACCCAGTGATCTTTGAAGTGGCTATAGATGTCTAAGAATGATCAATAGAGCTTTTGATGGGGCTCTATATATAAATCATAGCATAAGACTTTAGGATTTTGAAGCAAAGCTATACCATCCTTAACAGAAACTGAAAGCTTGACTCTAGGTCACCAAATAACCAACCAGAGCTGCCCATCAAGAACTGGGTGTTGTCTGAACCACCAATCGATAAAGTTGTGTTGTGTGCAGCAATACTTCATAATCAAGTAGAAACGGTGTACAAGTCTTGAAGGCACAAGTAAGTTTCATGTACAAGTAACTCAGACTTCTATGACTCCGCTCCTACTGCATTTTCTTCTTTCTCTCAACCTGCACCTATGTTCTCATAGGGTGTTTCCTGTACTAGTTGACTGAGGAAAAACATTTAAAGCCTTATTTCAAATGGTTCTTCATGATATGCTGGAACCACATGAAAGTGGAAAGCTGCAGCACAACAGCCCCATTCGGAAGTGTTCCTTTCCTGAAAGACAGCAGTGAAAGAAAATCTTCCACATCAGTTAACCTCTCTCCTCCCTTGTTGGTAATGGAGATGATAACTGGTCTCAGCAACACGGACATCTATTCACCAAGGTCAGTCTGGCTACAGCAGCTGCTGAGTGCCAAACTTGCCAACATCAGAGACCAACAGAGTCCCTAATACGGCATCATTCCCCGGGAGTGGTATTGAATCAATCAGGGTTGATTTACTGAACTCTGAGCTGGTTGACTGATTACACTGGACCACTACCAGCATAGAAAGGGCAGTGCTTTGCTGTCACTCTGGATTTGTGTTTGCCTTATTTGCCCTCAGTGCTTCTGCCAGAATCACTACCCATGGACTTAAAGAATGCCTTACTCATTATCTTGGTATTCTACAAAGTTTGGCTTCTGGTAAGGTAAGTTGCTTTTAGCACATGAAGCATGAAATTGGTTTTGGACTTGTGGAATTCATTGGTCTTCCCGTTATTTCTCATCACCCTGAAGCAACTTGCCTGATAGAATGGTGAATGGTCTTTTGAAGATTCAATTATGGGATAATGTCTTCCAGGATGTGGCATGTGTTCTAAATCAGCAACCAACATATGGTACTGTCTTTCAGGAACACTTCTGAATGGGGCTGTTATGCTGCAGCTGCTCACTTTCAGATGGTGCCAGAATATCATGATTCACAGTTATGGTTCCTCTCACTATTACTATTAATGATCCACTAACAAAAGGTTTATTTCTTGCCCTTGAAACTTTGGGCTCTGCTCATCTCAAGATCCTAATTCCCAAGGAAGCGGTGTCTCCAGTAGGGAACTAAACAATCGTTCCATTAAACAGGAAGTTGGGGCTGCCACCTGGCCATTTTGGGCTCTTTGTGCTAGTGAATCAACAAGCAAAGAAGAAGTCTACTGTATTAGCTCATATGATTGATCCTGCCTATCAAGGGAAAGGAGCCCTGGTGGTGCAGTGGTTAAGGGCTTGGCTACTAAACAAAAGGTTGGCAGCTCGAATCCACCAGCTGCTGCTTGGAAACCCTATGGGGCAGTTTTACTCTGTCCTGTAGGGCCGCTATGAGTCAGAATCAACTTGATGGCAATGGGTTTGCTTTTTTTGCTTATCAAGGGAAAATTCAGTTGCTACTACCCAAGGGGTACAGGAAGGAGAGAAGTATATCTGGAATATAATAGCTCTTTGGTACCTCTTAGTACTCTCATTTTCTATGACAAAAAAATAATAATAGAAATTACAACAGCCCAATGCAAGCAGAACTTCTAACGACAAATACCTTTCATGAATAAAGTATGATTTTTGCTATAGTCTTTATTAGGAACTTAATATTTTTAACAGTTTTACTGAGATATGGTTTACTTACCATAAAATTCACCCATTTAAAATAAATTTTTACTATATTACAAAGTTGTGCAACCATAACAACATAGTTTTAGAACATGTCCATCACCTCAAAAAGAAATCATGAACCCATTTTTGCAGTCACTAAACATAGGCTTAAATGATGTGTATGGATATCTAGTTGATAAGAGTAGACTCTTCCATATCGTTCTCTTGTCAACTGGCTAATCTAAGAACACTGTTTCCCAAAATCCTTTTCCCTGTATAGTTTTGGTTTAGAGTTAGCCAAAAGGGGATCTTGTGCCAGATTTGGGAGGTAGTAGTGAAGCAGCATTCATACTTTCTGAAGGTGTGTTCATGATTAGATGCAGTATCAGACAAAGAGGTGCCTAGTAGTTTCTAGCTTGTCTTTTTCCCTCCAATACTCATCCAGTTCTTCTTCCCAACTGCTAGACCTGCTCAACATCAGCAGCACTAGACACTTGTATACTTATACACCAGACACTTGTACAAGCTATGGCAATAGCTTCCTATAGACCTTCTACTTCAATGGCTAGTCATGCCTGGCTTCTCAGATTTTCCTGCAAGCTCCAACTTGTCCAAGAGTGCCAGTGCTATTGCCAGAGGATTGTTACAGACTTTTCCTCTGATCCTTCAATTCCTTCCAGACTTTCACTTTCCCAGCTTCTCCCTCAAATGTGTAAGGTTCAATTCTTATAATAATTCCTTAGCCTACAATACTTATATAACATTTGTAGAGACCTGCTTTCCTGACTAAATTCTAACTGATTCATATATGCCCAAGACCCTCTCCATCTCATTTTTCTTCTCTCTATACTTTGGCTTAATTTTTTAAATATGTTTTTATTTGAAACAATCACAGACTTGCAGAAAAGTTTCAAGCACAGTACAAAACACTTTTTTCCTGAACTAGTTGAGAATATCTGCCCCATTCTCTACAACTACTTCAGTGAATATTTTATACAAATAAGATATTCTTTATATAGCCACAATACAACCATCAGAATCAGGAAATCAGTATTGACACATCACCATTCAAGTTTTGCCAATTGTCCCAATAACTTGATAACAAATCAGCCTGTTCTGAATTTGATGTTGCATTTAGTTGTCACTGATCTTTAATCTCCATTCAGTCTGGAACATTTCCTCAGTCTTTCCTTGACTTTCATGACTGTAACACTTGTGAAGATTACAGACCAGTTATTTTAGAGAAAGTCTTTCAGTTTTGGTTTGTCTGATGTTTCCTCATATACAGATTTAGGTTATACCTCCTTGGCAGAAATATCACAAAATGAGGTACACAATTTCAACTTGTGTCATTACTCATGTCAAATCGAGTCACTTGATTTAGGTGTTTTTCAGGCTTCTTCACTGTCAAGTTAATCTTTTTCTCTTTTAATTAATGAATATTTTGTGGAGAGTTACTTTGAAAGTACATAAATATCCATTTCCTCATCAAACTTTAAATTTATTTAAATCCATGTGGAATAACGGTTTCATATTCAATGAATCCTGTTCAATGTTATTATTTATTTTGATGCTCAAAATGTTCCTAAATTTGGCCAGTTGAGAGGTCTTTCAAGCTGGCCTCTATGTCCTTTGACATGTCCACTTCGTTCTTTGGGCACTTTCCTGCTTTCTTGCCCATTTTGTCCTTTTTTTTTTGCCCCAAACCTGGAATCAACCATTTCCTCAAAGATCTCCAGTTCCTTTCTGTGAAAAATGGTATTTAGAAGACAAGAGCTGAGCTCTTCTCATTCCACTACTTCTAAGGTTCTCTTCCATGAAAGCCATACTTCCCCTCCTTTCCTCCAGTCTTAGAGGGCAATGGGATTCTTTCTTTTTCAAGCAAAACTCGTTCATTTTGACCGCAGCAAGCTCCATCAATATCGTGTCTTTGGTATCTCCCACTTCCTCTCAACAATAAACATGACCAGGATACTTTTATGTAAAAGAAAGGAAGGAAGGGAGGGAGGGAGAGTACGAGGGAGGAATGGAGAGAGAGATAAAGAGAGGAAATAAGGAAAAAAATTTTTGGTATCTATTTTGGCCCTATCCCCATCATCTCCTTATCCCCATCCTCCTGACTAATTCAAAATTAGTCAATTATCATTTAAGATATCCCTCCAACTGGAGAAACCCTGAGAGTATGGCCCCCAGACACCCTTTTAGCTCAGTGGTAAAGTTACCTTCGATGTGCACTGATCAGCCTGCGAGTGGACAGCCCAGTAAAACCATGAGAGTAACGAGGTACAGGAGTCCAGTGACAAGGCCCAGAAGGCAGAAGGGGAGTAGGA
>NW_004443939.1:17814648-17849419 GCF_000243295.1 Trichechus manatus latirostris | reverse complement strand
GGGGTTGTTAACCAATGTCATAAAACAGCATGTGTGTTACTGTTACATGAGAAACTATCTGTTCTGTAAGCCTTCACCTGAAGTACAATAAAATATTAAAAAAAAAAAAAAAAGATATCCCTCCAAGAAGTATTCTCTGACACCTAATTCCACCACAGCCAGACTGTGCTATGTGCCCCTCCTTGATGCTTCCATAATTCTTGATACATATCTTTTTTAATGAACTTACCACACTAATTTTTAATCATATATTTATGTGTCTGTTGGTTAAGTGCTATGGCTGCTAACCAAAAGGTTGGCACTTTGAATCCACCAGTTGCTCCTTGGAAACTCTATGGGGCAGTTCTCTGTCCCACAGGGTCGCTATGCGCTGATATCGACTCAATGGCAATGAGTAATGGTAATGGGTAATTTTCCCCACTAAATTATGGACATCTTAAAAGCAGGGACCCTGTCTTAATCATCTTTGCATCCTTAAGGTAAAAAAAATTCTGTATTATTCAGAATGTATTAAAATATTGTCAATGATTATTTTGAAGCTGTGTATTAGTAAGTGATCATTATTCTCTATATTTTAATGTATTTTCAAGTATTCTGCAATGGCTACTGATTAACTTTATAATAAAAAATTATTATGACATGGATTTGTTACGTTGCCCTCATTGAGTATTATCTAATCTGAAATAGACAGTCTTAGCTGTTACAGATCCCTAAGAGAAAATATAGTATCTTGCCCATCATCTTCCTTTTGGTTGTTTTCTGGAAGAGAAAAAAATATTGAGACTTTCAGCACTTCTATCCTAATTTCCTTCTTTCACCAAGTATTTCTTTCTCCTTTTTCAAATGAAGAAAACTTTCTTATCTCAAAACATGATGAAGCCATAAAAAGGCCTGCAAACTCTAACACAGAGCATTCAATAAAACCTCTTAATAAAAATTCTACTGAGTGGATAATGCCGAGAGATCAGTCTGAAAAGTACTAAGATGCCAATGAACAGCCACACAGAGGTCATAATGCATCTTGTTTCAGTTTAAAGGCCCTGCCAACAGCGAAACTTTCTTTTTTAGGGTTTCCCCAAAACTCTCAAGGGAACAATCTAAATAGTAACATTCAATTCTAAAAACTAGATATTTGAAAATAAAATAATAAATTTTAAAACTCCTATGTGATAATGCTGTTGTTGTTGTTTGGTGCCGTGGAGACGGTTCTGACACATAGTGACCCTATGTACAACAGAACACTGCCCAGTCCTACAACATCCTAACAATTGTTGCTATGCTTGAGCCCATTGTAGCAGCCACTGTGTCAATCCGTTTCATTGAGGGTCTTCCTCTTTTTCGCTGACCCTCTACTTTGCCAAGTATGATGCCCTTCTCCAGGGACTGATCCCTCCTAATAACATGTTCAAAGTATGTGAGACAGTCTTGCCATCCTTGCTTCTAATGAGCATCCTGGTTGTACTTCTTCCAAGACAGATTTGTTCGTTCTTTTGACAGTCCATGGTATATTAAATATTCTTTGCCAACACCACAATTCAAAGGCGTCAATTCTTCTTCAGTCTTCCTTATTTATTGTCCAGCTTTCACATGCATATAAGGAGATTGAAAATGCCATGGCTTGGGTCATGTGCACTTTTGTCCTCAAAGCGACATCTTTGCTTTTTAACACTTTTTCTTATCTTTCACCAAAGTTACCACTTATCTATTGTATAGTGTTTTTCCATGTCAACCCCTCCTCTCCCTCATAACCATCAAAGATTGTTTCTTTTTGTGTGTAACTCTTTTCATGAGTCTTTATAGTAGTCGTCTCATACAATATCTGTCCTTTTGTGATTGACTTATTTCACTCAGCATAATACCCTCCAGATTCAACCACGTCCTAAGATGCTTTGCAGATTCATCGTTGTTCTTTATCTCTGTGTAGTATACCATTGTATGTATGTACCATAGGTTTGTTTATCCATTCATCTGTTCATGGGCAAATTCATCTGGGTTGTTTCCATCTTTTTGCTATTGTGAACAATGTTGCAATGAACATGAGCATGCATATGTCTATTTGTGTGATGGCTCTTATTTCTCTAGAATATAGTCCCAGGAGTGGGATTGCTGGATCATATGGTATTTCTATTTCTAGTTTTCTAAGGAAGTGCCATATCGTTTTCCAAAATGATTGTAACATTTTGCATGCCCATCAGCAGTGCATGAGAGTTTCAGTCTCCCCACAACCTCTCCAACATTTGTTATTTCCTGATTTTTGATTCGTGCCAGTAATGTTGGGATGAGATGATTGTCTCACTGCGGTTTTGATTTGCATTTCCCTAATGGCTAGTGATCTCGAGCATTTCCTAATGTGTTTTAAGCCACTTGAATGTCTTCTTTGATGAAGTGTCCATTTCTTTTGTCCATTTTTCAATTGGGTTATTTGTCTTTTTGTTGTTGAAGTGTTACATTTCCCTGTAGATTTTAGAGATTAGATTTTTGTCAGACTTGTCATAGATAAAAATTTTTTCCCAGTCTGTAAATTCTCTTTTTACTCTTTTGGTGAAGTCTTTTGATGAGCATAAGTGTTTAATTTTTAGAAGATCCCAGTTATCTAGCTTATCTTCTGGAGTTTGTCTGTTGTTAGTTATGGTTTGTATCCTGTTAATACCGTGTATTAGGGCCTCTAGCATTCATCCTATTTTTTCTTCTATGATCTTTACAGTTTTGGGTTTTATATTTAGGTCTTTGACCCATTTTGAATTAGTTTTTGTGTATGGTGTGAGGTATGGGTCTTACTTCATTTTTTTCCAGATGGACATCCAGTTTTGCCAGCACCATTTGTTAAAAATACTGTCTCTTCCCGATTTGATGGACTTTGGGCCCTTGTCAAAGATCAGGTGACTGTAGGTGGATGGATTTACATCCAGGTTCTCAATTTTGTTCCATTGGTCAGTGTATCTGTCATTGTACCAGTACCAGGCTGTTTTGACTACCATAACTGTATAGTAGTTTCTGAGGTCAGGTAGTGTGAGTCCTCCTACTCTATTCTTCTTCTTCAATAGTACTTTACTTATTCGGGGCCTCTTCCCTTTCCATATAAAGCTAATGATTGGTTTTTCCATCTCTTTGAAGAATGTTGTTGGTATCTGGATCGGGATTGCATTGTATTTGTAAATTGCGTTGGGTAGAATTGTCATTTTCACAATGTTGAGTCTACCTATCCATGAGCATGGTATGTTTTGCCATTTACGTAGATCCCTTTGGGTTTCTTGCAGTAGTGTTTTACAGTTTTCTTTGTATAGGTCTTTTAGATTCCTGGTTAGATTTATTCCTAAGTATTTTATTTTTTTAGGGAATATTATAAATGGTATTGTTTTCTCGATTTCCTTTTGGTCATTCTCTTTAGTGGTGTATCGGAATCCAACAGACTTTGTATGTTGATCTTGTATCCCACTACTCAGCTGAATCTTTCTATTAGTTCCAGTAGTTTTCTTGTGGAGTCTTTTGGGTTTTCTATGCATAGGATCATATCATCTGTGAATAGGGATAGGTTTACTTCTTACTAATTTGGATGTTCTTTATTTCTTTTTCTTGTCTTATTGCTCTAGTTAGGACTTCCAGCACAATGTTAAACAGGAGTGGTGATAACGGGCACCCTTCTCTTGTTCTTGTTGTCAAGGCAATGTTTTCAGCCTCTCTCCATTAAGAATGATGTTGGCTGTTGGTTTTGTATAGATGTCCTTTATTATGTTGAGGAATTTCCCTTCTGTATCTATTTTATTCAGAGTTTTTATCAAGAATGGGTGTTGGACTTTGTCAAATGCCTTCTCTGTGTTGATTAAGATGATCATGTAATTCTTTCCTTTTATTTATGTGGTGGATTACATTGATTTATTTTCTAATGTTGAAGCATCCTTGCATACCTGGTATGAATCCTACTTGGTCGTGGTGTATTATTTTTTTTTTATATGATGCTGAATTCTATTGGCTAGAATTTTGTTGAGAATTTTTGCATCTATATTCATGAGAGATATTGGTTTAAATTTCTTGTTTTGTGGTGTTTTTGCCTGGTTTTTGTATTAGCGTTATGCTGGCTTCATAGAATGTATTTGGAGGTGTCACTTCCTTTTCTATGTTCTGAAATATTTTGAGCACTACTGCTGTAAGCTCTTCTATAAATGTTTGGTAGAATTCTCCAGTGAAGCCATCTGGGCTGGGGCTTTTTTTGGTTGGGAGTATCTTTATTACCTTTTCAATCTCTTCTCTTGTTATGGATCTGTTCAGATTTTCAACATCATTTTGTGTTTGAGTAGGTAATGTGTTTCTAAAAATTTGTCCATTTCCTCTAGGTTTTCAAATTTATTGGAGTATAGTTTTTCATAGTACTCTGTTATGATCCTTTTTATTTGAGTTGGATCTGTTGTAATGCCTCCTCATTTCATTTCTTATTTGGGTTATTTGCATCCTCTCCTATTTTCTTTTGTCAGTATGGCCAGTGATTTGTTGATTTTGTTAATCTTTTCAAAGAACCAACTTTTGGTTTTGATGATACTTTCTATTGTTTTTCTATTCTCTATTTCGTTTATTTCTCCTCTAATCTTTATTATTTCCTTTCTTCTGATGACTGTGGGCATCTTTTGCTGTTCTCTTTCTGTTTGTTTGAGATGCATAGCTAATGTTTTGATTTTGTCCCTTTCTTCTTTTTTGATGTGTGCATCTAGTGCCGTAAATTGACCTCTGGTCACTGCCATTGCTGTATCCCAAAAGTTTTGGGATGATGTGTTTTCATTCTCATTTGATTCTAGGAATTTTTTCATTCCATCTTTGATTTCTTCTATTACCCAGTGGTTTTTAAGCAGGGTGTTATTCAGTTTCCATGTAATTGTTTTGTTTTGTTTTGTTTTTCCCTTGCTCTTCCTGTTGTTAATTTCTACTTTGATGGTGTGGTGATCAGAGAAGATACTTTGTATTATCTCAGTGTTTTGGATTTTGTTGAGGGTTGCTTTGTGGCCTCAGATGTGGTCTATTCTGGAGAACATTCCACGTGCATTGGAAAAGAATGTGTACTTTGCTGCTGTTGGGTGGAGTGTTCCATATATGTCTATGAGATCAAGTTGGCTGATTGTTGGCCTTTAGATCTTTTGTATCTTTGTTAAGTTTCTTTCTAGATGTTCTGTCCTTTACTGAGAGTGGTGTGTTGAAGTTTCCTACTATTATTGTGGAATTGTCTATTTCTCTTTTCAGTGCTGTTAGAGTTTGTTTTATGTATTTTGGAGTCCTGCCATTGGGTTGGTAGATATATATTATGGTTATGTCTTCGTTATGGATCATCCCTTTAATCATAATATAATGCCCTTCTTTGTCTTTTATGGTGACTTTTGTTTTAAAGTCTATTTTATCTGAGGTTGGTATTGCCACTCCTGCTGTTTTCTGGTAGCTGTTTGCATGGTATATTTTTTCCCATCATTTATTTTAATAAATTTACATCTCTGTTTCTAAGGTGTATCTCTTGTAGACAGCATATTGATGGATCCTGTTTTTTTAATCCATTCTGTCACTCTCTGTCTCTTTAAGGCTGCCTTCAGGCCATTTACATTCAGTTTAATTATTGATAGATGTGAGTTTATTGCTATCATTTTGTAGTGCTTTTTTTGTGGTGCTGACATTTTCTTTGTTCCTCTCACTTTCCTGTGCTGAATTCCTTTTGTTTGTGGATTTTTTGGTAATTTCTTTTGCTTTAGTAGATTTTGTATTTACTGAGACTTTATGTTTTTCTTCTTTATTTTGATGGGTAGTTTTGTTAACTTTCTTTGTGGTTACCTTGAAATTTACCCTTATCTTCCTAGGTTGGAACCAGTCTATTATTACTTGGTATTGCCTTGCCTTCTTCTCCACTAGAAAGTTCTATACCTACACTGTTTATTCCCTCTTTGATTATTAGGAAGTTGTTGTCATTAACAGATTAACCTTTCTGGTTTCCTGTTGTAAATCTTTTAGTTTTTATTATATCTTGAGACTTCATTTCCTAGGTTGGTATCTGGCTAGTTGCAGTCTTGCATCCTAGATTCAGGTTGTGGTCTGACGTTGTTTGTTCTCAAACCAAAGGACTCCCTTTAATAATTCTTGTAAATTTGGTTTGATTTTTACATATTTTCTTAATTTCTGTTTATCTGGAAATGACCTGATTTCACTATTATATCTGAACAAGGGTTTTGCAGGATATATTATTCTTGGTTGGCAATTTTTTTCTTTCAAGGTTTTATATATGTCATCCCATTGCCTTCTTGCCTGCATGGCTTCTGGCAAGTAATTAGAGCTTAGTCTTATTGTTTCCCCTCTGTATGCATCTGTTTGTTTTTCTCGAGCTGCTCTCAGGATTCTTTGTCTTTGGTTTTATTGAGTGTGATTATGATATGCCTTGTTGATTTTCTTTTGGGGTCTATCCTATATGGGGTTTGTTGAGCTTCTTGGATGGTCAGCTTTTAATCTTTCATGACATTAAGGAAACTTTCTGTCAGCAGTTCTTCGATGATCCTTTCTGTGTTTTCCATTTTGTCTCCCTATTCTGATACTCCAATAACTCGAAAATTTTTGCTTTTGATTGTATCCCACATCATTCTCAGGGTTTCTTCATTTTTCTTTGTTCTTTTTTCTGATTTTTCCTCAAAGTGGTATCCAAGTATTTGTCTTCAATTTCACTGATCCTGTCTTCCATTGTTTCAGACCTCCTCCTCAGTGCTTCTATAACACAGTCCATTTCTGAAATCTTGTTGTTTATCTATTGGATTTCTAATTGCTGTTTTCTTTTATGATGTCTAGTTGTAAATTTATTTTGAGTTATGTTCCTGTATTATTTTCCTGAATTCTTCTATTGTTTTGTCTGCTTTTTCCATGATTTTGTCTATTTTTCATCATTTTTTCTGCTTTTTCCTTCAACTCACGGATAGCTCTGAATATTAGAGATTTGAATTCCTTATCAGGTAATTCCAGTGCCTTTTCTTCTACTGGAAAGTCATCTGATGTTTTATTTTGAACACCTACTGGAACCATCCTGTCCTTTTTATACACATTTTGATATTGTCTGCTGTCTTTGGGACATTCAGTAGTTATTTTCTTCATTTACTGATTATAGATTTGTTTGCTTCATCTTGCTTTTTTGTTTTATTTGGTTATGTCTGAGCAAGAGGGCTGTGCATTCTTTGTTGTTTGTTCATCTGTAGGTATGATATTTCTCACCACCTTGTCCAATGGGCAGGGCCAGTTGCTCAGCTATGGTGCAGTAGGGCAGTTCCAGCTGGCGCTCTGTCTCCTGCTGGGAGCTTCATAAAGCTGCTTTATCGTACTCCTTGTCCACCGATTTCCAACAGGAGTCCAAGATGGCAAATCTATGCTGCCTTAGCTGACAGGAGACCTACATTCCATATCTCTTCCTGCTCTATGTTCTCTGTCAGTTTCTTATTCCATTCAGTGTTTGGTTGAGTTCTTTATCTCTTCATTTAATGCTTAGGGTTCCAGGATTGATGTTTGTCTCTGTTTTACTCCGTTTTTGGGGTCTTTGCTGTGGAGGGACAGCATGGTGCTTCTATCTATAGCATCATATTGGCTCTGCCTCCTCACTTTGTTTAATTTCTTGACTGCTGTTCTATGGGTATTGATTGTGGATCCAAGTAAAATGAAATCCTTGACAATGTCAATATTTTCTCCATTTATCATGATGCTGCTTATTGGTCCATGTCATAACGATGGATGCCAAATGTGCATACCTGTGCAAAAATATTAATAGTACTTCTGCATTTTATCACTCCACTACTTTGTTTATTAGACACATTTGAAATACCAATTTTAGAGTTTTTGTTTTTTTTTTAATGAGAAGAAACTTTTCTAAACATCTTTATCAGCATCCTTGTTTTACAGATAAGGTAGCTGAGATCCATGGAATTTAAGTAGCCTCGCCAATCAGTAGCAAAGCTAAGATGAAAATCCAGGTCTCTAGTATAACAATCAAAGGTGTTTTCAGTACATGAAGAGGCTTTGCAAACTTTTCTTTATTGTTATATCTTTGTAAGTAAATCCAAATTGTATCTGTAGTAGGCTGCTTCGAAAATGGTTCCCAGTGATCTGCTGCCTCCTGGAGTCACTCTCTTTTGTAATCCTTTTCCCATGTGTTTTGGTTGGGACCTTGATTACAGTGAATGTTGCTGTTGTTGTTAGGTGCCAATCGAGTCAGTTCCAACTCACAGCAACCCTATGTAGAATAGAATGAAACACTGCCCGGTCCTGCGCCATCCTCAAAATCATTGATATGCTTGAGCTCATTGTTGCAGCCACTGTGTCAATCCACCTCATTCAAGGTCTTCCTCTCTTCCACTGACCCTCTACTTTACTAAGCATGATGTCCTTCTCCAGGGACTGAGCCCTCATGATAACATGTCCAAAGAATGTGAGATGTAGTCTTGTTATCCTTGCTTCTGAGGAGCATACTTGTTGTACTTCTTCCAAGACATACTTGTTCATTCTTTTGGCAGTCCATGGTATGTTCAATATTCTTTGCCAACACCAGAATTGAAAGGTGTCAATTCTACTTCAGTCTTCTTCATTCATCATGCAGCTTTTGTATGCATGTGAGGCAACTGAGAACACCATGGCTTGGGTCAGGCACACCGTAGTCTTCAAGGTGATATCTTTGCTTTTGAACACTTTAAAGAGGTCTTTTACAGATTTACCTAATGCAATGCATCATTTGATTTCTTGACTGCTGCTTCATGGGTGTTGATTATGAATCCAAGTAAAATGAAATCCTTGACAACTTCAATCTTTTCTCTATTTATCATGATGCTATTTATTGGCCCAGTAGTGAGGATTTTTGTTTTCTTTATGTTGAGGTATAATCCATACTGAAGGCTGTGATCTTTGGTCTTCATCAGTAAGTGCTGCAAGTCTTTACTTTCAGCAAGCAAGGCTGTGTCAACTGCATAATGCAGGTTGTTAATCAGTCTCCTTCCAATCTTGATGCCATGTTCTTCTTCATACAGTCCAGCTTCTTAGATTATTTGCTCAGCATACAGATTGAATAAGTATGGTGAAAGGATACAACCCTGACACACATCTTTCCTGACTTTAAACCACTCAGTATCCCCTTGTTCTGTTTGAACGACTGACTCTTGATCCATGTACCGGTTCCTCATGAGCACAATTAAGTGTTCTGGAATTCCTATTCTTCACAATGTTATCCATAACTTCTTATGTTCCACACAGTCCAATGCCTGTGCACAGTCAACAAAACTCAGGTATATATCTTTCTGGTATTCTCTGCTTTCAGCCAGGATCCATCTGACATCAGCAATGATATTCCTCATTCCATGTCCTCTTCTGAATTTGGCTTGAATTTCTGGCAGTTCCCTGCTGATGTACTGCTGCAGCCACTTTTGAATGATCTTCAGCAAAAATTTTACTTGTGTGCAATTATTAATGAGATTGTTCAATAATTTCCACTTTCAGCTGGCTCACCTTTCTTGGGAATAGGCATAAATATAGATCTCTTCTAGTCAGTTGGCCAGGCAGCTGTCTTGAAAACTTCTTGGCATAGACAAGCGAGTACCTCCAGGGCTGCATCCGTTTGTTGAAACATCTCAAATGGTATTCCATCAATTCCTGGAGCCTTGTTTTTTGCCAATGCCTTCAGAGCAACCTGGATTTCTTCCTTCAGTACCATTGATTCCTGATCACATGCTACCTCCTGAAATGGTAGAACATTCACCAATTCTTTTTAGTATAGTGACTCTGTGTATTCCTTCCATCTGCTTTTGATGCTTCCTGTGTCATTTAATATTTTCCCCATAGAATCATTCAATATTGCAACTCAAGGCTTGAGTTTTTCTTCAGTTCTTTCAGCTTCAGAAATGCCAATGTGTTCTTCTTTTTTGATTTTCTATCTCCAGGTCTTTGTACATGTCATTATAATACTTTGTCTTCTCAAGACGCCCTTTGAAATCTTCTGTTCAGCTCTTTTATTTCATCATTTCTTCTTCCCACTTTAGCCACCTGATGTTCAACAGCAAGCTTCAGAATCTCTTCTGACATCATTTTAGTCTTTTCTTTCTTTCCTGTCTTTTTAACGACTTCTTGCTTTCTTCATGTATTATATCGTTGATGTCATTCCACAACTTGTCTCGTCTTCAGTCATTAGTGTTCAACATGTCAAATCTATTCTTGAGATGGTCTCTAAATTCAGGTGGGATATACTCAAGGTCTTACTTTGACTCTCGTGGACTTGTTCTAATTTTCTTCAGTTTCAGCTTGAACTTGCATAGGAGCAACTTATGGTCTGTTCCGCAGTTCGGTCCCTGGCCTTGTTCTGACCAATGATATTGAGCTTTTCCATCGTCTCTTTCCACAGATGTAGTCGATTTGATTCCTGTGTATTCCATCTGGTGAGGTCCAGGTGTATAAGCCCTGTTTATGTTGATGAAAAAAGGTATTTGCAACGAAGAAGTCTTGGGTCTTGCAAAATTCTACCATGTGATCTCCAGCATCTTTTCTATCACCAAGGCCATATTTTCCAACTATCAATCCTTCTTTGTTTCCATCTTTTGCATTCCAATCACCAGTAACTATCAATACATCCTGATTGCATGTTCAATTCATTTCAAACTGCAGAAGTTGGTAAAAGTCTTCAGTTTCTTCATCTTTGGCCTTAGTGGTTGGTGTGTAAATTTCAATAATAGCCATATTAACAGGCCTTCCTTGTAGTCTTATATGGATATTAGCCTATCACTGACAACTTTGTACTTCCGGATAGATCTTGAAATGGTCTTTTTCACGATGAATGCAATGCCATTCCTCTTCAAGTTGTCATTCCTGGCATAGTAGATCATATGATTGTCTAATTCAAAATGGCCAATTCGAGTCCATTTCAGCCCACTAATGCCTAGGATATCAATATTTATGTGTTCCATTTCATTTTTGATGATTTTCAATTTTCCTAGATTCCTACTTCATACATTTCACATTCCGATTACTAACGGATGTTTGCAGCTGCTTCTTCTCATTTTGAGACATGCCACATCAGCAAAGGAAGGTCCCGAAGCTTGGCTCTATCCATGTCATAAAGGTCGACTCCATTTTGAGGAAGCAGCTCTTCCCCAGTAGTATCTTGAGTGCCTTCCAACCTGAGGGGCTCATTTTCCGACGCTACACCAGACAATGTTCCGCTGTCTGCTACATACTCAAGACACTTCTCCCCTGGAGCCATGAGGTCATTTGCATAAGGTTTTCACTGGCTAATTCTTTTTAGAAGTAGACCACCTAGTCCTTCTTCCTAGTCTAATGAATAAAACATAACAAAAGTAATGTGATGCCTCTTCCAAATTTAGGTTATAAAAGACTGACTAAAATTGTGGTAGTGGCTTTGGACCTGGGCTGAAAGGATTTTGAGGAGCATGATAAGAAAAGCCTAAGTTACCTTAAACAGACTATTAATCAAAATGTGGATTTTGAGAATGCTTCCACTGAGGGCTCAAAAGCAAGCGGGGAACACATTACTGGAAACTACAAGAAGAGGGGTCCTCGTTATGTAGAGTCACAAAGCAGAGTGTGTACAACTACCATGCTCTCAGGAAGTCCAAGCATCCACACAAAAGGCCATTTGTAGGTGTTCTGCTAACAATCTCAGCTGAGGAACCAGCATGAATGGTCAGATGGTTTAGTGAGAAAGCCTTTCAATGAGTCCAGTCCTCAGTTTTCAAGTCGTCTCCCATCATAGAGTCTTCCCATAGGTCCCAGACATCATTGAGCCTAGACAAGCCATCCCTGCTGTGCCTTTCTGAATTCTTGATTCATGGAATGCATGAGTATAATAAAATGATAGTTGTTTTAATCCACTAAGTTTGGGGTGGTGTGTTATGCAGCAATAGTAGCTGGAACAGCATGCATCAACAGAATGGGATTAAAAAAAAATACTCAAAGACCAAGGGAGAGAAGACATCTCAGTGGAGGTCATCTAGGACATGGAACAGCATGTGGACAAGACACTTCTCCCCTGGAGCCATGAAGTCGTTTGCATAAGCTTCTCCCTAAAACCAGATATCAACCTTGGGAAATGAAGGGAAAAATTCTTGCAAAGAGAAAACAATTATGATATAAATTTGAACTTCAAACTGACTATAAATCTTTAAATTAACTGAATATTTATCCAAAAGGCTCTAATTTTATACAAGGAGTGACTGAGTTACCTGTAAGTAGCAAGACTGAGAATTTCCCACCGTCTTCAGAAATGAAGATTCCAGAGAAAAACTGAGTTCAGTTATAAAAAAAGTAAAGTTATATTTCTGCATCCTTTGGTTTTGGCTGTAAATTTTAAACCTATCACACCTATATTTGTTTTAGTATCTATATTCTCTACTCATAATAAGCTTCTGGAGGGCAGGGATCATTACTGTGTTGTTCACTGCTATATTCCTAGTTCCTAGCATACTGTTTGTCACATAGTAGCTGCTCAATAAATATTTGTTCAATGAATGAATAAAAATATCCACTAACTGACAATGTTCGAGATCACTATCTAATTGATCAATAAGTAATTTCAGCAAGTATAAATCTGTTGTTCACAATCAAGAGCACTTTATTTCCACCAAATTAATTTAATTGCAATTCTGAACTCCTTAGTTATTGGGCTAGCAGGAACGCCATCCTGGTCATTAGAAGGATGCTCTTTCCCTTCTGGAGCCTCTGGATGGTGCAAACGATTAACACACTCAGCTGCTAATGAAAGGATAGCAGTTTGAGTCCACCCAGAGACTACTTGGAAGAAAGGCCTGACTATCTACTTTCCAAAAACTCAGTCACTGAAAACCTCATGCAGCACAGTTCTACTCTGGGGTCACCATGAGTCAGAGTCAACTTGACAGCAACTGATTTCTCTCCCTTCCAGTGTCACACTGGCATTCAGGAGGCTTATTTTGTGTCCTGAAAACAGGAGCAGGACCTCTAGTCTTTGACCATTATGATGACTACTTCCTTTCTCATGGTCTAAGCTCACAGCAATCCCTTGAAATTGTAGCTAATTGCTATCTTCATACCTCACTGTGGGCATGGGAATCCTAGGTGAAGCAAGACCTGTGATCCATTTCACTGCATGTCCTGTGAGTCCTTCCTCTCTGGATGCTGCCCAGAGGCCCAGTACTTGTCACTTCCACTAAGCCCAGGTAAAGTCTCTCTACTCTAGAGGGAATTTCCTTGTTTCCACCTTATTCTCTTAAACTCAATTGTCCTCAGTAGGTTTAGGCTTTTGAGAACAAGAACCGAGAAATTATTTCTTCTCTTCTCTCCTCCCATTCCTGGTGGCACAGTGGTTAAAGCACTCAGTTGCTAACCAAAAGGTCAGTGGTTCTACCCCCATAAAGATTTACAGCCTTGGAAACCCTATGGGGCAGTTCGGCTCTGTCCTATAAGGTCACTATGAATCTGAGTCCACTGGATGGCAGTGGGTCTCCTCCTACCATATACTTGCTATTTGCTTAAATTGAAGGGAATAAAACAGAGAATATTAAAAGGGAAAAAAAAGCCATAAATTAGTAATTAAAAAGATTATCCAGTTTCAGAATCAATAGAGTATATGAGTTACTGCCGTGATGATGAAACTAAACTACAGATTCTTTGGCAAGGATCCTAAAGGATCTGCTCAGAGGTATGAGATGATAGAGGGGATGAAATGAAAATGGAAGAAAAGCATTCAGGCTCATACCTTGAGGGAGTTAAAATGGGATGGGCCCAGGCTGCTTTCCCAAGACGCCTCGGTACTAATTACCATGACACTTCTCAATTCAGGACAAAATACCCAGTACTTTTGCAATAAAGTCAAAGTATCCTGAGGACTCCATAAATCCTCCCACAGCAACCACATTACAGCTGTAGTCAAATTTCTAGAGATGAAGGAGTACGCTCCGCAAAACTACCGTACCATCCCAGCACAGGAAAGAAAACCCATCCTGTATTATCTGTTCCAGTATGTGAAGGCATATGCCACCAGCCATTCATGTAACGGTGGCCAGAATGGTTTATCTGAGGTCTTTATTTTTAGTGTTGCTATAGCAAGTGAGGCTTATGATTTAGCAGGTGTCACTGAACACAGACTCATGTCCTGCTGAGTAGGGGACAGGGCTATAAGGTGTATTAGACAAAGGGACATTACTGAGTCTTAATTAAATTATTGGATAAATACCGTCTTTATCACTCTAATGATAAGAAAATTAAATGGAACGGCTTTTAATCTCATTATTAAAAATATTATGAATGTAAAACAATGTTACCAGCTCCCATAAATATTTACTGTAAATTCTCCTTTATAGTTGTTTTGTTGTTATTAGGTGCTGTGTAGCCGGTTCTGACTCATAGCGACCTTACAACAGAACAAGACATTGCATGGTCCTGTACCATCCTCACAATTATTGCTATGTTTGAGCCCATTGTTGTAGCCACTGTGTCAGTCCATCTCCTCCATAGTCCTCCTCTTTTTTGCTGACCTTCTAATTTACCAAGCATGATGTCCTTCTCCTGGACTGGTTCCTCCTGGCAACACATCCAAGGTACATGAGATGAAGTCTGGCCATCCTTGTTTCAAAGGAGCATTCTGGCTGTACTTGTTCCAAAACAGATTTGTTTGTTCTTCTGGCAGTCCATGGTATATTCAGTATTCTTCGCCAAGGCATCAGTTCTTCTTTGGTCTTCCTTTTTTATTGTTGACCTTCCACATGCTTGTGAGGTAACTGAAAATACCATGGCTTGGGTCTGGTGCACTTTTGTCCTCAAAGTGATACCTTTGCTTTTCAACACTTTACAGAGGTCTTTTGCAGCAGATTTTCCCAATGTGATGAGTCATTTGATTTCTTCTTTTTTTTTAATTGTATTTTAGATGAAGGTTTACAGAACAAGTAGTTTCTCATTAAACAGTTAGTACATGTATTATTTTATGACATTGGTTAACAATCCCACGACATGTCAACGTTCTCCCTTCTCGACCTTGGGTTCCCTGTTACCAGCTTTCCTGTCCCCTCCTGCCTTGTAGTCCTTGTCACTGGGCTGTTGTGCCCCATTGGTCTTGTTTTGTTTTATGGGACTGTTTAATCTTTGGCTGAAGGGTGAACCTCGGGACTGACTTTATTATTGAGCGAAAAAGGTGTTCAGGGGCCATTCTCTTGGGGTTTCTCCAGTCTCTGTCAGGCCAGTAAGTCTGGTCTTTTTTTGTGAGTTAGAATTTTTTCTAAATTTTTCTCCAGCTCTGTCTGGGACCCTCGGTTGTGATCCCTGTCAGAGCAGTCAGTGGTGGTAGCCAGGCACCATCTAGTTGTACCGGACTCTGGTGGAGGCCGTGGTAGTTGTGGTCCATTAGTCCTTTGGACTAATCTTTCCCTTGTATCTTGTTTTCTTCACTCTCCCTTGTGTTTGATTTCTTAACTGCTTCTTCCATGGGCATTGATTGTAGATCCAAATAAAATGAAATCCTTTACAATTTCAGTATTTTATCTGTTTATCTTGATGTTGCTTATTGGTCCACTGTGGGGATTTTTGTTTTCTTTATGTTGAGATATAATCTGTACTGAAGGCTGCAGTCTTGACCTTCATCAGTAAGCAAGCAAGGCTGTGTCATCTGCATAATGCAGGTTGTTAATGACTCTGCCTTCAATCCTGATGCCTCATTCTTCCTCATATAGTCCAACTTCTTGGATTATTTGCTCAGCATACAGATTGAGTAAGTATGGTGAAAGGATACAACCCTGAAACACACCCTTCTTAACTCTAAACCATGCAGTATCCCCTTGTTCTGTTCAAAAGACTGCCTCTTGGTCTATGTACATATCGCTCATGAGCACAAATAAGTGTTCTGGAATTCCCATTATTCACAATGTTATCCATAATTTGTTATGATCCACACAGTCGCATGCCTTTGCATAGTCAGTAAAACACTGGTATTCTCTGCTTTCAGTCAAGAGCCACCTGATATCAGCAATGATATCCCTTGTTCCACATCTTCTTCTGAATCCAACTTGAATTTCTGGCGGTTCCCTGTCGATGTACTGCTGCAACAATTTTTGAATTAACTTCTGCAAATATAGGTGTTTAATAAATATAAATGTAATATTTTCATGCTTTAATTTACTTCATCTTCAGTGATAACTAAATAGTATAAATACCAGAATCTAGTTTTTTATAAGAATCAGAGAATAATCAGAAGGAGGAATTTTCCCCAGGTTTATTATTCTCAATGTATCTGTATGAGGCTAAAGATCCCTACAGAAAGAGAAAAAAATCAGTTGCTTTTCCATATAAAATTGACTACATTTTTTTCACTTTATCTATTTATTTGGATCATGCATTTACTCCTGAAGCTGTCCTCTGAGTACATGAAAACTGGATTTTTAAAAAAAGAGTCCATCTTAGTTTAAAGATGCTTTAACACAAGCTCACTTTGACATCTTCTTATTCTCTGGGTCTCAATAGCGTGTTTAACATTTATTTCAAAAAGGATCAAATTAATCCTAGTAAAAGCCCTTAAAGCTGATTTTCTAAATGAATTAAGAATAAAGGAGGAGTTCCCAACAGGCAATATCCATTAGAAACAGAAGATGGTCAGTGCTGAAGGGCTCGGTTTGAGGGAGTGGGAAAGGCTTGGATGGGAATGTTTTATTAAGTAAATATCAATTACTGCCCAAAACTATTACCCTCATCACATAAATGTTGGCATACTGGGTCATTGTTCTTTTGTCTTCATAGTTGTACAGTATTCCCTGCACTCAAATGCTCAAATCATACTTTAAGTGGGCAATGGGCAATTAATAGGCTTTAAACTCTTGTTTGGTGACCCAAGGGTTTTTGTTATCAAAATAAATTTCTCTGAGAGCTAATGAGTGTTAGGAGACAGTTCTCCACGAGTCTCTTAAATTTCTGTATATCTTGCAAGTGAGGCATTGACTTCTCTTTGTTCTATATAGGCAGTACCCAGGTTATGAACAAGTTCCATTCCTAAGTCTGTCTTTAAGTCAAATTTCTACATAAGTTGGAATAGTTAGGTACAGTTCATATCTAACATCAGTTAGTCAAATGTTTATCTTAGTATTCAGTATACTATACTATGCGTACAGTTTCTATGTATAAAAAATATTAAAGAAACACTTCCAGATACACTAAAATATCTTTAACACAGTAATAATAATGTTTTGATGAGCATCGCAAAGTTGCATCCGTTTGTTATTATGAACCACTGTTTGTACCTCGAATTTTTAATATAATATGCTTTACAGGAATAGGTTAGTGACTATGAGTTGTACGTAAGTCAGACACTCACAACCCAGGGACTGCCTGTACTGTCTTTTCAAGGATATTCATATAGCAAAAAGCATGGAAGACAGAGTTAGTGTCTTCCTTCAGAGCAAAGGGCATATTTGGTTACAGACTTAAAAGACAGAGATAGCAAAGGACAAGCATGCTTACTGCACATTACATAAGATTCAGGTTCCCTAAGCAGAGGGTTCCTGTCCTATAACGTAACCCTCAGGATTTGCAGTTATCATCTGGCAGTCTTTGCAGCATTATGTGGGTGTTGGGGGTCAAGGAACTAGCATAAAATTGTTTATACCCTGGTTACTGCTATTGCTGTGAGTAATAAGTTGTCCGTCATCTCTGACCCAGGATTCTCATGTCTTCTACCAGGATACTTGAAACTTTTGCAGGCTAATTGATAGGCTACAAGTAGAACAAAACCGCAGACTCTTCACAGTTCTTGAAATGAGATATTCAAGAATAAAAATAAATATTTTTGTACATTTTCATAAAGAATAGCTAATAATACAAGTGTGGCTGGATATGTTTTAATATATTAGTTCCATTACCCTGCAACTCTTCCTTACTAGCACAGCAAGACTATGATGATGGATTGTCTCAGGATAGGTAATCAATCAGCACAAAGGCAGAGACATGACTTTTGAGTGTCAAGACCCAAGGCACTAATTTTCAAGGGTTTGAGTTTCTGAGATACCAAAATCTAAGCACCTAAAGACATAAAATTTACACTTTAAACAATAGATTGGAAATAATAAAGGGAAAACTACACCAGAACACCTCCAGACTAGATCAAGACTTCCTTCCAAAGATTGGGGCTAGGGGGAACTGGGAAGAGAAGAGGCAGTGAAAGCAAGAAGGTTATATGCTGGGTTGGTTCCCTAAGAAAGAGCTGTTAGAGGCTGAGGGGTCAAAAGGTAGAGAAACCCAGAACAGGTTTGTGGAATCTGAAAAGAGAGAGAATCTGTATTCTGTTTTTATATAAAACCTAGAGAGAAACTTTGCTATGAGTTGGAACCAACTAGATGGCAATGGATCTGGTTTTTTTGGTTTTAGACAACAGTGTCTTCCTTATGCAGTATGGTATGGGAATAGTAGATAGAGTCGCTGTGAGGCCTGTCTAGACGGATCAATTAACTTCCCTTTCACCAGTGGAGTACAAGAGGAGAGCCAAAGTTTTTTGTTTTTGTTTTTTGTATTATCAAGTTGGATACAGAGACCTTGTGACTGAGACATGGAGAAAGCAGCAGTGTCACACATGGACCAATTACTGAAAGATGGGGAAAATAATATACATCTGAGCTGATGTCATAGCAGATAGATAACAACAACAAAGGATGAGGAGACACCCTCCCAGGACAGCAACAGCTTTAGATATAATCTGGGGAAAACGTACAGGGGACCAGGTGTACTTAAAATGACTAAACTGACTAAGAGTCAATCTTCACCAACAGGCAGAATGGGGGTTCAAACTACAAATTAAGTTGTTATGAAAAATAAGGTTTTGTTGTTTTTTCTTTTTCGTGGCCTGAAATTTGTACTTGCTAGACTTGCATTCCTAATGCAATAGAATTGTAAACCAAAAACCCGTTGCTGTCAAGTCAACTCCTACTCAGAGCAACCCTATAGGACAGAGGAGAACTGCCCCATAGGGTTTCCAAGGAGCAGCTGGTGGATTCAAGCTGCTAACCTTTTGGTTAGCAGCCAAGCTCTTAACCACTGCGCCATCAGGGCCCCAACGGAATTGTAAAGTTACCCTTATCTTTTATATACATACGTATTCTTGGCCAGAGTCTCCTGAATTTCCCAGCTCTCATTATGTGTGGGTTCGCAGACTGCAGTGAGAAACTGGGATGCAGTCCACCTGCATTATTTCCACAGCAAAGGGTTTTTTTTCAAACTCTCTCTAGCTAAACAACTGGAAGTCATATAAATAACTGAAACTTCTTCCCCACTCCAACCTATCTTCCTTGATTATTACTGCTTGACAGTCACAGGGAAATGGCCAGTTTCAGCTTGATAAGTATTTCCCTTATATAAGAGAATATAGAAAAAACTTGATTTACAAGTGTCTCAGCTTCACATATAAAATTAATACCTGTATCATATTACTCAGAGCTTGGAGAACTTTAGGATAATGTGTATTTTATGATTCTCTGTGAATTCTTTCAGAATTATACCTTCAGGGGTCAATATTTATCTCAACAGATTTTAAAAACAGGAATGATAAATGAAATTGGAAACCTAGATAAATTTGCAATCTTCTATAAAGCTTTTTTCTTCCAGAAAAATTTAATCAGTTTTTATAACAATCAAACAACAATTCCAATGATTAAATCCTGTTAAAAAAATTCTACCAAGCCACATTGTGGGGAATGCAACCAATGTCATAAACAATATAGGTATAAATTTTTGAATAAGAAATTGACTTGAGCTGTATACTTCCACTTAATGCACAATAAAATTAAAAAATATCAAGATAAAAAAAATCTACCAAACCAATATGTGCTAAAAAAAAGTTTGCTTACTTAGCTAAGTTCATAAAGGAGCCCAAGGTAACCAGGGCAACAGAGAGAGAAGTTACACGATTTAACAAGGGCACTTGATAGAAAGCAGTCATCAATCTCTGGTGAAGGTTATTTGTAAGAGACAAAAAATACAGAGGGAATAAAACTGTATTTCCCCAATACAAATCTTCCACAAACAGGCCTTGCACATAAACCTCTTACTAAAGTATCTATGATATTCCTGCAGCATACTGATATAACTCTTTGAAATGCTCCAGACCACTCACTCCCCTCCAACTCTGGCCTTTTTTTTAAACTTATATAAATCTTAATAACCTCTTAAAAAACTAACCCAAATCACACGCACGAGTTTCACAAGGCTTCCAGCCCTAATTGATTTTGCTCCACTGAAAAGCTCCTAATGCTCATTGCCGTAACCCAGTAACACCTTTTTTTAATCCTCCAATCTTTCATTTGTGTCTGATTTATCCAATGGACCTTGATGCACTTTAAGGGTTGAGAGTATGACTAATACCATTTTCTTATTCCCAAAAGTGTCTAGTCTTTTGCTGATACTCCATAAATCACCTGTGAATTGAATCTTCCAGAATATGAGAGTTAAATTCTTTGTCTCTGCCAAGAAAGTGCCGCGCAGCCCTCCACCATGACGAACGCACCAGAAAAATGACCTTGGCTTGAATTGTTGAAAGTGGGTGTTGACGTCATATGGGAGCTAACTTAAAGAGACACTTATGCTAATTACAACTTTTTATTTGGGACTTTTAAACTCTGACTTAAATTTTTTTTTTCTTTATTTATGAAAGGGAAGAGAAAATTAAATGTAGCTGTTCCTGAGGCCCTCTATTTCAGAGATTACGTTGCAAATAAAATAGCAACATGATGACTAAAGTGGAAATGAACCAGAAACAAATAGATGATCTTTTCCTCAAATCAGACATGGTTTTAAAAGTTGAAAAAATGGTGCCTGGCAAAAAAAGCATGATCTTGAATATAATACTTTCCAGAAACTTACACAAGATATTTTCATAGTACAAAATCATTTAGAGTCCATCCATCCCTGACAAAGAAGATATAAATATATCCTGTAATAATTTACTTCTTTATTAGCCTTCAAGATATGTTTCTTCTTGAGTAAATGCACATCCTTCCCTTCTAATCTAATCTCTCTTACTCTTTTCCAATTATATTTTTCTTGTGCTTAGCATCACGACATCTTGGTAACCAGTTATACAGAGGAAAAAAATAAGTTTTCAAAAAGCCAGAGACTCGTTTTTCTTGCTTTGTAATTTGAGTTAACTGGAGTTCTACAGAGAAAACTATACAAGAGCAAGAGCAAGTCAATTACACACCTACCCTTATTCTGACTCTAGCTTTTGGGTTAAAAAAAAAAAAAAAACTATTTGTTCTCTAGTAGCATTTTGTAAAATAGCAATTGAAAGTAAAAACAAATATGTATTCATGTTCACTGTAAATGATGTTAGAAACTAGTCTCATCTTGGTGAAGCACTTCTAGAAGTAAACATGTTATTGAAAGAAAATAATAATACTAACCCTATAATGGAGCCCCGGTGGCACAGTGGTTAAGAGTTCAGCTGCTAACCAAAAGGTCAGCAGTTCGAATCCACCAGCTGCCCTTGGAAACCCTATCGGGCAGTTCTACTCTGTCCTGTAGGGTTGCCATGAGTAGGAATCCACTGGACTGCAACAGGTTTGGTTTGGTTTTTAACCCTATAATGATGGTGATGATTACATGGGGTATCAAAGACCAGGTCTCATACCCAGGCTCCTCTGTATACCAGCTATGTAACCCTAGGTTAGTTATTGAATTCCCCTGAGGCTCAGTTTCTTCATCTTTAAGTGCTGTAACAAGGATTAAATAAAATAATATATGTGAAGCTCCCAATAAAGGGTCATCAATAAATGTTAGTTCCCTTTCGTATCATAGGTTGCTTGCATTCACATGTAACAATTACCAGGGTTTACCCAAATAAGGATTTATTTTGTTCACATAACAAGAAGTCTAGGGGAAGGAACACAGTCCAGGGCTGGTACAATGCTCAAGGAAGGCATCTAGAACCAAGGCTTCTTGTGGCTTTCTGGTCTACCCACCTTAGCAAGTCACCTTCATCCTTATGGCCACAAAGTGGTTGCTCTACTTCCACATAATTCTATCCATATTACAGTCAGGAAGAAGTAAGGGCAGAGGACGCATATGTCATTCAAGCCCTAACTTTCTTTTTAATCAGAAAAACAATAATTTTCCCAGAAGACCCACTAAATAGACTTTCACTGACATCTCCTTGGCCAGAACTAGGTCACATTAACACCCTAGTTGCACAGGAGTCTTGAGATAAAGTAATTTTAGCTGGGCATATTGCCAACCTCACCAAAATTAGAGGTCTGATAATTTAAAAAAAAGGAAGGGAATGGACATTTAACAGACTACAAGCAGTGTAGTCCAAGCTTTTGGACACAGTCCAAACTTTTGGCTGTTCAACATCCATACACACCCTTCAACCCATCACAGAACATATTCATCCTCTGCCTAAGGGACAACTCCAAAGTTCCATCATGTTCTTCCATCTAGTTTGAAGTCCTGAATCACATGGTGATATTCAGTGATCTCCATCATTTCTAATGATATAAAAGATTTAAGCTAATTATCTCTAATGAACTAAGAGACAAGTTAGAAAAAGAATAACCAAAATTAAAACATTCTGAACAGAGGAGAATGGAACACACTCAGCAGTCACTAGTCCATAGAAAATATCCAATTTTACTGGGCAGGAATAGTAAGACTTCCTGGACTGCAGTGAAGTAAAATTTTTATTATCTGGTCTGGTAGCCCTAAATCTAGTTACACTCTAGATCTCCACTGTCCAATAAGAATATACCATGAGTCACAATGGCTAGCCATATACGTAATTTAAAATTTTTTCATAGGTCCATTTAAAAAAAGTAGAAACAAACAGGTGAAATTAATTTTAACAATTCATTTTAACCCAATATATCCAAAATCTTATTATTTCAACTTGTAATCAATAAGAAAAAAGTATTAGATAGTTCATATTTGTTCCCTCATACTGTCTTTGAAATCCAGTGTGTATGTTACATTTACAGCACATCTTGATTTGTACTAGCCACATTTCAAGCTCTTGATGGCCACATGTAGCTAGTGGCTACAGTATGGGACAGTGCAGCTCTCTATCCTCTCCCTTGTCTATTTACCTCCAAATCAAAAAAAAAAACCAAATCCGTTGCAGTGGAGTCAATTCTGACTCATAGCGACCCCAGAGGACAGACTAGAATTGTCCCATAGGGTTTCCAAGGAGTGGCTGGTGGATTCAAACTGCCGACCTTTTAGTCAGCAGTCATAGCTCTTAACTGCTACACCACCAGAGTGCCCCATTGACCTCCAGGGATATTAATTTGGCCCCCAGAGGGATTCTGTTTGTCTGTTACCCTCCAAAGCTATATAGGAGGTGTACATTATTGAGAATGCTTTACCTGGAGCTATACAGTTTTCATAGCCCAGTCATACTCAGTGTATGTTGCGGGACCCATACATAGCTTTAAGGAGTTGAATTAAGCAATAGGCTGTTGCTTGTCAAGTCTGTGTATCTTTGGCAATAGAATTCCCTCTAAAAATAAGCATTGCTCAGTTCAATTCCTTGTGGAGCGATCACAACCAAAGATCATGTGTGGACATGATCTTTAAGGTTTGTTTCCCTTCTTTTACCCTGTGGCTTCAGTGCTCAGCCCATTCCTTTCTGGGCCACTGCTTAATTGCCACTATCTTAAGTGAATTCAAAGCAATGGCTGGTGGGCTCACTCCCTTTGTCTGGCTGAGAACCCTTAAGGGAAGGTGCTTAAGACAGACCTGAAGCCCAAATATGATCTCCTGTTGAGGGTGCAATTTTGTTTGCATTGACTTTAGTGACAGAACAGAAGCAGCTGGAAAACAAAAGAAAATTTATTTGAAGGCTGCAGGCAAAGAGTGTCTCCCTTATTAAAGGTCTACTTCCTTCCACCCTTGCTTGCAGTAAGATAACTGAGCATTCAGTTTGCCCAAGACTAAGAAAGTTTCCAAGCCATGAGACTTTCAGTTTTAAAACTGGGATAGTCTCAGGCAAAACAGGATGAGTTTGTCACACTAGCTTACAGATAAGCCAAATTTAGATTTGTGTTCTCTCTGTCTTTCAGGATTTTGCTGGAAGTGATCACAGATAATGTTGTGAATTTCTCCTATGATTTCTCTTCACACTACAGCCTCAATCTGCAGATGATATGTGACCAAGTTAGAGCAAACAATAGTTTGATCAAGTATTTTGCTATCACATCAGAAGCATCACCAGTTTTCCAGGCAATATTACTTTCCAAAGCACAATCCACTCTACACTTTAAGATCTGTTATCTATAACAACCCACTTCCAGATTTCCAATTCTTTACTAATTATGAATTGCATTTGGCTGCATACATCAGAAACCTGATTACAGAGACTTAACAAAATAGAGGAATATTTTTCTCAAGTAACTAGAAATATGAAAGTAGGTGGTCCAAAGCTGGCATGGCAACTCCATAAACCCATAAAGAATTTAGGCTCCATCTAACTTCTTCTCACTCAATTTTAGCACGTGGCTTTTGTCCTCATAGTCACAAAATGGCTGTTCTACCTTCAGGAGCTGCATATGCATTTTAGGCAGGAAGAAGGTTAAGGATAAAGTACAAAAAAGGAGTATGCCAACTGAGGCTGTCCCTTAATACTAACAAAAAAATAATTTTCTCAGAAACCCCATCTAGTAGAATTCTGCATCATCGCATTGTCTGGGTTGTATGACTCCTCTTAGCTGCATCTGGGAGATGAATATATTTCATTGGATCCATTGCTGCTTCAAAAGACTAAGGATTCTGTTAGTAAGGGAGAAAGGAGGGAGGGATACTGGTTAGGTAACTAATGTATAACTGAATACTGTATACTCGTTGCCATTGAGTCGATTCCGACTCATAGTGACCCTGTAGGATAGAACAGAATTGCCCCATAGGGTTTCCAAGGAAGGGCTGGTGGATTAAAACTGCCAACCTTTTGGTTAGAAGCTATAGCTCGCTGTAGCTCTTTACCACTGTGTCACCAGGGCTCTGGTTATTATATACTATAGGTAAAATTTACTTTATTTTATTTAAAAGAAGAAAAAATTTTACAAACTTTTTCAAGAGAAAGCAATAATGGAGGCGACTACTTTTTACACATAACTCTTTACAAACGAAATTTGCTCAATCATTCAATTAACTTTGTGGTTTATATATTAAAGCTTCAAAGTGTGGGTGACCCTAAAGAAATTAAACTGTGAATCAAAGAAAACTCAGGTAACTCTAGCCCTAGTTCAAGGAGCCCTGGTGGCACAGTGGTTAAGTGCTCAGCTGCTTACCAAAAGGTAGGAGGTTCAAACCCAGTAGCCATTGTGGAAGAAAGATGTGGCAGTTTTCTTCTGTAAATACTACAACCCAATGGGGCAGTACTACTCTATCCTATAGGGTGGCTATGATTCAATCAGAATCGACTTGATGGCAATGGGTTTGTTTGTTTTGGTTAGCCCTAGTTCCTTTTGTTAATTCTTCAGTGTCTGTGAACATGCAGGTTTACCCCAAAGCCAACATCACAAATTCAGTCACTAGGGAGGTAATGTAAATTAGTGGGGGCAAGGGGTGGATATAAGTCACGCGTTTTGATTATATATAAAAGATTGCCAAATATTCTTTACACCCGGAGAGAAATACACTTTGTTCCATTTTTCTTGAAGCCATGAACCTGTGAGTACATTTTTTATTTTCTCGCTTTTAAGACACAGTATAGAGAAATGTTTATCAACTCTGAGAAAATAAGCAATATGACCACAGTGATAAATGGAACTGAAATTTGGCCTAGAATTGGAAAACCAAGTGTGAGTGGTTGTGTCTGTGCCAAACTAGGGAGAGCACATCCCACCCAAAGTGGCACCTACTATTGATTGCTAGTTAATTACATGCAGGAGTGCAGGTCCAATGTTGCCAGGTATTTCACATGATATTTCCTCAATTTTAACTGTTGGCCTAAAAAAAATCTTAAAAACATTGTGCAAGTTAAACATACCAGGTCTGTAAATCCAATTTCAATTATGAACCATCAGTTGGATACTTTTGCTCTAGGGAAAAATCCAGAAAATTTCCAGAATGCCAGGTCACTGGAAAGCAGTACAAGAGCATAAAATATTCAGGCATAGGGTAGAGAGAAAATAAAACTAGTAGACCAGATTTGGAGGAGAAAAAAACAGATATCGTACATGAGTCACATGCGAAAGCCGGACAATGAATAAGGAAGACTGAAGTAGAATTGACACCTTTGAATTGTGGTGTTGACGAAGAATATTGAATATACCATGGACTGCCAAAAGAACGAACAGATCTGTCTTGAAAGAAGTACAGCCAAAATGCTCCTTAGAAGCAAGGATGGTGAGACTATGTCTCACATGCTTTGGACATGTTATTAGGAGGGACCAGTCCCTGGAGAAGGACATCATGCTTGGTAGAGGGTCAGCAAAAAAGAGGAAGACCCTCAAAGAAATGGACTGACACAGTAGTTGCAACAATGGGCTCAAGCACAACAACTACTGTGAGGATGACGCAGGACTGGGCAGTGTTTCGTTCTGTTCTACATAGGATCACTATGAGTCAGGACCAACTCAATGGCACCTAACAACAACAACAACATGAAGGTGTAATAGTTGCTTTAATTATATTGTGGAAGACTTCAGACCCATTTTAAATGTTTTTGAAGATATGGTAACCATCAATGTACAGCAATAGTGAGACAGGCAGCCTCAGGGCCCAACACTTCTAAGAGACACCCGCTCTGGCTTATCCTCCTACACCGAGCAAAATAGGCTCCACATTCTTCTGAAATTGTCCTTGACAAGATAACCACAGAATGAGCCATTGGTGGTCTCAACCTACCTCTGCGTGAAAACGTAACATCCTAATGAAAGAAAATCAACCTCTTCCTCCATCCTGGGGGGTGGAACCCTTGTCTAAAGAAAATGCATAGTCATCCCCAAGCTCTGAGTGCCTTCGTAAAGGTCAATCCTGTATATTCACGATGAATTTACACTTCCTTTTTTGATCACTGTAAAAGCCTACCTCCTCAAGCTGCCTATTAGCAGTCTTGGAGGCAACAGCCCCGATCGCTCCTTTCCTTGTACAACGAAACAAAGGTGTCTTTCTGATCTCCCACCTTGGCCTCTTGTTTATTGGCTGTAACAAGTCATGCCAAGTAAAACCTGGGGTTTTCACCCGGCAACAACAGAAAAGGGGCTGGCTAGAGGGGTTGGCACCAATAACTGTTAGTAAGGGTTAATAAATGTTTTGCAGACTGAAATACTAGATTTTAATTTTAATCTGCAAAAGTCTGCAAGGGTGTATGTTAAATAAGAGTATAAATCTTTGGAAGAAAAAGAATTATAGTCTAGACAAATAAAACTTTAAATAATGTTACTTTGAGGACTAAGGTGTGCCTGACCCAAGTCATGGTATTTTCAATCATTCGCATGTGAAAGCTAGGCAATGAACAAGGAAGAGCGAAAAAGAATTGATGTCTTTGAATTATGGTGCTCCTGAAGAATACTGAATATATCATGGACTGCCAGAAGAACAAACAAATCTGCCTTGGAAGAAGTACAGCCAGAATGCTCCTTAGACGTGTGGATGGCAAAATTTCATCTCACGTACTTTGAACATGTTATCAGGAGGGACCAGTCCCTGGAGAAGGACCTCATGCTTGGTAAAGTACAGGGTCAGTGAAAAAGACGAAGACCCTCAATGAGATGGATTGACACAGTGGCTGCAACAATGAGCTCAAACATAGCAACTATTGTGAGGATGGTGCAGGACCAGGCAATGTTTCCTTTTGATGTAACAAAAAAAAATAAAACCAAAGCCATTGCTGTCGAGTCGATTCTAACTCATAGTGACCCTACAGGACAGAGGAGAACTGCCCCAGAGGGTTTCCAAGGAGTGCCTGGTGGATTTGAAATGCCGACCTTTTGGATAGCAGCCGAAGCTCTTAACCACGACGCCACCAGGGTTTGGGGTCGCTATGAGTCAGAACCGACTTGATGGTACTTAACAACAACAACATGAATTGAATTATATCCCCTAATAAGATATGTTGAAGTCCTAATCCCCTGTACCTGTGAATGTGACCAAGTTTGGAAACAGGGTCTTCAAAGATGTTATTAGTTAACACAAGGTTATACTGGTGTAGGGTGGTCTTGATCCAATATAAGTAGAGTCCTTATAAATGAGGAGAAGAGACAGACACAGAGAGAAGGCAGCCATATCAAGATGGAGGCAGAATTGTAATGATGCATTTACAAACCAAGAAACATCAGGGATTGTCAGTCATCACTAAAAGCTAGGAATTGAGTATGATATAGATTCTCCCTCAGAGCCCTCAGAAGAAATCAATACCCCAGCCAACACCCTGATTTCAGACCTCTAGACTCCAGACTTCTGAAACAGTTAAGTTTCTGTTCTTATAAGCATCTAGTTTGTGGTACTTTGTTACAGCAGCCATACAAAACTAATACAAATAGATACAAATAGTATATAGCAGGATGGTTGGGAGGACAGGCTTTAGAATAATCAGGAATATCTGGTTTACAAACCAGAACTTGCCACTTGATAGTTCTATAAAATTAAGTTATTTTACTTCTCTAAGCAACAATGTCCTCATCTATAAAATCTCACTGATGGTAGTAACTGTCTCAAGGTTTGCCTGATGATTAATACTTAACCTAGATAATATATGTAAAGCACTCAGCAAAGTACCTGACACAGGATAAAATCTTCACGATCTGACATATAGAGACAGTCTCTGACAATATGCACACCTTTATATTTATAGATACAAGAAAGCTACCACATGCAAGAAAATACATCAGTTTCACTTTAACACCCCCCCAAAAAGAACTCAAACCAGTTGCCATCCAGGCAACTCCTACTGATGGAGACCCCATGTGTGTCATAGTGGACCTGAGCTCCATAGCATTTTCAGCAGCTGATTTTTCAGAAGTAGATCATCAGGCCTTTCTTTCCAGGCTCCTCTGGGTGGGCTCAAGAAGCCAATCTTTTTGTTAGTAGTTGAGCACATTAACCATTTGCACCACCAGGGACTCCAGTTTTACTTTACCATCCCTCAAAAATGATATAATTTTATAATAATGCATGAGTTCAGTGCAAGTTATTTTCCTTAAAGCATACTCATTCTGTAGCACCTAGTTTAACATGAGAGTATTGATTTATTGTAAGCTATCCAGCTACAGCAGGCTTTTTTTTTCCACTTAAGAATAAAAATATTTGTCCTGAAGAACAGTATGTTTTACTGTGTTTTAACCACAATCTCATTTTTGCATGGATTTAACAATCCAAGTGTGTTTTGCAGTCTACTGTCGGGTGAGAATCTGAATGGCAGCATTTGACAAATTTAGAGCCAAGTGCCCAGGCAAGTGGGGAAATCAATCAACAAAGGTTCTTTCACTGAGCAATGCAGACAAGGGAGAACATGCCTGAAATCACAGGTGTCCCCTCAGGGTTCTTTTGAGCCTCGACAAAGAGTACCACATTAGTCATCCCTTTTTGAAGTCTCAAAAATGCCTCTCGGTAGAAGACTCTGTTCTGACTCTGTTGAATTCTGCCTGAATCCTGTGATACTGGAAATTAGCGATGGTTAAATCCTCTCACTCACTGTGTTCAGTTATACAAATAGCCACCCTCCTCACAGGACTTAGATAAGACTCATAGATGCCTCCTTATTTACCTATGATAACACCAGATACAGACCCTCCAAATTCCCATTCCCTGAGTAACTGAATTGTTTGTCCCCACTGATAAACCAGAAACAAATGCTTCTTAACCAAACATTGATTAAGTTTCTCTCTTTTCGCCAAGTCCCTGAACCTTGGCCCACCATCAGTCTGAGTCAATGTACTGTTTTTGTTGTTGGTTTTGGTCGACTTGATTCCAACTCACGGTGACCCCGCGTGTGCAGAGTAGAACTGTTCCATAGGGTTGTCAAGGCTGTGACCTTTTGGAAGCAGATCATCTTGCCTGTTTTCCTAGGCACCTCTGGGTGGCTTCAATTTGAGGCACCAGGTGGGGGCAGAGCTGGGCACTTGCCCCCAGGCACAAGTCCAAGGTGGGCCACCAGACGAGGTGCAGAATGACATTCCGAGGCACCACAAACATGAAAGGCGCCTACTGAGGCAGCTGGACAAGAGGGGAAAATCCATTTCTGCTGATGTCTCCCTGCTATCAACATCTGTTCATCTTGTGATTGGGGAGGCCGCAGCTTAGAGATTGCCTCTAGGTGCTCATTACCCTTACTATGTCTCTGGGTTCAAACTGTCAACCATTAGACTAATATTTAAGCGCTTAAGCTTTGTGCCACCCAGGGACTCCATTGAGCCAACATACTACTTCCCTATAAAGGTTCCTCCAAGAGAACAGGTTGGCCTCAGAGCAAAACATTCTGATTTACTATATGATTAAGTCACCCTTTCATCCCACTTCCCCACATCTGGATTTTTTTTTCTAGCCTTGTTTACTCTGCATCTATAAAAGAAAAATGTTTTCTTCCTAACTCTTTGAGAGGCTTATAGATCTTATAATCAGCGTGTTCTCCATATTATAATAGATCTCTTCCTCTATTGGCCTAGTCCTTTTATTCTTATCTTTCTGAATAAAGCTTCTCCCTATTAAAGTCTGCGTTTGTTTTTTATTTGACAGTCCACTGTAAAACCTTTTCTAAGTTTTTCCCAGACTTGTGCAGGCAGAGACTACTTCTGTTTTTCACAACTATATCCCATAATACATGATAGGTGCTCATCAAGCATTTGTTGTGTGAATGACCCAAAATTTAATCCTTTTATGTTGATAATTCTCCTGTTAGACAAGAGAAAAACTGAAACTTCCAAAACCAGTACTTAGAGTTTGTACCATTCTTTTGAACAATTAATTACTCATATCAATTTTGAATGAAACAAGCTAAGTCGTTTGTTATGGTTCCTTTTTCCCTCACAAAAATGCACATATACTAGATGTCCGGTAAATACTTACTAAACTTAATTTCTGATGTCTTCCATTTCCTTTTAACAATGTCTAGCGCAGTCAATTTCATTCTAACATAATCTAAAGTACATACAGCTTGTTCCTGAAAGTAAGTGGCAATGTAATGAATTCATGAGACTGAAAAGATTAAGAGAGCAGAGATCATTCTAATTAAAAAGGCATGTACAAGTTTTAAATTAAGAAAGAATAAGACAGTCTAGATTAATACTAATTTTTCCTTACCTATGAGGCATGTTGAAGAGAGAAGATCATGAGCCTGTCTGGCTTAATGTCCAGAATGATTGGGTTAAATAAGGGCAACAAGACATTCTATGACTGCAAAACTCATTTTCTTTACCTATTTTACAGCATTCAATGGCAACCTATTTCGAGCAATTTGAACAAGGGAGCTAAGGCTTCACAGAGGAGAAAATAGCAGCAATTTTAGTTACATACATGTAACTAATTCAATAAAATACACAATTTTCCCCAATAATTCATTAGTATATCACCTAGATGAAATGAGTCTATACACAAACGGTTCCCATTAGTAACCTCCCTAACAATAAAACAGATAGCATCATTTTGGATATCAAAGACTTGACTCCTTTAAAAGAACAGGTATAGCTTCAAAATATTAAGGTACAAGTAAACAAAAGCTGAATCCTAAAATTTCAGAAGAAAATATTTTTAATTTATTAAATGCATTCCACCCATTCTTATATGTAGGTCTGAAGCATTTCATATGTGCCTTAACTCACACTAAGAGCAAGATTTGGTTTTTTTCCACATATACACTCCATTTCACTTCTCTGTGAGCAATGTACAACCATTTTTGCCTTAAATATGGATATTTACATTTATATTTAATTTTTCCTTAAATATTTTGCTTTGAATTTGTATTGGGACTAACATACTTGTTGTCTTAGTTATCTAGTGCTCCATAACAGAAATACTACAAGTGGATAGCTTTAACAAACATGAATTTATTTTCTCACAGTTTAGGAGGTTAGAAGTCCGAACTCAAGGCTGCAGCTCCAGAGAAAGGCTTTCTGTCTCCTTTGGCTCCGGAGGAAGGTCCTTGTCATCAATCTTCCCCTGGTCTAGGAACTTCTCAGGACCACGAGTCCAAAGGATGAGCTCCACTCCTGGCTCTTCTTGCTTGGTGGTAATGAGGTCCCATCCTCTCTGCTTTATTCTCTCTTTTATATCTCAAAAGAGATTGACTCAAAATACAACCTAATCCTGTAGATGGAGTCCTGCCACATTAGCAGAACTGCCTCTAATCCTGCCTCATTAACATCATAGAGGTTAGGATTTACAACACATAGGATAATCACATCAGATCACAAAATGGTGAACAATCATACAATACTGGGAATCATGGCCTAGCCAAGTTGACATACATTTTTAGGGGACACACTCCAATTCATAACACTTGTGGAATGCATTATGAATGAAATTTATTCATTTCCTAAGCCATGTGAATTCCAAAAGGGAAACTATCTTTTTATTTCTCAAAATGTAAGCTAACATTGGAAAGGAAAGGAAAATATTTTATGATTAAATAATATGATAGCAAAGGCTAAAAATTCACTCAAAAACTCAAGAAAATCTTACTGAATGCACATCTTTCTCCTTTCTGTTGCTATGAAAGAGCAATATGGTAATATTTCACATATACCAAATTTTATCAATACAATCTTAATCTTAATAAACAACTAGCTTTTGCTTTTGTTATTCCTCTCTGTTTCCTATTTTATTCATTTCTCTTCTTCTCATTTTGTTTCTTTTGTTTACTTTTTTTTAGTTTTTTGAGCTGATGTTTAACTTTGTTATTTTGATATAAAGCTATGAATGAATCTCTATGTACTTTTTTTTAAGCAACTTTGAGGAGTAGAATTTCTATGGTCATTCAATTCTAAATAGGTTGTAATTTCCAGTGTGATTTCCCCTTTAATTCTTGGGTTTACGTAGCAGTATTTTTTAAATTTGCAACCTACGGGATGTTTCTATTCTTTTTCCTATAATTTCCCTATTATTTACTTCTACTTTAATGCAGTATATTCAGAGGGCATGCTTTGACTTTCACTGAGACTTCTTTTGAAACCCAGTGCCTGGTCTCATTTTATTTGGATCCACAATCAACGCCCATGGATGCAGCAGTCAAATCAAACAACGTATTGCATTGGGCAAATCTGCCACAAAAGACGTCTTTAAATTGTTAAAAAGCAAAGACAAAACAACTGGAAACCAGCAATATAGGCTTTCCCACACCCCATCCTTCTTCAGCCCCACTTAGCCTCCTCTGCTTCCTGCAGCCACAGTCTCTTGGCCAGGAAGCACCAGCTTCACCCAGTGTCACTTGGATTCCACCCGCCCACACTGGCCCACTCCCTGAGTGCCCTTTGTTGGCTGCTGGTGTTGCTCTTTAGATTTCTTCCTTACCTCTCACCACCTCTCCCTCCTTTCTGTCAAATACCTGGCTCCATGCAACTTCTTTGTTTCTTCCTGAAAGGCTGTGAAACACCGCTCAACTGTGAAACTGCTTCCCAGCCTGTGCCGCCACACTGGTGGGAACCCTGGGGCTTTTTTGTTTGTTTGCTCTGATTTGTTCTGTTTTGATTTGTTTGTTTGTTTTCTTTTTCTTTTCTAGGCCTGGGAGCCCCTTCTAGCTAGGCAGTACCACCCAGCTTGGAAGATACTTGCTTACTCTGTGCAGACACACAGGGACATCTCTGGGGGCATTGCTTTTTTCTTTTTTTTTTTCCTTTGGTTTTGTTTTTTTGTTTTGTTTTGTTTTTGGTTTTGTTTCTTTGTTTTGTTTTCTTCTCTCTTATTCCTTTTTTGTCTTTCTTCATTTCCAGTTTCTTGATTTATTCACTTTTTCCTTTTACCCTTTTTCTTTTTTTTTGTTTTTTGTTTTTTGTTTTTCCCCATTTCTCAGTCTCTCAACTCTCCATTTCAATAGCAAGCTCCCTCAGCACTCTTTTTTGTTTCTGTGTATGTTTTTGGCTCCTGTTCCTCTCTCCTCTCTCTGATCTTTCCCATATACATCTTAGCTCCACACATCACAATCTACCCCCTCCTTCCTGCCTATCTGCACCATTCACTGAACATCACACTACCAAGCACCACAGGCACAGCCTGTTAGAACCTGCCCTGCACTGATTCCCGGTCTGCACTGTCAGCCCTAGTACGTGCCACAAACAACCCATCCCAGACACTCCCCTTCAGCTGGACCTGCCCTGCTGTAACATACTTGAATGACTGACCCTGCCAATTGGAGAAGGAGGTGAAAAGTATTGTGCCTAAAGACGAGCAAACAACAAAGAATGCACAGCCCACCGGCTCAGACATAAGAAAATAAAACAAAAAATCAGGACAAAACAAACAAATCTACAATCAGTAAATGAGGAAAATAACCACTGAATGCCCCAAAACAGCAGACAATATCAAAACATATACAAAAACAGGACAGAATGGTCCCAGTAGGCATCCAAAATAAAACACCAGTTGACGTTCCAGAAGAAGAAAAGGCACTAGACCTAATTGATCTCTAATATTCAGAATTATCCAAGAGTTGAAGCAAAAAGCAGACAAAACTGAGGAAAAAATAGACAAATTCATGAAAAGCCAGACAAATTCATGGAAAATACAGACCAAAAAATGGAAAAATTCAAGAAAATAATACAGGAACAAAATGATAAAATAAATTCACAACTAGAAATCATACAAAAACAACAATTAGAAATCCAAAAGATAAACAACAAGATTTCAGAAATGGACAGTG
>NW_004443939.1:17809428-17812392 GCF_000243295.1 Trichechus manatus latirostris | reverse complement strand
ATCAAATTGACAACAGCAACTCAAAAAGTCTGATGGAAAGCCTAGGGGGTAGTGCGTTGAAGATAATGGTGATGGAATAATTTGGAAAAGGATAGTGAGAATAACAGCACAACTGGAAGAATGTAATCGATGTCATTGAATTATACATGTATGAACTTTTGAAATGGTGTATCTTTGGCTATGTATATTTTCACCAAATAAAGGTCCTCCAAGGTCGAGAAAGGAGAGTGTTGACATGCTGTGGGGTTGTTAACCAATGTCATAAAACAATATGTGTACTGACTGTTTAATAAGAAACTATTTGTTCTGTGAACTTTCACCTAAAGTACAATTAAAAAACATTTTTAAAGAAATATACCAAAAATACAAGTCAAGCTTGCTAATCTTTTATTTAACACATTATGGCACTACATGAAAATTACAGCTGCACCTTCTTTGCTTTCACTGATGAAAATTTGTCTATGATGTGCTCAAAGTCTTTTTTTTCAATTTCTTCTCTCTCTACACTCAGCAGAGCAAGATCACACAGTCTACTTTGACCCATGGAGGCTCTCAAATATGAAAGTATTAGTTTTCTTGATGAATGATCTCTCACATCTGGTGATGAAAACTTCCAGTGGCTCCCAGGGCACGAGCTGTACATGCCATACCTTAGATATGCCATCAAGCTATTATGAAGATTTGAAAATGCTTTAAAATTGATTCAGCAGTTACATATTTCTCCATTGTTCCTTGGAGAGGCTCTGGAAATCCTCTTTTCCTTCTCCCTGTGACTTTTATTTTGGTTTCTAATCATCTTTGCAGGACATTGAAATGAACCGCTGAGACAAATCTATGAGGCAGTTTAAATGAATTGGCATTTGTAGAAACTTCCCCTTTTATTTGGGACCTGAAAGGACTAGTAAGGGCATCATTTTGCTCTTTGAATTAAATTTATTCTTTTTCTTTAGAAACAATAGATCTAGTATCAGGGCTCAAAAGACGACTAGCACTGGGAGGAATGAGGTACAAAGAAATGGGGATCCATGACATAAAGCTGGAAGTGGAAAAACAAATCTGATAACCAAATAACACCCTTGTTGGAAAATGAAGGGAACTTTGTCAGTGATGGCGCCCTCTGTTATATTGAAGATACGGAGGGCACAAACTACTGTCCTTTGCTTTTTATCCCCTCCTCCAATCTTGTCAACTTTCTCACATGGTGTTTGGGTTTATTGTCAAATTATACCACATTGTCGGTGGACTTCCAGGACCTTCCTACTTACCAGCAATTGCAATGAGATATCTAATTTGAAAGTGCCCCAAGAAATCAAGATACAAATATCACTAATATCGTTGTTAATAATATGGTTGTTAAACAATATGGTTGTTTAACCAAATTCTTAATCCATAACATTTCAATAATGTATTCAGACTGCCAAATGAATATTGGTCATAAATTTAGTGTAGATGTTTTATTTTTTCATAAAAATCACTGTGAAAAAAATGAGGAAAAAAAATTTACTTTAACTTACATATGCTAAAGAAAAAAAAAATCACTGTATAATAAAATGCCCAGTTCTCACACAACTAAATCACATTTCATAATGGCAATATAATATTCAAAAACGTGAAAAATCAGATGTTCATTTTGTTAAAGAAAGAAATGACCTTATAAAATACAACTGAACTGAGCCATTGTGATTCAATTAAGGTAGCAAGCTCTACTGCCTCAAACTTATTTATCAAATACAACATACGTTTACCCTAATAAGGGAATTACTTCTAAAGTTAAATAAAACACAAAACTTTTAAGACATAAACACAGAAGAATTCTCATGAAGATTCCAGCAGAAGCAGGCAGACAATGACATTGTTACTTAACTAAAAGGAAAGAGAAACTGTAAGGTTTAGAACCATATATCGTTTGAAGCACCCGATATTTGAAGTTAATGTAGAATATTTCTTCTTTGTCCACCAGAAATAACTGCTCACTTCATTCCCAAAAAATCATCAAGTGAGGGGCTCAGAATCAACACAGACCTCTCAGCAAAACCCTTCAGAGGAGCCAAATGGAAAAAAAATTAAACAAAGACTAAACTTTATCACTCTTTTCAAAAGCAAAAATGTAAAAGCAACTTACTCCCGCTGGTGGTGCGGTGCCGTCCAGTGCCATCCAGTGCGGTTTTAGGGAGTGGAAAATGCAACCTCACATCTGGGATCTAGGTTTCTTCAAGTGCTGAATAACGTATCTTATGTTCTAAATTTGCGAAGTCCTGGTTGAAACTTTAAGAATCTTAGAGACAGGAATTCATTTTGATTATTCACTGCTTTGTATCCCCTTAGATTTATTATTATTATTATTATTATTAATGTTATTTTTATTTTCTGTAATCAGCTACAGTCAGAAAAAAAATTAAGTTTATAACTCCATAAAACTAACTTATTAGAGACAATCAGCCACAGAAGAGCATAAAATTAACTTCCCTTAAATGGATCTTTAGTTTTTATACCAATCAATAAAAAAGTGGTGCTGAAATACATACAACCCTGGAGAGGATTCAAGTCAAGCCTGAAACAGCTCTTGAGGATCAAAGAACTCAGAAGTTTGCAATCTAAAAATGGGCAAGGTGAGCAACAAACTGTACTTTCATGCTGCTCCTGGATCTCTGTGTTATTCTAGGCACCTACATTCTCCACATTTGAAGTTTAACCCATTAAATTTCCTGAGCATAAGGACCTGAAACACATAATTGTGTTATTTTTCAACTGTTTAATTAATACACATTTCAGTATTTTGGTATTTTTGTGACCAAATAAGAATCTTTATCTGGCAACAATTCTGTTGGGTCTGCCATTTCCTTTCTTCAAGAGCACACCATAGTTTGTGTTAAAAAAAAAAAAAATTAAAAAAGGGCAACATGAATAGGCAGACTCAACATTGTGAAAATGTCAATTCTACCCAAAGCAATTTACAAATACAAC
>NW_004443939.1:17801108-17807199 GCF_000243295.1 Trichechus manatus latirostris | reverse complement strand
GAAATGGTGTATCTTTGGCTACGTGTATTTTCACCAAAAAAAAAAAGGTTGAGAAGTTAGAGGGTTGATACGTTGTGGGGTTGTTAACCAATGTTGTAAAACAACATGTGTACTACTGTTTCATGAGAAACTATCTGTTCTGTAAGCCTTCACCTGAAGTACAATAAAATATTAAAAAAAAAAAAGAAGGGTAACATGGTAGTAGAATGGAAACACTTTTGAAAAAGAAATACTTATAGACGCTTGTATAGATAGTCTAAATTTACCCCTTATTTGCTGTAAAAGAACATTAATCGCCCCAAGAATTAGTTTTTGTTTATCAAATAAAACAATCCATAATTTATAAAGTACGAATTGTAACAGTAAAATTAAAATGCCATCATGTATATTCCAATAGCATTTTTTTATCCAGTATTTGGCTCTTCTGTCTCTGCTAAGTCTGAAAAACAACACTAAATCTAGATAGTCCATTTGTAAATTATGATACATTTCTGTGAACATAGAAAAATCCTTAACTATACTGAAATTGGTGTCAACTATATATAGCGAGAAAAATTTCATACTTTTGTTAACATCTCGGTATCTGTTGGAATAAGTCAGGCATACTTTTAATGAGAATTGCTAAAAATATACATAATTATAAAATTACCAATTGAGTAAATTATCATAAATCTTAACATTCTCTTGTATTCCACTAATTTTTAAATATTACTAATTTTTTTATTAATATTACCAGGCATCTATTAAGGCATTTTGTAATACTCAGGAAAGAACCTGGTACAAAGTAGATTTTTACAAATGAATGATGAAAAAGCTACTCCTGACTTTTCTTTATCATCTACTTCCATGTCAACCAAAGTTGTGTATTCCCCTGTGATCATCACATAAATCTTGAAATTTTTAAATATTCTACCTGATTTCAAGAATCCATTGGTCCTACCCTAAAATAATCTGAATCTTTAAATTTAGTGAGTATGGCTTGCCAAGACGCACTACATATTTATTGAACATTGGCCACGCCGAAAATACTATAAGGATATAACAATTAGCCCTGACCCTTGAGGCGCTTGCAAAATAGGAAGGATAAGTACATTAATAGATATAAGACAAGGGATCACTTTCATTGGAAATAGGCATAAATATGGATCTCTTCCAGTCAGTTGGCCAGGTAGCTGTCTTCCAAATTTCTTGGCATGGATGAGTGAGGACTTCTGGCACTGCATCCATTTGTTGAAATATCTTAACTGGTATTCCGTCAATTCCTGGAGCCTTGTTTTTCACCAATGTCTTCAGGGCAGCTTGGACTTCTTCCTTCAATATCATCAGTTCCTGATCATATGCTACCTCCTGAAATGGTTGAACATCAACCAATTCTTTTTGGTACAGTGACTCTGTGTATCCTTTCCATCTACTTTTGATGCTTTCTGCATGGTTTACTATTTCCCCATAGAATCCTTCAATACTGCAACTCTAGGCTTGAATTTTCTCTTCAGTTCTCAGCTTGAGAAATGTCGAGCGTGTTCTTCTCTTTTAGTTTTCTATCTCCGGGTCTTTGCACATGCCATTATAATACTTTACGTGATCTTCTCGAGCCGCCCTTTGAAATCTTTTTTTCAACTCTTTTACGTCATCATTTTTTCTTTCTCGAATGTCGAGTAGCTAAAGCGAAAGGAAGAAAATGGTAAAATAGAGGGTCAGCAAAAAAGAGGAAGACCATCAATGAGATGGATTGGCACAGTGGCTGCAACAATGGGCTCAAGCATAACAACGATTGTGAGGTTGGGTAGGACTGGGCAGTGTTTCATTTTGTTGTACATATGGTCACTATCAACCAGAATTGACCCTATGGCACCTAACAACAACAAGTCTTACACAGAGGCATGGAGTATACCTGAGGAATGTGTGCTAAGAGTAGTAACTTAGAAATCAGGCACAGTACAGAAGATGTTTCTACCCAGGGTCACAGCAATAAGCACAAGAGAAAGACTCCAAATCAACTTTAGGGACAAAATAAGAACCTCAAGTCTGGAAAATAATTGGATTTTTCTATATGAGGAGTGATATAAACTCATAATAGTTAGGTCAGAAGACAGGAACTGATTAAGAGTCAGAGTATAACACAGACAGGGATGAGGAAGGACTAAGTCTATGGACAATGGGAGAATCTCAAAGAAGGAAAGGTCAAAATGGTAAGAGAATAAGGTAAAGCTATGATGTGAGTGATGGACGCTGTGGTACACCATCCAGGTCCCCTTTGAGAATGAACTATTCAGTCTCTAGGAGTGATAGCAAGTGATGGAACTCAACTGAATCTCACTACTGGATGCAGTCCAAAATGGGTGCCTGCTAAAGACAGATGCAAGTCAAGCATGGACCACAACTGCACAACAGCCCCATTTAAGGGTGGTTTTGAAAAACAGCAGTGAGAGAAAATCCTCCCAACAGGTGGAGCTTCAGGTGGTGCACCTGGTCATTCAGGTTGTGCAGAAGGAAAAGTGGCATGAAGTAAAAATAAATATGGACTCGTGTAATGGCAAATGACTTGGAAAGAAAAATGGAAGATCAGGGACAAGGCAGTTTGGGGAAGATACGTGTTTTGGGGCATACAGGAATGTGCAAGAAGTATGAAAACATTTGTATCTCATGTTAATGTCCATCAGAGAGCATGGAAGAGACATGGAATAGACAAAGTGATGTGACCAGTTGACATCAGTCAGTCACTATCACAAGCTATTCCAAAGCTGGCACAGGGTCATATGACCAGAGTGACCAGTATGGCAGAGATGGAAGCTATGATAGCTTTGTAATGTGTCAACCTGGTTAGGATGAACTACATTTCCAAGAATTCCCCTCCCTGTTTGTTTCCTGGTAGGGTGTGCCACACGAGACAAATTTGCATGAGGTGTGCACAGCTGCAATGAAGCAGTAGCTTTTATAGGTCATACATGTTGTCACCTATCTCCTGGCTCACCTCATTGGTATGGGACAGCAGCTGGGCCTACAGCTGCTCCACCTTCCTCTGGATCTTTCTTCAGCTTACACAACTCCTGGGCCAGGTTGTATTTAGCTTCAATACAAAGGACAACGGCTTCTCCTATTGGGCACTCACATCATCAAGGTTGAAGGCAGTGAGAACTGACATGGGTTTTAGTCTGTCCTCCAGCTTGTCCTTGTTCTTGATCTCTCCCATACTTTTTATCTCTCTCCCACTTTATATCCATCTTCTCTTTCTGATTGCCTGCTCTGCGGACTCAAACTTCAGCATCAGTGAGAAAAACAGTAGATTTCAAACAGTGTTTAATCAGCTTCCACAATTGCATAAGATCAATACTCCAGCAAATATGGAAACACATATATGGACATATATGGAAACACGCACACACAATTAAACATACCTCCTAGTGGTTCTGCTTCTCTGATTGAACCCTGGCTAATACAGAAGTTTTGTACACTCCCAATAATGTGAGCTCTCACTCAGAAAGTTTGATCTAACTACTACTACTGAGGAGGGTCCAACCTGCCAACAACAGAGACAAATTCTAGGTCTTCAAACTGAGGAGATCAGCCAGCCACTTGGTGGTGAGTTGATTTCATTGGATACTTTCTGTCCTAAAAGGAACAATAATTTATCTTGACTAATGTGGTAGGCAGAATAATGGCCCCAAAGATGTCCACATCCTAATCTCCAGAACCTGTGAATATGTTACCTTACACTGCAAAAGGGACTTTGAAAATGTAATTAAGTTAATAATCTTGAGATGGGGTAATTATCCTGGATTATCAAAATGGAGCAAGTGTAATCACAAGAGTCTTTATAAGTGAAAAAGGGAGCCAGGAGTGTCAGAGTCAAAGAAGATGTGATGGCAGAAACAGAGGTTGGAGTGATGTGGGGCCATGAGCCAAAGAAGGTATGAAAACTCTAGAAGATGAAAAAAACAAGGATACAGAGGACTTCTGGGCAACATGGCGCTATACGCAGAAGCACCATACCGTCCCTCCACAGCAAAGATCCAAAACACTAAGCTAAACAGAGAAAATGGCAATCCTGAAACCCTAAGCATCAAATGAAGAGATAAAGAACTCAGCCAAGCACCAAATGGAATAAGAAACTGACAGAGAACAGAAAGCGAGGAGCGATACATGCAAAGGTCCCCTATCAGCTAATGTAGCATGGATCTGCTATCTTGGACTCCTATCAGAGATCAGCCAACAGGGGGTAAGAGAAGCAGCTTCACGGACCTTCCAGCAGGAGACAGAACAACCAGTAACCAGCAATATATGCTTTCCCAACCCCCACCCTTCTTCACCCCTACTCAGCCTGCTCTGTTCCCTGAGGCCAGTCTCTTAGCTGGGAAGCACCACCTTCACCCCCGTGTCACTTGGAATCTACCCATCTGCACTGGCCAGCTCCCTAAGTGCCATTTGTTGGCTGCTGGTGTTACTTTTTTCCGCTTCTTTAGATTTCTTCTTTACCTCTCACCACCTCCCCCTCCTTTCTCTCAAATACCTGGCTTCATGCACCATCTTTACTTCTTCCTGAAAGGCTGTGAAACACTGCTCAATGTGAAACTGCTTCCCGGCCCATGCTGCCACACTGGTGGGATCCCAGGGCTTTGTTTTTGTTTGTTTTGAAGAGTTTGTTTGTTGGTTTTATTTTTTTTCCTCAAATTGGGAGACTGTTCTAGCCAGGCACTACTGCGAGGCTTGGGACCTGCCCCCTCAGTTTGTGCAGACGTGCAGAGGGATCCCCTAGGGCATTTCTTTTTTCTTGTTTTTCTGGGGGGGGCTTTATTTTTTCTGTTTTTCTTTGGGGGTTTGTCTTGTTCTTTTTGTTTTATTTGTTTTGTTTTCTTTTCCCTCTTTTCCCCTTTTTGTCTTTCTTCATTACTCAGTTTCTCATCTATAAATACTTTCCTTCTCTTCCTGTCCCCTAAATACCTGGTGCTGAGTGACATCTCTACCCCTTCTAGCCAGGCTATACTTCACAGCCTGGAAGCAACTTCCCCAGACCTCGCAGCACCAGAGGGATCCCTGGAAGCTTTTCTTTTCTTCTTTCTTTCTAATTTTTATTTATTCATTTTTTTCTTTTACTTTTTTTTTCTTCTCCTTTTTTGTCTTTCTACATAGTCTCTCATCTCTCCACTCCAATGGCAAGCTTCCGTAGCACGCTTTTTTGTTTGTATGTTTTTGGCTCCTGTTATTCTCTCCTATCTCCCATACCCATCATAGCTCCACACATCACCATCTTCCCCTCCTTCCTGCCTACCTGCACCGTGCACTGAACATCACACCAACAAGCAGCCCAGGTATGACCTACTGGAACCTGCCCTGCACTGATTACCAGCCCACGCTGGTGGCTGTAGTAAGTGCCACAAACAACTCATCCCAGCAACTCCTCTTCAGCTAGATCTGCCCTGCTGTACAATATCTGAGTGACTGACCCTGCCAATTGGAGAAGGAAGTGAAAAGTATCATGCCCAAAGACTAGTAAACAACAAAGAACAACACACTCTGCCTACTCAGACATAGCCAAATAAAACAAAAAAGCAGGACAAAACAAACAAATCTACAATCAATAAATGAGGAAAATAACTAGTGAATGCCCTGAAGATGGCAGAAAATATCAAAACATTTACAAAGGAAATGAACAGACACTTCACCAAAGAAGACATTCAAATAGCCAACAGACACATTAGGAAATGCTTGCGATGACTAGCCATTAGAGAAATGCAAATTAAAACCACAATGAGATACCATCTCACCCCGGCATTACTGGTACGAATCAAAAACACTGCAAATAACAAATGTTGGAGGGGCTGCGGGGAGATCGGAACTCTTATGCACTGCTGGTGGGAATGCAAAATGATACAACCATTTTGGAAAATGATATGGCGCTTCCTTAGAAAGCTAGAAATAGACATACCGTTCGATCCAGCAATCCCACTCCTAGGAATATATGCTAGAGAAGTAAGAGTCATCACTCGAAGAGACATACGCACAGCTACCTTCATGGCAGCATTGTTCACAATAGCAAAACGATGGAAACAACCTAGATGCCCATCAACAGATGAATGGATAAACAAACTATGGT
>NW_004443939.1:17748998-17780980 GCF_000243295.1 Trichechus manatus latirostris | reverse complement strand
AGATAGATGAAATCTTCAGAATGTGTACACTACCAAACATGAAACTACTTCACTACCTTAAGAAAACTGTTTAAAATCTGGACTTTGTGAAAAAGGACTGATAAAATTTAAAAATAGCATGAAAAGAAAATTGATAAAGATGAATAAGTAAATTAAGGAGCAAAGCAATAACATTGCCAATTTTAAAACCAAAGATCAAAATCAATACAATAGAAAATCAAATAAAGATTTCAAAAGTTACACACAAAAAGTGGGAAAACAGAAGAAAAAAAAAGTATATGTGGCTAGAAGGAGAATAATATACATGGAGAATATCAAAATAGAAAACAACGTATTTTGTATGCCTGAATAAGAAAAATAGAAAAAGAGAGAATAAGAAGCTTCCTAAAATTAAAATAGAAGAAAACTTTCCTGAAATAGAGGAAGACATAGATTTATCCACTGAAAAAAATCACAGTGTTCCAGGAAAATTCAGAAACATACCTAGACTTATTTTATGGAAGCTCTTAAATGTCAAAGATAAAACTATCCTACCAGCATACAGAAAGAAAATGCAGAAACACGTCACCTCCCTCAACCCCCCCACAACCCTCCCTTCCCCAAAAAAGTCAAGTTGACCAGAGACAATGCCTCAATAGTGTTAAACATTAGAAGACAATGAAGCAATATCTTAAGAATTCTGATGGAACAAAAATGTATGAATCGAGAATTCTATATTTAACCAGGTTGTCATTCTGTTCTCAGGAGCAGAAAAATTCCAAAATATACAAGGACTCAGGAAAATATCACCCACACATCCTTCCTGGAAAATCTACTTTAAAAAATAATACTGTTAACCCTCACACCCCTCAAAAATACGTCATTCAAAGTAACACACAAATGGATAAGTCATAAAAACCAATTCATAGAAACCCTATAGGATAGAGTAGAACTGCCCCGTAGGGTTTCCAATGCTGTAATCTTTACAGAAGCAGACTGCCACATCTTTCTCCCATGGAGCAGCTAGTGGGTTCAAACTGCTGACATTTTGGTTAGCAGCTGAGCACTTTAACCACTGCACCAACAGGGCTCCTTGGATAAGTATTAGGAGAGGACAAGTCGTGAGTATTGAACCCATTCAAATATAGAATGAAAACCAAATGCCTAGCAATTGTGGTTACCAAACAGCCTGCATAGTTGTAATTCTTGAAATAAAAATGACACAAAATAAAAATAATAATATGACAATAAAACACAAATAAAAATCCAAGGACATAACCACAAAACCAAGGGGTTAAAGAGGAAGGAAGAAGAAAGCATCAGTATCACAACAATTAAAACAGTGCAGTAGTGGCATGGTAGTAAACAGAGAGATGAAAGAAAAGAATGATAATTAGAACAGGCCCGTGTGTACACAGGAGTTAGTACATGATACAAGCGCATTTAAAATCAGGGATTTTGTGGATTACTCAATAAATTGTTTGGGAGCAGTTAACTAATCTTTCGGGAAATATTAACATGAGATTTAGTATCACATGGGAATGCCTTCATGAACTGAAAGTAGCAGAAAACCCAATTAACAGTTGCTTAAATAAATAGGGGGTTTATATGGCTTACCCAACAACTTAGAAGCCAAGTAAACCTTGAATAGGGATTACTGGGATATGTATTCTTATTTTAGGAAATAAGTATATTTTTAACCCTTACCTGTAACTGGGGGTCTGGGGGTAGGCAGTTCAGGACCGGCAACAACTCAACAAGGTCATCCAAGAACCGGGTTGTTTCTCTTTCCACTCCACCATGATTATGTGCTGGCTTTTGTCCTCATGCTTGTCACCTCAGGATCACTATACCTGTGTTCAGTGCAAGACAAAAGGAGAAAAGCAAAGGGAGAAAATTCCAGTCACACATACACCAAATCCTAACAGTGGTAGAATCTGTAACTGGCTTATTTTTATGTTCGTTTTTTGTATGTTCTAAATTCTTTACAATGATTGTGCTAGTTGTTGTTGTTAGGAGATTTGCAGTCGGTTCTGACTCATAGCAACCCCGTGTACAACACAACAAAACGCTGCTCAGTCCTGTGTCATCCTCACAATTGTTGCTATGTTTAATCCCATTGTTGCAGCCGTTGTGTCAATCCATCCTGTTGAGGGTCTTCCTCTTTTTCGTTGACCCTCTACTTTACCTAGTATGATGACCTTCTCCAGCGACTGGTCCCTCCTGGTAATATGTCCAAACTATGTGAGACAAAGCCTTACCAACCTGGCTTCCAGGAAGCATTCTGGCTGTATTTCTTCCAAGACAGACTTGTTCGGTTTCTGGCAATCCGTGGTATATTCATTATTCTTCACCAACATCATAATTCAAAGGCATCAATTCTTCTTTGGTCTTCCTTATTCATTGTCCAGCTTTCACATGCATATGAGCCGACTGAAAATATCATGGCATGGGTCAGGCACATATTAGTCCTCAAGATGATGTCTTTGCTTTTTAACACTTTAAAGAGGTCTTTTGCAGCAGATTTACCCAATGAAATACTTCCTTTGATTTCTTGACTGTAGTTTCCATGGGTGTTGATTGTTGATCCAGGTAAAATGAAATCCTTGACAAATTCAAGGATTTGAATGTTTACCATGATGTTGCTTATTGATCCAGTTGTGAGGATTTTTGTTTTCTTTATCTGGAGATGCAATCCATACAGAAGGCTGTAGTCTTTGATCTTCATTAGTAAGTGCTTCAAGTCCTCTTCACTTTCAAAGTTGTGTCATCTGCATATCACAGTTTGTTAACGAGTCTTCCTCCAATCTTGATGTCATATTCTTCTTCATATACTCCAGCTTCTCAGATTATTTGTTCAGCATACAGATTGAATAAGTATGGTGAAAGGATACAACCCTGACGCACACCTTTCCTGATTTTAAACAACGCAGTATCCCCTTGTTCTGTTCGAATGACTGCCTCTTGGTCTATGTACAGGTTCCTCATGAGCACAATCAAGTGTTCTGGAATTCCCATTCTTTGCAATGTTATCAATAATTTATTATGATCCACACAGTCAAATGTTTTTGCATAGTCAATAAAACACAGGTAAACATCTTTCTGGTATTCTCTGCTTTCAGCCAAGATCCCTCTGACATCAGCAATAATATCCCTCGTTCCATGCCCTCTTCTAAATCCAGCTTGAAGTTCTGACTGTTCCCTGTCGATATACTGCTGCAACAATTTTAGAATTATCTTCAGCAAAATTTTTCTTGCCTATGATATTAATGATATTGTTCAATAATTTCCACATTCTGTTGGACACCTTTCTTTGAAATGGGCACAAATTTGGATCTCTTCCAGTCAGTTGACCAGGTAGCTGTCTTCCAAATTTCTTGGCATAGAGGAGTAAGCACTTCCAGCATTGCATCCGTTTATTGAAACATCTCAATTGGTAGTCTGTCAATTCCTGAAGCCTTGTTTTTTGCCAAGGAGTTCAGTGTAGCTTGGACTTCTTCCTTCAATACCATTGGTTCTTGATCATATGCTACTACCTGAAATAGTTGAATGGGACCAATTCTTTTTAGTACAGTGACTCTGTGTATTCCTTCCATCTTCTTTTGATCCTTCCTACATTGTTCAATATTTTGCCCATAGACTCCTTCAATATTGCAACTCAAGACTTGAATTTTTTCTTCAGTTCTTTCAGCTTGAGAAATGTTGAGTATGTTCTCTTTTGGTGTTCTAACTCCAGGTCTTGCACATTTCGTTACAATACTTTTCTTTGTCTTCTTGAGCCACCCTTTGAAATCTTCAGTTCAGCTCTTTTACTTCATCATTTCTTCCTTTCACTTTAGCTACTCTAATTCAAGAGCAAGTTTCAGAGTCTCTTCTGACATCTATTTTGATCTTTTCTTTCTTTCTTGTCTTTTTAATGACCTTTTGCTTTCTTCATGTATGATATCTTTGATGTCATCTCACAACTCGTTTGGTCTTCGGTCATTAGTGTTCAGTGTGTCAAATCTATTCTTGACATGGTCTCTAAATTCAGATGGGATATACTCAAAGTCGTACTTTGACTCTCGTAGACTTGTTTTAATTTTCTTCAGCTTCAGCTTAAACTTGCATATGAGCAATTGATGGTCTGTTCTACAGTCCACCATTGGCCTTATTCTGACTGATGATACAGAGCTTCTCCACTGTCTCTTTTCACAAATGTAGTTGCTTTGATTCCTATGTATTCCATCTGGTGGGGTCCACTTTTGTAGGCACTGTTTATGTTGTTGACAAAAGATATTTCCAATGAATATGTCATTAGTCTTGCAAAATTCTATCATGCCATCTCTGGCATTGTATCTATCACCAAGGTCATATTTTCCAACTACTGATCCTTCTTCTTTGTTTCCAACTTTAGCCTTCTAATCACCAATAATTATCAATGTATTTTGATTCCATGTTTGATCAATTTCAGACTGCAGAAGTGGCAAAAATCTTCAATTTCTTTATCTTTGGCATTAGTGGCTGGTGTGTAAATTTAAAGAATAGTTGTGCTAACTGGTCTTCTTTGTACATATGGATATTATTCTATCACTCACAGTGTTGTAGCTCAGGATAGATCTTGAAATGTTCTTTTTGACATTGAATGTGACACTGTTCCTCTTCAATTTGTCATTCCTGGCATAGTAGGCCATATGATTGCCTGATTCAAAATGGCCAATACCTGTCTATTTCAGCTCACTAGTGCCTAGGAGATCGATCTTCAAGCATTCCATTTCGCTTTTGACATCTTCCATTTGTTTTAGATTCATATTTCATACATTCCATGTTCCAATTATTAATGGATATTTGCAGATGTTTCTTCTTATTCTGAGTTGTGCCACATCAGCAAATGAAGGTCCCGAGAGCTTGACTCCATCCACGTCATTAAAGTCAACTCTACCTTGAGGCGGCAGCTCTTCCCCAGTTGTCTTTTGAGTGCCTTCCAACCTGAGGGGCTCATCTTCTGGCACTACATCGGACAATGTTCTGCTGTTATTCGTAAATTTTTCGCTTGCCAATTTTTTCAGAAGTAGATCACCAGGTCCTTCTTCCCAGTCTGTCTTAGTCTGGACGCTCCCCTGAAACCTGTCCACCATGGGTGACTCTGCTGGCATTTGAAATACTAGTGGTATATCCTCCAGCATCACAGTAACACGCAAGTCACCACAGTATGACAAACTGAGAAACAAGTTGTGCAATGAACTTTAAATCAGAAATAAATTATAGGCTATTTCTTTTTGCAAAAAGATTAGTTAATCAAGGAAATCATAAATTCTTCCCTAAATCGGTAGACCTCTATTGCTCTGTCATTTTGAATTATCTTAAACTTTATTTTTAGTATAGACCACTAATCTATTTTTAGATTTCTTTTTGTGGGTAATAAGTGGTACAGAAAACTTAATTTTATGTTTAGAACCCCTGAAAGCAAGAAAATTATGGATTGCCTCAGCAATAATGCTGAGTCTTTACAAACTTTATTTAATGCATTTAGGTAAGCTGTGGATTTCCAAGCATCTAACTGAAACTTTTAAAAATCATTCCCAGCATGTACTGAAGAAGATGCAAGGGTGGGCAGAGAAAAATCAACCTACAATGAATTTTTCAGTATTTATCTCTAAATATTGCTTAAATATTCTGTTTTAGCCCTAGAATCTTTCCATCTTTACCCACACAGATGAATGCAATTTTCAAGAATCCAATACTATATTGTAGAGTACCAAAAAAGTTGCTGGATATGGGAAAGAACAGAAATGTCTGTGCTTGAAATTAGAAAGAAATCTTCATTGTTCCCTAAACTAAAATGGCTCCTATGATTAACATAAATAAAATATTGAGGATTTTAATCAGGTTAATTACCTCATAATGTGTAGACTAATCATACTAATGGTGGTGGTGTAAAAGCAATTAAATTAAAGCACAAAAGATGCATATGATGTGCTAAATTGGGGATGACAGATTTTTCTTCATTCCTCATCTTCAGAGAAAAGTACTGAGGAAAGCCATTTTCCATATGCCGTTTCCTAATGAGTTAGTATGCAGCCCTTTAATAAACCACTCTGAATATCCTCCAAATTCCTCAGAATTATTACGGGAATGTGCATCCAACCAGGCTGCACTCCCACCTCTAACGTGCCCCTCCAAAATCATTCCTTATCAATAGAAACATGTTGAGAATTGCTTCTTCTTTTTGCCTCCTTTTTCTTCTCCATGTATGTTATTCATGAAAAAGAGAATTTGCTACATTAACCAAAGCCAGTTCTGTTACCACTATAATATTAGTTTGAATCCTAGCACTCTGCTCAGAAGGTTTGTGATCTTTAACAAGTCATACATATAACTTATTTAGGGATCAGTTTTCTTATCTGTAAGATAGGTGTCATTGTGACAGTTAAGAAAGATCATGCTTCATTAGTGCCTTGCACGTAATAAGCACTCAGTATATTTTAGCTGTAATATATATTATGCTAAGGATCCCTGGTGGCACAGTGGTTAAGAGCTCGGCTGTTAACCAAAAGGTGAGCAGTTTGAATCCACCAGTCACTCCCTGGAAACCCTATGGGGCCTTTGTGGGCTGCCTTGGGAACCTAGCCAAATTAATATGCTTGTGTACTAGAGAAAAGCTATGTTCCAAACTAACTTTCAAAGAAACTTTGTTTGGAAACCACAGTGGTGTAGTGGTTAAGAGCTATGGCTGTTGAGCAAAAAGTTAGCAGTTCAAATACACCAGGCACTCCTTGGAAACCCAATGGGGTCGTTCTGCTCTGTCCTATAGGGTTGCTATGAGTTGGAATCGACTTGACAGTAGTTTTTTTTTTTAAGGATCCCTGGTGGTGCAGTGGTTAAGAGCACAGCTGCTAACCAAAAGGTCAGTGATTTGAACCCACCAGCCACTCTGCAGGAGAAAGATGTGGCAGTCTGTGAGTAAGAAATGACAGCAACGGGTTTGGCTTTTGGTTTATATGTTATGTAATGTAATGGGATGGGATGGGATGGAATGGGATGGGATGGGATGCTATATGTTATTAAAATCCTATCTATTTTTCAAGACTCCTAAGTCCTTCTTCCTGGGTAGTGCAAATGGTTAACATGCTCAACAGCTAACTGGAAGGTTGGTGGTTTGAGCCCACCCAGAACCACCTTGGAAGAAAGGTCTGGCAATTTACTTCGGAAAAATCATTCATTGAAAACCCTATGGAACACAGCTCTGCTCTGACATACATGGGGTCTCCATGAGTTGGAATCTTCTCAACAGAAACTGGTAAAAGTTGTCCACCTTTCTAACGAAACCATCACCCTATAAGGTAGTTACAGTAACCTGCCCCTGCTGATTTCCATAAGTCATGTTATCGGTAGTATTCACTTGAGAATTGAATCACATTCTGTTTTGTAAGTCAATCCCTGTTTTTCCTATGTTCTCCCAGGAAAAGACCTTGCTCCTACAGAGTCTGGTGTTCTGCCCTATTCCTGACCAGGAAGATGTTCCACAGTCCGATAGGCCATGTGGTCTGGAGTTATTCTTGCACTCTGTATGGGGCCCTAGGTGCCCAGTGGTTAAGTGTTTGGCTGCTAACCAAAAGGTCGACAGTTCAAATCTCCCAGCCACTCCTTGGAAACCTTATGGGGCAGTTCTACTCTGTCCTATACTGTTGCTATGAGTCAGAATCAACTCAATGGCAACGGATATGGGTATACTTTGTATAGATAGATGAGCCCCATCCAACTTGATTATCCACTGAGTATATTTTCCTTCTGTTTCAGTCCTTGGTTTCTTTGCCTGTAAACTCACCTGCCCAAAAAGCCTGGCCTTCTGCCCTTAACCCAGCCTCCTTGACTCTGTCGCTGTCTCCTACAAGTCTTCTTCCCAACAAGGGATGAGGTTATTCTTGCTTCTTGCCCTCACCCTCTGCCTTAGTCAGGGTTCTCTAGAGAAACAGAACCAGTGAAATGTATTTTTATATAGACAGAAAGAGATTAACTTTAAGTTATTAGTTCATGGGATTGTTGGGGGCTGGCAAGTCTAAAATCCATAGGTCGGGTGGCAGGCCAGAGACTTCTACGTACCTGTGTCCCAAGATCCATAGATCAGGTGACGGAAAGAGTAGAGTAGAGAGAGTGAGTTCTCTTAAAATATCTATTTATGGTCCGAAGACAGACCACACCCTGAAGAACTCCCCTTTCCACTGATTGACTGATAATATTACATTAGATTGCATTACAGAAAGTGATTACATTACATTGCATTAGATAACATTATGGAACAGCAACTAGTCTAATGTTTGGCAAAACCACTGGGAACCATAGCCTAGCCAAGCTTACATAAAATTTACCATCACACCCCCCAATCACAGGGAAGAGTTATGACAAGAATGTATAGATCACTTATGATCAGAAGACATATCCTAGTGATAACTATTCAAGCACTACTTAGTTTCTACATTCTGTTTGTCATACTCCATCCTGTAGACTGGAACTCCCTAAATGCTGATGCCTTGCAATTTCATCAACAGGACCTTTGGACACTAGATATTTAACTGACCCACAAGCCTGTGTGAGGCCAAGCCCACAGCCTGACAAGAGACTGTAAAAAAAAGTATTGAGATCACACAGGCCCTTACAGACAAGCAACAGAATTTGTACTTTGTCATAATGAGAAGCCTTTGAAGGATTTTTAAAGCGGAAGTGACACCGTAAGACTTGCCTTTTACGAAGATCACCCGGGGTGCACTGTGAAGACTGTGAAGAAATAAGAAGCCTCTGAGCAAGAAAGTCCAAAGAGACTAAGAGCCAAAGGCCTGTAAGAAAGTGATTGCAGGGAAGTCATGGTGCAGATGGAGAGAAATGGAAGGAAAATGTTACGGAAGTAGAATCAACAGAATTTGGTGATTATTTGAATATGTGTGGGAGAAGGGAAATGAGAAAATGTTAAATAATTTGCTCAAGGTCAAATAGCACAGGCATGTTTCTTGCCTCATCCACTAAACTGTATATTTCTTGATGAGAGACAATCTCAAATGCTTTTCATGTATATTTTGTTGCACAATAAATATTTTTTCAGATAACCAACAAAGAATAAATGTATCTAACATGTTATCTGTCATGATCCTTGGCTTTAAACAATTCTCTTAACCAGACATAGAATCTAAGATGTCAGACAATCTTAGCCAGTTTTCCCAGGTGCACATGAAAAGCAACACTGACAAAATTGTACAGATGCCTAGAAACTAGAACACCAGTTCACTCATAGATTTAGGAGGTAATATGCTGACCTGATCCTTCTTTATGTTATTAACAATCATTAGAGCTACTTTGGATATGTACTAAACTAACTTACCTAACTTATACCAAACTTAGATTATCTAATTTAAACCTTATAACAGTGGTTCTCAAACTTTAAAAACCCATTGTCTACAAGTCGATTCCGACTCATAGCGACCCTATAGGACTGAGTAGAACTACCCCATGGGGTTTCAAAGAAGAGGCTGGTGGATTGGAACTGCTGACCTTTTGGTTAGCAGCCAAGCTCTTAACCACTGTGCTACCAGGGCTCCTTTCCCAAACTTTAGGGGCATCAAAATTGTCTGGAGGGATTTTTTAAAACAGAGGTCTGTAGGACCAGAGTTTCTAATTCAATAGGCTACAACGAAGCCCAAGAAATCACTTTCAGAACTATTTTCTTATTTTAAAAAGGATAGAACAGAGGCTTAGCAAGCTTTAATACTAGTAAATGGCAAAGGTCTTAACCCCTCCACTAAAGGGCTTAAGTCATTGTTGGTGCAAATAGTTAACGTGCTTGGCTGCTAACCTCTTGGCTACTGTCTGCATATTTTAAATAGAAGATAGATATCCTCATTTCACTTACTTATTTGAATTTGCATCTGCCACTGTTACTATCTGCAATAAAACAAGCAGATACTAGATGTAATATGGACAACAAGGAAGAAATAATAAATTAAAACATAATCTCTTAGAAGAAGAAGGACTTAATTTGAACCATTTTTGTTTAAGTAACCATTACAGCTATCAAAAACAAAACCAAACCCATGGTGTCAAGTCGACTCCAACTCGTAGTGACCCTATAGGACAGAAGAGAAATGCCCCATAGGGTTTCCAAGGAGCAGCTGGTGGATTTGAATGGCCAGCCTTTTGGTTAACAGCCAAGCTCTTAACCACCGCATTACCAGGGCTTCATTACAGTTATAGGGAATAGAAAATTGGCTGCCAATTATTTTTCAAATAATTTTTCAAATAATTGGCAGTTCAAGTCTACCCAAGGTGCTTTAGGAGAAAGGCCTGGCGATCTACTGGCAAAAATCACCATTGAAAACCCAGTATAGCAAACTTCTACTCTGAAACACAAGGGTCACCATGAGTCAGAATCAACTCAACAGGAACTGGTTTTATGCTCAAATATAAAATCTTTCTTATATGGAAGGACTATGAGCATCTCGACAGTGGGGATATTATCTTATTTATCTTAGTATTTCTAAAATCTAGAAGGATATATACTGAATGGATGGTTAGAACCAAGCCCTGTAAGATAACGCTATGCCTACATAAGATTTAAAAAAACAAGGCTATTACAAAAACAAACAAACAAATCAAAACCTAGTGAGTTCACCACAATTAAGGGCATCTATACCAAACCAACAGCCAAAATCATTCTCAATGGACAGAGGCTGAAAGCATTCCCCCTGAGAACGGGAACAAGACAAGGGTGCTCTTTATCACCATTCTTCTTTAACATTGTGCCAGAAGTCCTAGCTAGAGCCATAAGGCAAGGAAAAGAAATAAAGGGCATCCAAATTGGAAAGGAAGAAGTAAAACTGTCCCTATTTGCAGATGATATGGTACTATACTAGAGAACCCCAAAGATTCCACGAGAAAGCTACTGGAACTAATGGAAAGATTCAGCAGAGTAGCAGGATACAAGATCAACATATGAAAATCAGTCAGATTCCTATATACCAACAAAGAGAACTTAGAAGAGTAAATCAGGAAAACAATATAATTTATAATAGCCCCTAAAAGGATAAAATACTTAGGAATAAATCTAACCAGGGATGTAAAAGACCTATACAATGAAAATTACAAAACATTATTGCAAGAAACCAATAGAGAACAAAAAACCAAACCCATTGCCATTGAGCCAGTTTTGACCCATAGCAACCCCACAGGACAGAGACCTACAAAAACAGAAAAACATATCATGCTCAAGGATAGGAAGACTCATCATTGTGAAAATAGCATTTCTACCCAAAGTAATCTACAAACATGATGCAATCTCAATCTAAATACCAACAACATTCTTTAATAAGATAGACAACCTAATCACCAATGTTATATGGAAAAGGAAGAGGCCCTGGATAAGCAAAGCTTTACTGAAGAAAAAGAACAAAGTAGGGGCCTCACATGACCTGATCTCAGAACCTACTTCACAGCCACAGTAGTCAAAACAGCCTGGTATGGGTACAACAACAGACACATAGACCAATGGAACAGAATCAATCACCAAATGTAAATCCATCCACTTACGGTCAGCTGATATTTGATAAAGGACCGAAGTCCACTAAATGGGGAAAAGACAGTCTTTATAACAAATAGAGCTGGCAAAACTGGATGTCTATCTGTAAAAGATGAAATAGGACCCACACCTCACACCATACACAAAAACTAACTCAAAATGGATCAAACGTCTAAATATAAAACCTAAAATGATAAAGATCATGGAAGAAAAAATAGGTACAACACTAATACATGGCATAAATAGATTACAAACTATAACTAACAATGCACAAACACCAGAAGATAAACTTGGTAACTGGGAGCTCCTAAAAATTAAACACTTATGCTCATCAAAAGACATCACACCAAACGAGTAAAAAGAGAAACCACAGACTGGGAAAAAAATTGGTTATGACGTATCCGACAAGGATCTAAACTCTAAAATCTATAGAATACTTCAGCATCTCAATAACAAAAAGAAAATAATCCAATTAAAAAATGGGCAAAGTATATGAACAGACACTCACCAAAGAAGACAGTCAGGCAGCAAACAGACACCTGAGGAAATGCTTGTGATCATTAGCCATTGTAGAAATGCAAATCAAAACTAAAATGAGACACCATCTCACTCAGACATTACTGGCAGTAATCAAGAAAACAGAAAATAACAAATATTGCAGAGGTTGCGGGGAAATTGGAACTCATATGCACTGATAACCAAACCAAATCCGCTGCCATGGAGTCAATTCTGACCAATAGTGACCCTATAGGACAGAGTAGAACTAACCCATACAGTTTCCAAGGAGCACCTGGTGGATTCAAACTGCTGACCTTTTGGTTAGCAGCCGTAGCTCTTAACCACTATGCCACTAGGGTTTCCTATGCACTGATGGTGGGAATGTAAAATGGTACAACCATTTTGGAAAATGATATGGCGCCTCCTTAATAAGCTAGAAATAAAAATACCGTACCATCCAGAAATCCCACTCCTAGGAATATATCCTAGAGAAATAAGAGCCCTCACACAAATAGACATACGCCCATCCATGTTCTTTGCAGTACTATTCACAATAGCAAAAAGATGGAAGCAACCTAAGTGCCTATCAACAGATGAACAGATAAACAAATTATGGTACATACACACAATGGAATACTAAGCAACAATAAAGAACAATGATGAATCCGAGAAACATCTCACAACATGGATGAATCTGGAGGGGCATTATGCTGAGTGAAATAAGTCAATCACAAAAGAACAAATAATGTATGAGACTACTATTACAAAAACCCAAGAAAAGGTTGACACACAGAGAAAAATAATCTTTGATGGTTAAGAGGGAGCAGAGGGGTAGGGAGGGGAAATCATTAACTAGATAGTAGGCAAGTGTTAACTTTGGTGAAGGGAAGGACAACACACAATATAGGGGAAGTCAGCACAACTTGAACAAGGCAAAGTTATAGAAGCTTCCTAGACACATCCAAACACCTTGAGGGACTAAGTTACTGGAGCTGAGGGCTGTGAACCGTGGCCTCAGGGAACATCTAGGTCAATTGACATAACATAGTTTATAAAGAAAATGTTCTACATTCTACTTTGATAAGTAGCATCTGGGGTCTTGAAAGCTTGCGAGTGTTCATCTAAGATACATCTATTGGTCCCACCTGGTCCGGAGCAAAGGTGAATGAAGACAACCAAAGACACAAGGAAAATACTAGTCTTCAGGACTAATGGACCACATGAACCATAGTCTCCACCAGCCTGAGCCCAGAAGAACTAGGTAGTGCCTGGCTACCAGCCCCAACCACTCTGACAGGGATCACAATAGAGTGTTGTGGGCGGAGCAGGAGAAAAATGTAGAACAAAATTCAAATTCACAAAAAAAAAAAGACAAGAATTACTGATCTGAAAGAGACTAGAGGAATGGCTGAGACTTGGCCCCCAAACACACTGCTAACTCAGAATTGAAGCCATGCTTGAACTTCACCTTTCAGTCAAAGGTTAGACAGTCTTATAAAACAAACAATAACATGCGTGAGGAACATGCTTGTTAGTTCAGTCAAATATATGAGACCAAATGGGCAATACCTGCCCAAAAGCAAAGATGAGAAGGCAGGAAGGGACATAAAAACTGGATGAATGGATGCAGAAAACCCAGGGTGGAAAGGGAAAGGGAGAATACCTGCCCAAAAGCAAAGATGAGAAGGCAGGAAGGGACAGAAAAACTGGATGAAGGGACACAGAGAACCCAGGGTGGAAAGGGAAAGGGAGGGAGTGCTGACACATTGTGGGGATTATAATTAATGTCACAAAACAATTTATGGATAAATTGTTGAATGAAAAACTAATTTGCACTGTAAACTTTCACCTAAAACATAATAAAATTAAAAAAAATAAAACCTAGTGAGTTCAAACAACCAGTGAAATGGTGGGGAGTGGGAGAATACAGAGTCAAAATCACCATTTAAATGAATTGACTAGATAACTAAATCAAAATTCTCAAATTCAGTAACACTTGGTAGGCAGAGGAAAGAAATAAATATTGACTTTCAGTAATAGAAGAGTTATTTTACTGTGTGTTTTATAACTGCTTTGATGTTTATGATAAAAAGATATTATCTAAATGTTAAAAGCCTATAGAAGTGTCTTGCCAATTGTTGAACTAGATATTCCAGGATTTCCAGAAAATTAAATATCATTGCTTGCAGCAGAGGTATTACAAATACAAATTGTTCTTAAAATTGTTTCCTCTGAAATGTTCCACAATCAAATTGAATGGCTTTTTAAATATACAATATTTAAAATTATTTGTGAAGTTATATAAATAATAATGGCTAACATGTATTAAGTTTCTACGTGTGTTATCACATTTAATTCTCATGACAAACACGGTAGGTGCTCTCATTATTATCACAGATAAAGAAGCACAGGTCCACAGAGATAATCAGGCAATCTGGGTTCATAGGCTTAACCACAATACTATGCTGACTCCTGTATTTTAAATAGAAAACAATAGCCTCTTTTCACTTACTTAGCTTTCGATGTTATTATTGGCAGTGATGCAAGCAGATACTAGATGCAATGGGGACAACAAGGAAGAAATGATAAACTAAAGAACAGTTTATCAGAGGAAGAGGGGCTTAATTTGGAGTATGTTTCTCTAAGTAGACAAGCCATAGGTGGCATTATAGTTATAGGGAATAGAAAATTGCCTGCCAACGATTTTCTAAAGAGCAATTCTATACAGACAGGCAAATTCTGTCGAACCATTTTGAAAGTCTTCTTAAATACAAGAATTGTTACAATGCTTTCCTTGAGGATCTTGTCAAAGAATCAAGTCACAGGTAGTTTGGTTTTGGGTGTTCAGCCCCACAGTCACCTTTTGGATTGCAGAATTGCAATATGCTGCCTTTCAGAATTGAAATGGAAAATTTGAGTGGATTCAGATGAATCTGAGAAATTTAGATTCCCAAACCATGGCACTTCCCTTGCTAGTGAAAACAGCCCTTTCTCCCATCTGAGGAAACCAGCCTTCTCTTGCTTGAAGACACTGAAATGACCCTACCCAAACCAAACCAAATACAACCCTTTGCCGTTGAGTTAATTCTGATTCATAGAGACCCTATAGGACAGGGTACAACTGCCCCATATGGTTTCCAAGGAACGGCTGGTGGTTTCAAAATGGCAACCTTTTGGTTAGCAGCTAAGCTCTTAACCTCTACGCCACCAGGACTCCGAATCCCAATTCTCCTCAGTTTCTTATTTTCTGACCGAAAATATACTGACATAGGTAGAATAACATTTTTATAATAATAATAAATTTCCTTAGGTTTACAATGCCAGGTACAGATCACGTTCATAATAAATACTTGTTAAATGAAGAGTTAGACAAAGCCTTAGATAAGCCTACATAGTATCAAATTCCAGACTATGATGAGGTATATTATAGCAAGAGTTTAGTAGGCCCCAATATTTTCTTCTTAAATTTATTTTTCTAAGTCCAATCTGATTGAAGAGAAGATAATTACCATAAATTATAAATGTCAAATCCCTTTCTGAACAAAAGATCTCTCCCCTTTCTATTAATAAAGATAAGAATAAAGACAATTTTCCTAGTACAAGAAAATTCCTGTAGTAAAATTTATTAATCCTACCTACAGTTGCTTTTCATTTTCATAAACAAATGTTTAATCAAAATAATACATGAATATAGTTTCAAAATAAATTAAAGAAAGCAATTATTTTCCATCTCATCTCTCCCCACTCATCTATCCCACTTTTTTTGAGGAAACACTTGTTAATTTCTTTAACTATTTATTTTGGTAGTTCACGACAAATCTCTAAATATTTTTAGGCTGCTATTTTTAATTTAGTTATTTTTTAAGTTTTATTTATTCTGTACTATAACGTATGAGTATTTAGATCTGTTCTACCACCCTCCATCTATTCTCCACCTTCCTCCAAACACAGTTACAGCAAAGATTTCATTAAAATCGCTAACTCCTGTTTATACTTTTGTCAATTTGTGAAGCGAAGAACTTTACAGTGATTATATTTTCATTCCTATACAGATTTCCTAGAGTTCCTCATTGTTTTTCTTTTCTTCCTGCAATGCTTTTTTTTTTTTTTTTATAATACTCTTCCTTTTCTTTAGGTTCACTAGATCAAAACCTCTACGAAATCTCTATTTTTCCAGAGACCTCCCTCCTAGAGTCCTCTATCTTTCTGCTGCAATCTAGGCAATTTTTCAGACTTTTTTCATAATTGTCATTTTAAGGATTTTCTCAGATATCCTCCTGGATCTCATTCTTCCTCCCTGTTAGTTTACATCTTATTTTGCTCAGGGCTTTAAACTGGTTTGAACTGGTTCGGTCATGGCCAATGAAGCAAAACTGGAACAGACCCAAATTTTTAAAATTTGGTTGATCTGGAACCATAGCAGGGAGGGAAAAAATGACAGATCAAAGCACTGGAATGAGAGACTTGGAAGAGGTGTAGTGAGCCCTTTCAGGAGCCTGACACATGAGATTGGATTATTGCCAGGGCTGCGGAGAGCGACATATATTCAAAGTGGTGCAATCAGCTGCCATCTTTGAGCAGGACACCTTTGTTTCCGACTCTGTACAAAATCCAACAGGCAAGAGATTCGGTTGCTATGCAATGTGCATGCCACTCTTGTTTTCTAAAAGGGAGATTAAGTTTATAGCAGGGCTTCAACTGTACTTTCACCCATTCTGTTATGGTTCTAGTTCACTCAAATTTTAAAAATTTGAGTCTGTTCTGTGGTGTTTCTTCAGCCATGACTGAAATGGGAAGAACTGGTTCAAAGCCCTGATTCTGTAGTAGTATATTCTCATCAAACATCATTGATAAATAAAAGTCATGCAGGGAAATACTCTTTTTGCATATCTGAGAATTCATTTAATCCACCCTTCCACTTGAATTCCAGTTTGTCTGAGTACAGAATATTTAGTTGAAGTCATTTCCTCTCAAACTTCTGAAGGCTATATCATTGCTATAGCCTTAGCACCTGTTAGAACAATGCCTGAGACATACTGGGCAGTCAATAAAAATTTGTTGAATGTATGAATAAATGAATATCTTTATAAATCTCTCTCTAATTCTCTTGTTTCCTGCCGTATCTATGTTTTCACTTTTGTTCGTTTGTTGTTTCTTTGTTTTTTTCCTCTCTCACTGTTGAAAGTTTTTTCCCCCCAAATAGATAGTCGCAGAGGAAAGAATTTAACTTTACCCAAAGTAGTTTGGTCTTTGCCTTTTTTTCCTGAGAGAGAACCCTAAAACTTTGTAATTTGCTAAGTAATTGAGGCACCTTTGTCATCTAAGTCACCACCTGAGGTTTTGTGCTAATGAAAGGGGCCTGGCCAAGCCACAAAGACCACCAGGTGGCCTGATATCAGTTGACTTCAGGAAAGAGGGGGGCGTGATTGAATCAATCATGCCTTTGCAATGAGGTCCCAATCACACCTATGCAATGAGGCCTCAATCATGACTACGTAAGGAAGCCAAAAAGACTCTGTACATGGAAGCACCATGGGCTTCCTGATTAGTGACAGACATTGATGCACATGGGAAGGTAGTATGGCCCTTTTTGGGACGTGGAAACTCTGCGTTGGAAGCCCTCCCAGACCTCAACCTATGCATCTCTTTGTTAGTATCCTTTTTTCCTACAATAAAACTGTAATCATAACACTTTCTGTGGGTTCTGTGAGTAATTCCAGCAAATTATTGAACTCAAGGGAATAGTGGGGGCCAAAAGGTCAGAAGTGAGGGGACTGGGAAACCCTAAGTTTATGACTGGTGTCCTGAGTGGGATTGAATTTATAGCCAGCAGGTCAAAAGTGAGAGTACTGTGTGGACTCCCAAACTTGCGGCTGGCATCTGAAGTGTTAGGCCTACTTGTCAGTCTGGAGGACTGTGTCCTTTAACTTGTGAGATCTGACCTAACTCCAAGTGGTTAGGGTTAGAGGAAGAACTGGTGTCAAGACTGAACAGAGAAGTGGAAAATGGGGATTTGTTTTGTCCACATAGACAGTGACAGAAAAAAGTGGATATTTGATATTTGATTTGAGATTTATCCATATAATAATGATTCTTTTTTTACTTATTCTTAAGAACAATGCTCTGAAAAGCTGATTGAGGTCACTATCCACATGAGTGGTTCTCAAAGCATGGTCCCCTAACCAGGAAAATCAGCATCACCTGGGAATTTGTTAGAAAAGCAAATTCTCTGGCTTCATCCTAGTTAGCAGACTTACTAAATCAGAAACCCTGAGAATGGGACCCAGAAAGGTGTGTTGCAATAAACCTTCCGGGTGATTCTAATGCACACAAAATTTGAGAACCACATAAGACCAGCTGAGACTGGCAGGCTTTGCTTCTGATTTACCTAGAGAGGAGCAAGCCTTTACACAGGGAGGCCCTCAGAATATGGAGATCTTTTCTATGGTGCTGTTTAATTTCTCAAGAGAAGAAATCTTGAATCTCTTGCCTAGAGGGTAGATACCTAACTGCTAGTGTTCTGCACAATGGTTAAGGGTGAGACACAATGACCATGCCTCTGATATGATGACAAGATGACCAAAGTGATGATTAAGTCACTAAAAACAAAACCAGTTACCACTGAGTAGATTCCAGGTGTGTCAAAGTAGGACTGTGCTCCATAGTGTTTTTAATGGCTGATTTTGTGGAAGTAGATTGCCAGGGCTTTCTTCTGAGGTGCCTCTGGGTAGACTCAAACCTCCAATCTTTCCATCAGCAGTCAGGCATGTTAACCATGTGCACCATCCAGGGACTCCATTAAGTCACTAGAACTGCTGCAAGTTTTTAACAAGAGGTCATTGCTCCAGTTATCCAAGAGGCCTAGCGGTTTGACCACTAATTCAGTTTCCTGTACCTCCTTTCTTAGATGTATATAACCTTACCATAATTCTCATCACCCGAGGTCATCTGTTCCTTTCCACCTGCAAGAACCAGACAAATACAGTTTGAAATTACAAACACATTGTCATAATATGTTGAATTTAAATGACTTGCAACTCAAGAAACCAAGAAAGTACAGTGTAAAAGCTTGATAAAATAGTTTCAGCCTTCTCTTAGAACAGTACATTTTCTGTAAGTCCTTTCAAGACCACAAGATGGCACTTTCTGCCCTACTTATAATCACTATTGACTCCTTTCCTTTGCTAGGAGCCATTCACGGAGTTCTTTGGCCTCTTGTGGCACCTCCTCAAGATCTTGAGATAGAATGAGTGCATTTTTCTGACTCATTCAGTTTGTTTTGCCATATTAATAAAGAATTGAATAATGTCTTGTAATTATTCACTAATTTATCACAAGTTTCGTCTTGTTTTACTTTGCCCAGTGGGAAATACGAATACTAAATTACAAATTCAACAAACTACAACACAATTATCTTGGCCTAGCATTTCAATAAAAAAATAACTAACCCTATCTCTTTAAGGGTATCTTTCCCCCTTGCAACAGAGTCCAAAAAAAAAAAGTCCAAAGGCAAAGATGGTTCTTGCAAACAAACGCTGCCGATCCCTTATACAAAAAACCAAACTCACTGCCATGAAGTCGATTCCAACTCATAGCAACCCTATAGGACAGAGTAGAACTGCCCCATAGGGTTTCCAAGGCTGTAATCTTTATGGAAGCAGGCTGCCACATCGTTCTCCCCAGGGCAGCTGGTGGATTTGAACCACTAACCTTTTATTAGTAGCCAAGCACCTTAACCACTGTGCCACGAGGATAATAATAATTCTTTGGGTTTTATAGAAATTTTGTTATTGCAAGCTTACATAACACACAAATCAATATTTTATTGACCCTCAGAAGACTTTTTTTCCTTATTTGAGAGGATTTTCTTAAAATTTGTCTTCAGTTTTTTTCTATGTGTGTAAATTTTACTCATCCTTTAAGAATCAGCTCATGCTTCAGCCTCTCTGACAAATCATCACTGAAACCACCCTCTATCCTTAACTTAATCAGGGGCCTTAAGGGCACCTCCTCAGTGTTCTGCATACCTCTATCACAGCACTTACCACACTGTTTTATTATTATCTTTTTGTCAGTTATACCTTCCTTAAAGAGAGGAGCTGTGTCATGATCATTTTTATATCTTATTTCTATGTGCACTACTTTTAGAGTGCACAGTAGAGGGTCGGGCATATAGTATATGTGCAACAAATATTTGTTGAACAAAAGAACTAGAGCTATTTTTTTTTTGTCATTTAAAGGAAGGAGAAACCAAGGCATTAAAAATTTAGTAACTTTCTCCATTTCTAGTTCTGTCATAGCCATGAAGTATGGACTTCATGATGCCTGATTGCTCAACAAATGCTATCCTAGAAACCATAATTCCCCATGAGGGTGTTGAGGAGAAGACTGTAATTCTTGTTTTCAAACAATTATAGGAGGGACATCTTGGCTAGTAGATCAGGGTTTTACACTGAGAAAATCTTAGGGACCACCAACTCTGGGGTAAGAGTTTCTTGCATTGTTTTTGTACCTCCTGCCTGGATCCAGATATATGGGCATGATTACACGTGGGAAGAATAAGTGACTGCCAAAGAAATGTAACGTCATAGTATTAGGAAAACGGCTGACTATAAAAAAATTTTTTATATTGTTATAATTTCATATTATAGTATAAAATACAGTATTTCATAGTATAAAATGTGAAATTTCACTTAAATAAAAACCCCTGGAGGGCCAGCTCTTTAAGTTGTTATGGGTTACTCTACCTCAATATAAAATAAAACTTTTTTATAGAGGGTTAAGAAGACAAAGTAATATTCACCTAAATGAGAATGAGAAGGGTAGTAAAACTCATGGTAGGAAAGGGAGACAAAAATTACAATGTCAAAAATATATATATTTATGTCACAATTTTAACTAGAACAAGTTCCACTCATTCATGAATAGCTATATTCATCCATTCGGTTATTGTGCATCTATAATGAACCTGGCACTATGCTCACCTACAATATTAGAATATAAAAATAAGTAAATGTACTAAGCCACTTTGGCTGGATGAATTGGTTACTCACTAATTACTAACAACGATTTGATTGTCATTTTTTTATGTACTGACCAATCTAAAAAGTCATCTACTTTATAAAGATATGCATTTGATCCCCATAGCCCAGTAGAGACTCAGGGGTGGCCAGGCCTACCCTGAGAATTTCTCCAATCAGGTCACCAATGGAAGAGTCTCCTACCTACGACTATGAATATTTGAATTCAAGGGACAGTGTGAAAACTGACTGGTGCTTGGGTAGACCATACCCATTTAAAGAGTTATGGGAGGAATTACTGACCTTTTATAGATTGGAGCAAGATTTTCCTGGTTTTGACTTGCAGAAGGCCTTAACATATCCTGTTGTTGTCGGGTGCCATTGAGTCAATTTCGAGTCATAGCAACCCCATATTACAGAGTAGAACTACCCCATAGGGTTTTCTAGGCTGTAATCATTACAGCAGCCGATAGCCAGGTCTTTCTCCCATGGAGCCTCCAGTTGAGTTCTCTCTTAGTCATCCAGTGCTGCTATAATGGAAATACCACAAGTGGATGGTTTTAATGAAGAGAAATTTATTCTCTCACAGTCTAGAAGGCTACAAGTCCAAATTCAGGGCATCAGCTCCAGGGAAAGGCCTTCTCTCTCTGTCGGCTCCAGAGGAAGGTCTGTGTCATCAGTCTTCCCTTGGTCTGGGAGCTTCTCTGCGCAGGAACCTCAGATCCAAAGGACGTGCTCTGCTCCCAGCACTGCTTTCTTGGTGATATGAGGTTCCCATGTGTCTCTGTTCGCTTCTCTCTTTTATATATCAAAAGAGACTGGCTTAAGACACTATCCAATCTTGTATACCTCATTGGTATAACTGACGCTAATCTATCTTATTAGATCATAGTGATTGAATTTACAACACATAAGGAAATCACATCAGATTACAAAATGGTACACAGTTATACAATAGTGGGAATCATGACCCAGCCAAGTTGACAGATATTTTTGGAGGACACAATTCAATCTATGACAAGTTCAAACCACCAATCTTTTGGTTATCAGCCAAGTGCTTAACCATTGTGCCATTGTGGGAGTGGGATGAGATGAAGCTGGAGAAGTTCACAAGGGACAAATCATTAGGGTCCATAGGTCAAGTTAAGAGTTTAGATTTTATTCAAGTGCCATGAGAAAACCTTGAGAGTTTTAAGCAAAGGAGTTACATCTATTTCATATTTTTTTCTATTCCATATTTTTAAAACATGAATATATATCTTACTGGTTGTTATGCGGACTAATGGACTAATATGATAAAAGTGGCAATGGAGAGATATGACTATATTAGAGACATATTTTGAAGGTCTTTGCTGATGAACTGGATGTGGGAAGTGAAAGAAAGAAAACCCTCTAAAACAGAAAGGGCAACACCTTCCGAGTTCTTGATTCTGTTATGTTGAATTATATCCATTTATGTCCTACCTTAATTGTCATCACTGCTTTGATTATCTCCTAGACTAACCATACTCACAACATAGTTCTGCCAAAACTTGTACCTATTTCTGTCATTTGTTTATCTGACTACATCTTTCTACAACCTTGCCTTGTACAGTATCCAAGTTTGCCTTGCCTGCTTCTCTGACCCTAATTTCTGCCCAAAGACAACTCTCTTGCCTGCCAACCCCATGTTCTGCTTATCTGATCGTATTTACCCAAGTCCAGTCTTCACCAGGAATCTAGCTAGAGTATGACTTGCTCACTTTCTTCTAAGTTCAAATTTCTCACAACTCAACCTTTTCACCCTACCCAAGAAAGAGAAGAGTGGGTTAGCTCAACCTCCGTTCTGTGCTCTAGGTTTTCAGTCATCCAAAATTAGTCAGATTTTCATTTGAAAAACAATAAATGTCCTTAATTGTTTTATCAGAATACTTAATGCTCATTCTTTTTCTTAAAAAGACAGCAATCCAGGTAACTTATGGAACATAATAAACAATTACCTCTGCTCAACAAATAAATGAAATGTGTAATCAAATCTTCATCATCCATCCCTGAATCTCTTCTTTATAAGCAATAGATGTAGATTAAGACTTAATATTTTAAAGTAAAATTCCAAAAGTTATAATACAGGTTTTTTATCATATTGAACTAAGAAAAAATATTCTGTAGGATATTGCAAAGGCAGCAAATACTTCTAAACTATTCTTGAAAGAATTTTGACTCTTAATAATATTTATCACCTAGAAACACATATGCTGTCAGAATAAGTATTTTCTGATTGAGCAACGTTTTTATTAATAAATGATGTGTTTTATTACAAAGAAAAGTATAATTAAAAAAATTTCACAATTAGATTTCTCACGTTGGGCTATTGAGACTGACACTGGGGTATAGATAGAAAGCTTCCCTATAAAAAGAGGGAAGGGTACACATGAGCAGAATAATCAGAGTCAGAAAAATATTTGAGTTGATAAACTCTATTGTACTGAATGCCTTCCCACCAAAGAGTGTTTCCCAGTTTGCAATAGAGGCCAATAGTACATAAATCTCAGGAGGAGTGATCATACCTCACACTTGGCTATCCTCAGCTCCTCAGGGCAGTCAACAAAGTGTGTACCATCCTCTGGAACACTGGAGAGTCGCCTAGGTCTGAAGTCCAAGAAGCAGTCAACCATGGGAAAAACTTGGGAGAAGAAGTTCCGGGTAGAGAGAAGCAAGAACAATGCCTCAGGGCAGAAATAAGTTTGGCATGTATAACGACTAAAAAAATTCCAGCTTGACTAGAGCATAGTAAGTGAGTAGGGAGTGGGATGAGATAAAGTTAGAGAAGTGCACAAGGGACAAATCATTAGGGCCCATAGATGAAAGTAAAGAGTTTAGATTTCATTCAAGCACTATCAGAAAGTCTTGGAGAGTTTTAAGCAAAGAGTAACATCGATTCGTATTTTTAGTATGCGTATATACGTATATATATATAGAGAGAGAGAGAGACAGCAAATATTTCTAAACTACTCTTGAAAGAATTTTGACTCTTAATAATGATCACTACAAACATGTACGCTGTCAGAGTAAGTATTTTCTGATTGGACAATGTTTTATTAATAAATGGTGCATTTTATTACCAAGAAAAGTATAAATAAAAATCACTTTTCAAATCTTAGGACATGATCACTCCATAAAAGCAGAGATAGCAACTATTTTTCCTTTTTTGTGTCAAATTATTGAAATAGACTGTAATAATAATCCTATCAGATAAGTTAAAATGAGATTTTATTAAATAGAGAGATTTTAATTTTATTGAATGGGAAGAATACAAATTTTATAAGTATCTGTTCTCTCTTGTTTTTTAATTAAACTTTGTTTTTTGAGGTAATTGTATATTCACATGCACTTGTAAGAAATAATATAGAGTGATGCTCTGTACCCTTCCCCCAGTTTTCCTCAATGGTGACATCTTTCAAAACTATAGCACAATATGATAACCAGGATATTGACATTGATACAATCAAGATACAGAACCTTTCCATTACCACAAGGATCCCTCATGTTCCGTTTTTAGGCAGACCTACTCCCCCATTCCTGACCCCTGACAACTACTAATGTTTTCTATTTTTATAATTTATTATTTCAATAAACCAAAAAAAACAAAAAACAAAAAACTGTTGCCATTGAGTTGATTCCGACTCTTAGCAACCCTATAGGACAGAGAAGAACTGCTCCATAGGGTTTCCAGGGAGCGGCTGGTAGGTTTGAACTGCCAACATTTTTGGTTAGCAACCTTAGCTCTTAACCACTGCTCCACCAAGGCTTCTGTTATTTCCAATAGTGTTATGTAAATAGAATCATATAATATGTAGCCTCTTGGGATTTTTCTGGTCCCTTTTACAAAATAACAAATGCAAACAAAATCCCAGGAAGATTAGAAGAAAAATGACATAATTATTTAAAAATTCGTATGGAAGAATAAAAAAGAATTTGAAAGAATATTTTGAAAAGTTACATTACATTTTGTGAAAATAGCCCTGTTAGCTACTAAAATATATTACAAAGCAATATTAGTTGCCATATGGTGGAACTGAGCAAGAACAGATAAGCTTACTGGAATGGTAGAAATACCAGGAATAGACTTGAATCTTAAGTAAGTGACAGGTTATTTGGTTGCTTCTTGTCCTTTAAAATGTGATAGGAGTCTCTTTGAAAACAAATATGAATTCAGTCATTAGGGATTTTTTTTTCTTAATATGCTCACCTTATATCATTAATTTATACCTTATTTAAATGACAAATATTTATGTAAAGCACTCACACAGTTACTACAGATTCCCAAAAATTCAGCAAATATTGCAAAGTCAGTCATACAAATTATCACCACCCACTGGCAGTTCATAGGATAAAATATAAATGCGCTATCTTTAAACTTCATCAAGTTCTCCATTATTGGATTTGGAGACTCTATTTTTAAGGAAATGTATAGCAACTTTCTAAGCAGAGGTAGTAAAAGCTGATCTCAATAGAAAAGAGGAATTTTATAATGAATGATGTTTGAACACCTCAGAGAATGAACTGTGAAAAAACTGACCAGATATATGACTAACTATAAACAGAATATATTATTAATGGCACTATGTAGGTTTCGTCAGCTGAAAAATGCTGAGCCTATCTGAAGTGACACTAAAGGAAGACAAGACAGTAACCAGTCACCTTGTTTGGTCAGAAAAATCCCTAATTTCAGTATGCAAAAATGCGTGAAAGCGACCCAGAAAAGACCCCTGCTCTGGATAACGGCCCAGGTTTCTGCCTCTTGTACCAGCTTCCAGGCAGCCTGACAGCAGCACAAGACAAGAAACAGGATTATGTTGGGGAGGAAAGAAAATGAAGAAAGCGAATGATTGGAACTTTACTTCTGTTTATATAAAACTTCCCTTCATCAAGTTCTTCTCAACAGTTTGACTAGTACGAGAGTAAAGCTGTATAAAATAAACTAAATGCCTTACTTGGTTTTAATCACATCCCCAGTAAGAGGCTTAAATAGGCAGATTTAAATGTCATTTTATTTCATTTCACTGGATTGTGTTGTTTGGAGCGGAAGCGGTGGACTATAAAATCCACATTCTGGGATGGATCTTGTTTGCCTGAATGACAAGGGAAGCTGTGTCTCTTAGTATGAGAGTCAGAAGGCCCATAAGTCATGGGTTCAAGTCCTGATACTGACATGCGTTTGAGATCTGGCTGAGTCATTCTATGATGTTTGATAGCTCTAAACTAGGGATGGATGATGGGAATAACTGGATCACAGGACTTCTGTTTGCACCAGAAAAGATAATACTAATTATAACCAAAATTTATAATCTTGGAATAAATATATAAAGAGTAGTTATTCATTGGGAGTTGGAATTATGGACAACTCTAATTTAGTTAAGAGGACACTTACCTCTTCTGGACAACATGGTGCTATAGACAGAAGCACCACGATGTCCCTCCACAGCAAAGACCCGAAAAACTAAGTCAAACAGAGACAAATATCAATCCTGAAACCCTAAGCATCAAATGAAGAGAGAAAGAACTCAGCCAAGCACCCAATGGAATAAGAAACTGACAGAGAACAGAGAGCGGGATGAGATACATGCAGAGGTCCCCTGTCAGCTAACGCAGCACGGATCTGCCATCTTGGACTCCTGTTGGAGATTGGCAAACATGGAATACAGGAAAGCAACCTAACAGAGCTCCCAGCAGGAGATAGAACAACCGGTAACCAGCAATATATGCTTTCGCACCCCCTATCCTTCTTCACCCCCATGCGGCCTGCTCTGCTTCCTGTGGTAACAGTCTTTTGGCCAGGAAGCACCGGCTTCACCCCTGTGCTGCTTGGATTCCACCTGCCTGCACTGGCCGGCTCCCTGAATGCCATTTGTTGGTTGCCAGTTTTGCTATTTTCCACTTCTTTTGGTTTCTTCCATACCTCTCACCACCTCCCCCTCCTTTCCTCAAATACCTGGCTCTGTATGCTATCTTTGCTTCTTCCTGAAAGGATGTGAAACAATGCTCAACTGTGGAACTGCTTTCTGGCCCATGCCACCACACTGGTGGAATCCCTGGGGCTTTTCTTTGTGTTGATTTGTTTGTTTGTTTGTTTTCTTTTTCTTTGCTCAGCTTGGGAGCCCCTTCTAGCCAGGCAGTACTGCACTGCTTGGGAGGTACTACCTCAGTCTGCGCAGAAATGCAGTGGGATCCCGGGGGGGGGTATTTCTTTTCTCTTTTTTTTTTTTTTGGTTTGTTTTTGCTTGTTTGTTTTGTTTTCTCTCTTTTTCCCTATTTGTCTTTCTTTATTTCTCAGTTTCTCGTCTCTCTATACTTACCTTCTCTTGCTGTCTCCTGAGTACCTGGCACTGTGTGACACTTCTACCCCTTCTAGCCAGGCTGTACTTCACAGCCTGGGAGGAACTTCCCCAGTTCTCAGAGCCACACTGGTGGGATCCCTGGGGGCTTTCCTTTTTCTTTTACTAATTTTTATTTATTCATTTTTTCCTTTTACTCTTTTTCCTTTGTGTTTGTCTCCATTTCTTAGTCTCTCATCTCTCTACTCAAATGGCAAGCTCCATTAGCACTGTTTTTTGTTTATTTGCTTATTTGTTTGTATGTTTTTGGTAGCTGTTCTTCTCTCCTCTCTCTTCTCTTTCCCATACCCATCTTAGCTCCACACATCACAATTTCCCCCCTTCTTCCTGCACACCTGCACAATGCACTGAACATCACACCCCTGAGCAGCACAAGAATGGCCTACTGGAACCTGCCTTGCACTGATTCATTGCCTGCCCTGTCGGCCCCAGTGCATGCAACAAACATCCCATCCCAGCAACTCCCCTTCAGCGGACCTGCCCTGCTGTACCGTACCTGATCGACTGACCCTGCCCATTGGAGAATGGGGTGAAATGTATCATGCCCTCAGACAAGCAAACATCAAAAGACCGCACAGCCCGCCTGCTCAGACACAACCAAATAAAACAACAAAGCAGGACAAAACAAACAAATCTACAATCAATAAATGAGAGAAATAGCTACTGAATGTCCTTAAGACACAAACAATATCAAAACATATACAAAAATTGGTTGGGATGGTTCCAGTAGGCATCCAAAACAAAACACCAGATGACTTTCCAGTAGAAGAAAAGGCACTAGAACTATCTGATAGGGAATTCAAATCTCTAATATTCAGAGCTATCTAAGAGTTGAAGCAAAAACCTGACAAAAATGAGAAAAAATAGACAACTTCATGGAAAAGGCAGACAAATTCATGGAAAATACAGACAAAAAAATGGAATAATTCAGGAAAATAATACAGGAACAAAATAGCAGGATAAATTCACAACTAGAAATCATGAAAAACAACAATTAGAAATCCAAAAGATAAACAACAAGATTTCAGAAATGGACAGTGTCATAGAAGGGCTGAAGAGCAGATTTGTAACAACAGAAGACAGGAGCAGCAAAAGTGAAGACAAACACTTAGATACAACTCTGAGGAAAAATCAGAAAAAAGAACAAAGAAAAACGAAGAAACCCTGTGAATTATGTGGGATATAATCAAAAGCAAAAATGTGTGAGTGATTGGAGTTCCAGAATGGGGGAGAAAACAAAAAACACAGAGAGGATCATAGAAGAACTGCTGACCAAAAACTTCCCCAATATCATGAAAGATGAAAAGCTGGCCATCCAGGATGCTCAACGAACCCCATATAGGATAGACCCCAAAAGAAAATCACCAAGGCATATCATAATCACACTAGCTAAAACCAAAGACAAAGAATCCTGACAGCAGCTCAAGAAAAACAAAAAGTCACATACAAGGAGAAACAAAAGACTAAGCTCAGATTATTTGGCAGAAAAACCATGCAGGCAAGAAGGCAATGGGATGACATATATAAAACCTTGAAAAAAAAAATTGCCAGCCAAGAATAATATATCATACAAAACTCTTGTTCAAATATCATAGTGAAATTAGGACATTTCTAGATAAACAGAAATTAAGGGACTATGTAAAAGCCAAACCAAACTTACTAGAATTATTAAAAGGAGTCCTTCAATCTGAGAACAAAAAGCATCAGACCACAGGCTGAATCTAGGACGCAGGATTGTGCCAGCCAGATACAAACCTAGGAAATGCACTGTCAAGGACTATCCAATACCAAAAGAATTACAACAGGGAACCAGAGAGGTTAATCTGTAAATGACAACAACATCAGAACAATAAAAGAGGGAATAAACAGTGTAGGTATAGAACCTTCTAATGGAGAAGAAGACAAGGCAATACTAAGTAATAATAGACTGGTTCAAACCTAGGAAGATAAGGGTAAATTTCAAGGTAAACACAAAGAAAGTTAACAAACCTACTCATCAAAATAAAGAAGAAAAACAAAAAGTCTCAGTAAAAACAAAACCTACAAAAACAAAAGAAATGAAAAAATCCACAAACAAAAGGAATTCAGTACAGGAGGGTAAGAGGAACAAAGAAAACGTCATTACCAAAAAAAAAGCCCTACAAAATGACAGCAATAAACTCACACCTATCAATCATTACACTGAGTGAAAATGGCTGAAATGCACCCATAAAGAGACAGAGAGTGACAGAATTGATTGAAAAAAACAGGATCCATCAATATGATGTCTACAAGAGACACACCTTAGAAACAAAGACGTAAATTTATTAAAAACTCAAAGGTTGTAAAAAGCTAACAACTACTAAAAAAGACTAGGAGTGGCAATACTAATCTCAGATAAAATAGACTTTAAAACAAAATCCACCATAAAAGATGAAGGACACTATAAAATGATTAAGGGTACAATCCATCATAAAGAAGTAACCATAATAAACATCTACACACCCAATGATAGGGCTCCAAAAAACATAAAACAACCTCTAACAGCACTGAAAAGAGAAAATGACAGTTCCACAATAACAGTACGAGACTTCAACACACCACTCTCAGTAAAGGACTGAACATCTAGAAAAAAACTCAAAAAAGATACAGAAGATCTAAAGGGCACAATCAACCAACTTGACCTCATAGACATATACAGAACACTACACCCAACAGCTGCAAAGTACACATTCTTTTCCAACGCACATGGAACATTCTCCAGAATAGACCACATCTTAGGCCACAGAGCAACCCTCAACAAAATCCAAAACGTTTAGATAATACAAAGTATCTTCTCTGACTGCAAGGCCATCAAGGTAGAAATTAACAACAGCAAGAGCAAGGCAAAAAAATCAGTTACATAGAAACTGAATAAGACCCTGCTTACAAACCACAGGGTAACAGAAGAAAGCAGAAATGGAATCAAGAAATTCCTAGAATCCAATGTGAATGAAAATACATCATACCAAACCTTTGTCCTCAGAGAACAGTTTATAGCAATAGATACACACATCGAAAAAGAAGAAAGGGACAAAATCAAAACATTAACTTCACAATTCAAACAAATAGAAAGAGAACAGAAAAAAAGCCCACAGCCAACAGAAGAAAGGAAATAATAAAGATCAGAGCAGAAATAAATGAAAAAGAGAATAGAAAAACAATAGAAAGAATCAACAAAACCAAAAGTTGGTTCTCTAAAAGGATCAACAAAATCTACAAACCACTGGCCAGACTGACAAGAGAAAAACAGGAGAGGAAGCAAATAACCTGAATAAGAAATGAAAACAAAAACAAAAACTGAACTGAAAAAACAACAGACTCAACTGAAATTAAAAGAATCATAACAGTATTATATTAACTGTACTCCAACAAATTTGAAAACCTAGAGGAAATGGATAAATTTCTAGAAACAAACTACCTATCCAAACTAACACAAAGTGATGTTGAAAATCTGAACAGACTCATAATAAGAAAAGAGATTGAAAAGATAATTAAAAAAAAAAAAAAAAACTCCCAACAAAAAAAAAGCCCTGGCCCAAAAGGATTCATTGGAGAATTCTACCAAACATTCAGAGAAGAGCATATACCAGTACTACTCACACTATTTCAGAACATAGAAAAGGAAGCGACACTTCCAAATTTGTTCTATGAAGCCAACATAACCCTGATACCAAAACCAGGCAAAGGTGCCACAAAAAAAGAAAATTACAGACCAATATCTCTCATGAATATAGATGTAAAAATTCTCAACAAAATACTTGTCAACAGAATTCAGCATCGTATCAAAAAAAATAATACACCACGACCAAGTAGGATTCATACCAGGTATGCAAGGATGGCTCAACATTAGAAAATCAAACAACGTAATCCACCACATAAGTAAAAGGAAAGAAAAGAATCACATGATCTTCTCAATTGATGCAGAAATGCATTCGACACAGTCCAGCACTCATTCCCGATAAAAACTCTCAATAACATAGGTATAGAAGGGAAATTTCTCAACATAATAAAGGCCATCTATGCAAAACCAATGGCCAACATCATTCTTAATGGAGAGAGTCTGAAAACATCACCTCTGAGAACAGGAACAAGTCAAGGATGCCCTTTATCACCACTCCTATTTAACATTGCCATGGAAGTCCTAGATAGAGCAATAAGGCAATAAAAAGAAATAAAGGGCATCCAAATTGATAATGAAGAAGTTAAATTGTCCCTATTTGTGGATGATATGATACTACACATAGAAAACCCTAAAGACTCCACAAGAAAACTACTAGAACTAATAGAAAGATTCAGCAGAGTAGCAGGATACAAGATAAACATACAAAAATCAGTTGCATTCCTACACACCAAGAAAGAGAATGATGAAAAGGAAATCAGGAAAACAATGCCATTTATAATAGCTCTAAAAAAATAAAATCCTTAGGAATAAATCTAACCAGGGATGTAAAATACCTATACAAAGAAAACTACAAAACACTACTGCAAGAAACCCAAAGGGATCTAAATAAATGAAAAAACATACCATGCTCATGGATAGGTAGACTC
>NW_004443939.1:17734216-17742000 GCF_000243295.1 Trichechus manatus latirostris | reverse complement strand
GGGATTGGACTGGACTGTGGGACATAAAGTGATACTTGTGAAGAATGTGCCTCTTAGACAAGTAGATACAAGAGACCAAAGGGGCGGCTTCTGTCCAGAGGTGAGAGGCGAAGGCAGAGAGAGTTAGGAGCTGGTTGAATGTTCATGGGGAATCAGGGGCAGAGGGGAGGAGTGTGCTGTTGCAGAATGGAGTGAGCGGTTGGGGTCTCATAACAATGTATGTTAAAAAAAAAAAAAATTCCATATGGGAGACTAACTTGAAATGCAAACTTCATTTAATTACAACAATTAAAAAAAAAAAAGTTTTTCCCCAGTTCGTAGGTTCTCTTTTTACTCTTTTGGAGAAGTCTTTTGATAAGCATAAGTATTTAATTTTTAGGAGGTCCCAGTTATCTAGTTTATCTTCTGCTGTTTGTACATTTTTAGTTATGTTTGATAGTGTATTTATGCCATAAATTAGGGCCTCTACTTTGTCCCCATTTTTCCTTCCATGAACTTTATAGTTTTAGGTTTTATATTTAGGTCTTTGATCCATTTTGAGTTAGTTTTTGTGTGTAGTATGAAGTATGGATCCTATTTCACTTTTCTGCAAATGGCTATCCAATTTTGCCAGCAACGTTTGTTAAAGAGATTATCTTTTCCCCGTTTAATGGACTTCAACCCTCTGTCAAAGATCAGCTGTCCATAGCTGGATGAGTTTACTTCTGGATTCTCAATTCTGTTCCATTGGACTATGCATCTGTCATTGTACCACTCACTACCAGGCTGTTTTGACTACTGTGGCTGTATAGTTGGTTCTGAAATTAAGAAGTATTGGCCTTCTACTTTGTTCTTCTTCAGTAAGGGTTTATCTATCCAGGGCCTCATTCCTTTCCATATAAAGCTGGAGATTAGTTTTTCTGTTTTGTTAAAGAATATTGTTGGACTTGGGATTGGGATTGCATTGAATCTATAGATTCCTTTGGTAGCGTTGGCATTTTCACAATGTTAAGTCTTCCTGTGCATGAGCATGGTATGTTTTTCCATTTATGTAGGTCAGTAGTGTTTGTAGTTTTCTTTGGATAAGTCTTTTACATCCTAGTTAGATTTATTTCTAAGTATTTTATCGTTTGGGGGGCTATTATAAATGGTATTATTTTCCTGATTTCTTTTTCAGAGTTCTCTTTCTTAGTGTAGAGGAAGCCAACTGATTTTTGTATGTTGATCTTGTACCCTGTCACTTTGCTGAACTCTCCTATTAGTTCCAGTAACTTTCTTGTGGAATCTTCGGGATTTTCCATGTATAGGGTCAAGTCATCTGCAAATAGGGATAGTTACCTCTCCCTTACCAATCTGAATGCCCTTTATTTCCCTTTCTTGCCTTCTTGCTCTAGCTAAGAGTTCCAGAATGATATTGAATAAAAATGGTGATAAAGGGCATCCTTGTCTGGTTCCTGTTCTCAAGGGGAATGCTTTCAGTCTCTATCCATTGAGAATAATGTTGGCCGTTAGTTTTACATACATGCCTTTAATTACGCTGAGGAATTTTCCATCTATTCCTATTTTGCTGAAAGTTTTGATCAGGACAGGGTGTTAGATTTTATCAAATGCGTTTTCTGTATTGATTGAGATGATGATGTGATTCTTTTCCTTTGCTTTATTTATGTGGTGAATTACATTGATTGATTTTCTAATGTTGAACTATCCTTGCATCCCTGGTATGAATTCCACTTGATCTGATGTATAATTTTTCTTAATATGCTGTTGAATTGTATTGGCTAGAATTTTGTTGAGAATTTTTGCATCTATATTCATGAGGGATACTGGTCTATAATTTTCTATTTTAGTGGTGCCTTTGTCTGGCTTTGGTATCAGGGTTATGCTGGCTTCACAGAATGAATTAGAGCGCATTCCTTCCTTTCCTGTGTTCTGGAGTAGTTGGAGTAGGATTGGTGTCAGTTCTCTGAATGTTTGATAGAATTCTCCCATGGAGATGTCTGGGCTAGGGCTTTTTTGTTGTTGTTGTTAGGAGTTTTTTTAATGACCTTTTTAATTTCTCCTTTTGTTATGGGTCTGTTCAAATTTTCACCTCAGTTTGTGTTAATTTAGGTAGGTAGTGTGTTTCAAGAAATTTGTCCATTTCTTCTAGGTTTTCAAATTTGTTGGAGTGCAATTTTTCATAATATTCTGTTATGATCCTTTTTATCTTGGTTTGTTCTGTTGTAATGTCACCCATCTTGTTTCTTATTTTGGTTATTTGCATCTTCTTGTTCTTTTCCTTTGTCAGTTTGGCCACTGGTTTGTCAATTTTATTGATCCTCTCAAAGAACCAACTTCTAGTCTTGTTAATTCTTTCTACTATTTTTCTGTTTCATTTATTTCTGCTCTAATCTTCATTATTTCCTTTCTTCTGGTAACTGTGGGCTTCTTTTGCAGCTTTTCTTCTAATTGTTCAAGTTGTAGGGTTAAGCTACTGATTTTGGCCCTTCTTCTTTTTTGATGTGTGCATTTATTGCTATAAATTCTCCTCTTGGCACTGCTTTTGCTGCATTCCTAAGGTTTTGGTATGTTGTATTTTCATTCTCATTTGATTCTAGGAATTTTTTATTTCATTTTTAATGTCTCTATTACTCAGTAGTTTTTAAGCAAGACATTATTCAGTTTCCATGTATTTGATTTTTTTTTTTTTTCCTTATTATTCCTGTTACTGGTTTCTAGTTTTATAGCATTGTGGTCAGAGAAGATGCTTTGTATTATCTCCATGTTTGTTGAGGCTCGCTCATTCTGGAGAATGATCCATGTGCATTGGAGAAGAATAGGTACTGTGCTGCTGTTGGGTGGAGTGTTCTGTATATGTCTATGAGGTCTAGTTGGTTGATTGTGTTATTTAGATCTTCTGTATCTTTGTTGAGTTTCTTTCTAGATGTTCTGTCCTTTATCAAAAGTGGTGTGTTAAACTCTCCTACTATTATTGTGGAACTGTTTATTTCTCTTTTCAACACTATCAGAGTTTATGTATTTTGGAGCTCTGTCATTGGATGTGTAGATATTTATTATGGTTATGTCTTCTTGGGGGATTGACCCTTTAATCATTATATAATGCCCTTCCTTGCCTCTTATGATGGATTTTGACTTTAAGTGTATTTTATCAGAGATTAATATTGTCACCCCTACTCTTTTTTGGTTATTGTTTGCTTAATATATTCTTTTCCATCCTTTAATTTTTAACATATTTATGTCTTCGTGTCTAAGGTGTGTCTCTTGTTGGCAACATATTGCTGGATTATGGTTTTTTTAATTCATTCTGCCACTCTCTGTCTGTTGATTGGTGCATTTAAGCCATTTCTATTCAGGGTAACTATCGGTAAGTATGAATTTACTGCTGTCATTTTATGCTCTTTTGTGTGTGTGTGGTGTTGCCAGTTTCTTTGTTCTGCTTAATTTTCTGTGCTGAGTTCTTTTTGTCTATGAATTTTCTTTTAGTTTCCTTCATTGTTGATTTTGTATTTACTGAGTCTACGATTTTCTTCTTTTTTATTTGGTGAGTAGGTTTATTAATTTTCTTCTTGGTTACTCTGAAATTTACCTTTATTTTCCTAAGTTTAAAACAGTCAGTTATTTCTTGATATTGTCTTGATTTCCTCTCCATATGCAAGTTCTCTACCTATACCATTTATTCGCCCTTTTTGTTTTGAACTTGTCATGGTTTACAAATTGACGTCTCTGGTTCCCTGTTTTGTTTTGTAGCTTTATTTTACTTCTTTGAGATTTCTTTATCTGAGTTGGGATCTGGGTGGTGCTGTCGTGTGTCTTAATCTCAGAAGCTCCATGTGAGAAAGATGTGGCAGTCTCCTTCTGTAAAGATTACAGCCTTGGAAATCCTATGGGCCAGTTCTACTCTGTCCTACAGGATCTCTGTGAGTTGGAATCAACTCGATGGCAATGGGTTATGGGTTAGATACCATCACTATCCTATTGTAGAGATGAGGAAACAGAAAGAAGATTAAGTAACTTGCCCAAAGTGATATGATTAGTAAAACCAGGATTCAAATTCAGGCAGTATGGCTCTGGAGACCATACTCATATTCTTATTCTGTATTTGAAAAAAGTATGAAGTATTCTAAAGATAAGCATAGCATATGAGGCATAGTACAAGGTATATTTTATAATACTACAAATATATTGTTTTTCAACTTAAAATAATAACAGTACACAATAATTATATTAAAGCTATGGTTAGTTCAATTCTCCCCTTCTGTATTGGAAATAACATGTTTTCCAGCAAATTCATGAGTGCAGCAGTTAAGAGATTCCCAGGTCTGAGGGTTCATATTTTCTCATCCCAGATGTATCTGTTTCTTCCATGAGTTTAGAAAATCTGACATCTGGCATCCAGGTTAGAGAATCAAGCTGATTGTATTTCAGATCAGTTATCCTCGGAATCTACTTGACTGCAACAGGTTTTATCTTCCACCAAAATTGGGGTGATGATCTAAACAGTACTGCTTCTTCCTACCACCAGGTTATACCCAGCTCAATACAGAGGGTGGGTCTTGGTTGTAGAGCTGAAGAGTAAGGAGGAATCCAAGGTCTGAGACAAATCTTAAGACTCGGTCAACTTTGAATATGACCAGGAAGCAATGTTGCTGTAGACCACCACCCGAATTTTGGTGAGGAATAACCAATCTGAAACATAATCAGCTTGATTCTGCAACGTGGAGATCGGAGGCCAGACTAGAAAGTATACAAGTAGGTTGTAAGCCATTTCTGAAAAACCTGAAGATCTAATACTGAGCCCACTCCTCATTAGCCAGAACGCCCATCTCTACCTTTGCCCAGCTGTTTCTAGACTACTAGAATACTCCCAGGAAGAGGAGGATCTTCAAGTGTGTAGAAGCATCTATATGATTATGATCTCACCCTCCTGCTCAGGTAAGAACTTTTACTACAGGTATGAGCTAATTTAAAGGTTGTTTCTAAACATGGGAAACCTAGGTGTTGCCTCTCCAAATCTTCACTACTTTTGTTTGGTATTAGTTTCCATAAAATAAGAAAATGTTATAACTAGAAGATGTGGTAGGCACAGAAAATAGCCCCCTAAAGATGTCCACATCTCAGTCCTCAGAATCTATGAATGTTACCTTACGTCACAAAAGGGACTTTGCAGATGTGATTAAAGTTAAGGGCCCAGAGATGAGGAGATTGTCCTGGACTATCTAGTGGGGTCAATCAAATCATGTAAGTCCTTAAAAGCAGTAGGGTCATATAGATGAGATGGAAGGCGGAGAGAATCAAAGCATGGGAGGGACTATACTCACCATTGCTAACTTTAAAAACAGTTCTTACTGGAACAAATTTAAACTGATTTTTCGAAGAATAAGTCAACATTGAATCAAATGTGTTTATTAGAAAAAATAAATATAACAATCTTTTCCTCAACTGATCTTCAATTTCTCTCCCAAATGCAATTACCTTTTTAAAGTAAGTTTATAGTTGTATCGAGCAAATGGAATCAGGATTCTTTGGTTGTAAAGATGGAAACTCATTTTTCTTATTGTCTTTAGGTAGTTCCTAAGACAAGTTTCCTTATTTTGAATGATAATGCTTTCATGACTCCTTGATGACTTTTGTCTGAACTATGTTTACTCCTTTTTTTTTTTTTTTAAATATTGGACTCCTAGGAGATTTGCAATGAAGCATTTGTGTTCCCTTTTATGTTTTTCTAAAATGCATTATTAGCTTTAATTCCTTTTCCCTGAAATTTTCTTCAGGTCCATCTGAGTAATTAATTAAATGATAGTATATTATACTCTACAAAAATTTTTCACTTTAAGAAAAATACAAAATAAATAAATAGATAAACAAAAAAAACCAAACCCATTGCTGTTGAGTTGATTCCGACTTGGAGCGACCCTATAGGACAGAGTAGAAGTGCCCCCTAGGGTTTCCAAGGAGCGCCTGGTGGATTTGAACTGCTGACCTTTTGATTAGCAGCGGTAGCTCTTAATCACTACACCACCAGGGCTCCAAAATAAACAGATAGATACAAAATAAAAGTAACGTTTTCACTTTACAAAAATACAAGGTATTAAGATTTCTGTCTCTTTGTGAAATAAATTCGTACTCCCAGGCTGTTTCACTCCGCTGTTGTTAAAAAGAATGTCTTAATTTTTTCTAAATACTGGAAATTTCATTGTTACTTTCTTATTCACCACTCACATCTCAGAGCCAGTTTTAGTCTCTGCACAAAATTCCAAACTAGTGGACCATCTTATCCACCTTACCTCTAATAGAATTCACTGAAAATCTAAAAGAAAATGTACTATAAGAACACTGAGTAGAGGAGTCCCATTTCTTTTATCATGCTAATTGAGAGCAGCTAGAAGTTAGCTATGAATAAGCTCTGAAGTACAAACACATGAGCAAACTGAGTCACAAGGAAAAGAAATAAGTTTATTACACTTTACATTCTCCGTAATAAGGCTGTCTCTTAAATGTCACCCATCTGAATAAAACACAAACTCGATGCTGTGTGCCTCCTTAACATAGCACCAACTGGCTTTGTTGTGAGATATTAATTTCACTCTTATAATTTCAACAGTGAATGTAGTGAAAACAAGGGTAGAATGGAATTTTACATAATGTGCCCTATAAAGCAACTCAGTTAAAACAATGTCCCGGAAGCCGATTTCATCTAACCTGATTGCCCAGTGGCATTCTCCTCTACAAAACCAGATATATTGTAAAGAGGGTGTTTAAACACTCTGTGTGAACTCTGTTAGAGGAGGGAGACATTGTTGCAGATAGCCAAAAACTTCGGATAAACTTCATAAACCCTAGTAAACATAATGATGCCTTCTCAGGCAGTGAAGCGCAGTGCCCAGAGCATGGTAGTGACTTTAAGGATTTATAGTTCATCAGAGGCCCTAAGGTCCTGAGATGGCAAGAAATCGGGTCTGCCATAAAACACAATGGGATACGACCTGCCTCAAAATGCTGCTGCCCATAGAGACTGAATTTCCAGACTCTATACATATAATTCGGTGTCCCTGGGTGATGCAGTTAATGAACTTGGTTGCTAACTGAAAGAATGGAGGTTCGAGTACACCCAGAGGCACCTTGGAAGAAAGGCCTAATGACCTACTTCTGAAAAATCAGCCACTGAAAACCCTATAGAGCACAGTTCTACTCTGGCACACATCAGGTAGCCGTGAGTCAGACTCAATTCTATGGCAACTGGTTCTGGTTTTATACACATATTTCACAATGTGGACAATACATAAGAACGTAGATTCTTAGGTAGTGTCTTCCTACACAGCACCGTTATTAATCAAGCTCAGTGATATGCTTCCTTTAACTGAAACAAGCAACAATAGCAAGATGTAATGTATACTAGAAGACTGAGAGCCTTTAGTACAAAAATACAATTTAAAAAATCTAATTATTTGACTTATAGCTTATTGACAATAACTTACTGACTATGCACTTAAATCAAAAAGATTTGTTTTTACAAATGTTGGAGAGGCTGTGGGGAGACCGGAACTCTTATGCACTGCTGGTGGGAATGCTAAATGATACAACCATTTTGGAAAATGATATGGCGCTTCCTTAGAAAGCTAGAAATAGAAACACCATACGATCCAGCAATCCCACTCCTAGGAATACATCCTAGAGAAATAAGAGCCGTCACACGAATAGACATATGCACACCCATGTTCATGTCAGCATTATTCACAATAGCAAAAAGATGGAAACAACCTAGAAGCCCATTAGCAGATGAATGGATAAACAAACTATGGTACATA
>NW_004443939.1:17720583-17732994 GCF_000243295.1 Trichechus manatus latirostris | reverse complement strand
CGTGGAGTTGTTAACGAATGTCATAAAACAATATGTGTACTACTGTTTCATGAGAAACTATTTGTTCTGTAAACCTTCACCTGAAGTACAATAAAAAACTTTTAAAAAAAAATATTAAGTACAGACTTAAATCAGTAGAAATTCACAGTAGACGTTTCAAGTGTTTGATTTTTGGCTTATGGTAATAAAGTGTAAACCTTCGCTGTTTCCAACAATACGCAAAACTCACACCTGATTTAAGAACATTCATTTAATAATTTAAATTCTTCAGAAATCACCAAAAATGAATTACCATTGTATTGTAAATATGATCAAAATATATCTTAGGCTATGAAGAAAAGAACATGATCCCCAGAAGCAGCACAAATCTCACATCCTTCAAACTCAAATGGGTAGCAAAATAAAGAAAAAGATATTAACAGAATTGATCTGTCAATTACAATAAGAGAAACAAGAACCTGTTTTTAACACAGATGATCCCTGGAAAGGTACAGTTTCGAAAGGTAATGAGGTGCTTTAAAATTTTCACTTGAAAATTCTGGGAAGGCTCATTAATGTTCCATTTGATTATTCAGATGTGATCTTCTCAAGAAGCAGCTTCTAACAGCAGTTCTAGAATGCTAGTTGTGACTTGGAGGGTGCTGTATTAACATGGACAAGAAAAGTTTGTTATTAAATCTGCAGGCAAAGACTTCATCTCCTACAAGAAGTCTTCTCTGAATACTATCAGCCGTTTATACATCCTGTCTATTGTAGCAAGAGAAAAACTTTGATGTTCACAGTGAAATCACTCATCCACTTATTATCAACGTAGTGACCCTCACTCCCCAAGTTAAAACACAAACACACACACAAATAATAATAATAATAATAAAACTTACTGCTGCCTTCAAAGCTTGATCTAGATCCTCCAGTAGGTCTTTTTTATCCTCTAAGCCCACAGAGAGTCGAATCAATGTGTTGCTAATTCCAAGGACATCTCTGTCACTCTCTGGCACGGATGCATGGGTCATGATTGCCCTGAAAGAAAGAGCAAGCATGTTTCTGATCACCATATTGGGTCCATGGAGGCATATTTATGTCTCATGCACTGTAATTAGCTTCCATTTTCTTCTATTCCAAATAGCAAATGCTTTGTTCTTCCCCATAGTTTTTCACAGGCAAAAATGAGGAATTATTAAAAGTATCTCTTCTAATCACAATTCTAAGTGAAAACCAGGATCTTTCATCTGTGGGTAAGGCATGCTCAATCCAGAAGCGAAAGGTGCTAGTCAAGCACCCCATGCAGGCAAAAAAGGCACAGCCACCTGGGTGTGGATTTTAAGACCTGCCTGAAACACAGTTTGGCAAGAAGTCACACACCTCATGACTAACCCTGCTGGACAGCTACCCAAAACTCAGACTTACATGAGGCCTCTTAGACCAAGAGCCTGCCAGAATTAATTCTCTCTGCATCAACAGATCAATCCAGAGCTGGACCTTCTGAGGCAGATCAGGGAAAGACCACCCAGGATTATTAGTTTGCAGGAGGAATCCCAGTGTATAACCAATGACATAGAGACCCTGAAGGATTTTCCAAACTATCTAGCAACTCACTGTCATCATCAACATGTGCAAAGGTAAAGCACCTAGTATGTGTCAGGTACTAGAGTAAGATTTGGAAACCAAAAAGAATGCGATACTTTCTTTCCCCTAGATTATGAAGCGGGAGCTAAAGACTATGACAACTCACAATACAGAATAGTTGATAACAAATACCAAATCAGTTTAGCAATCTCTGTGGGCAGACGCATCATAAAGGAGAGGCTTGTAGCCTCACTAAGCCCTAACTCGTATATTGCTGCCAACACTCATCTTTTCCCTCCACACCACCAGCAAAAGTACTATCTAAGCTGTTTTCTCCTATCTCACTTCAGACCCATGGAAAGAAAAGCTCAGCTGTGGTCAAAGTAAATGGGTATCTTCTTTTATCATAATGAAGTTTTTACACACCAGTATCCTCCTTAAAATGTTCTGCCCTGATCAGGCTCTTAATTCCTTTAAAGAAAGTGCACATATAGAAATAAGAACTTAAGCTTCAGAAACTGACAGACTTGGGTATGAATCCCAGCTGCTCCACATACTGGTTGTGAGAACTTGTGAAAGTTACCTGTCCTCAGAGCCTAATTTTTTATTGAAATAATAATAGCTATCACTTACTGTACGCTTGGAGTCCCTGGGTGGTGCAAACATTTAACAAGCTTGGCTGCTAACAGAAAGGTTAGAGGTGACTTGGAAGAAAGGGCTGGTGATCTACTTTCAAACAAAAAAATCAGCTATTGAAAACCCTATGGAGCACAGTTCTACTCTAACACACATGGGGTCACCATGAGTCAGAATCTACTCAATGGCAAGTGGGGTAATACTGTATGCTTGTCATGAGGCAGGTACTCTACCTAGGTGATTTATGTGCATTAGTTCTTTTTTAAAATGAATAAAAATTGGTTAATTAAAATCTATCTCAGAAGTTTGGAACAAGCATTAATTTAAGGAACATGTATAAGGCACTTATAAGTACCTGGAATGTAGCAGATCCCTAATAAAAATAATTCATTGTAGTAGCTAGCACTTATTGGGTATTTAGTAGAAACCAAGGCATTAGTTTCAGGATTTTTTCCCCATGTTCTCATACAGTATTACCTACATTTGATGAAAGTTGGACATAGAATAGGTAATGTTTCTAAGGTCACAGAGCTAATATGTGCTGTTAGGCTGACCAGCTTAGTACACTTTGGCTCGGCTTCCTTCCTCCCTTATTTCAATGCTGCACTAGTTGCAGCAGAGTTGGGAGACACAGAATGAAGGGCAATAGAACAGACAAGCCCTGATCTCAACTCACTTGTCCACTGGCATTGGGGTTATAGCCTAAGCTGGAGCGTCTGGGGCCAAGCAAGTTGAAGCAAATCCCTAAATATATCAGAACAGAACCTTAAAGTTATTACACATTTTATTGCTATGAAAAATAAGCCCATTTTATATGCTGAGTGTGCCCTCTTGTGCATCCAGATTTATTAGCAGGAATCTTCTGGGAAGACTGATAGAAAGCTGTATGTGTTGTTTCAATTATTTTGATTCATTATTTGGGCATCTTATTGTTTTTAATTTTGTGAAACTGCCTGACCTCTCCCCATAAACTGTAAACTATTATGAGAGGGCAGGAAATGTACCCAAATTTTGGTAACATTCCTCAACACAGTGCTTCCAGAACATAGTTATTCCACAAATTTTTATGAAAATTAAAACATAGAAACATCCCATGTGCATGAGTACAGATGAAAATTATTAGGTAATGGTGTTGATTTACCCCTGCAATAATTACAATATATTGTCCTGTTGTTGTTGTTGTGTGCCGTTGAGTCGATTCCAGCTCATAACAACCCTATAGGACAGAGTTGAACTGCCCCAAGGAGTGACTGGTGGATTTGAACTGCTGATCTTTTGGTTAGCAGCTGAGCTCTTAACCACTCCGCCACCAGGGCATAGTAACATACAATAAAGATGCAGTTCAGGAGTGTTTGATGGGAGAGGTAATCAGTAAATTATAATCATTGTTTTTATGATTAACCCCATTTTATGGATTAAAAAACTGAGGTTCAAAGGTTAAGCAATTGGTAGAACCAGGTCTCAAATCCAGATGCTGGCTCCTTTTGCCTCCTATCACTGTTTCTGATACAAAGCCTTAAGTGTGAAGTTGCTAACAAATTTCCGTGTTATTTTTTATCATATCCCTGTGTAACATTTGCGTAAACCAGCTAACCTTTCTGGATCTTTGTTTCTCTGTCTATAAAATATAGTGTGGGACTGCACTATCTTAGACTGCTCTCTATTCTAATATCCTTTGGTGCTTTGATAAAATTAGATTAATCGACCAGTCAAGGGCCTGGAATACCAAGACAGATTTTGGATTTATTTTATGGACAACAATGGAGCCATGGCATATCTTTATTCCACAGAGAACAGAAAATAAATGGATTTCCCAGTGTCTAGCAGGACTCTTCTCTGATAACCAAGGGTGTGGAGGTGTTTTATCAGAGACACATTCTCTGTTTCTCAGGGAGCCTTGAAATCAGCTTTTCCAGTAATCTCTAACCAAGCTGAGTAGGGTATAGCACGTGGCCTTGGATCAGAGGTCAGAGATCCTAGGCTGCAATTACTGCTGGGATCTCTTTCAGGTAGAACAGGAAAGCAAGCAAAACATGGAAGGATGCAGCTCACTCATAAGTAGCCCACCATTAGATCTGGTGGCACAGTTTGTGCTCAACTACTAACCTAAAGGTTAGGGGTTTGAACCCACACAGTGGTACCATGAAAGAAAGGCCTAGAGATCTGTTTCTGTTAAGATTACAGACAAGAAAACCCTATGGAGTAGTTCTACTCTGTAACACATGGGATTGCCATGAGTCAGAACCGACTCAATGGCAACCGGTTTGGTTTGTTTTTTTTCCATTCTCACTGTGCTAGAGTCAATTCTGATTAGTCAGAGACATCCTGCTGTTAAGTAACTTGAGTTACCCCTGATTTTATCAGATTCATTTCCCAAACAATCATTAAAACTGACATCAAAGTTAAAATACTGAGAAAAACAGAAATATACTCACGGAAGCTCAGCAAGACTTTCATATCCTCCCAAGCTCTCAGCCAAAGTAAATATCTACAGCAAACAAAACATTAATTTCAATCTTCTGGTAAAATAAAAATACTAAAGTCTAAAAAATAAAGATTTTAAATAAAATGGCCCTGGGGCAGAGGATGGGGAACAGTAGTGACTATGAATACACTGCAAATTAAGCAAGAAACTCAGAGCAAAAATGAGAATAAAATCTCTAACAACGATTTCACCAGTTAGACATATTATGTGTAAACTTAAAATATTAAAAGTTGATCAAAGTGAATTTCCTATACCTTCCTGATTTGGCCCTATTCTTAATACGGAACATGAGCTCTAAAAGCCAGAATATTGCATTCGAGACCTAGCCCTGTGGTTACCTTTTAAATAAAAATCTCTAAATATTTACAAAATTATACATACTTACTTGTTAATATGTATCACTTATTAAATTAATACATCCACTTAACCCTCTAGGGGAGTAGAGAAAAAAAACATAGTTCTTGTATTTAGTGTTACAGTACCATAGAATTTTATGAATGTTTTTAACATATCTCTCACAATTACACTAAATTAGGTATATATTACTATCATTCTGATTTTAGAGGTGGACAAATTTGAGACACTAGGGTGGCTCTGACTACCCTAGCAGCATTCTATTTATTCTATTCATTACCACTTACCAGTTGCCGATTCCGACTCATGGCAACCCTGTGCGTGTCAGAGTAGAACTGTGCTCAATAGGATTTTCAATGGCTGAGTTTTTGGAAATACATTGCCAGGTTTGTCTTCCAAGGCACCTCTGGGTAGACTCAAACCACCAACCTTTCAGTTAGCAGCTGAATGTATTAACCATTTGCATCACCCAGGATTAGCTCTGTAGTATTTAAAACTGAGAGTCTATTGTAGGGGCTCAAGGTAAACCTAGATTATAAAGTTACACAGGCCTCTCACCCAGGGCCCTGAGAGTGTCCTACTTTTGTACAAATTAGAAATAAAGCTCTCCTTCCCGAACCCCAAGCAGATGTGGCCTGGGAGCACAGGCTTTAGAAAGCCATTGCTCCACTGGATTTCAGAATAGACTTTATGTATTGCTCTAATCGCACAATACTTGTAGGTTTCACAAAATATTTCATTTGTAAAAAGGATTCATTTTTAAATAAACGTGGGAAAACCCATGCATTAGAATATGCCATCTCTCACAAACTGATTGTGGTATGTGGAGAGTTAAGCAAATGAACATACTCAGATATCTGTTACTGTGCCATTATTGTTTCATGCCACTTTCCAACTCAATGAATTTCATGATAAAAAGGTTTTATTAGTGTGACCTGCACATACAAAAACATTAATCTGGGTAGGATGGGAGACAGAATGAACTGCTATAAGAAAGTTAGGAGGTCCCTAGGTGGTGCAAGCGGTTTGCTTCAGCTGCTAACTTAAAGGATGATGGTTTGAATGAACCCAGCATTGCTGTGGAAGAAAGTCCTGGCAAACTGCTTCTGTAAAAATTACAGACAAGAAAACACCATGAAGCAGTTCTACTCTGTAACACATAGGGTCGCCATGAGTCTGAATTGACTCAACAGCAACAGGTTTGGTTTGGTTTGAAGAAAGTCTTACTCTACAATTTAAAAACCTATTTTGAAAGTTTACCTTTAAGTTCTTGAGGAAAGTCTCAGCATGCTGAAGAGTGCCCTTAATATAGAAGGCAACCATCCCTGGACAACCTGTACACTGACGCTTTGCCAACTCATGCTGTGGATGAGAGGGTAGTCCTACAATTAAGGCATAATAAAGGCTTACTTCAGCGTCTGTTATGGATTAAGTTACATCACTACAAAAATATGTGTTGTAAATCCTAACCTCTATGCCTGTGATTGGAGCCCGGGTGACGCGGTGGTTAAGAGCTCGGCTGCTAACCAAAAGGCTGGCAGTTCGAATCTACCAGCTGCTCCTTGGAAACCCTGTGGGGCAGTCTTACTCCGTCCTATAGGGTCACTATGAGTCTGAATCGACTCGACGGCCATGCATTGGGTATTCGGCTTTTATGCCTGTGGTTATAATCCCATTTGGGAGGGTTGTCTTTGTTATGTTAATGATGCAGGATTTTGAGTCAATCTCTTTTGAGATATAAAAAGAGATTAAATAAGTGAGCAGAGAAAGAGATGGGGTAAGATAGATGCCAAGACACTTGGAGATCTTCAAGGAACCAGGAAGCAGAAGCTGAAGAGACAAGGACCTTCCTCCAGAGCTGACAGAGAAAGAAAACCTTCCCCTTGAGCTGGCACTCTGAATTTGGACTCCTAAACTGTGAGAAAATAAATTTGTTTGTTAAAGTCATCTGTTTGTGGTATGTCTGTTTTAGCAGCACTAGATAACTAAGACAGAGTCAAGCATCTAATTTAAGGAAAAAAAATTTCACTGTCCGCTTAAGTAAACTGCAAATAAGACTCATAATGAGCTTTGTGCCATACTCACACCTGACTACTTACTCTGGCCCCTGGTTATTTCTCCAGCTTCATTTTGATTCATCTTTTCTACCCTCACTATGCTCTAGCCACACAGCTATCTTTCTACCAACGGCACCACACTCTCTTTCATCTTAGAACTTTTGCCCATGCACATTCCTTTTAACCTGGAACACTCTCCCCAATGGCCACCCTCCTTATAAATTTACAGTTTATAATTATATCCTTCTTCAATTTTTTGCTTAATATCTGTCTAATACATTGGACTAGCTCCATGGGGAGGTATCTATGTTTCTTTTGCTAATAATTCGATCCCAGCTCCTAATACAAGCTTATCTCATTGTTAACATGTAATAAACATTTGTTGAATGAATCTGAAATGCCTTGTCAATGCCCTTCTTCCAAATGCTACCCATTCTTCAGGGCCCAGCTCAAACTCTTTTTCTTCCCTCCATTCAAAATATACCAGTCAACAGCTCTTTACATAGAGTGCAATAGGACATTTAATCTCTCTGTTTCTGCCTTGGCTTATCTAGGTTCCTTAAGGATAGGGACCAGTCTTAGTACTCCTATATACCCAAGACCACATGGATAGATACTCCAAAAGAATCTAAAATAGTTATTGACTTAGGTACTTAGACTGTCATAGATTAAAGGGCTTAAAAAGTAAATTCCAAGAGTAACATGTAAGTCTGCTAACTCTTTCCACATGTACATTTCTAGATGCTGGGGGAGGTGAAGGAATTCAAAAAGAAAGCATGAGAGCTTCAGGAGAATTTTAGTGGGTACATAGCAAGTCTCATCTTGGGACAAACCTATACCAGATAAAAGTTATAGCTAATGCAAAATAGCAGACTGACAAGATTATTATAAGTAAATCAACTGGAAAGTACAATCAGTGCAGCAAACTTGGAATAGCAGTACACAAGCTACAGACTAGTTTTCTAACATCCAGTCACCCACTAGACTATAGGAAACACGTGGCCAGAGACCATGTCTGTCTTCCTTATCACCTAACCCACCATAGTGCGTGACACATAACAGTGTTCAATAATAAATGAACAACATGAAATTATATGAAAAGCACCCAACTAACAAATAAATGCTACATAAACAGGATGCTTAGAATAATCCTTAGAATCCTAGTCCAAGGCATATCTGCTTAGAAATCAGATTAACATACCAGGATAAACAACTTTTTCTACCCGAGGATTAGATTCCAGAAACTGAGCAGCTGCCATTCCATTTTCAAAATGCTTATCCATTCGTACATGTAGAGTCTTCAGACCTCTATTGCAGAGGTAACAGTCAAGAGGAGATGGAACTGCTCCAAGAGCTGCAAAATGAACACATCCCGGGTTAGTTTTAGGGAGGGGTTAACCCAGAAAAATCTAACCCCTCTTTTTCATTATTGTGGCTTTGAGACGGTAGCTACAAAGTCCAATAAGTTTGGACTTTAAGTTTCAGAAGGAAAAAGTAATGTTTCAAATCAGAAGCATAAGAATGAAGCGTAAAATGCACTTAGAGAAATATGCTTTAAAATTGGAGGAGAAACAAATATATTAAAACTAAATATAAACATTCAGAAGAAACTAAATATAAACACTTGCATTCTACTTCCAAAAAATCAGCCATTGAAAACTCTATGGAGCACAGTTCTACTCTGACGCACATGGTCTGACACACACGGGGTTGCCATAAGTCAGAATAAACTTAACGGACAATTGTTTTTTGTTTCTTTAATACAAACATAAAGATACGAACTTTTCAAATATGAATATAAATAGTCCCTTCATAGTGAATATTCTATGATTTTAATGAAATGACATAGTGCAGTTTAACCCTGCATTTCTTTGAAAAAGTATTAGAATATAAAGAGAAAAATAGCAGTTCAGTTCCCATTGTTAATAAATGTTCTACACAACATTCTATTTAGCCTTTGTCTGAAGCAGCCTATGATTGCACATGCCTCCAGGCATGTACACCTCATTCCTACTTTTTATAAATAAACAACATTTATCGAGCAATAAGTTTTGGTTTCTCTCTTTAGTGTCCCTTTCACTTTAATTCCTATTTCCTAGAAGAGTATTTTCATTCCTAATTATGTTTTCATCTTACCTGTCTGCCAATTGTAAATCTCTTTAAATAAACCCTTATCCATACTTAAGAAAAGCCAGACAATACAAACAGGAAATGGTGTTTAGACATCTATTGAAAAATATGTCTTTACCTTAAGTACTATTTAAAATTAACTACCATTCCAGATATAAAAGGCATAGTACACGGAAGCCATTTTTTCAAATTTTTTTTACAAAGAAAAAAATCCATTAAGTCTTAAAACTAAAAATGTACTTGAGCTTTACCAAATTATGATCCAAGGTAACATGGATATGAAAATAACACCACTCTTTCCTTATGTCGTAAAGCCTTTTGTAAAAGTGTGCTTAAACTATAATATTTTCATAATTCGATTTTTTCGACTTCCTCTAAAAATCAGAATTATCTGCCTCTATTTCTCATTTCTTCACAAAGTATTAGAATGCTAGCATTTCACAACACTTAGAGGACATGTAAATATCAAAGATATTTGTGAGCAGAGGGGGAATCTGGACTTCTTAATACTTACAGTTTTGTAAGAAACGGAGCCTATTATGGAGATTCTCAGAATTAACAGACACTAAGCCCATTACAACATCACTGTGGCCTGTAACAAATAAGCAAAAAAAAATAAATGTTAAGTTAAACAATTTCTGTTTATACTTCATTTTATTATTTTTTTTTAAAGTGACTTTCGCTTAAAAAAATTCTCAGAGAAAAAGCCCTATAAAATAAGGCTAAGTAAATTCGATTCAATTTAATAGTAGCAAAAGCAATACATAAAATGATAAAATAAAAATCATATAAAAAGTAAATGCTTCTTTTTAAGCCATCATCCAGTTAAAAATATAAACTTCTATAGTAAATTTTAATCCTCTCCTTCTAAATAATGAGACTAGTTTCTCTACTATAAGTGAAATCCCATATTTAATCAGAACTTTTTTTTTCTTTCCACATGAGGCACAGAGAAAATCTGAATAAAAGTAGAAGAAAAGGGATCAAATTGTCAAGCCCTATGCTATTTTCATTTACCCATGGAAAAGAACTTTCAAAGTATAGACTGTGCCTATCTTACCGTTCATATATTTTGTTGCTGAATACATGCAAATATCAGCTCCCAGAGACAAAGGCCGCTGAAAGGGATGAAAGATTTTTTATTTTAAATGAAAAACCATTTGAAAATATGCTTCATTACTCACCTATTTGCTATTACAAATTCCATTCTCATTCCAATCAGTACTAACTTTTCAAAAATAAATACACCTTAAAAATTTCTGGGACCTCTGATACTATCTTCCTCATTTCTCCCTCCCACACATAAAAGTACGGAGTATTGGATTCAGTATTCAATCAGCAGGCACAAGTGTATGGAAAAAGCAGATAAACCCAGGTCAATGAGTCTCCTGAACCTGTTTATTAGAGCCCCTAAATTTATTACCTGCAGCAGACACGTTGGCATTTTATGACTCATCTAAACACATAAAATAGTCTCCATAAACATTCAGCAATTCTTATGTCAATAAGTATAAAATTAATCTGCTTAGATTTTTAGTCATTTAAACCTAACAATATATGTTGCGATCATTCGCATTTGGTTTGCCAAGATCTTCACTCTTAATTACTCTTTTATTATGCTAGTTTTGCTAAGTGTAAAGTCACTTATAAAGAAATTCATTTGAGTTGTTTTCCCACCCAATTTTTCTGCATCTTAAAATGTCTGTTTACATCGATTCACCAACTTTTCACTAAACAATATATCATCGATATCTTTCCTTTTCCATTTTCTTTAAAACAAATGTGTGTGTGTGTGTGTGTGTGTGTTTGGAAGTCTTTGGAAGGTGTTAGTAGAGGGAGCGATAGGACCTTTTCCTTTAAGGTGTTCCAAAAACAGGACGTTTTTTAAGTAAGGTACTGCCCAAAGCACTCTCTACATATGTGTTTGCTCATCTCTGGGGTCAAACCAGATGACGCCTAAAGTCTCCTCCAGCTTTAACATTCTTTACACTCTATGGCCAAAAGGGGTGGGGGCGGGGACTCAGCAGCAAACATCTGTTGATCTCTGTATGTGCCAAAAAACAGGCTAAATACATAACACAACCCAGTGAAGCAGTATACAAAATACCCCAATAAAATCAGTACTTTTATGACTCTCCTCGTACAAGTGAGAAAAAGAAACTAAGAAAAGTGAAATGATCATTTAGATTAAAAAGTTGGTAGAGACGGGATTCACACCCAGATTGCCTGACTCCAGAGACTCTCCTCTGAAACTTTACACTGGTATGCCCATTTTGTCTTTTGTGAGACTAACAGAAGGCCAGGAGACAAAGGGCAGGGAAGAAAGAGAATATATTCAGTTTTCATGTGGCTAAGACAAGGAGAGGACCTTTTCAGGAGAAGACTTGCTTTGTGAAACCAATATACCTGGTAGACAAGTGGCTACCAAGGGATGGTGTGGTTCTGATGATTCAGCTGGAATGCATCAAAGTGAGGGGAAGTAAATTCCAATCCCTGGCATAAGGAATAAGATGTAGGCTTCAGAAAGGCAGAAAAACTGAACCTATTTTAGTGACGGTAACAGGAGGAAGAGGGCTAAGCCTGTTGAGTAACCTGGGCAGGCCGAGGCTAAAAATTTCATGTGTTCTCTTTCAGAATGCACAGGACTCACTGTGACTCAGCTAAAGAGATCCTTTGATATATGAGCTGGCCTAATGTAAGCAGCATATGGATTATGGAGTTGGAATAAAGAATCCAAGAGTGAAAATCATCTGTAGCAAATACATGATGCCAGGGGGTTTTCACTTGGAAACAGACTGCTTTACCTGATATAAGAAGCAGTTAAAGATTTATCATAAGCCACAGAAGATGGCTCATGAAGCTTCTGAATACAATATAGCCAGGAACTGCATTTCAGGAAAGGAAAATAAAACATGGTAGTGTCTTCTGCCTCCACCAGCCTGAGTCCAGTACAGCTAGATGGAGATGGTGCCCGGCTACCACCACTGACTGCTCTGACCAGGATCACAGCAGAGGGTTCTGGAGAGAGCTGGAGAAGGATGTAGAACATAATTCTAACTCACAAAAAAGAAAGACCAGATTTACTGACCTAAAGGAGACTGGAGAAACCCCGAGAGTATGGCCCCCAGACACCCTTTTAGCTCAGTGGTGAAGTTACCTCTGAGGTTCAGCATTCAGCCTGGG
>NW_004443939.1:17690117-17720439 GCF_000243295.1 Trichechus manatus latirostris | reverse complement strand
CATGTAGAAATTTTTGAAACGGTGTATCTTTGGCTATGTGTATTTTCACCAAAAAAAAAAAAAAAAATGTTGAGAAGTTAGAGGGTTAATATGTTGTGGGGTTGTTAACCAATGCCATAAAACAACATGTGTACTAGTGTTTCATGAGAAACTATTTGTTCTGTAAGCCTTCACCTAAAGTACAATAAAATATATTAAAAAAAAAACATGGTAGGTAGTGCCTTCTGAATAAAATGGAGGAAGGTGAGAACAGGATTACCCAAACTGCCCATGGAATCTGCCAGTCACAGGGAGTCAGCTTGGGCCAACTTCAGGACCCATAACAGAAGGGGGGAAGTGTAAACAATTGAGCTTGTCAACATCTGCCTAATTGAAGAACTGGAGAAGATGAGCTAGGGCTTCAAGAAGCCTGAAAATAAAGATGAACTATAGGAAGTATAATAAGAATGACCACAAAGGACAGGAAGGAAGAAAAGGGCAGGGAGAAGGTAAACTGTACCAAGCAAAGGAAAGAGAGTTAGGTTATTCAGAGGAAAGGAGTAGAACATGCAGGACAGAAAACAGGTCAATTATAGAGAGATTCCAAAACAATCTTCGGAAAGGAGAAAAACAGGAAGGAGGAAGAATCAGGAAAAAAGGACAGAATGCAGGGTATATGGGAGGGTTGGGGCAGTGTATGTAGAAGGGTAGGTAGTAAAAAAGATATATACAGTGAAACCTGTGAGAACCGAACAACGGGACTGCCTTGTTCTTCTGGGTCTCACGAGCTTTCTGTCCTTGACAGGGTGCAGTCTTACCACTTTTCTATCACTTGCTTGTTTTACTGGAAAATATTTTAATTTTCCTTCTCTGACAGGTTTCTGCCTTACACAGGTTTCAGCTTTTGGAGGTTTTACTATACATACAGCTGTGATGTAAAATGTTGTAGGAATTCATAAAGCAAATAAGGTACAGATGCAGAAGGCTATGTGTAGCCTACGGGGCACTGAGGGAGAAGAAACTAGAAAGAAGGAAGAGAAATGGAGAAATGGTATGTGTGACATATACCGAGATGTTATTGAGTATAACTTTCCTTGTCCTTTTATTCATAGAAAGCTTAGCCAGGTTAAAACTAATTGTAGAAAAGATTCAAACGTAATTCTTTGTCTCATCAATAATTATGATTAGATTTCATGAGTTTGATAATCCTTTTAATGTAAATGAGTCCTTCCTTTCCTAATTACAGGCATCTATGTAGTCTACTAACAATACCAAAACAAAAATTCTTTTCACTTACTTGGAAATATGCCGACATAAAAGTGTTGTCCACGACCAAAATAATGTCTCCGTGTTTATGGACAATGTGTGCACAGGCTTCAATGTCAATTATCTTCAAGATTGGGTTTGTGGGAGTTTCAACCCAAACAAGCTAAAAATAATTCAGTACATAATAACGGTTTGTAAAAATATACTTCACATACATATATCTCATATATTTTAACAATTTGGGGGCTACATTATATAATTAAATGTCTAGATTATGAACATGTAAAGTTTAACTCTGTATTCTAGCCTCTTCCACAAATTTCTGAGAGGCCATAGCTAAGTAATTTACCCTCTTTATTCCTCACATGGAAACCCTGGTGGCATAGTGGTTAAGAGCTAGGGCTGCTAACCAAAAGGTCAGCAGTTCAAATCTACCAGGTGCTCCTTGGAAACTGTATGGGGCAGTTCTATTCTGTCCTATAGGGTCGCTATGAGTCAGAACTGACTCGACAGCATTGGGTTTGGTTTTTTGTCTTCAATTCTCCATCTGTAAATGTGTTGATAATATTTATTTTATATAGTTATTGTAAGGATCAAATGAGATAATATACATATGGTATAAGCAAAAAAGTGCTAAATTTAATTATTGTAATTCTTTTCCATAAAAAACAGGATGTATTCCAAAGATATGTTTCAGGGACTGGAATTTTCTTCTCAAAGATAAATATCATAGATGGTATAAGGATACATCCTAGAGTTTTCACTAAACAGAATTATCCCTATGATGACAAAAATATCCCTGATACTAACTTAAATAATTCTGATGTATTGTGTTGCTGTTGTGTGCCATCGAGTCAATTCCCACTCATAGCAACCATATATGAGTAGAACTACCCCAAGCCACTGGTGGGTTCAAACAGCCAACCTTTTGGTTAGCAGCTGAGCACTTAGTCACTGCACCACCAGGGCTCCTTTCTGATATACTAGACACTATAAAACAATGTACCTGGGACTTGAGGAAGAGCAGAAGATTCAGAATGAACAACAGAAACCCTGGCTACAGCTCACTTAAGAAAGGGGCTGTATCATATTTACCTGTACATCCCCCAAACCTAGCACAATTCAGGCACACAGTATGGGCTCAACAGTTATTGAAAAGAATAAAGAAAAGAAGAGAATTCTATTTGTTAAAACAAGGTGTCACTGTATTGGATTATATTATCTACAACTTTCTTTTTAAAAGGACTAATGATTTTTTTTTCTTATTAGCTATATAAAAGGGCAAGAGATCTGGTTTAATAATCTGTTCCTACTCCAGAGTTTTACTGTAGAAAAAGTAAGGTGGTTAAGATAATGTGTCTTCTACAAGAATCTTGACTTATTTAAAGAATCTATAAAAATTATTCCTGGGTGAGAATTTATTATTCCCACAGATAATAAATAAATAAATAATAGAAATAAATAAAATTTTACACAGACTCTTTAAAATTCTACTTCAAATGAGGACTCAGATATTTCAGGGGTATTAATTCAAGTCGGTTAAGAGTTACAATATAAAGTTCTGTTGTCAAGACTTGATATTTGCTTTCTTCCCTTAGACTCAGACCAGCTGTTTTAATAAGTGTCTTTCCCCCAAGTTCCTTTGAAAACAAACCTGAATCACCCAAAGCTCACCGCTGTGTTATTATCCAAAGTAATTATTTGTGCTCAAAAGGATTTTTCGTTTTTTAGCATCCACTGCAACAAAATCTTGAGTACAGTTCAAACCTTTTAATCATTAGCAAAAAGTTGGAAAAGCTGGCTTATAAAAGACACTGGTCCTTCTTGTACATGTTCAGAATTTAAATGAAGTCTCAAGAAAGAATATCACATATGCCATTCACTGAGACACAAAACACCTTCCGGTGGCATACAAACTTCCCAGGACAGAGGTTAAAGATTGCTTGCGCCTCACTCTCTACTTCTCACTCTTATTTTGCTGAAGTATTCCTTAGAACCCTTAAAATGCCACTGTGCTTAGGGTTTGGGGGCTTGGCAAGCTTCCTTTTCTCTAACTCCATCTTTGGGATGACTTTGGGTTACCAATACTAGCTGGGTAAAGAAGTTATGAGACGCATCCTCTCAGCTAACAAATGTTTTAACAATTATCATGTATCAGGTAGTGTACTAAGCATTTTGTATGCATTATCTCATTTAATTTTCACAACCATCTTCCCATAAAGCAAGTAAGATAACACCCATTCTTCAGATGAAAAAACTGAGACTTTGGTTAAATAATTCTCCGAAGATAATACACCAAGTATGATACAGAATTAGGATTTAAATCCTACTCCAGAATTCAACTTCTTAACAATTAGGCTTCATTGCATGGGAGATGTCAGATCTGCCTTAATCTTGTTGATTAGTTCCAATGGCTTTTAACAAAATGTGTTGTTCAGATTTAAATTATATCCTGTAGTAAACAGGAATGAGAAAACAAAACATTACAGGGAAAACAGACAAATCTGAAAATTAACTGAGTACCTTGGTTTCTGGTGTAATTGCTGCCTCCAGCAATTTGGTTTCGGAACAATCAACAAAAGAAACCTTCAATCCAAATTTGGTAGCCACCTGCCTGAAATATCTGTTGGTACCTGAGGCAGAAAAGAATCAGATAAAATGGAGAACATTGCATTAAGAAATGTTCCCAATAGGTATAAACATCTGAAAAATATAAGGAATTCTCAATGCTTAATAAAAATACAACTAAATAAAATTTTAGTTTTGTTAAATAGTTTGGCTATCTTGCATAGTAAAGAATATAAGGCTTGGATTTTAAACTAAAGGTTCAAGAGTCAAATAAAACACACCTGATATCCACATCAAATGAGACGAAGCAGAAAATATTTCTCAAAACCTGTAATCTCTACTATTCAAACACCAAGTGGCACACTCCCTGAAACATCAACGTCTTTGTTAAGAATTCTGTCCTAGTACTCAAATCTAAAATAAATGAACCAATGTCTATAAAACGTTCAAAACAAATTTTTATTCTGTGTATACTTTGGTAATAGAAAAGAATTGATTACACATTCTTTGCACTTTCTCAGTTTTTCTGTTATTTGGCTCTGAAAGTTTTAATAGGTAAAATGAGACCATGTAAATCAAACTACTAGATTTTTAAACTGAAAGAAGACAAATCTTCAACTTACAATGATTTTTTTTTATAAACATTGCTCTGGATTTAATTTTCACATATGCACATTTAAAGGGAAAATTGCTATTGATAATTCAACCAAAAAATTTAATAATCAAAGATATGCTGGACTTTTGATGTTATGTAGACTGACCATAGTTAATGTGAGATTTGATAATAAATTAAATAATTATTAAAAACCAACAGCAATTTTCAGGATTTTGTACCTATATTTACCATGATGTTTTCATAATGCATTATGTTGGTTCAAAGTAACCAAAACAATTTCCTTCATTTCAATTCAGCAAATTAGTAAAAGGATCTAAGTTAAAATACAAAGCTTGTACAAATTTCTGAGAGAAGGAAAACGATTAATAAAAGGGAGTCTGTTCATTCGAAAAACTTACTGATTTAACATTCTGTTCAGATAAGAGCTATATAAAATGATGATAACATTCCAGAAGCCACATTTTTTATTTGGGAGCATTAGGAATATATGTGTATATTTACAAAATTCTTTGTTGTTTTGAACATGAAAATCAATCTTGCTTAAAGGTACGTGCCAGCCTGTTTTCTTCTCCAATCTCCACTCTAAGGAACTCACATTTAAGCTCTTTAGAATGGAAGTTCTTACATTTAAAGTCATGACAGGTTTCAAGGGATCAGTCTATGAGATCCCTGAAATTAAATGCTAAATGTTGTGTGTATAGTCTTAAGTACATTTTTCAAGGGGCTTTCAATAGATTTTCGAAAGGTCCCCTGAAACTCCCCGCAAAAAAAAGAAATGAAGAAAAGGAGGCAAGGTTAAGCTGTTTAAGAATGGCCTGTATTATAGTTTATCTCTATTGCAAATAAAAATTTTAAATTACATTAGAATACTGTCTTCTAAACACAATCTCCTTCAGAGCAGAATGTTAATCAAGTTCTATATCCTCATTCCAGAAGCATTTTAAATGAAACTCTTGTCAAGTAATCTCTTATTACAAACATGGGTCCTAAGTATTTATGCTTCTTTTTTACCAAGTCTGAGCCAGCACAGAGGTACCCATCACACTTTCAAAAGATAACAATCAATGATACTGGTAACACTATTAATGTAATTCAGGACTCACTTTATTTTCTTTAAAATATCAGTTGACACAATATGAACAAAAAGAGTCACCTACCTCCATATACATCATCCATACAAATAATCTGGTCTCCTGCTTTTAAAAGATGGGTGATAGTCACAGTGGCTGCTAAACCTGAAGCAAAGGCCAAACCTAAAATAAAAAAACAAGTTAGAGTAAGCCAAAAAGTCCAACCTATCGGAGGTTCAGTGGTAGAGTTCTCTCGCCCTCCCACACAGGAGACCAGAGCTCGATTCCCAGCCGATGCACCTCGTACACAGCTACCACCCATCTGTCAGTGCAGGCTTGCATGTTGCTATGACGCTGAACAGATTCCAGAAGAGCTTCCAGACTAACATGGACTAAGAATAAAGGCCTGGAAATCTGTTTCTGATAATCAGTTAATGAAAACCCCTGGATCACACCAGCTCATGTTTTGCCATGAGTTGGGGGCTGACTCAACAGAAGCTACCAACAACATTGGTTAAAAAGCTTCCATTTATCTCCCTCTTTCTGCTGATAGGAGAGCCATCACTTCTGAGTCTCCAAATGTCACCTGATTAATACCATTACAGAATCTCCCTTTTTACTGCAAAAGTGAAATGTCTTTAAAATAAAAAATATAATGTGGGCAGATACTTTCGTGTTATATCAATTCTGCCTTGGTTATAACATTTCTCTGAAACACTCTGAGGAAATAATTCTTTATAAAAGTCTGAGATAAAAGGCCTACTGGCAATTAAATTATAGTTTAAAAATATCAAATTCTAAAGAAATTTCAAACTTATGGAATGGAGTCAAGATATGATTCATTCATTAATTATATGGATATGTAACTCAGAAAATATTTTAACAAAACTCATAATCAGGCCTGAGATGTGGCTGATAAGTTTACGTAATGATAATGGACACATAAGACTCTTATTTTCCATTCACTAACCCAAAAAAAAAAAAAACCAAACCCACTGCTGTCGAGTTGATTCTGACTCATAGCGACCCTATAGGCCAGAGTAGAACTGCCCCATAGGGTTTCCAAGGAGCGGATGGTGGATTAGAACTGTCAGTGTTTTGGTTAGCAGCCAAATTCTTAACCACTGCGCCACCAGGGCTCTGCTCTGACCTTATTTAGAATCATTTACAAAAAAATATATAAAGAAGATACAACTACCAGTCTCTTCTCATCTGAAGCAAAAGAGAAAGAAGGAACCAAAGACTCAGAGAAGAAACTAGCCTACAGGACTAACAGTCTACACGAACCACGGCCTCATCTACCCTGAGACCAAAAGAATTCAGTGGTGCCCGGCTACCACTAGTGACCATTCTTATCAGGGCCACAACAGATGGATCCTGATGGAAGAGGAGAAGAATGTGGAACAGAACCCAAATTCTTAGAAAGTCCAAACTTACTGGGCCAGTTGAGACTAGAGGAGTCCCTGAGACTATTGCTCTGAGATATTCTGTAAACCTTGAGCTGAAACTACTCCCTGAGGTCACCTTTTTTCTAAATAACTGATCAGCTCATATAACAAAGAATATGATCACTGAATACTGCGCACCTTTAAAAAAATCATCTATATGAGACTAAATGGTCAACAATTACTCTAAAGCAAAGATGAAAGGGTAAGGGGACAGAGAAACAACCAGATTACTGTAAACAAAACATCCAGAATGGAATGAATGAGAATGTTGACACAATGTGAAAAATGTTACCAATGTCACTGAACAATTTTTGTAGTAGTTGTTAAATGGGAAGCTAATTTGCTGTATAAACTTTCACTGAAAATACAATAAAATATTAGATAAAGATGATTTCACATCATTCTACTCTCTTAATAAAAAAAAATGAAACACCAAGATTTAATTAGTTAATCCCTAATCTCTGAGAGCACATTACCAAGGGCACTGGGCTATTTAAAAATAAACCTTGGTGCTATTCTCAGGGACAAATTACTAGAATGAAGGAACCAGAGTAAGAAAGTTTATATTCTCATAGGTAGTGTTATAAAACTGAGTTAATGTTTATCTATTTATAGTGACAGTTACAAATGAAAAGTGTATTTACATGAGTTCTAAATGGTAAATGCTGCCACTTTACCTCTATTCATATTTGTTTTTACTTCATAATTTCACTATGCATATTATACCAACTGTGGAATGCTGGACAAATGATTCAATATTTTACCAAATGAAATTAGAGTTTTGAACTAGCTAATCTTTACTTTAAGATCCCTAGGTGGTGCAAACAGCTTGCCCTCAACTGCTAACCTAGAAGTTGGCAGTTCGAACCCACCCAGAGGTACCACAGAAGAAAAGGGCTGGCAATCTGCTTCCGTTAAGATTACAGCCAAGAAAACCCTATGAAGCAGCTCTATTATATCACATATGGGGTCACCATGAGTTGGAATCAACCTGATGGCAACTAACAACAACAATCTTTATTGTCTTCCAATTCTGTATTCTGTGCTTCTATGATTTTCTCTATGTATTTAAGAAAGGATTCCAGACTTTACAAGCTTTGAAAATGTAAATTACTTACTGTACTTAGCCCCATCCAGTGCTGCCACTGCTTTTTCCAAGCAATTCCTGGTGGGATTTCCAGAACGGCTATACTCAAAACCCTGAAGAAAGGAAGCTAGAGTTCATCCTAAAAGACTTAAGTTCAATATTAGAGTCCCAACACAGACATCTCCACAACTACCCTGGGGTTCAGCCTGCCATAATGATATTTTACTATTTAGTCATGGCATGTCGTGCCCTTAGAGCCATGGCAGGGTTATAGGTGTAGTGATGAGGAGAGGCTCTGAAGTCAACTAAACTGGATAACAATTCTGCTTCTGCCACTTAAGAGCTGCGTGCCAACAGGTAAGTTACTTAATATTTCCAAGAGTCAATCTCAATATTTGCAAAATGGGAATGATAATACCATATACTTTGTAAAATTGTTCTGATAAAATGAGATAATGTATAATAAATTCTCTGTATGATATCTGGCAAATGGTAACCACTAGGTAAATGACAGTCTTTATTACCCACATTGTTATTTTGTTAGACTCACCCTTACACATTAATCTGGGGACATTAGGAAAAGGGGTATCACATGAGTTAACAGAGAACCTAATTCCAACCTGTATTTCAGTTCCTAAGAAATAAGTAATACAAAGTTTTGTTTAGCATGCAACAGGAAGAAACGAATAGATCCTCCATGTGCTCAAAGTTCAGATTTTGGCTCTACAGAAGTGACTAAAAAAATAGGGAGTAATTCTCAGCAAGGTAGCACCACATAATACTTTTTAAAATTGGCATTATGTTCCTTTTACATGGATGGTACTGTAGTAGTTGTGCTCATATAGTCATCTTATTTAATCCTCACAACTTGCTTTGAGGAAACTGAAGCCAAACATCATAGTAACCTAGGGGAGGTCAGGGCCAGAATTCAAACCAAGGGTTTGAACACTAACTAAAAGTCCTATACTTTTCTCCCCCTGCTTCATATAAAGGAGTCCCTAGGTGGTGCAAAAGGTTAAGCATTAGGCTACTAACCGAAAGGTTGGCAGTTCAAACCCACTCAGAAGTTACTTTGGAAGAAAGGCCTGGCAATCTGCTTCCAAAAGTCACAGCCATTGAAAACCCTATGAAGTACAGTTCTACTCTGAAACACATGGGGTTGCCATGAATCAGCAACTGGTGTGTGTGCATGCGTGTATGTGTGTGTGGTATGTGCCTCATATAATACATAACAAAACAGAGTAGCTCTCAACCCGTTTCTGATTCAGAAGCTCCAAAGTATCATAATAATAATAATTTAAAAAATGTTTTGTTGCTTTGTTTCCTTGTTTTTGGCAAACTGAATACCAAAACCAAAACCAAATCCATTGTCATCAAGTTGATTCCAACTCACAGTGACCCTATAGGACAGAGTAGAACTACCCCATAGGGTTTCCAAGTCTATAAATCTTTATGGAAGCAGACTGCCGCATCTTTTTCCCTGTGTGGCTGGTGGGATCCAACCACCGAGCTTTTGGTTAGCAGCCCAGCACTGTAACCACTGTAACCACAAGGGCTCCTCGTCAAACTGACTAGATATATTTTATAGGACTCTAGGACATTCTCATCACACCCCACCATCACCTCTTTACCCTCCAGACAGAAAAAATTGTTTGCATTCATGTGGTGACTGTCACAGAAAGGTACCCAGGTTTCTATAAATATTTATGGCAGATATTTAACTTTGTAGAGGGAAAAAAAAAGAATACTTGAAGGCTCAGTGGCAAATGTCGACTCTCAGGCCCATTCAATCACTCTCCAAGACCAAAAAAAAAACCAAACCTGTTACCATCGAGTCTATTCCGACTCATAGCTCTCCAAATTCCCTTCAGTGCTATCGAGTTTTTTAAAGGTATTAAGCATGGTCTTGTGAGTTTTATTAACCCTGATGGTTTTGTGAAAGTATTTAATTATGAATATCATGACTGAATGGTTAACTTTTGTATGTAGTTCCAAAATTTGGGCAGCATTTACTTTTAAACCTTACACCAAGAAAGACTGCATGCTTGGAAGACAGGTTGTGTGCATACCTTGATTCCAAAATACAGTAGCTAGGAGAATCCTAAACCAGCTATAGGAATGCCCTTAGAACTATATCTCACAAAACAAAGGGCTAAGTCTAAGAATTCTCATGTACTTACATAACACTCTAAAGAGGTTTTTGAAGCATCATCAAGGTTTAGGACCTTACACAGTTTAACTGATTTCTTGTGACCCTCAGCAACTTTTAAATACTTCAAAATCCATTAAGTATGCCATAAAAGGGAGGGGGCTGTGTGATTAACAAAGGAGCGCTCTCATAGTCCTGACCAAAATCCAAACCAAACCGGTTGCCGCCGAGTGGATTCCGACTCATAGCGACCCTTTAGGACAGAATAGAACTGCCAATGGATTTTCCAAGGAGTGGCTGGTGGATTCGAACTGCTAATATTTTGGTTAGCAGCCAAGCTCTTAACCACTGCGCTACAAGGGCTCCCACAGGCCTGACACAAGTCATTTATGTGTGACTCTGGGTCAGGTTCCTTTTCTGTAAAAAGTGTCTAATACCTGCCCTGCCCTCTGATCAGGTTGTTAAATACCACACTACCTATGAGTCAGAATCGACTCGACAGCAATGAGTTTGGTTTCTTGGTTTTTACCACTGAGCACTTATGTACCATGCAACTTTATATTCACCTCAACAATTTAAGTTGTAGGTACTATCATTATCCCCATTTACACAGGATCAAACTGATAGGTTAGGTAAACTGCTCATGGTCACCCAGCTCAAACCAAGGTCCTCTGACTACCTAATTAATACTCTGAATCACTAAGCCACATTGCTTAAATGATGCAATGGGTTACATTATTGCTAGAATTATTGGAGTACAGCACAGTGTAGCCTAGTGGCTAAGTGTGGGGGGTTCTAGAGCAGGGTTTGAATCCCAGCTTCATCACTTACTAGCCTTGTGGCCTTAAGCTAGTTACTTAACAACCTTAAACCTCAGCTTTTTCATTGGAAAAATTACAGTGTAGTTCGGACTAGGGTTGTTGTAAGGATTATATGAGATAATACATGTAATACAGAAGATATAATACATGTAAGTATGCATCTAGTACACAGTAAATACTCAGTAACTATTAACAACTGAATACATCTATCAGGAACGGTCTTAATTACAGGCGAGTTACAGACCCTTAGATTTTTTATCTGACTCTTTACTATATGCCTATAATTTTTGCTGCTAATGGTAATTCTAGAACATTATGGCCCTCGGTTTTCAACTGCAAATTTGTCAAAATACATGCATTTCAAGTCCAATCTATTTGACAAGTTCTACAAACTGTTCCTTCAGTCTGGTTTATCAAAAGATGCGATCACTGGGTCATGCAATACAAAACTTTACTGCAAGGAGGATTACAGGTATAGGAAACATCCTTTCAAGGTACCTTTCTAATGTATAAGCCATATTATAAATCACTTGCGTGCCTTTTTAATTTATGAGCCATCTCTCTTTTTCTGACCCACCCTGGACCGCCCAACACCCAGCTCACCGAGTGCTGACCGGGTGCCCCCTGCTTGAACGTGGTGGACATTGAAATAGGGGGCACCAAAGCCTGGGAGTTCCACTGCTCCGGTTCCTGGCCGACATGAATGGCCTGCGTGGCGAAATGTTGGAAGCTAGGCAGGAAACCATGTAGAGAGACGTCTTCTTTCTGCATGTTGAGCTGCGAAAGAGGAAAAGAGCGAGGAAGATAAAATTTGGAAACTGAGGCGTCAGGGTGGAAGAAAGAAGAATTAGGAGAAAAGGGAGATTAAACACTCCGACAAACCCAAACGCACACTGGGGCTCTGGGACTGAGACTTTATTAGCCTGCCTGAAGGCTTGCGGTCGTCGCGGGGCGGAGACATCTCGGCCCAGTCAGCGAAGGCCCCGACGCGGCCTCCTCTCCTCATTGGCTGGCAGCATAGGCGTTGCCCGGAGCGTCGCTGCTACGCCCTTCCCTGTGCAGAAAGAAAGCTGAGCGAAGCCAGAGTTGGTGGGTCCACTTGGTGTTGGTCCCTGTGGGCGAATTCCTGAGTCCCGGCCTTGAGAAAGCTGCTATGCGGGCTCCCGTGAGCCACCAGGGCGTCTGTGTGAACTCAGGCTGGAGGTTCGCTAGAGACGTGGAGAAAGGCGGGCTTGGTGTTGAAATCGAGTAACCCATAAGCAGACCACACAAACAGCCCCCTCTTAGCCGGTGCCCCTGGCCCGCCACCCTTTGTCCTGAGGGCGGTGCTGACGGACGCAAACGACAGTGCCATAAAACAAAGTGGAAAATCCTTACGAAAACCGTGGCCCGAGCTGCCAGATTTGCAGCTTGGATTCTCATTAACCGCAGGCAACCCACCTTTTAAGGTACACTTAACTCTGTAATGACCCAGTGCTTATGATGTTTGAAACAGAAGCGAGGGTCATATTTTCCTTAAGTAATAGCGAAGCTACCGTAGTGAGGACGTCTAAGCAGAACTCCTGCAGCTTCCTTAAAGCTGTTCAAACGCTGCAGTTTTTTCAAGCATCGTTATCTTCTTTTGAAGTACCGGAAGAAACTCTCCCTGATGAGAAAAATAGTGTGGCTTTGAAAAATTCGTTGGAGCTTCAAATCCTTACCAAAAAAAAAAAAAAAATGCGTTTCTTTGTTATACAACTGACAACAACATGCTTTTAGGAAAAAGGAAGCAGCCCATGTCAAGATTTACCGCCTACCTGCACCCAGATCCCTACCCTCACAAGGATCACTCCTTGAAAACGCAACAACGAATCTCCTTGTCTCTTAAACAATTCAGACCTTGACCTACTTACCATTGTGGCTATTTTCTAGGACTAGGGAATTTAGGAATATTTCTATTCCTGCAAACTATCAGTTGAAAGATCTAAAGTTTTCTTAAACCAATTAAGGAAAATGATAAATAAATAAAATAAATAAACAGATCTTAACAATTTACAGTTTGAAAAAAAGATGTGGAAAGAAGGGATATGGCAATTTGCTTTTCAGATTAGCTTCAGGGACACTTACCCTTTAAGCACTAGAAGAGCAGTGCCTAAGGGCCTGTGAGTTTTTAGAAACCTACCAAAATTTTTATGCCTGGAAAAAAATTTTCATGGAGTCCAAAACACTAATAGAAATTAATACATATTTAATATTTTAATTGAATTAATATGTTTCCAAATGTTTATGTGTGTGTGTGTAAAACATACTGTCAACTGCAATTCAGCTCAACTATATAGGGTCATGGAAACCCTGGTGGCATAGTGGTTAAGTGCTATGGCTGCTAACCAAAAGGCTGCCAGCTCAAATCCACCAGCTGCTCCTTGGAAACTCTGTGGGGCAGTTCTATTCTGTCCTACAGGCTCGCTATGAGTCGGAATCAACTCAAGGGCAATGGGTTTGGTTTTTGGTATACGTGGGTATATTTTTGATGTGATATGGCACTTAGGGGTGAGGAAGGACTAAAATAGTCCTAATTAGTATACCTGAGTTGCATAAATATGGATATTTTATTTAATGTTACTGTGATAAAGGATTCTTGAAAAGGTAGCCACAATATAGATGCTGAAAATTAGACTTTTTTAATCTCATGAACTAAGAAAACTTTATTGGATAGCAGCTTAGTTATATATATCAAGGATTTAGAATGTCCATTCCTGTGACTCAGCAATTTTACTTTTAAGTATGTATCATTCAGATGTATTCCTACATGCATACAAAGACCAGCAAGTATGTTCTTTTTTCATAGCAAAAGAATGGAAAACAACTTAATTATTCATCCATAGGATACTGGTCAATCAGTTATGGTTCAGCCATATGATGGCCAAACTTTACCAGGGAAGGCAAAGAGATAATATATGCTCTGATATGACATGATCTCTAATTTCTAAGACAATAAAACTAGGTTCAAAGCAATGTATGTCTTATACTTCCACGTTTTCAAAAGAATATAAATTAGTGCATTATTTTTAGATAGATATTTATGATTTAATATGTATAACATCATTCTGGTGTACACAAGAAACTGTCTGGATGACCATGGGTCTGCAGCACCAAGGTGACTTTCTTTGCATTTTATGCTCTTTTCCTTGTCCAAATTTAATACCATGGGCATATATTACTTTTTCAATAATAATAATACCAAAAAATCTACTTTAAAGATTGCAGTTAAGCAAGTTATTTAGAAAAAACTTTAAATGGGTAAATGATAGCCATTTTGAAATACTGTAAATGCTGTACAGTTTGGGTGTGTGCTAATGTGTCCTGTAAGTTGGCTTGTAAACAACAAAACATAGTATTATCATAAAACACTTACTGAAAAACTATTAATTCTTTTTGGGAATGGAACTGAGAAAGGGCAGATATTTTAGAGGAAATGGAAAACTCATTTTTTATATTTCTTTACTGTTTAATCTTTTTATAAAATGTGCAGGGCATTATTACTTTCATAATACTTTTTAAATACTGTCTTAGGCTGGGTTCTCTAGAGAAGCAAAACCAGTAAAGTGTATAAATATATAGAGAGAGATTATATCAAGGAAACAGCTCATGCGATTGTCGAGGCTAGAATGTCCCAAGTCCGTGGGTCAGGGTAGAGGCCTCTCCCAAGTCACACAGCTGCAGAAGCTGGCAAGCCCACGATCGGAAGTTCAGAGAGCAGGGCTCCCACTCACAGGCTGTGCAGATCAACGAATCCCGGTTCGGCAGATAAGCTGACAGCTCAAGTCCCAAGAACAGGAGATGAGATGACAGGAAGCAGCCGCAGGATCCAGAGAGAGCAAAAAGCCAGAAAGTCTGCTTATATACGGATGCGGGCCACACCCCCAAGGAGACTCCCTTTCATCTGATTGGCTACTCACAGTATATTCAATCATGGGAGTGATTACATTAAAACATGGAGAATCATGGCCTAGCCAAGTTGACACACAATCTTAACCATCACAAATACTATGAAAATAGCAGCGTACTTCTTGCATGTATGCACAAAGATTTCATTAAAGTCAGGCTATAGATGAAGATACCATGACTGATTAACCAGTATGGGCCTGGAATGGATGTCCATAACTGCCTCATAGGGTTTCCAAGGAGCAGCTGGTGGATTCAAACTACTGACCTTTTGGTTAGCAGCCAAGCTCTTAACCACTGCACCACTAGGGCTCCATTATATATTATTGTCAGGCAATGATTAGTGATCTACAAATGACTCAGATTAAGAACTTGTGTTGTAACCTCTTCCTCTCTTCACCCAAATAAACTGTCTTCTCATAATTCCATTGGCAAAAGCTTAAGGAAGAGAAAAACTTTTTCCCCATTTGAGGAAAAACAGAAGAGACTTAATCATTACCTCTATATGGAGTCCTTAAGGAGCCCTGGTGGTGCATGGTTAATCAATTCAGCTGCTAACGAAAAAGCTGGCAGTTCGAACCCACCAGCCTCTTGTCAGAAGAAAGATGTGGCAGTCTGCTTCCGTAAAGATTTATGGCCTTGGAAACTTTATGGGGCAGTTCTACTCTGTTCTATAGGGTTGATATGAGTTGTAATCAATTCAACGGCAATGGGTATAGAGTCCCTGGGTGGTGCAAACAGTTAAAGCTTAAAGCTTGGCTGCTAACTGAAAGGTTGGCGGTTAGACCACCTAGAGGCGCCTCAGAAGAAATGCCTGGGGATCTATTTCTGAAAAAAATCAGCCATTGAAAACTCTATGGAGCACAGTTCTAGGCTGACACACATGGGGTTGCTATGAGTCGGAATCTACTCAACAGCAACTGGTTTGATTAGGTTTGATTTTTTGGCAGATCACAATAATGGATCACATGTGACACTTACTTTCATTTGCCAGTGAAAACAATTTTAAAAAATAACAAAAAGAAATTGAATCTGGTTTTGATGTGACATAATTGAAAGTGATATCTCTTGAAAATAAAAGTCTAAGTATTGTTGATGGGACTATCAAATTTAATATCAAGAGACACTAGAGAACTACAATGAGATATCATTTCACTCCCACTAGAATGACTAAGATTTAAAAAAAAAAAAAAAACATAAAATAACAAATGTTGGCGAAGATGTGGGGAAACTGGAGCCCTTATCCATTGCTGATAGGAATGCAAAATGGTACAGCCATCGTGGAAAACAGCGTAGCAGTTCCTCAAAAAATTAAAAATAGAACTACCATATGACCCAGCAATTCCACTCCTAGGTGTATACCCAAAAGATTTGAAAGCAGAGACTCAAAAAGAGACTTGTACACCAATGTTCATTGCAGCACTATTTGCAATAGCTAAAAGGTGGAAACAACCTAAATGCCCATCAACAGATAAATGGGTTAAAAAAACGTGGAACCCTGGTGGTGAACTGGTTAAGATATCGGCTGCTAACCAAAAGGTATGCAGTTCAAATCCACCAGCTGCTCCTTGGAAACCCTATGGAGCAGTTCTACTCTGTCCTATAGGGTCATTATGAGTCGGAATTGACTCGATGGCAACAGATTTGGTTGGTACATACATACAATGGAATACCAATCAGCCAGTAGGAGAAATGAAGCCTTTATAGATGCTACAATATGGATGGGGCTTGAAGACACTATGCTGAGCGAAATAAGCCAATCACAAAAGGACAAATGTTGTATGACCTCACTTATATAAAAAGACCCACTACCTGTCTGTCAGTTTGTCGTACTGTGGTGGTTATGTGCATTAATTGTTTAATGAAAAACCAATTTGCTCTGTAAACCTTCATCTAAAGTACAATTAAAAAAAGAAAAAAGAGATAACTGAATATATAAATAAAGAAATAAATTACTTGAATAAATGATAGTTAATGGGAAAAAAAATCCCCTTAAATCATCTTATAACCGAACAATAACGTAGCTTAACTAAAAAATTTCTGCCTTGAGCATTATGCTCTTTTAAGAACTATCTATATGGGATCAAATTGACAACAGCAACTCAAAAGATTAGATAGGAACCTCAGGAGGCAGTAAGTTTAAGTTTATGAGGGAAGAACAACTCAGAAAAGGAGGGTGAGAATGGTTGCCCAACTAGAAGAATGTCATCAATGTTACTAAATTGTACACGTAGAAACTGTTGAACTGATGTATGTTTTGCTATGTATATTCTCAACAACAACAAAATAAATAAAATTTGAGGGAGAAAAAGAGACACTGGAGAATGAATTTCTAGCACAATTGCTTTATTTTGCTGATGAGATGCAAAGAAGGTAAGTGATATGCTCACACTAACATACATAGCCAGTGAGTATCTAAGCTGAGAATAGAATACAGAGTTTCAGATATTTGGGATAAAGAAGTAACTCAGAAATCATTAGGATGCATTCCAGAATGATGTAAAAGGAGCTATCTACGACAGAACATTATAAACTACTGTCTCAGGCACCTTGAAGTAATGATTAAGCAGCTGAGTTTTGGAGTCAGAATGTTTAAGTTCAAAGTCTAACTGTAGTACCTGCTGTCTCTGTGATCTTGAGAGGCAATTTACTTAGCCCCTATTAGTCTCTGTTTCATATTCTGTAAAATGGGGAAGATAACAATACTCGGCAGTCTCAGAAATAGGTCATTAGAAGCTCATGGCAAGCCAGGTAAAGAGTATGTAGACTCAGTAGGAAGCACTTAGGTCAGAGAGCTACTCTGATATTTCAGTGTCTTTGCAGAGTTATACTATACATAGGACATGTGGTCCAATGAAGAAAGTGGGTGACATCTTTTTGCAGAGCCCATAAACTGTATACAGAACACAGAGATAAGATATGAGGGTGATAGATGATTTGAACTATCCAGACATGCAGAAGTCTTGTTCAACTAGCAGTACAGAAATCGACAAGCTCTTGACTTGCCTTGCTGTCAATTTTGATTATAGAGAAAACATTTCAGGGGGAGCAATTCTCCATGTTGTGGGACTGCCTGACTCACTGCAGGACAATTCCTGATGGCTACTGGCCCCCCACCCCAACATTTCCAAATGTAGAAAGAACAACCCCAGTTGAGAATTATGATTAGAGAAATTACAGGGATAAGTCTGACTAATCTTACAAACAAGGAGAATAGATTAATAACATAGACATATGGAGATCTTTGAGAGAAAATGACCTTATTGTTAATATCTTGAAGATTGTGGTATCTAGAAAAGTAAAGCCAGACTTATAAGACATATTAGGCCAAACCTCACCAAACTCTTCTGAGGAATGTCTGTACAAAACAAAGGGTCTGTGGCCAAAAATATTTGGGAAACACCATATACATAATCAGTCATCTTTAGGATCTTAATGTCCATTATCAGGATGATGAAGGCTCACAGAATTACTAGCATAAGAAGCCAAGCTTAAAATATTTTCAAAAGAGAAGACATTTTTCTCTGTGAACCTATCAACATGCTCCCTTCCTATGACCCCTCTTCCATTTCTGCTGTAATGATTTTCTCTTTACAGCAATTTAAGAAGAGCTTCCCTAGATAGGTTTCAGATTAAGAAAAAATATAAAATAATTCTAGTGTGGAAAATGGGTCAGGAAAATGGGTCAATAAAATGGTAAAGAGTAAATTCCAACTCTTCCCTCTATTTTTGCTTATCAGAAGGAAATTAGTACTACTTTAAGATTCTCTCCTCTAATCCACCTCAACATCAATCAAAAATTCCTTTGGATGTCCACCGTTGATTAGTTTCTTCCCTAAAAGGTCATTATAGCTATTCTAAGCTTTCATCAGTCTCCTGTAAACCCCTTTCCCAGGACCCTCTTCCTCATTCTCTTCTTGACATCTTCACAGAAAAATATGTATAAACTCATTTAATTTTCCCTTCTGCCACCCACAAACTTTCTCCACCCCTTTATTGTATTTTCTGCTATCTGAAAGTCACACACCTAAAACAGTAACAACTATCATTGGAGTGCCTACTTATTCTAAGTGTTCTACATAATTAATCTCTAATCCTTACAACAATTCTGGAGGATAGAAATTATCTCAATTTTACAAGCGAGTAAACTCAAGTTCAAACAGTTTATGTAATTTGCTGAGGTCAAACAGCCAGTGAATGGAGAATCTAAACTCCAGATCCCATTCTCTCTCTTCCCTCTTCCTACATGTTTATTATCTACTCTCTGCAACACCTTCCCCTCAGGATATAACCATGCTCAAGCCACTCCTTAAAAACAAACAAATGAAAATTACCTCAACATTACCCATTTCTAGAAACTGTCCTAATTTCTTCATAATCAATGTATCTTTTAAATCTATCCCCTCTTCTTTATCCCCTTATCGTTCTTCATTAGCTACTTCTATGTGCTCCAGTCTATTCCCTTTTCAGTTCATCTTGCACATTATAGCCAGAAACAATATTTCTAAAGTGCCATTTTGACCATTTCAGGATTTTTAAGCTTTTAAGTCCCTCTTCTCAAAAAAAAAAAAAAAAAAAAAAATTCTATTTGTATTTTGTCCCTACAGTTGTAGATATGTGTGTGGCATATCAAGAATACTGACATTCGTTCAACAAACAATTATTCAGTGCCAATTATGTGCAAGCATAATGCTTTGATGTGTCTCAAGCCCCTTATTATTTTGTTGCCTTGACTATCCATATTGCCTTCATGGTGCTAAGAGAATAATTTGAAAATTAAAGTGTAAATATGATAGTATCTTCAAAACCTTCAATGATTTGCCTGAGATGAAGTTTAAATTTCTTCACCTGGCATCCAAATCACTTCATAATCTTGCTTTTTCCCACCTCTCTCCAGCCATACCCAACTACATCAGCTTCTTAAACAGTATCCTTTCATGACTGTGGGCCATTACACATATTGTTGCCTTAGAATTTCCTTCCCTCTTCCTCACCAGATAGGCTAACCTCTAGTGGTTCTCCACATTTCTGCTCAAAGTTTACCTCTCCTGTCTAAGATTTAGTTTCCTCTCTGACAGATGTGGTTTCCATTACAATTCTTATTGTGTTTAATTGCAACTGGTTGTCTAAATAATGTCTTTCACTAGGTTATGTGTTCCTGGAAGGAAACGAACAATATCTTAATGTCACTTCACTCACACCTAGGTCTGCGTGTGGCACATGCTGTTGTTGTTATGTGCTGTTGAGTCAGTTCCAACTCATAGTGACCCTACAGGACAAAGTAGAACTGCCCCCATAGGGTTTCCAAGGAGCAGCTGGTGGATTTGAACTGCTGACGTTTTGATTAGCAGCTAAGCTCTTAACCACTACACCACCAGGGCAGTTATTTAATGAATATTTATTTATTAAATAACAGAATAAATAAATAAATTCTAGACACCCTTTGTCTTAGTCTAAAAAGCAGACAAAAAATAAAATAGTAAAAACACACCAGTATTGTCACATTATTTACTGCGATTGTTTGTTTTAAAAGTAAAAAAAAAAAAAGGAAGCTGGAATTTAAACGTTTTTCCTATCGTAGAAGTGCAAGAATGTCACAGAGCCAACTGGAGTTGCTGTTAAATTTAAAGTAAAGCGTTTTATTAAGGAATTGAGATATCCAGTGTGGGCATCACTTAGTGAGGGTTCACCAAAGTACTCCTGCAAAAGGAATTTTTCATAGAGTTTAAGTATAGAAAATTCAGGAACTTACAAGGAAAAATTCTGATTGGTTGAAATTTACAAAATCATGCTTTAGCAGACACCAGACAATTACTAGATCCTTTAACCATAGTTTTGTTAATGGTAAAGTTTGAGTCAGTTGACATCTTCTTAATCTATGAATATTTTGGGGGCTAGCTTGAGTAAGTATCCTTCCTGGGAGCATGCTGTGAGAGGAAGGGAGTGGAGGGGAGCCACTGGCTTCCTGAGGTATTCTGGCTAGTTGACTTTTGAGAGTCAGCTCAGAGTAAGCAGTAAACAACAAAAATGGAATTCCATCTACATCGTTAGCAGAAGCCTCTCCTTATGCCAAACACCTAAATTTTGGGGGCTCCTTCACAAGAAGAAAAGAAGAAAAAATAAACACAGTATCTCCTGCTACTCCTAAGTCTTATATCTTCATGTTTTAACTCTTAAAAATATATCTTATTTAAATAATATCTTACTTAAAGAGCATCAACAAGACAAATTCTTCAAACTTAAAGACCATTGGGTAATTTTATCCAATTGTACTTGAGCACAGTTGAGTTTCTAGCAGTATCTTACTTCCTAGTGCTGCTCTAACAGAAATACCACAAGTTGATGGCTTTAAAGAACAGAAATATATTCTACTCACCACTTAGGTAGCTTGTTGTTGCTAGGCGCCATTGAGTAGTTTCCCACTCATAGCGACCCTATGTACAACAGAACAAAACACTGCCCAGTCCTGCACCCTCGTCACAACACTTGCTATGTTTGAGCCCATTCTTGCAGCCACTGTGTCAATCTATTTCATAGAGGGTCTTTCTCTTTTTTGCTGACCCTCTATTTTACCAAGCATGATGTCCTTCAGGGACTCATTCCTCCTGATAACATGTCCAAATATGTGAGACAAAATCTCGCCATCCTCGCTTCTAAGGAGTATTTTAGCTGTGCTCCTTCCAAGATAGATTTGCTCTTTCTTCTGGCAGTCCATGGTATACTCAGTCTTCTTCACCAACACCATAATTCGAAGGCATCAATTCTTCCTCAGCAGTCTTTTTCATTCATTGTCCAGCTTTCACATGCATATGAGGTGATTGAAAATGCCATCCATGGCTTGGGTCAGGAGCACTTTAGTCCCCAAGATGACATGTTTGCTTTTCAATACTTTAAAGAGGTCTTTTGCGGCAGATTTGCCCAGTGCAATATGTTGTTTGATTTCTCGATTGCTACTTCCATTGGCATTGATTGTGGATCCAAGTAAAATGAAATCCTTGACAACTTCAATCTTTTCTTCATTTATCATGATGTTGCTTATTGGTTCAGTTGTCAGGATTTTTGTTTTCTTTATGTTGAGGTGTAATCCATACTGAAAGCTTTAGTCTTTAGTACTTCAAGTCTCTTCACTTTCAGCAAGCAAGGTGGTGTCATCTGCATATTGCAAGCCGTTAATGAGTCTTCCTCCAATCTTGGTCCCATGTTCTTCTTCACATAGTCCAGCTTCTCAGATTATTGCTCAACATACAGATTGAATAAGTATGGTGAAAAGATACAACCCTGACGCATACCTTTCCTGATTTTAAACCACACAATATCAGCTTGTTCTGTTTGAACCACTGCATCTTGATCTATGTACAGATTTTGCATAAGCACAATTAAATGTTCTGGAATTCCCATTCTTCACAATCTATCCACAATTTGTTATGATCCACACAGCTGAATGCCTTTGCATAGTCAATAAAACTCAGGTACACATCTTTCTGGTATTCTCTACTTTCAGTAAAGACTCATCTTACATTAGCAATGATATCCCTTGTTCCACATCTTCTTCTGAATCTGGCTTGAGGTTCTGGCATTTCCCTGTTTATACACTGCTGCAATAATTTTTGAATTATCTTCAGCATAATTTTACTTGTGTGTGATATTAACGATATTGTTCAATAATTTTCACACTCAGTTGGATCACTTTTCCTTGGAATGGGCACAAATATGGATGTCTTCCAGTTAGATCTCCAGGTAGCTGTCTTCCAAATTTCTTGGCATAAACAGGTGAGCACTTCCAGCATTGCATCTGTTTGTTGAAACATCTCAACTGACATTTTGTCAATTCCTGAAGCATTGTTTTTTGCCAATACCTTCAGTACAGTTTGGACTTCTTCCTTCAGTGTCATTGGTTCTTGATCATACACTACCTCCTGAAATGGCTGAAAGTCAACAAATTCTTTTTGGTACAGTGACTCTGTGTATTCCTTCCATCTTCTTTTGATGTTTCCTGTATCGTTCAATATTTTGCCCATAGAATCTTTTGTCTTAGAAGGAAAAAAAAAAAACCTTTCTGTGCAGTCAGTGAGACAGAGGCATAATATGCTGACCATGCTATCTAATTTTAATCTAGACTTCTAGTCTAACAGCTATGTTTTTTAGAAAAATGTGTTTTTCCTCGGTGGTCAAAACCAGGATGTGAAATGATATGCCCTGAGAGTCTTGACCAAAAGACCATCTGTACCCCTCAAAATACACGTACTTAGGAAGAGTGTTGTCTGGGTACTGCTGTCAACAAGGTATTATTGCAAGATAGACAAAGAAAATACATGTAAGCATCTTGTGACCACTATCTAAGCATCCTGGGAGACTGTATATAATCTCTAATTATAGCTATTAATAATTGGTAACCAATCAGTATTTTACAGCTAGACCCTCTGACCCTATAAAATATCCTTCCCTCACCTCAGCAAGATCCTGCTTCTGACTTTCCTAATCAGAGATGCACCAAACAAGAATAACCTGGGCTGATGCCTGCTGCGGCAGTATAATTATCCCTGATTCAGGCCCCCTCTTTGGACACCACTGTCGCATCTCAAAGTGCTGTGCTGTTCCCAGTTCAAACTATGATCTTTGCTTGGAATAAATCCCTTTGATTTTGTCTTAAACAGACTTGGTTTTCTGTACCAAGGTGACATTCTGGTGGTAGCAATGGGATCCAGAAGTACTACTCAGTCTGTACTGACCCCATGTCCAAGGACTTGGAACACCAGGTGCCAGCCAGGGTATTTTTGTGCCTCCTCTGCCTCCTCAGTTACTGGAGCTTGACAGCTGAACTTTCCCATTGTAAACTGCACACTTCTTTTGTTGCAGTCCACTGAGGTTGCTCCAGGCTCTCTGTACTCTACTTTCGGTTCGCTATCAGACCTTACTTATCAAGTGGAACTTGCAATGTCTTTCTCCAGTCACTGTCGCTAGCTGTTATTTCCCTAAGGAGCTCTTTTAGAAATCTTGAGAGCACCTTTTATTGTCTCTAGAGCTTTGAAGATAATCTTTCTACCACTCATGGTTGCTAACTCAGTTACTAGGTGTTATGGATTGAATTGTGTTCCCCCAAAATATGTGTCAACTTGGCTAGGCCATGACTCCTGGTATTGTGTGATTGTCAACCATTTTGTCATATGATGTGATTTATCTGTGTGTTGTCAATCCTACCTCTATGATGTTAATAAGGCAGGATTAGAGGCAGTTATGTTAATGAGGCAGTAGTCAATCTACAAGATTAAGTTTTGTCTTAAGTCAATCTCTTTTGAGATATAAAAGAGAGGAACAAGCAGAGAGACAAAGGGACCTCATATCACTAAGAAACAAGAGTGAGGAGAATAGCGCATCCTTTGGACCCAAGGTCCCTGCCATGAGAAGCTCCTCAACCAGGGAAAATTGATGACAGGAAATTCCCCCAGAGCTGACAAAGAGAGAAAGCATTCTGCTGGAGCTGTCACCCTGAATTTGGACTTCTAGCCTCCTACACTGTGAGAGAATAAATTTCTCTTTGATGAAACCATCCACTTGTGGTATTTCTGTTATATATAGCAACACTAGATGACTAAGACACTATGGGACAGGTCTGTTCTAAGGAACAGACTACACCATCCCCAGGGACTCCTGCTGGGTTTATGTTTAAACATTACAGGTCAGATTCCTGTGCATATTTAAATGAATGGCAGACTATAACCAGAGGTAGTATTGAGAAATGTTGGCCAAAACGGGGAACTTTTGACATGTCAAAAATTGCCTTTTTATACTCCAAATTAGTAAAACGGGGCACCCATGTCAGACAGAAGCAGTGGGACATCTTTTACAATTAGTACCAGGTATCAGCAAAAAGGCAATTGGAAGGTAGGCTGGCTTCCCTCGCACAGTCAGTATCCAAACCGAAAGCACAGAAACTTAATCCGTCCCTTATCTCCTCAGCTCCTCCACGACCTGATCCCCTCCCCTTCCCTTATTCCTACTACCCCTACTCCTGCTCCCCCTTCTCTTTATTCTATCTTGCCTACCTGCCCTCCCGTATCTGTCAATGCTTCTTTTGTAACTTCCCTCCCTCTTACTGGTGTCCCCATGGGACAAGAATCCAAGTCAACCTTAGAAATTCCTTTTAAGATTCCATACCCTGAAGAGGCTGATAAACTACCCCAAGTAAACTTTGCCCTGTGGTCCTGGGCTGAGCTTCGTGTTGTTATCAAGGACTTCCCAAATACACTACAGGACCTCTAAAATTTACCAAGAATTTCTTATTTTAATCCGAACCTATGAAGCAGGTCTGGCTGATATGTATAACCTTATCCATATGTTGTTTTGGCCTGGGGATGCTTCCAAGTGAATGGAAGAAGCTAAATGGAAGTTCCCTAAGAAATCCTTAACTATAGACACCAGAGCTCCTGTGAATATACTTTTGGCTGAAACTAAAACTGTTATTGATTCACTTTTTAAGGCTATTCTTAAAGCGTTCCCGAGGAAGTTAAATTGGGCAAAAATTCAGAAAACAGGAGAAAGTGTTTATAGCTATTGTGACTGCGTAACCAAATTGTCTGACAAACATTCAGGGATGAACATAGAGGATACTGGCGTCAAGATTGCTTTTAATTCACTTTTTGTTAACAGCCTCCAACCTGAGCTTAGTGACCTGGTCAAATGCCACAAACTGGATTGGGAAAACACTGAAAGTAGTAAATTGGCAACTTTAGCCTATAAGTAAGCCAGACTTTAGAACAACAGGCTAAGGGAGCAGAGAAAAAAAATGAGAAACAGATAAAACAGACTAACGGCTTTGCAAATGAAGCAACTACAAACGTTCACTAGAGGGCAGCATCGGCTTCTGAAGAAACTAAACCATGGAGTAAAGGCCCTGGAATATGTTATTACTGTGAGAAACCTGGGCACTTTAAAAAGGATTGCATCTAGCTTAAAAATCAGCCAGGCACTTTGCCCTCAGCCCCTCCCCTCCCATGACCGAGTGATGGGGCTCTGGGGATAAAATAGAGATTTTTTCCTGTGATTCCCCTGTACTCACAAGGTGAAACTGTTAAGATTAATGGAGAGCTGTGCAAATTTCTGGGGGACACAGGTGCAATGTTATCCACACTTAACCCCACAAGCCTTCAAAAGTCCCTATGCCAGAATACTAGAACTTCTAAAGTTGTGGGGGTTGCTAACTTAGAACAAACTTTGGTACACTCTCAACCCATAACTGTGTCTTTAGGACTAATTGAAGACTCACATCCCTTCCTACTTAGCCCCAACATTCCTGTTAACTTACTAGGAAAAGACTTACTTTCCAAATGGAAAATGCCATTTAGAGTTATTGAAGGAGGGGAAATATTAAGTATACCTAGTACTCTTCCTCTTTCACATGATTCTGAGAATGATCAGGAAGAGGCCTTGTGGTACGCACATGCTCTTATTTTACCTGAACTCCAGATTTTAACCCCCTTAATTCCCCTTCCTATGGACTGCTTCAAGTCAGTGCCTGACTGTGGGCCATTTCATCTGATATTAGGAGGGCCCTTCCAGCAGAACCTATTAAGGTGCAGATAGATACCACTAAATCTTTACCCAAGATTCCCTAATATTCCATTAAGCCTGAAGCCCAAGAAGGACTGACTTTTACAGTTATTGATTTTTTAGAAAATGGCCTAATTATTCCCCGACTAGTGCATGTGTTCCCAGTCCACAAAGCCGGTAGTCAAGGTTGGAGATTTGTTCATGACCTAAGGGCCATCAATAAAATAGTGATTCCTAGATATCCCGTGGTCCTAAATCCTCACCTATTATTATCCAATATTCTAGTAGAGGCCACATATTTTACAGTAGATTTGTGTAGTGCATTCTTCAGCATCCCCATCCATCCCGAGAGTCAATATTTATTTGCATTCACTTGTGGTAATCAACAATACACCTGGACCATCCTCCCCCAAGGTTTTACAGAGTCCCCTCCCTATTTTTCATAGATTTTGCACATAGACCTGCAATCATTAAAATTTATCCATGGAATGGTCCTTCTCCAATACATGGATGACCCGTTAATTTGCCTTCCCACTGAGGAAACCTATTTGAAGGATAGCATCATTTTATTAATACACTTAACAAATAGAGGTCACAAGGTTTCTAAGGAGAAACTTCAGTTTGCTCAACCATCTGTTAAATATTTCAGGCATCTATTATCAGCCAACATAGTATCTACTGACACTAAGAGAAAGGATACTATTCTGGTCTTTCTTATGCCTAAAACAAAAAAGCAGTTAGGAGGATTTGTCAGCCTCTGTGGATACAGCTGTACTTGGATACCAAATTTTTCACTTCTAGCTCAAGCTTTAACATTATTTAAAAACCTCAGAGCCAGACCCCTTTGTGCTATCAGGAGAGGGAAAATCAGTCATCTATGAACTAAAAGCCTCTCTGTCTCATACTCCTGCTTTAAGACTTGCCTTTATGTACATGAGGTGAATGGATATGCTCTGGGGGTACTTACCCACGGGCACACAGGACAGCAGAGGCTAGTTAGACCCTGTGGCCAGGGAATACCCATCATGCCTTAGGGCAGTTGCCTCCACCGCCCCATTGGTGGAAACCACTGCTGATATAGTGTTGGGAACCAATTTAAATGTATTTGCCTCTCATGCAGTCTCTGCCATTTTAAACTCAGGTTTGACCTGGCACACATCTGCCAGTAGAACAACATCTTATGAGGTTCTTTTATTAGCTGCTCCACATATACTGTTGCACACTATCTCAGGGCTAAACCCAGCAACCCTTATGCCCCTGTCAGATGATGAAGAAACTCTACCTTATGATTGTATTGATTTAGCTGATCATTTATTGACTATCAGACCTAACTCACAGAAGACCCTCTTGACAATGCAGACTTTAAATTATTTGTTGACAGCTCTTATTTAACATCAGCCAGCTCTCATTTCCAGGGAAGCTATGCTGTCGGCACGTCCACTGAAGTTCTTGAAAGCAGGCCTCTCCCTGAAGTTACCTCAGCTTAGCAGGCTAAACTGATTGCCCTTGCTCCAGCATGTAGATTGGACTACAGATGATCATTAAATATTTACACAGACTCCCAATATCCTTCTGGATTGCATATGATTTGAGGGCACTCTGGAAGCCCCTGGGGTTTCTTACATCTTCAGGTACCCAGATAAAAAAAGACCCTTTAGTAGCAGACCTTCGGGAGGCCATGCTACTTCCTTCTGCAGTCACCATCATTAAAGTACAGACCCATCAACCTAAGAGGATTCTCGGATGGAAGAAATCAGGAGAAACAATTTGGCTGACCAGGCAGCCAAATCTGCTGCCTCAATACAATTTTAAGCAACAGCAATACCCGTGGACTACCAAGAATGCCAGTGACCTGATATAAGACATACAGATGGGGATATTTATGTTCAGGACAACATCACTAGTGAGCTCACATAACATGAGTCACCAACAGTTGGCTCCAGATGACGAAAAAGACTAATGGAAAAAAAAGGGATGCCACCTTAATGATATCTGTACTGTCTGGGAAGGACCCAGTGGAATATGTAAACCCCACCATTGGAAGCCCGTCCTCCCCAAGTCTTTACATGCTTCCCTTGCTTGGACTTTCCATGCTACTAACCACAGGAGAAGAGACAAGCTTTTCAACGTCTTATCAAAGGAATGGTTGGGACACTTATGAGATGCAGCTGACCATGTCACAGTTGACCTGACATTGCTCCATATGCTCTCAGTTTAATGCTGGCCGAGCCTGCACATCTCCCTTGGGGAAGTACCCCTTAACGCTTGGGCCAATGCTTGAATGGCAGACTTTATTCAGTTGAGGCCCTTCAATGGATATACATTTGTTTTAGTTATGATTTGTAAATTTTCACATTGGGTCGAGGCTTTCTCTAGTCAAATGCCACAGCATCATTTTTGGTCAAGAAATTTTTAGAGAACATCATGCCTACCTGGGGTACCCCAAGAACACTGTACAGTGATCAAGGTACTCACTTCACTGGACAATCATAAAGGATTTATGCAAAAGTTTTTTCCTGTTTTTCAGAGGCTGCACTGCCCGTACCATCCACAGTATTCAGGCTTAGTTGAGAGGGCGAATGGCATAATTAAAAATCAATTAGCAAAATCATCTCATTCTTTAGGACTGTCCTGTGTACAAGTACTGCCAATAGCACTATTAAATCTAAGGTCAGCACCTTTCGGCCACACAAGCTGACCCCACATGAAATTGTCACTGGATGCCCTTTGGCCCTTCCCTATGGGTCAGCCTGGGTTGATTCGAACTTCATACAAGCCAGCTTTTTAAAATACTGTAAGGCACTAATGCATTACACTTAGGCTTATAAAAATCTAGTTAAAGAAGCTTATAATCAGGAAAAGCCTGTGGAGCCCACTGAAAGTCTATCCAACCAGGAGATTAGGTATACTGAAAGAGACACCAACTAAAGAATTCTCTGGAACCACTACGGAAGGAATCCTATTCTACATGCAAAAGCAAATTTCAGAGTCTCTTCTAACATCTATTTTGGTCATTTGGTTCTTTCCTGTCTTTTTAATGATCTTTTCCTTTCTTCACGTATGATGTCCTTGATGTCATTCCACAACTCGTCTGGTCTTTGGTCATTAGTGTTCAATGCATCAAATATATTTTTGAGATGGTCTCTAAACTCAAGTGGGATATTCTTAAGGTTGTACTTTAGCTCTTGTGGACTTGTTTTAATTTTCTTCAGCTTCAACTTGAAATTGCATACAAGCAACTGATGATCTGTTCCACAGTTAGCCCCTGGCTTTGTTCTGGATGATGATATTGAGCTTCCGCATTATCTCTTTCCACAGATGTAGTCGACTTGATTCCTGTGTATTCCATCTGGTGAGGTCCATGTGTACAGTCACTGTTTATGTTGTTGAAAAAAGGTATTTGCAATGAAGAAGACCTTGGTCTTGCAAAATTCTACATGCAATATCTGGCATCGTTTCTATCACCAAGGCCATATTTTCCAACCACTGTTACTTCTTCTTTGTTTCTAACTTTTTTTTTAAATTTTATTTATTTATTTATTTTATTTTTTATTTTATTTTGTTTTATTGTACTTCAGATGAAGGCTAACAGAACAAATAGTTTCTCATGAAATAGTAGTACACATATTATTCCATGACATTGGTCAACAACCCCACAACATGTCAACCCTCTAACTTCTCAACCTTTTTTTTTGGTGAAAATACACATAGCCAAAGATAAACCATTTCAAAAATTTCTGCACACACAGTTCAGTGACATCGACTACGCTCTTACAATTGTGCTGTTATTCTCACTTAAGATGAAGGTTCACAGAACAAAATAGTTTCTCATTTAACAGTTACTACA
>NW_004443939.1:17664264-17689490 GCF_000243295.1 Trichechus manatus latirostris | reverse complement strand
TCCCCATTTGATGGACTTTGGGCCCTTGTCGAAGATCAGGTGACCGTAGGTGGATGGATTTACATCTGGGTTCTCAATTCTGTTCCATGTTTCCAACTTTTGCATTCCAATCACCAGTAATTATCAATGCATCTTAACTGCATGTTTGATCAATTTCAGCCTGCAGAAGTTCGGAAAATCTTCAATTTCTTCATTTTTGGCATTAGGGGTTTGTGTATAAATTTGAATAATAATCTCGTTAATTGGTCTTTCTTGTGAGCGTATAGATACTATCCTATCATTGACAGCGGTGTACTTCAGGATAGATCTTGAAATGTTCTTTTCGGCAATGAATGCGATGCCATTGCTCTTCCATTTGTCATTCCTGGCATAGTGGACCATATGATTATCTGATTCAAAATGGCCAATACCAGTCCACTTCAGCTCACTTATGCCTAGGATATTGACCTTTAAGTGCTCCATTTCATTTTTGATGACTTTCAATTTTCCTAGATTCATACTTTGTACATTCCACGTTCCAATTATTAATGGATGTTTGCAGCTGTTTCTTCTCATTTTGAGTCATGCTACATCAGTGGATGAAAGTTCTGAAAGCTTGACTCCATCCACATCATTAAGGTTTGCTGTACTTTGAGGAGGCAGCTCTTCCCCAGTCGTATCTTGACTGCCTTCCAACCTGAGGGGCTCATCTTCCGGCACTATACCAGACAATGTTCTGCTGCTATTCATAAGTTTTTCCCTGGTCAATTTTTTTTTTAGAAGTAGATCACCAGGTCCTTCTTCCTAGTCTGTCTCAGTCTGGAAGCTTCACTGAAACCTGTACACCACAGGTGACCCTGCTTGTATTTGAAGTACTGGTGACATAGCTTCCAGCATCACAGCAACACACAAGCCACCACAATACGACAAACTGACAGACGAGTGATGGTTAGAGAGTAGAATCCAAATTCAGGGCACCAGCTATAGGAGAAGGCTCTCTTTCTTTCGGCTTTAGGGGAAAATTCTTGTCTCAGCCTCTATAGCCCTGGTGTTCCTCGGTTCCTTGGCAATCTTCAAGTGGTATCTACTCTCTTCTCCCACATTTGTGCTTCCTTCTGTGTCTGATTTTTTCTTTTTATCACTCAGAAGTGATGGGATTTAGGACACACTCTACACTAATATGGCCTCATTAACATAACAAAGAAAACCCTAATTCCAGATAGGATTACATTCACAGGTATAGGGGTTAGGATTCCAACACGTATTTTGAGGGGACACAATTCAATCCATAACAAGTAGAATAGTTTTTATTATAAATAGAACTGAAGTTGTGTTCCCCTATTTATGACTCTATTCTTACTTATTAAAAATTTCTTTAATCTTTACAGAAAATATTTCAAGCATAGATACACCCCTTGAGACATTTCTTCTCTAAGCAAAAATTTCAAGTCCATTCCTTTGCCTCTAGCTAAATGTTAACTTATTAATCAAGCCTTAAGCAAAAGTTTTATGAATCACAACCATTAAACTGGCTAATATCACCATCCAGTCAGTCATGCAAAAATATCTATTGAAGGTCAATCATATGTCAAGCACTGTGCTAGATGCTGAGGCTATTGTAATCCACAAGGCAAAACTAGTCCTTGCCTTGGAGGAGCTTCCATGTCCTCCTTCTAAGGATAAACTTCTTCCAAGGAGCTTCTAAGTCAGGGAATTAGACCAAACAAATGACTATAATATATAGTGTAATTTTTAAAAAGAACTGCATTCTTATTCATTATGTTATTATCCAACCGGTGAAAGAAGCTGCATGGGAAAGGGGCTGTGCAGGCTCAGTGTCTCGAGTATTGTGGTATTGTTACTGCATAGCTTGCATAGTTAATTTCTGCATGCTCTTATGATTCTGATTTTCCTTCTCTCTTCCCTCCTGTTTTCCCATGATTTCATAAAAGTTTAAAATTAACCTAAGTTCCTCTTTGAGAGGTGTCTTAGGCATCTAGTGCTGCTCTAACAGAAATACACAAGTGGATGGCTTTAACAAAGAGAAATTTATTTCTTCACAGTAAAGTAGGCTAAAAGTCCAAATTCAGGGCGTCAGCTCCGGGAAAGGCTTTCTCTGTCGGCCGTCTCATCAATGTGACGCTCTGCTCCTGGCACTGCTTTCTTGGTGGTACGAGGTCCCCAATTCTTTGCTTGCTTCCCTTTCCTTTTATCTCTTGTAAGATAAAAGGTGGTGCAGGCCACTCCCTAGCGAAACTCCCTTTACACTGGATCAGGTATGTGACGTGGGTAATGGTGGTGTTACCATCCCATCCTAATCCTCTTTAATATAAAATTACAATCACAAAATGGAGGACAACCATACAATTCTGGAAATCGTGGCCCAGCCAAATTGATACACACATTTTTGGGGGAACATAATTCAAACCAAGACCAGAGGTAGAACAACAAGTGATAAAATCTGGAAGTGAGACAACTGAACAAAGGGGCCCGTCTTGTGACCGAAACCAGGATGACATCAGAGGATCTTCAAGAGTACCAGCAGAAGGTCAACCTGTCTGGAGGGTGGTCACTGTGCCCACCTCATAGGGGAACTAAAATTCCACAGGTCCTTCAGACCCTGATTCTGTCCCTATAAAATCCTCTGATCGACCTTCAGGGAGAGAGGCAGATTTTGAAGGAGCCCATTTCCCTCTGTCTCCTGTATATCGATATACAATAAAACCCTCTTACTGCTCACCTCACCCTTGTCTCAGTATTGGCTTTTGCGGCTGGTGGCTCAGACTTGCGTTTTGCGGTAACACTGGTATTACCCTTGATTCTTCCATTCAAACCTTCAAAAGCACAAGCACCTATGCTGCCTTCCACCACTGTCTCTCTCACTGATTGCTGCAATATGCCTGTGATGGTTAAGATTGTGTGTCAACTTGGCTGGGCCATGATTCTCAGTGTTTATATGCGATCACTCCCATGACTGAATCTGCTCTGCTGTGAGTAGCCAATCAGTTGAAAGGGAGCTTCCTTGGGGGTGTGGCCTGCATCCAAATATAAGCAGATGTTCTGGCTTTTTGCTACCTCTGGATCCTTCGGTTGCTCCTGTTCATCTGACCTCCAGTTCTTGGGAGTTGGACTATGAGCTTATTTGCTGATCTTGGGATTCATGGATCTTCACAGCCTGTTAGCAGAGCCCTGCTCTCCGACCTGCTGATCTTGGGTTTGCCAGCCCCTGTGGCTAGTGAATTGGGAGAAGCCTCTATCCTAATCCATGGACTTGGGACTTTCCAGTTTCTACAATCCCGTTAGCTGTTTCTTTGATATAGATCTCTCTGTATATATATTTATATGCTTTACTGGTTTTCCTTCTCTAAAGAACCCAGCCTAAGACAATGCCTAAGTGGCCTCTCTCTTCCCCCTCTATCTTCAACACAGCAGCAGCCTGAATGATCATTTTAATATGTGAGTCAGATCATGTCACTCCTCCCTAAGGTCCTCCACTGGCTAAAATCAAAGTCCTTTAATTGTCCTACAAGGCCCTCTTTGATCTCATTTCCTACTATTCTGCCCTCCATTCATAGTGGCCTCCTTTCTATTTGAATAAGCCAGGCATACTCTTGCCTTAGGGTTTTTGCACAGGCTATTCCCTCCTTCCCTCTTGTTCTGTATGTTTCTATAATGATCTCAAATCCCATAAATTATAAGTCACTATTATGCTTTAAAAATACGCTGGTGGTGAAGCGGTTAAGAGCTCGGTTGCTAACCAAAAGGTCAGCAGTTCAAATCCACCAGCTGCTCCTTGGAAAACTGAGACAGTTCCACTCTATCCTATAGAGTCACTATGAGTCGGAATTGACTAGAGAGCAACAGGTTTAGTGTTTTTTTTGTTTGTTTGTTTTTTGGTTAAGCACTCATAATATAAACTTAGAAACAGAAATATGACTACCTTTGTGAGGCTCTCTAACATTGACTATAAGTCATTAGTAACCTGTAAGTCATAAGAAGGTTGTCGAGAATATTTCTGAACTTAAACATAGAAACATAGAAGCATGTGAAGTATGTAAAGAACATAAATAATTTTTTTTAAGTTTACTTTTACCCTGCATGCTGTGACACAAGAAAACGTAACAGAAATCTAAACAGTCTCCCTAATTTCTAACCTTGAATAAAAGATGTGTCATCCAGTTACGCTCTGACTCTGGAGAAATCACATAGCATACTAGTTTTTGACATCACACTGGCCCTTGTCATGTGGAGCCAAGGTGACAAACTCGTATATAAACCCTTAATTTTTGCTCATTCACTGAGAGAAGACAGTTGGAACTGAGATTCTGTCTGCTGCTGCTAACCTTGGACCCTAGCTACAAGGGACCTCTGCTGAGTTCCAAGACATAGTTAAGCCTTCCTCTCAAGACCTCTTGTTAAAGGTAAAAATCTGAAGTCTAAAGATTTGGACTCTAACCATTGAACTAACATTGTAATCATAATTGTTGATTCTGATTCTCTGGTTCTAACTGAATGTTGTGAGGTCTTACTTGTGTGACTTCCCATGACTTTGTTGTTGTTGTTAGGTGCTGTTGAGTCGGTTCTGACTCATAGCAACCCTGCGTACAACAGAATGAAACACTGCCCGGTCTTGCACCATCCTCACAGTTTTTGCTATGTTTGAGCCCACTGTTGCAGCCACTGTGTCAACCCGTCTCATTGAGGATCTTCCTCTTTTTTGCTGACACTCTACCTTACCAAGCATAACATCCTTCTCCAGGGACTGGTCCCTCCTGATAACATGTCCAAAGTAAGTGAGATGAAGTCTTGCCATCCTCACTTCTAAGGAGCATTCTGGCTATACTTCTTCCAAGACAGATTTGTTCGTTCTTCTGGCAGTCCATGGTAGATTCAATATTCTTCACCAACACCATAATTCAAAGGCAGCAATTCTTCTTTGGTCTTCCTTATTCGTTGTCTAACTTTTGCATGCATATGAGGTGATTGAAAATACCATGGCTTGGGTCAGGTGCACCTTAGTACTCAAAGTTGCATCTTTGCTTTTCAACCCTTCAAAGAGGTCTTTTGCAGCAGATTTGCCCAATGTAATATGTTGTTTGATTTCTTGACTGTTGCTTGCATTGCTGTTGATTGTGGATCCAAGTAAAATGAAATCCTTGACAACTTCAATATTTTATCCATTTATCATGATGTTGCTTATTGGTTCAGTTGTGAGGATTTTTGTTCTCTATGATGAAGTGCAATCCATACTGAAGGTTGTAGTCTTTGATCTTCATCAGTAAGTGCTTCAAGTCCTCTTCACTTTCAGCAAGCAAGGTGATGTCATCTGCATAATGCAGGTTGTTAACGAGTCTTCCTTCCATCCTGATACCACATTCTTCTTCACATAGTTCAGCTTCTCGGATTATTTGCTCAACATACAGATTGAATAAGTATGGTGAAAGGATACAACCCCGACACACACTTTTCCTGATTTCAAACCACACAGTATCCCCTTATTCTGTTTGAATGACTGCCTCTTTATCGATACACAGGGTCCTCATGAGTACAATTGAGTGTTCAGGAATTCCCATTCTTTGAAATGTTATTGATAATTTGTTATGATACACACAGTCAAATGCCTTTGCATAGTCAATAAAACTCAGGTAAACATCTTTCTGGTATTCCCTGTTTTCAGCCAAGATCCATTTGACATCAGCAATAATATCACTCATTCCATGTCCTCTTCTGAATCCAGCTGGACTGTCTGGCAGTTCCCTGTCGATGTACTGCTACAATCATTTTTAAATAATCTTCAACACAATTTTACTTGCATGTGATATTAATAATATTCTTTGATAATTTCCACATTCTGTTGGATCACCTTTCTTTGGAATAGGCACAAATGTGGATCTTTTCCAGTCAGTTGGCCAAGTAACTGTCTTCCAAATTTCTTGTCAGAGAAGAGCGAGCACCTCCAGCACTGCTTCCGTTTGTTGAAACATCTCAATTGGTATTCCATCAATTCCTGGAGCTACCTTGCAATAAATTAAACGAGTTTATGCATGCCAAACTTGAGTATCTCTCTATTAATTTTCTAAAATTCTACACAACACCTCTACGTGGAATGCCCTTTCCCCAAATACCCCATAGCTGATTTCTTTGACTTCCTTTAGGTTTTTGTTCAAGTGTTACTTCCTCTTGAATGAGACTACTCTGACCATACTATCTAAAATCTCAACTCATTTCCTCCCAAAACCCTGGTATCCCTTATTTTCCCCTAGTTTCTCCAAAGCACTTGTCATTTAGTAGCTGACTATATAAATCACTTGTTCATGTGTGTGTTTATTAGGTATTATCTGTTTCCCCACTACAATTAAGCCCAATGGGTACAATACTTTTTGTTTGTTTTTTTTTACTCATACGTATTAAGCACCTAGAACAGATTCTAGTACATAGTAATTGTGCAATAAATATTTGTTACATAAATGAACATAGAAGAACCTCTAGGTTCAGGTTGGACAAAAGTCAGGCTAATGTTTATCCATTTATTGAGCACAAACTATGATTTAGACACTCTGTAGAAAATGAACAGAACCGTGCCCTTGCTCTGAAAACATTCAAAGACTATTGCTGTGTGCCATCAAGTTGATTCTGACTCATAGTGACCCTATGGGACAGAATAGAACTGCCCTCTAGGGTTTCCAAGGCTGTAAATCTTTATGGAAGCAGATTGCCACATCTTTCATGAAGTGGCTGGTAAGTTCCAACTGCCTACCTTTTGATTAGCAGCCAAGTGCTTAACCATTACACCACCAGGGTTCCTTTTTATAGACTAGTGGGGGAGATACATAAACACATAATTTTATTTTGTTGGGTTAAATATCCTGATAGAGGAATGTACAAGACACCACAGGAGCACACAAGTCAGGGTTACTAGGTTTAGGAGAGATGCTTATAAGATGCAGAGAATTTTCTGGCTCATAATAATTGTACTTAATGGGTGGCTGTTTGTGGATGGTAGTAAGAGTCTTGCTCTAGGGGGGCTGGATAGAATAGTGGTCAATCTCATTACAAGTCAGACAAAGATCTCATCTCTAAAATCTACAAGAAAATCCAACACCTCAACAACAAAAAGACAAATAATCCTATTAAAAAATGGGCAAAGGAAATGAACAGACACTTCACCAAAGAAGTCATTCAAGCTGCCAACAGACACACGAGGAAATGCTCACCATCACTAGCCATTAGAGAAATGCAAATTAAAACCACAATGAGATACCATCTCACCCCGGCATTAGCAGCACGAATCAAAAAAACTGGAAATACCAAATGTTGGAGAGGCTGTGGGGAGATCAGAACTCTCATGCACTGCTGGTGGGAATGCATAATGATACAACCATTTTGGAAAATGATATGGCGCTTCCTTAGAAAGCTAGAAATAGAAATACCATATGATCCAGCAATCCCACTCCTAGAAATATATCCTAGAGAAATAAGAGCCATCACACGAATAGACATATGCACACCCATGTTCATGGCAGCATTGTTCACAATAGCAAAAAGATGGAAACAACCTAGATGCCCATTAGCAGATGAATGGATGAACAAACTATGGTACATACACACAGTGGAGTATTATGCAATGATAAAGAACAATGATGAATCTGTGAAGCATCTCATAACATGGATGAAACTGGAGGACATTATGCTGAGTGAAATAAGTCAATTACAAAAGGACAAATACTGTATGAGACCTTCATTGTAAAAACACACGAAAAAGTTTACACACAAAAAGAAATAATCTTTGTTGGTTACGAGGGATGTGGGGGGGAACTAAATAGATAAGTGGTAACTTTGGTGAAGGGTAAGACAGTAACGATACTAGGGAAGCCCGTACAACTTGACCAAGGCAAGGTCATGGAAGCTCCATAGACACATCCAAACTCCCTGAGGGACTGAATTGCTGGGCAGAGGGCTGTGAGGACCATGGTCTCGGGGAACGTCTAGCTCAACTGGCATAATATAGTGTATAAAGAAAATGTTCTACTTTCTTCGTTGGTGAGTAGCATCTGGGGTCTTAAACGCCTGTGAGCAGCCATCTAAGATACTCCACTGGTCTGACCCCTTTGGGAGCAAGGGAGAATGAAGAAAACAAGATACAAGAAAAGATTAGTCCAAAGGACGAATGGACCACAACTACCACAACCTCCACCAGACTAAGTCCAGTACAAGTAGATGGTGCCCGGCTACCACAACTGACTGCTCTGACTGTGATCACAACAGAGGGTCCCAGACAGAGCTGGAGAAAAATGTAGAACAAAGTTATAACTCACAAAAAAAGACCAGATTTACTGGTCTGACAGAGACTGGAGAATCCTCAAGAGTATGGCCTCCAGACACCCTTTTAGCTCAGTAATGAAGTCACTCCCAAGGTTCACCTTTCAGCCAAAGATTAGACAGCCCCATAAAACAAAACGAGACTAATGGGGCACAACAGTCCAGGGTCAAGGACTAGAAGGCAGGAAGGGAAAGGAAAGCTGGTAATAAGGAATCCAAGACTGAGAAGGGACAGTGTTGACATGTTGCAGGGTTGTTAACCACTGTCATAAAACAATATGTGCACTGTTTAATGAGGAAACTATTTGTTCTGTAAACCTTCATCTAAAGTACAATAAAAAATATAATAATAAAATAATAATAATAAAAAAGAATAGTGGTCAGTCTACTGAGTTCTGATATCAACACACCTGGATTCAAATTCTAGCTCTACCCCTGACTACAGGCAGTCCTCAGCTTACAACGTATTCGAGTTGCAACGAACTACACTTAGAACATTATTTTTTTTTGTACATCTAATCATTAGTAATATGTACTACGTACAACATTGTAGCACAGAATTTGCTGATGTTATCTTTCTCATATATTCAAAGATTGGATATATAAAGATACTGTTAATGAAAGGCAATAATAATGAGAACAAAAAAAAAAAGATATTTGACTTACATGAGATCTGACTGAGTCGTTCAAATAGAACCCTATTGTAAATTGGGCGACTACCTGTAGTTTGTGATGTTTGGCAAATTACCAAACGTCCCCAGTTATAAAATAGGAGTCCTATTACTATCTATCTTTACACCATAGGTGCTGTTACAAAGATCCTTACACATTAATCAAAAATAAGGAACCTATCAAAGTGATAGATTTGCTTTGTCTTCATACACAAAAAGCAAAAGATAAACTTCAAGGCGCTTCCGTCTATAAAAGCAAGTAGACCAGTATTTATTCCTTTAGAAATTGGAGAAGTTCATTTGAATATTATCACCCAAGATAACCAATTAACAAGTGAAACTACCAATTAACAAGTGAAACTGCCAATTAAACAAAGCAAAACTTTCCTAAATAAAGGATAGAGTTTTACAAGATGAAGCAATGATCTTTGAAGTGCAAGTGTCTTGAAATAACTTTTTTTTCTCTTAATGTCAAAAGGACTTTTTTTTTGAGTGGCTTAAAACAAGGACAATAACATTTATTTTGCTCACAAATTTGCAATTTGGGCAGGGTATTTTGGGGACAGCTCATCTCTGCTCCACATAGTTTTAGCTGCAGGGCTTGAAGGCTGGGTGCTGCAATCATCTGAAAGCTTGCTCACTCATAAGTCTGACTGTTGATGCTGCTTGCATGTCAGGATCTTAGCTGGAGCCATCAACCAGAACATCTACATATTGCCTCTCCATGTGGCCTTGGCTTCCTTAAAATTCAGTGGCTGTGTTCTGAGGAAGAGTGTCCTGAGACAGTCAATCGGAAACTGTATCGTTATTTCTATACCATCTCAGAAATCACACAGCATCACTTCCACTATTACTATTAGCTAGAAGGAAGTCACTAAGACCAAGGGGACATTTTTAAAGTAACAGAAAAATGAACAAGATAGTTATAACTATAAATGTGTGTATATTAGATGAAAGAAGACTGAAATTCTTGACAATGTTGTCAACTTAATACATTATTATTAGAATAGGCAGTTTAAACTAGCTTCATTGCTGATAATTCTAGCTGCCCTCTGCAGCCTCAAAAAGAGTAGCTCTCTCTTCTTTATCTCTATAAATTCCTTTCACTATGGTCATTGAATTGTGTCCCCCCAAAATATGTGTATCAATTTGGCTAAACCATGATTCCCAGTATTGTATAACTGTCCACCATTTTGTCATCTGATGTTATTTTCTTATGTGTTGTAAATCCTATCTCTATGATGTTGATGAGATGGGATTAGCAGCATTTATGTTAATGAGGCAGGACTCAAACTACAAGACTGGATTGCGTCTTGAGCCAATGTCTTTTGAGATATAAAAGACAGAACTGAGCAGAGAGACATGGGGGGACCTCATACCACCAAACAAGCAGTGCAGGAGCAGGGCGCATCCTTTGGACCTGGGGTTCCTGTGCAGAGAAGCTCCTAGACCAAGGGAAGACTGATGACAAGGATCTTCCTCCAGAGCCGACACAGAGAAAGCCTTCCCCTGGAGCTGACACCCTGAATTTGGACTTGTAGCCTACTAGACTGTGTAGAGAATAAATTTCTGTTTGTTGAAGCCATTCACTTGTGTTGTTTCTGTTACAGTAGCACTAGATAACTAAGACAGCCATTCACTAGGATGTCTTGCAGTTTTAAAGGCAATGTATAGGAATTCCCTTTGTTTGTACTGGATGGAAAGTACAGACTTAAAGAAAACTATTGCCCTTTAAAAACAGCAAAAAAAAAAAAAAATTCAACTTTTAATAATTGGAACATGTGGCATATAATACTTTGCTTCTATATTGGGTTGTTGTATTTCATGAATTAATTCAAATAAATTGAATGAAGGAAGTTTTTAGAACAGTACCTGGCACAGAATAAATGCTCAATAAGAGTTACCTATTGTAATCAAGGAGCTCTGGTGGCACAGTGATTAAGAGCTCAGCTGCTAACCAAAAGTTAGTTTGACTCCACCAGCAGCTCCTTGGAAATCTTATGGGACCATGCTACCTTGTCTTATAGGGTCTTATAGGTCAACAGCAATGGGTTTGATTTGGTTTTGGTTTATTTGCTTCTATTGTTGCACTTATCAAACTGAATTATAATTTACTTGTTTACATACATGCCTTCCCTATTATATTGTGAGATCAAGACGAAGTGCCAGACCTGCCTTGGTATACTGTAGAAGAAAGACTCAAAAGGCTTAGAGAAATGGCATGTTAAAATGGATGTATCAGTTTAGATCCACAGACCCACACATGGAGTGCCCAGAGGACACATCCTTTACATAATGATGAAGAACAAATTTGTGAAGGGAGCCCCAGCATCCTTGAAAACTGCTGTGATTGTTATTTTATGCAAGCCAGATTTGACAGTGGGAACTGTCGTAACTGAATTAAGACACCTAACTACAATGGAGCTGATTGGACACTGTGATAGGGACTAAGTGGCCTCACTTAATCGACAAAAACAATGTGGACATGGTTACCATAATGGACAGCAGAGTCAAAGCAGTAATCAGAATAGTCTGACTCTTATGGACTTATGGCATTGGCTACTTAGTCATGATGTCCCTAGGAGTGAAATAGATTGGAAATCTGCTAAATATTTACCTGATCTGTACAAGCAGAAGAATTCTAGGTCAAGTGAACAGCAATCTAACTCAAATCTCCAGAATACAGAGTCATGGCCCCTCGATCAAATCCCAGACTTGAGCCAGTTACAGACCCACAACCCCTTGAATGAAGGGGAGGCCAGGTCTCCTTGAGGAAGGACCCTACTACACTGCCAAAAATTTATACTGTTAATCTTGCTCCCATCCTTCCCCAAAGGGATCTATGGCCTTTTATAAGTGTGACCATTCAATGGGGAAAAGGAAATAATTAGACTTTTCGAGGATTATTGGATACTGACTCTGAACTGACACTAATTCTAGGAGACCCAAAACGTTACTGTGGCCCACTGTCAGAGTGGGGTCATATAAAGGTGAGGTTATTAATGGAATCTTAGCTCAGATTCGATTCACAGTGGGTTCAGTGGGTCTCTGAATCCATCCTGTAATTATTTCACCAGTTCCAGAATGCATAATTGGAAAAAATACACTCAGCAATTGGCATAACCCCAACATTGCATCCCTGACAAGTGAGCTCAACTGACTCGACCCATTGCCGTCTAGTCAATTCCGACTCATAGTGACCCTACAGGACAGAGTAGAACTGCTCCATTGTGTTTCCAAGGAGTGGTTGGTGGATTTGAACTGCTGACCTTTTAATTAGTAGCTGAACTCTTAACCACTGTGCCACCAGGGCTCCTGACAAGTGGAATGAGGGCTATTATGGTAGGAAAAGCCAAGTGGAAGCCATTATAACTGTCTTTATCTAGGAAAATAGTAAACAAAAACCAATACCACATTCCTGGAAAGATTGTAGAGATTAGTGCCACCATCAAGGACTTGAAGGATGTAGGGGTGGTGATTCTCACCACATCCCCATTCAACTTGCCTATTTGGCCTGTGCAAAAAAAAACAGACGGATCTTGGAGAGTGACAGTGGATTACTGAAAACTTAACCAGGTGCTGATGCCAATTGCAGTTGCTGTTCCAGATTGGTTTCCAAGCTTGAGCAAATTCATACATCTGCTGGTACGTGGTATGCAGCTGTTGATCTGGCTAATGCCTTTTTCTCCATACCTGTTTCGAAGAACCACTAGAAGCAGTTTGCCTTCAGCTGGCAAGGCCTGTAATACACCTTCACTGTCCTACCTCAGGGATATATCGACTCTCCAGCCCTATGTCATAATTTAGTCCACAGGGACTTTGGTCACCTTTCCCTTCCATGAGACATCACACTAGTCCATTGCGTTGATGACATTATGCTGATTGGACCTAGCAAGGAAAAAGTGTAACTCTGGACTTACTGGTAAAACATTTGCGTACTAAGAGGGTGGGGCATTAATCAGACAAAAATTCAATCACCTTCTACCTCAGTGAATTTTCTAGGGGTCCAGTGATATTCCTTCCAGAGTGAAGGATAAGTTATTGCATCTGGCCTCTCTCACAACTAAAAAGGGGGAACAATGCCTAGTGGGCCTCTTTGGATTTTGGCAGCAGCATATCCCTCATTTGGGTGTGCTACTCTGGCATGTTTATCAAGTGAGTCAAAAAGCTGCTAGTTTTGAGTGCAGTCCAGACCAAGACAAGGCTCTGCAACAAGTTCAGGCTACTGTGCAAGCCACTCTGTCCCTTGGACCATATGATCCAGCGTGATCCAATAATGCTTGAACTATCAGTGGTAGACAGAGATGCTGTTTGGAGTCTTTGGTAGGCCCCTACTGGTGAATCACAGTGCACTCTCAGGATTTTGGAGCAAAGCCCTACCATCCTCTGCAGATAACTACTTTTCTTTAGATACACAGCTTTTGGCTTGTTACTGGGCCTTAGTAGAGACCGAATGCTTAACTATGGGCCACAAGTCACCATAAGGCATGACCTGCCTGTCATGAACTGGGTGCTGTCTGACTCACAGAGCCATAAAGTCAGAGGTGCACAGCAGCACTACATCGTTAAAAGGAAGTGGTATATATGAGATTGGGCCCTAACAGGACCTGAAGGCACAAGTTGCATGAGGAAGTGGCCCAAATGCCCATGATCTCCACTCCTGTCACATTATCTATCCTGTCCCAGAGTGCACCTATGGCCTCTTGAGGAGTTCCTTATGATCAGTTGACTGAGGAAGAGAAAACTCGTGCCTGGTTTATAGATGGTTCTGCATAATATACAGGCACCACTCAAAAGTGGACAGTGGCAGCACTACAGCCCCTTTCTGGGACCTCCTTGAAGGACAGTGGTGAAGGGAAATCCTCCCAATGGGCAGAACTTCAAGTAGTACACTTGGTTGTTCACTTTGCTCAGAAGGAGAAATGGCCAGATGTGCGATTGTATACTGATTCATGGACTGGGGCCAATGGTTTGGCTGGATGATCAGGGACTTGGAAGAGACATAATCAGAAAATTAGTGACAAGAAAGTATGAGGAAGAGGTATGTGAATAGAATGGGCCAAAGAAGTGAAGATATTTCTGTCTCATGTGAATATTCACCAAAGAATGACCTTGGCAGAGGAAGATATTAACAATCAAGTACATAGGTTGATGCATTTTGTGGATAACAGTCATCGTCCTTCCCCAGCCACTCCCATCATTGCTCAATGAGCTCATGAACAAAGTGGCCATGGTGACAGAAATGGAGGTTATGCATGGGCTCAGCAACATGGACTTCCAATCACCAAGGCCGACTTGGCTATAGCCACTGCTGAGTGCCCAATCTGCCAGCAGCAGAGACCAACACTGAAACCCCGATATGGCACTATTCCTCGAGGTGATCAGCCAGCAACCTGGTGGCAGGTCGATTACACTGGACTTCTTCCATCATGGAAATGGCAGCATTTTGTCCTTACTGGAATAGGCACTTACTCTGGATTCAGATTTGCCTTCCTTGCACGCAATGCTTCTGCAAAAAATACCATCCGTGGACTTACAGAATGCCTTATCCACCGTCATGGTAACCCACACACCACCACCTGATTAAGGGACTCACTTCACAGCAAATGAAGTGCAACAATGGGCTCATGCTCATGGAATTCACTGGTCTTAAAATGTTCCCCATCATCCTGAAGCAGATAGTTTGATAGAATGATGGAATGGCTTTCTAAAGACACAATTACAGTGCCAGCTAGGTGGCAACACCTTACAGGATTCGGGTAATGTTCTCCCGGAGGCTGTACATGCTCTAGACCAAAATCCAATATATAGTGTTGTTTCTCCCATAGGCAGGATTTATGGGTCCAGGAATCAAGGGGTGGAAATGGAAGTGGCACCACCACTCGCTATTACCCCTAGTGACCTGCTTGCAAAATTTTTGCTTCCTGTCCCCGTGATCCTATGCTTTGTGGGTCTAGAGGTCGTACTTCCAAAAGGAGGAATGCTCCCACCAGGAGACACATCACTGATTCCATTGAACTGGAAGTTAAGAATGCCACCCTTCGGGCTCTTCATGCCTCTGGATCAACAGGTAAAGAAAGAAGTTACTGTATTGGCTTGTGTGATTGGTCTTGATTACTGAGAGGAAATTGGATTGATACTATATAATGGAGGTAAAGAAGAGTATGTCTGGAATACAGGAGATTTCTTAGGATGTCTCTTAGTATTACCATGCCCTGTGATTAAAGTTAATGGAAAACTACAGCAACTCAATTCCAACATGGCTACTAATGGCCCCAACCCTTCAGGAATGGTTTGGGCCATCCCACCAGGCAAAGAACCATGACCAGCTGAGGTGCTTTCTGAGGATAAAGGGAATACAGAATGGGTGGTGAAAGAAGGTAGTTCTAAATACCAGCTATGACCATGTGACCAGTTGCAGAAATGAGGACTGTAATTGTTGTGAATATTTCTTCCTTGTAATGTGCATATAATATTTTTGTTTTCTTCACTTATAAAATACAAGATGTAAAGAGGGCTAGTGGATTTTCAGTTGCATGCACTGGTTGTATCATGTTAGGTGCAAATACGACTTTATAATTGTCTTCATTTAGAGATACATACGGATGCCAAGCTGACAGGGGGTGGACTGTGATGCTTAAAGTTGTGTGCCGATTTGGTTGGGCCATGACTCTCAGTAGTTTGGCAGTTATGATATAGTTTGACAGCTACGAATGATGTAATCACCTCTGTAATGAGATCTGATACGATGTAATCATCTCCATGATGAGATCTGTTATGAGCACCAGTCAGTTAAAAGGAAGTTTCCTTGGGAGTGTGGCCTTCATCCAACATAGTGGACTTTCTGGCAAAGCTCATGGGCTTCTGCTTGCTGTGGATCCTGCAGTTGGCTCCTGTTCATCTGACCTCCAGTTCTTGGGACTGATTTGAGCTAGCAACTTACCTGCCAAACTTGAGATCTGCCAACCTTCACAGCCTGTGACCCAGAGGCCTGCTGTCTGACCTGCTAATCTTGGGTTGTAGCCCTTGTAGCTACATGAGTTAGGAGAAGCCTCCAGCCTGACCCACAGTCTTGGAACTTTCCAGCCTCTACAACTGCATAAGCCATTTTCTTGATATGAATCTCTCTGTATATATTTATATGCGTCACTGGTTTTGCTTCTCTAAAGAACCCAGCTTAAGACAGTGATCCTATAGGACAGAGTAGAACTGTCCCATAGCATTTCCAAGGTTTTAATATTTGTAGAAGTAGACTATCACATCTTTTTCCCACTGAGCAGCCAGTGAGTTCGAACCAGTGACCTTTTGGTTAGCAGCCGAGTGCTTAACTACTGTGCAACCACAGTGTCTTCTAAAAACAGTATAGGATTCTGGAAATATGGTGACATGGATGAGGTTCTTGACCTCCACTCCCAATTCCTATCCATATTCTTCTCCTGAACCAAATGGTGACATGTGGCCTACAGGAAACTGGAAACCAAACAGGAGGTCTGTGACAGGAGAGTATGTGGAGATCATGGATCATAAAGGCGGCAGGCTCTCACCAGGGACTGACAGTTTACTGCCAGTACATGCAGGGAAAGATAGCCTTGCCTTCTTCTACCTGCAGTATTGCCATCTCTCAGACTACCATTACATCCAGACCTAACGCCCAAAGCTTACAAAGAAAAATGCAATTCATCCAAGGGGCCACGGTATGTCAAGTTCTCCAGGAAACAGTCTCTGAGACTCTGAGATTTGCTTATGGGAGTGTTCTTGGGAACAACACTTGTGATAGATGAAGAAAAAGAATTAGACAGAAGAAGTTGAACTGCTATGCAGTTGCAACAGAGACCTTATCAGTACCTATGGGTACTCACCACCAACAGTCTGTCAGTTTGTTGTACTGTGATGGCTTGCATATTGCTATGATGCTAGAAGTTATGCTACTGGTATTTCAAATACCAGGAGGGTCACCCATGGTGGACAGGTTTAGCAGAGCTTCCAGACTAAGACATACTAGAAAGGCCTAGTGATCTACTCCCAAAAATTAGCCAGTGAAAATCTTATAGATCACAATAGAACATTGCCTGACTTGCTTGCTTTGGACACATTATCAGGATCAATCACTGGAGGAAGACATCATGTTTGGTGAAGTAGATGGCCAGTGAGGGTCAGGGAGACCCTCAGTAAGATAGACTGGCACAATAGTCACAATGAAGGACTTGAACATGCTGGTAACCATGAGGATGATACAGGACTGGGCAATGTTTCTTTCTGTTGTATATAAGGTTGCCATGAGTTGGAGTCGACTTGAAGGCAGCTATTATACATATGGAAGGCCTCCTGGTACAGTGGTTAAAAGCACTTGGCTGCTAACCGAAAGGTCAGTGGTTCGAAGCCACCAGCCACGGTTTCGGAGAAAGACATGGCCGTCTGCTTACATAAACATTTACAGCCTTGGAAATCCTATGGACAGTTCTACTCTGTAGTACAGGGTCGCTGTGAGTCAGAATCAACTTGATGGGAGTGGATTTGTTTTTTTGTTTGTTTGTTTGGTTGGTTGGTTATACATATAAAAGGAGCCCTGGTGGTGCTAATGGTTAAGTACTCACCTGCTAACTGAATGGTTGGTGGTTTGAACACAGCCAGCGGCTCTAAGCGAGAAAGAACTGGCGATCTGCTTCCATAAAGATTACAGCCAAGAAAACCCTAGGGGGCATTTCTACTTTCTGACATGGGATGCCTATGAACTTAAATTGACTTGACGGCACCTAACAACAACAACAAAATACACACATACATACATACATATATATGAGTGCTCAGGATCTGGGATGGTCCTTCAGAGTTGTCCTACCTTAATGCAAGGATGATTTTACACATACGCCTAACCATGCACCAGTCACTAAATGTGGTCTGTTTCCAATGGACGAGGTGTCACCTAGGGTGAGATGCTTTTCTTTGGCTGGATGCAATTACTCGAGAGAGACTAAGTTGTGAGTCATCATACCAACATACCTAGCAGCTGGGAAAATGAGTGCCTCAGTCCTCTAGGGGCATCTGTGTGATGCATCATAGCAATCACTTCAGGGGCCAGGGAGATAAAGAGAGCAAGGCCAGTTTGATAAAATAGGATATGTAAAGAGACAGAGCTGCTAAAGAAGCTAGACATCAACTTAAATGATACAACTATAACCATAAATGTAGGAGAGGTTAAAATAATTATAAGAGAATGTGAACAGTAACTATGGAAACAGAGATGATAAAACAGAATAAATGGATAATACCCGAGCAAAATATGCTAAAAATTAACTACTAAAATTAACTTAAGGAAAGGGGAGAAACTTGAATAGACAAAATAAGAAAGATTAGAAAAGTGACTAAAATTTTACCATTGAAAAATGATCGGATACCTAGCAGTTCAGATCATTTTAATGTTGTTTGAAACAGTGCTTCTGAAACACTAATGTGCATGTAAATCTCCTGGGGATCTTGTTAAATGCAGTTACTGATTCATTAGATCTAATTTGAGGCCAAAGTTTGCACACTTGTAACAAACACCGGGGGATGCTAATACTGCTGGTCCATGGCCCAAACTTTGAGTAGCAAGGATTTAAATTACTCCAGCTCATAGCAAAACATGGAAATTTCTCCAGTTCATTTCATGAAGGTAACAGAACTTTAATATGAAAACTGACAGTGATAATACAAAAAGGAAGGAAGAAAAGAGAGAGTGGGAGGGAAGGGAAGGAAGAGAGAGGAAGAGAATAATCTCTCACCTGAAAATAGGCTCCAACAGTATATCAAAAGAAAGATACAGTATGACCAAGTGTGGTTCAAGATTAATCTATCAACTTAATCCATTAAAGCAGCAAACTAAAAGCAATAAAATCAATATGATTACAACAACATGCTGAAAAGGGATTTAATGAAATATTGCAGTTATTCCTAACAACTGTAAGTAAAATAGGAGACTAAGGAAAGGAAATAAGGAAACTTCTTAAGTATAATAAAAAATAGATCCAACACTAAATTCAATCGTTAATATTATCTTTAATGGTTAAACATTAAAACTCTTATATTAAAACTTACCCTAAAAGTTAAACTTTCAAAGCATTTTATTAAAATTTATTTTGGCAGTTTTGGTGAAAATCAGATAAGAAGACAAAATAAAATTAAATAAGTAATTAGAAGAAAAGAGATAACAGTATGTCTTTTGGCTGATTATCTGATAATACTCCCCAAAACACACAAGACTGGTTAAAAACAAAAGCAAACTTCTAGAATTAATATTATAAATTAGCAAGGTGAGTGAATAGAAGAAAACGCACAAAAATCAGTATCATATCACCTAAATAAGCACCTACAAAGGAAATGGGATGTATTCCATTCACAATATGAACAACAACCATAAAATATAAAACGTTTAGGAGTAGATGAAATAAGAAAAACACAGGAAGAAAACATGTAAATATTATTGAAAAAATGCCATGTTTTTGGATTTGATTTCATAAAAATGTCACAAAATTAATACTGCATTTTATGCAATCCAATAAGAATCCCAATAGTGGTTTTTTTTTGTTTGTTTTTTGTTTTTTAGGGTGGGTGGTGGGAGAAAATTAAAATAAACTTAAAGGAATGAGTGCCTCAAAATAACCAAGAAAATTTTACAAAAGAACAATGAGGGGACATTATTAGATACCAGAACACATCATAAAACTACTGTAAATGGAAAAGAATGTTAAATATGACTTATTCTCTATCTCAAAGGTCCAAAATGATAGGTGCCAGTATTTATGCAGGACAACATACGAGGTTGCAAAATCAGTTTTGCAAACCTGTCATCCACCTCCTTGCTTGTAAGAGAAGGTGAAGAGATTGATCAAGAGCAGGTAGTAACGCTTTTTTTGAACAAAATGTCAATGTGCTGTGTATTCATGGTTCACCTCCTTCCTAAGATGGAGAAGGAGCAGGTATTCCCTGCATTTTCCATGCCTGACCCAAATAATTGGGATTTGAGAGAATTTTACATGAGTCCCCTGGAGTTTAGGGAACATAGGGCCCACTGGCTTATGATACCTGAAAATTTTTAAAGGAGAGTGGCTAGTTGGTATTGGGAGAGATAGAAGAACAAAGAAAGAGGGCAACAGTTGAAGCAAACCGCAATTCTGCAATAGACAGGCAAAAGTAAATATTTCTCAGAGCCTGATGTTTCCCACTCCCCCCGGGTGGTGCGAATGGTTAAAGTGCTAGGCTGCTAAAGGAAAGTTTGGAAATTTGAGTCCACCCAGAGGTGCCTGAGAAGAAAGGCCTGGCAATCTACCTCCAAAAAATCAGTTTCTACTCTGACACATATGGGGTTGCCATGAGTCAGAGCCCACTTGTTGGCAACCGCTTTGGTTTGTTGTTATTTTCATTGTTGTTTTGTTTTTTCTTTTGTTTTTAAATGTAGTTCTCACAGAAAGGAGTGATAATAAGACATCTTGAAAAAGGATCCCACCCAAGAATCCTTTCTAGAGGTATGAGAAAGAGTCTATGTGTAGGTTGTACCACTAGAATCTGCAAGGTGAGAAGTCCTAAGTGGCCAACAGAGAATTGTCTACGTCAGGGAAACTTAATTGGACAATCTTTAGTGATGTGTGTATCAGGAGTAGTGATAAAAGATCCCCAGAGAGAATTAGCACTTGGACAACTACCAAGAGTGAGTGCATTTGAAAGCCAAGAGAGAACTGTAGATGGCAGCAGTTACATAAGTCCTTCCACAGCCCCTCCAACACTGATTACACTCATCAACTCCAGAGGAACCAGAGTGGCAAGTGAATGAGAAACAAACGCAGGGCTCAGAGGAACAGTGATAAAGACTGACCATGCTTCCCCCACCTCTCTAACTTCCAAGCCTGAGCCAGGCATGAGCTAGGAGGAGGGGGGCGATTTGCATTAGATAAGTGATTGGAACTTTTAATATTTACTAAGAATTGAGTGGAAATGGAAAAAATAATCTAATCCTATTGTATCTCACCTAGATTTCATGAGGGTGGGGTTTAGAAGTGGGAGCTGGAGAGTGGGCACCATTTGGCATAGTGGGTTTAATGGTGCAGAAATGAGAAAAAATAAAGTTGCTTTTGTTTGCACCTTACAGATCCAGTTCTTTCGAAAAATTGCTTACATGATTATGTCAATATGATATTGGTGTTGTTGTGAAGTGACGTTGAGCAACACTGTGTGTTACAGACTAGAACTGCCCCATAGGGTTTTCTTGGCTGTAATCTTTATGGAAGCAGAAGGCTAGGTCTTTTTCCTGCAGAGCCACTGGGTGGGTTCAAACTGCCAACCTTTTGGTTAGCAGCTAAGCTCTTAACCGTTTGTGCCACCAGAGCTCCTTTTATAGAAAACAAACAGATCAGAGGGCAGAAGTGAGAGTATGGAAACAGTTCTATGGTAAAATGATGGATTATTCAGTGAATTATGCTGGAGTACAATCTAGGAGACCACAAACACAGCCTTGGAGTCAGAGAATCCTCCATCACCAACCCGGAAACTCAGAAACTAAAAATATATTTGACTATGTATATAAAAAGAAAAGACTTTGGTATAGCAAAAGAAATTACAAAGGTCAATAGATAAACAAATGTTTGAGAAACAATTCTCAGAATACTGCTGACAAGGGTTTAGTATTATCTATAATCTACAGGGAGCTCTTACAAGTTGATCAGAAAAAGGTAAATAACATCCCACTGAACTGTGCATGTAAATGTTTTTGAAATGGTGTATATTTGGATATGTATATTTTCACAAAAAAAAAAAAAAAAAGAGGGCAAAAATACTGACTATATAATTTATTGAAGAGAAAACTCAGAAGACCAACCAATAAGTACATAAAAAGTTGTTCAAATTCTTCACTAATTGCCAGAAATTTTGAGTTACGATGATAAGACATTATTTTACACTAATGAAGGTATCAAAAGCTAAAAAGAGACAACTTTTTGGGGATATTGACTACTTAACTTTATACCATACACTGTTCTATGTGATTTGCATGTATTGGCTCATTTAATCCTCAGAACAACTCTATGAGGGAGACACTAGTATTAAGATCCTCATTTCAAGAATAAGATAACCTAGGCATTAGAGAGTTGGAGATTTGGCAATGATCATCCAGCTAGTAAATGGCAGAGCAAGGATTCACACTCCAGCAGCTAACTCTAGTATAAATACTGCTACCCACCACACTATTCTGCCTCCCCAGTGTGGGAAAGGGCATCCACATTACTGATGTAAATGTGATTACAGCATTTTTGGAAAACCATCTGGCAACACCTATTAAATGTAAAAATATGTATAGCCTTTGACACTTCAATCCCACATCTGAGAACCTATCCCAAATAAACAGCCATCACATAAACACATATGTACAAGGATATTTATAAAGTATTCTTAGTAATAAGGAGCCCTGGTGGTGTAGTGGTTAAAGCACTCACATGCTAAATGAAAGGTCACCATCCAATCACGGCAGAAAGATGTGGCAGTCTGCTTCTGTAAAGATTACAGCCACAGAAAGCCTCTGGGGCAGTTCTACTCTGCCCTATAGGGTTGCTATGAGTTAGAATCGACTGACAGCGATAGGTTTGGTTTGGGTTCTTTTGGTTATTAGTAGTAGCAAACAACAACAACAACGGAATGCTCATCAAATGGGAATTGGTCCATTAGATGACAGTATATCCAAGTAACAGAATACTATGATCACAATAAAAAACAATGATTTATCTCGGGGGACATCTAGGTCAACTGGCATAACATAGTTCATAAAGAAAATGTTCTACATCCTACTTTGGTGAGTAGCGTTTGGGGTCTTAAAAGCTTGTGAGTGGCCATTTAAGATACATCTACCAGTCCCATCCTATCTGGAGTAAAGGAAAATGAAAAAATCCAAAGACACAAGGAAAACATTAGTCTAAAGGACTAAAGGACAACATGAACCAGAGCCTCCATCAGCCTGAGCCCAGAAGAACTACACGGTGTCCAGCTACCACCACCAACTGCTCTGATAGGGATCACAATAGAGGGCCCTGGACAGAGTGGGAGAAAAATGTAGAACAAAATCTAAATTTACAAAAAAAAGACCGAAATTACCGGTCTGACCCAAGGAAGCCCCTAGACTATGACCCCCAGACACCGTGCTAATTCAGAACTGAAGCCACTCCCGAAGTTCACCTTTCAGCCAAAATTAGACAGGCCTATAACACAAACAATAACACACATGAGGAACGTGCTTCTTAGCTCAGTCAAGTATACGAGACCAAATGGGCAACCCCTGCCCAAAACCAAAGACAAGAAGGCCGTAAGGGACAGAAAAACTGGAGAAATGGACAAGGAGAACCCAGGGTGGAAAGGGAAAGGAGGAAAGTGCTGAAACATTGCAGCGATTGCAATCAATGTCACAAAAGGATTTGTGTATAAATTTTTGAATGAGAAACTAATTTACGCTGTAAATTTTCACCTAAAATACAATGAAGTTTAAAAAAAAGAAAAAAAATGATTTAAGCTATAACAAATAACTTGCAAAATTTCTTTGAGGTATTGCTGAATAAGAAAAACAAGATGGAGATAAGTGTATACATAATATAATACCATACTTATAAAAAATGACAAATAAAACCTGTATATGTATGTGTGTATATGATAGGTAATAAAATTAGAGGAGACTGGAAAAAAATTAAAGAACCAAAAAAAGCTACATAAGGTCATTATAAAATAATGGCAAGGAGCTTAAGTTTAGAATCAAACTCTGTGGGTTGAAACACTAGACGTATCACTTAATGGCTATGGTACCTTAGGCAAGTTACTTAATTTCTTTGTGCCTCAGTTTCTTTACCTATAAGATGGAGATGATAGTAGTATGAACCTCGTGGGGTTGTTGGGATTATTAAATGAGTTAATGCACATAAAATAAATAGACAGTGCCCAGCACAAAGTAAGTCATCAACAGAGGTTAGCTATGTTATTATTATTATTATACTAGATTAATGTGGGCAGTAGGATGGACAGCTGATGTACATTAAGAGAAAGAAGACAAGCTAGCCAAAAGGAATTTTTTTAAAGGCTGACCTAAAATCAAAAGTATGATACAATTGAATTTACATAAAATTATATCTATGTGTATACATATTTTAAAATAGTTTGATGCTATTTTTTCAAGGGCCATGTTACACTTAAATCTATTTCTTGAGAATTTCTCTCTCAAATTAAAAAGAATCATATAAAACTTAGAGTTTTATATAAAATTCCAAATTATTCACCAATTTCGAGTCTAAAGAAAAAAATCACATTTAGAAATGGGCCACAGTTAGATGATAATCATTTAACATTGATTGTTCAACCTGGCCAGCTGTGTCCCATGCACCTCAAAAGAAGGCTGAGTGTGGGTCGATGACAAAAAAAAAAGATAAGCTTACCTTTCCTCAACATTTACTAATATGAAATCACATGATATATTTTCCATTTGTAAAGGGAGGAATAATTTGGGTCATTGCAGAACTCATTGTTCTTGTCAAATGAGTCAGTAGAGATGAGCTGTTAATTTATTTGAAAAAATTTGTGTCAGCATCAACCTGGTGTCTATACTGACACATACAGAGGTTTTTTTGTTTGTTTGTTTTTTGTTAAGGCACTGTTAATTATTATAATAATTTAAAGACCTAGCCATGTGTATAGTACTCTCAATTTTCAACAATTCTTATGCATATTATTTTATGTAATTCTTACACCAATCCTATGAGGTTACTACTATCATGATCCTATTGCATAGATGAACCCTGCTTCCAAGGAGCACTCTGGGTGCTGTACTTCTTCCAAGACAGATTTGCTTGTTCTTCTGGTAGCCCGTGGTATATTCAATACTCTTCACCAACACCATAATTCAAATACTCTTCACCAACACCATAATTCAAAGGCATCAACTCTTCTTCAGTCTTCCTTATTCATTGTCCAGCTTTCAAATGCATATGAGGCGACTGAAAATATCACAGCTTGAGTAAGGCTCACCTTAGCCCTTAAAGTAATACCTTTGCTTGTAAATACTTTAAAGAGGTCTTCTGCAGGAGATTTGCCCAATGCAATATGTCATTTGATTTCTTTTTTTTAATATTTTATTGTACTTCAGGTGAAGGCTTACAGAACAAATAGTTTCTCATGAAACAGTAGTACACATGTTGTTTTATAACATTGGTTAACAACCCCACAACATATTAACCCTCTACCTTCTCAACCATTTTTTTT